>NC_133397.1:59181666-59895000 GCF_047511655.1 Castor canadensis | reverse complement strand
TAGGGATTCTAACCTTCTATCTCTTTGGCATGAGAAACTAGCAGTAATGAAGCTAAGGCCAAGAAATTAGATTCCAAGTAGATTCAGAGGAAGCCTCATTTCAATAAGTTTAGCAAGCTAAAATGGATCAGAAAGCTTAGACATTCTGTTAGTGCTTGTAGATCCCTGACCCCGTTTCCAACTTCCAAAAGCTGTGTGCAGAAGCACACAAAGAATCTACACATGATACTTGAACTTGGTCTCTCAGCCAAGTTACTATACATGGAGCTAGTAGAATCAGCATGAAGTGACACTAGGACTCCTTGGGTTATAGCAAGTTGTTAAGTTGTGAAGAACAGGTGAGATCTGGTTTTGTCTTCTTCTTCTTCTTTTTTTTGTGGTACTGGGGCTTGAACTCCAGGCCTACATCTTGAGCCACTCTGCAAACCCTTTTTTAGTGATGGATTTTTTTGAGATAGGATCTCACAAACTATTTGCCTGGGCTGGCTTCGAAACAAGGTCCTCCTGATCTCTGCCTCCTGAGTAGCTAGGATTACAGCCGTGAGCCACTAGTGCCCAGCTCTGATTTGGGTTTTGATGTGATAAATGCATGCAACTTCTGCAGGTAAGGTCAGCACCCCTGGCACATACTAGCTCTAGAATTATCAGTTATGCATGTAGGAGAGGAGTGAGCAACCACAGGAATCATAGTTGACTTAATGAGCCATTTGCAGCTCACTGTTCCATTCTTGCATACTTAGACACGAATGGCTTAATTTTTGAACACACGTATGCTCCTGGCAGGATAAACCAGATCCTCATCACTGAATAAATGACATTCTCACATAAAGGATGGTGTCATGTAGAGACTGAGTAAGACCACGAGTCTTGCACACAGCTAGCAATATTTCTCTGGGGCTTCTCAAAATCTTTGGTCAATCCTGAAAAAGAGCCACGCAGGCTTCTTGGGTTTTATGATTATCTGTTTAACAGAAGGCAGTAAGGTAAAGTGGAAAAAATTGGGAGGCTGAGTGTAGTCTGGGTTTGGTTCAGTGTTCTTAGGAAGGTGATATGGCCTCAGTTTCTTCTGTGAATAAGGCATAAAAGACTCCTGCTTTTAGAATGGGGTTTCTATGCATTTCAATAACATGCATACATTTAGGGAGAAACGGAAGTTGAAAACATCTGTATGGTACAGAGCAATTTCTGTTATAAGTGGGAGACTGTGATGCCATCTGTTATGTTGTGATGTAAGCAAGAGCTTCTCACCAAAGTGCAGCAGATGCTGGTGCCAACCTCTTAAATCTTGAGAAATGTGAGCTAAATAAACTTTCATTTTTTGTCAAGTACCTAGTTTCAGGTATTTTGTTATAGCCACGGAAAGTAGACTAATACCCTTGCCCTTCCTCCTTTTCTTTTTCCAACATGCCATAGGTAAGTTTGTTAATAATTTTACATGTGTTCCCCACAGTAATTCCCTTATGTAGACCATATTATTTTTTTAAATGTATGCGGTGTTATTAATACAAGAAAATTGTCCTCTCCCTTCCCCAGTGTACCATCCTAACTCTAAATAAATGACATGGATCTGCTATTGTTAGTCTTCACCTGCAAGTCCAATGTGATAAAAACTCAAAGAGTATTTTTGTTAAGCTGGGTCTGACTACTCCATTTATGTCAACATTTTTCAATACCTGATTCAAATTTTCTTGTATTTTGTCATATCATAAATATTCCCTTTCTGTTCCTCTCTTTAATAATTATGTTTGACAATATTTCAAGCTCTTATCTCTCTCTTGGTACACTTATTACATCCCTAGACTCTTAATTCATAAGATAAATCTAATTTAAGTTAAATAAAGAAAATATAGTTCCCTTAAAATTTGGCTTATAGTTATTTTGCTCCAAGTTAATAAACTAAGTTACCCAATGTAAGATTTATCTTAATGTGATTTGGTCATTTGCAAAATTTCACCAACATCAGGTATCAAAGGTTACTGTAGAGTAAACTAGCAGAAAGGCAGGATGCAAGGTTCAAGGGTTAAATTGAGAGAGAGAGAGAGAGAGAGAGAGAGAGAGAGAGAGAGAGAGAGAGATTAGATTGAAATGCTCAACAGGCTAAGGCAGGAGAGCACAGATCTCAGGGGTACTCAGGAAGAGGTGGATTTCTAGGACAGGGATGAGAAGTCTCCTTACCGGTCTTCAGTTAGTTTCATCAAGGTTGTTCCTCGGGTAGAGAAGACAATGAATGACATTCTCAGCTGTGGACTGGAAAGGAAAAGAAAGAAAGAAAAAAAAACTCCATTAGGGCTGACAAAAAGCCTGTGACATTCTACTCCTTCCCAGGCTTCCAATCTGTTCTTTTTGTAACATGGCTGCCAGAGATGAGGACGTAAAACCCAAACGGGGAGCCACTCGTGTTGTAAGCATTTAGCCAACAGTGGACTCAAAGCTGTGAACCCAAGAAAAGACCTGCAGTGTCTTCTTGGAGGCTGTTCCTGGCTAGTCAGTGTCGCTCAATGAAAACGGATCGCAAGTAAGAAAGACAATCCATCACTGCCCTGGATTCTGTTCAAGTGTGCTTCTAGAAGAGAACTGGTCTGCAAAGTGTTTATAAAATGGTGAATCTTGAAAGACAAATTGGACAGTGCCTCCTAATGAGGAAAGTGTCTCAGACTGTTGCAGTTTGATGCCACAGCCATTGACATAATACAACAACCTCCCTTTTTCTGCAAGTGTGATCACCATTAACTCTTCATTTCTCCTTGGCTGTTCAAGGAGGTCATCCTCTAAGGAAAGAATAAATTGTCTGGCCACAGACTATTCCACTTGGTAGTTACATTTCTTGTTTTTAATGACCAAATTGGCCTCCTTTTGATAAGCAGGGCTCAAGAGGATTGTCTGTAAAATTCACACTCTAGGAGACAGCACAACTCTCAGCTGAGAACCAAACATGTTTCTTAGTCTGCAAGATGGACTCAGTGGGCTCAGTGATGCAAAGCCATCCTGTGTGACTCTCCCTGGGTGGCCAGTTAGTTCACCCATGATAGCATCAACCTATTTCTTCACAAGGCAATAGCTTCTCTCACCTGATCTGGCTCCAAACCTTATAGTTCCTACTTCCCCCAAACAATTCTCTAACCTGGGCTCCTTTTCACCTGTTAGTGTAGGACTTGGCCTCAATCGTCTGATCATTGCAGGGGTTTCTGAGCTGGAGCCTTTACCTAGCATCATTCATTGTTCCAAAGCATTCTTCACGCTGCTCCCCTAATTATCTTCCAAAACATAATTCAAATCTTATTATTTGTAATAAAACCTCTAATGTCTCCTACTGCCTCCAGAATAAAGTCTGTGTTACTCCCATGTGTTTGACACATCTCTGGAAACCCTTAGCATGGTGTTTAGTACTTGGTAGGAGCCTAAGAAATACCTGGTGAACTTAACATTGGTCTCTTGACACAGACTTCAGTTCTCTGTCCATGATACTCCCATACTGTGGAGCATGGGACACAGTGTTCTTCCTGATAATGACAGTCATAGTGATTGCAGTAATATAATAAGGGTTTTTTAAATTGAGTTCTCACTATGTGCCAGACACTATCCTGATTTGAATGTATGATCTTATTAAACTTGGAACAACTTTTTGAGACACAATATTATCATTTTTATTTTCCCTTAAGGATGAAGCAGTTTTCCTGAGGTTACACAGTGGGGGACTGTGGATTGGGGCTTGAACGCTCTGATTCTAGAATGTGGGCTCCTAACCATCATATTACTTTGTCTTCTTTACTACTGAATTCAGCTCTGGAAAGAATGGATTTGAAATGTGGGGAGTATAGGTCTCCAAGACACGTATGAGTACATAAGTCTACACTGGAGATTGATAAATGGAAATTATCAACTGATGGGGCCAAGTTGTTTAGAGAAGGGGTCCACAGTAAGAATGGAAGTGAGCCAAATATGGAACCAGCACCAACAGCACTGAAAGGGCTGCTAAGGTCAGTGAGATGAAAAGAGAACCACGAGTCAGTGGAGGGGAGAGTTTTGAGGAGGGAAAAATCGGCACCAGTTGAAACCCCACCATCCAGCAGACTAAGGACTGCAGGGTGATCACTGGATTCTTCATTGAGGCCATGGTGAACTAGCAGGGGGAGGTTGGGGACAGAGACCAGAAGGCACGGACCAAGGAATGAATGAGAAGTAAGGATGTGATGAGAGCAAGTCCTTAAAGATATATGAGTGACAAACCAGCAAAGAATCATGCTAAATCTGCAGAGAGACATCAGGAGATGTGTTGTCATTCTTTCTTTTGGAGACAAGGGACAAAAGAAATTAGCTTATGTCTGAAGTCTGTGGAGAAGGAGCCATGAGAATGGAAGAGGAAATACAAGAGAGAAACAAAGACCAGTAGGAGACTAGACATGGTATAAAATGGGATTAAAATGGATCGGTTGGGCTTTAAAAGGGAGGATGCATGGCTCTCAGGGACTGGAGGGAAGGACATTTATGTAACTTTTAGGAACACGATTGGAATTTGAGGCAATTGTTCTGCTCCCCTCTGGGTTCTTGATGAGATAGGTGGTGGGGCTCTTTGCTGAGGAAGGTGGGTAAGAGATGTAGGTTGGGGGCTTGAGGAAAGTGCTGAAGAATTAGAATTATTATTAGGAAGAGAGGAGAGACTCAGGATAAAGACAAAAGGACTTGACATGTTAAGGATCCCATCGTAATTACGAATAATATATTTGTACTGAATCAATCACTGTCATTGAATGAATTTCTTCCCTGCAGTACCAGCTGCCTTAGACTATTTTTTAAAAATGACTAAAGTAAAAGTCATCACTTATTCACTCATTTAAAAATACTGATTGATCATGTAGTTTGTGACTGACACTGTTATGGTCACTCAGGCTATGACAGTCAACAAAATAAAGTCTCTGTCTTATGGGAATTGCATGATGTCTTGGTGCCACACATTGAGGAGTCCATAGCCAAGAAAGCCAGAGGAGACATCCAGAGTAAAGTGCTTGGTGGTCTGGATTAAGCCATGCCACCTTCTCCAGTCCTCAGTTTCTTCATCGGAAAAGCAAAAGGATTAGACTAAGTGTTCTCTGAATCCCACATTCCCTTACTTTCTTTGATTCAAAGAATCTGGAACTGCTGAAGATGCTGGAACATCTTCATGGATGACATGTTGTGGGCCCACTCTAAGACAGAGCTGGATTAGTTGCAGTTGCCTTGCTTGTGCTTTTTGTTTAATCCTCACATGGAAACCACAGTTCAGCCAAGGTAAGTAGACTGCTATGATTGCACAATGGAGCTTGGATTCAAACCCACATCTGCCTGACTTCAGAGCCTTGCCACTGGACTCCTCTGCTGTGGAGGGAGAAGACAGGATGGCAGTGGAGACAGAACAGATACTTCAAGTGTCTGGAGGCAGATGTGTTTTATGTCACTGCAAATGACCAATGGAAGAGAGGGCAGGAAAGGACATTTTGACTCAATGACAAGAAAGACTTCGGAAAGTTGGAATTGCCCAACCACTGGACTTTTTGCAAGTGAAAAGATAGCAGTTTCTCACCAAGCTATTCAAGGTGAGGGCAATTGAGTGCCTTCTAGAATAGATTGGGAAGTTGTTCCTTTCCATTCTAAGTTTCAATGAGTCTCCTAAATATTTTTAACACCACTCACATACTTGCTTCTCTCTTTGCCCTGTATCTTTTCACCCTCATCTCCTCTCAGCATCTGTTTCCCCCAATCATTTAGGTGATTCCTGCTGCAGCTTCCAATTTATGGCATTGCAGAGAGGCATCGCTTAACCCATTCCCTCTAATTAGGCAGGTAGGTACATGTTAGTCAATAAGTGAGCTTGAGAGGAAGCTGTCTATCATTAACATGGACTCAGAGGACACCCTGTGTTCTGAGATGAAGAACCTTATTCAAAGGAGAGCTTTATGTCACCCATTGACTGGAAGACTCCATGGAGGCCATTGAGCATGAAGTGAAGCTGTGTGAGAATTTACAATGGTCAGACCAATTTTACCAAAGACGACCTGCTTTAAGCACATCTATCAGTGCTATCACAGTTGTGTCATCCCTTGGAGGGCAATGTGACCCCCTTTCCTTTACTATTTACTAGAAAGTAGTACCTTCAGGGCTCTTACAATATTTAAGTGACCATGTTCAATTCTGCCTGGGAAAATGGTGTTGAGAATGGGCAGGGGATTCTCATAGGGCACATAGATAGAGTGACAAGCCACCATGACTTGCTCAGGAGTAAGGAGTTTTCCCAGGATTTGAGACATTCAATATTAATACCAGGAAAGTTGTGGGTAAACCGAGATGAGTCTGTTATCTTACACCCTACACATGAGTCCTCTAGATTTTGCCGATTGCCTCAGCAATTATGCACTGTGTAAAAAAAAAAGGTGATCTTTCTTCAAGAATATATTATTCAACAAAGAAGGGAGAACATTAACACTTTTGATCTTCTAACCAAATCTGTCTCCTCCTGAAGACACTAAGGCAAATTTATTCTACTGTGTGGCATACAGCAAAACAAAGTGAGCAGTCCTGGTTCAAGGCTTGAGAATCCACCTTTGTCAAAAAGTGGTTAGGAGTTAGTAGGACAGCAAATGTGGGGTGATTTTACCCATGTCAGAGAAGCATATAAAAGAAGCAAGTATAGACACTTCTCACCTGATGAATTTGTGAGCCAGCTGTTCCACAAAGTAATAGATCTCATTCCAGTGGTGCAGCACACTTCCTGACCTAGGGAAACAAAAGCAGATGTTGCTTGAGTTAAGCGTTCATTTGTCTTCACCTTGTATGATTTGTCCTAACGGTCTATCATTTTATATTTAATCTATCCATTAATTGGGTACCTGAAACTAAAAGAACTTTGGGAATTATTTGAAAGGCTGTTTAGACTTTCTGTTAAGAGTTCCCGAATTTTTTGTTGAAGAATTCTACACCCCCTCCATTTTCCACTACTCATTCACTGAAAAGTAAGAAACAAATAAACAAACAAAAAAAAACCCCTTGGGTCCACATAGTTTCATAGGTGTCACATCTTTGATGAGAGAAGAAAAACTATTCCAATTCTTTTAAATAAGAAATTAGCACAAACAGAAAAAAACAAAGATTTACGGCACTCCCTTCAAAACTCCAATTTCATTCATAAATATAGATGCAAAGTCCTTAAGTAATATATCAGCAAAACTAATTCAGCAGGAATCCAAAATAGTAATTAATCAACTGGTGGCGTTTACTTCAGGAAGCCACTAAGAGTTACACATTGAAAGAAATCTAATGTAATTAGTCATACTGATAAATAAAAGAAGAAAATCTATTTAGCTCTGCATTATATTAAAAAGGAATTCTCTTTGGAAAAAGAGGGAAACCTTCCCTGAAACACGTTACCATAAGTTTTTAGATTTGGTTAGGCCTTTTTTTATTTCCTATATCTGAGTCTGACTTTGCTTTTACTTTTTACTGTTTCGTGATAGCATTTTCTATGACTTCAACTCAGCTCATAGACATTTCCCAGAGCATTCATACTGAGTTACAGCGAGCGCACACTAGCTCTTTCTGTTCGATCTCACTGTGGTCCATAGCTGCAATGCTTCCTGCCTTTCGCTTACAGATCTGCTGCAGCTGAAACCCACATCTTTGCCTGCCCTACTGATGATGGTTGAGGTTAGTTTGTTCTTTCTCCTCTGACATTGTGTACTGCAAACATTTCCCAATGGTTTCTTTTATACGCATTCATTGCAACTTTAACTTGTAGAGAGTTATTTCTTGCTATGTTTTCCTTGCCTCAAACTATTTTATAGGCATTTAAGAGGAATGTAGATTTTAAGGCTCTCTTTTCATGGTGCAATATTCCTAAGAATTCTCATTTTGGTTGGTAGAATTCCATGTCTATGAGAATAATTTGTTTTTCTCTGTCTCTTATCTAGAAATGATAAACATGTCCTACCTAAACAAAAGTTATACATTATGTTATGGTCCTATAAGGAGAGACTCCATTTCATAAAGCTATCTTATTTTCCCTGAATTAATGTACACCTTCAATTTTGGGAACAATTCTGAAAGGATTTTTTGTGAAACTTTAATATTGATTTTAAAATGAAATGAAGACTAAAGGTCTAAAAGTAAGCAAGGCAACTTTGAAAAAGAAGAACAAGGTGAGAGAGCTTGCTCCATCTGATATAATGACCTGAAATACCTGCTACATGGCATAACAGTAGAATGAGTGGGCTGGCCTGCTCCCACCTTGAGTTTGGAATGTCTCTAGGTCCTTCAGCTTGGTGCTATTGGAAGGTGGTGAAACCTTTAAGAACTGAGGTCTCCAGGGAAGTCTTTGGTCATTGGGGGTGTGCCCTTGAAGAGGATTATGGAACTCTGGTCTTTTCCTCTCCTCTCCTTGGCAGCCACAAAGTGAAGGGTATTTTTCACTTCTTGCTCCCCACCATGATATGCTGCCTCATCACAGGCCCAAAAGGAATGGGTCCACCCAAAAAGAATGAACATAGACCTCTAAAACTGTGAGCCTGTTTTAATGCTGGTTATCTCAAATATTTGTTATAGCAATGGAACACTGACTGACACAGCCCAAACCTCAACCTCTGTGAGATCTGGCTATACAGTGAGAGAGGTGGTTCAGACCGGAGAGGGAAAATAAATGCTTCAATGCATGATGCTGTGACAAATGGGTTTTTAAATGGGAAAAAAATTAGATTATGATTTTATAGTGAGTGTAACCCTAGATGTATTTTAAAACTAATGGGAACAATGAAAATTTAAATCTGTGTGAAGAATTACAGAAGATTTTATGACCTCAGGTCATGCAGAGTTTCTTACAGCATATATGAAAAATTGGAATTGTTTCTTAGTAGAAGGCATATATTGTCTACAAGAAGTGCCTAAATTTCTGAATGACAAAAAGATACCATAAACATATTAAAAGAAAAGAATGAAAGATGATTTTTTGCAACAAATATGAAAAGCAAAAGGCTGTAAATCAACATATGAAAAATATTCAATTCCTCTAGTCAATACAGAAATGCATATTTAAGCAATTCTGAATACCACTTTATATTATTCAGATTAGCAAAAATTAAAATGTCTGACAATACTAAGTGTTGCTGAGAATACGGGCAAAGTAGGAATACTCATATATTGCTGGTAGATGTGGAAATTGAAGTAAAAACTTCAGAGAGCAATTTGACAATGAGGTTGAGTAAGTTTGAAGATAGGCATTTCCTATGACCAGCAACTTTGTTTCTAGTTTCCCATGCCAGGAAATGTACACAAGAATCCTGTATAGTAAGGATGGTGACAATTCCACTATTCATTGGAGAAAAAAACTAGCTTTACTATCCATCAGTGTATAATTTCTGTGAAGAAATGAACACACACTACTTATTTCTTAAAAGAATCACTAAAACAAATGTGAGAATGAGTTAACATTTGCTCATTTTATATGGAAAACTCACAGATATTTATTATATGATCCTCTATTCTTTTCTAAAGAACATAGATTGTTTTAGAATTTTACAAAGAATACTATACAAAGAGTCAAAAAACAGGGATCCTGTTCTGGATCCTTCTACATATAAGTGATATTATGATTACATTTTCATAGGCTAATCTTGAACCCTTCTCTTGCTAGGTTTGAGGCAGTATTTGGTATAACCAGCAGCAAGAAATGTCATACTTCTTATTCAATTGCAGAAATAACTATTGTCTAGCACTATTGTAGCTGTCCAAGGTGCACTGATAAAAAAGAAATGGTGCTACAAAAACTCATAGTGAAAAAGGAAATAGAGAAGAATTAAAATACTGCATACAGAACAAGTACAGCAGTTGAGGTTGATGCTTTCAGAATGAAGAAAAAAGAATGGCTTGCTCAGCCTGTGAGGGCTAAAGAGGGAATGACCTTTAATCTGGATCTTGTAAGCAAGGTAAAGACTTGGGAGGAAGACAAGGGGAGAAAGAGCATCCTTGCTGTGAAACACTGATATATGCCAGGACAGGCTGTGTTTGGCAAAGAGCAAATAGGTTCATGTGGCAGTGAGGAGATGGGGAGAGGAAGAGTGGGTGCAGGGGCCCCTCTTGTCAAAAGTAAACCTTTTCAGTTTCCCTCCACTCATTCTTTATCCTACCTAATATTCCTTATCTCCACTGGCAAACTCCAACTCATTCGTTAGGACTCAGCTCAATCTCCATCTATTGCTATTATAGACAGGACTCATTGTCCTGCCTCAGGCTGTCAGGGTACTGTGTACTGTCATCACCCTCTGACAGAGGGTTGCAATCATTTTTTTCAAGCTCCTCTTATGAGGGGCTTTAATGAAATTTGACTTCCTAACATATCCCTGTTTGTTGCATGGAAGAAAGAAGTGCATGGAGAGGAAACACTTCTATTGCCCATGGAAACCTCCTACTCTTCTGTCAACTGGATATTTATTATCTGGTCTACTGTGGCTTGGATAAGGACCCTGGGTTTCCAATTGAGGTGGCTCCCGGCAAGTCCTACCACCCAAAGTAAACCTAAGTCCTCCCTTAGCTTTTGGGTGACTGGGTGTACCAAATCAATAGATCTCTGAGTTCAGTGACTGCTGAGAGTCTACCAAGAGCTCTGAGAATTGCACATCCTAGCCTTGGGCTTTTGAGACTTTAGAAATCCTTTCATTAAGACCTTACCATCCTTCTGAACAGCATTCACTTATACACTTCAAATCTCAAATACTGCTCCTGGCTGCTCCTTATCAGTCATGGGGTAGATACTGTGGGGGTCCTGGGTAAGACATTGGGAGGTACAGCCCAGTGCTATCCCAGGTGCTTCAGAAAAGGTACCACAAGACTGCCTATTAGCCATAATCCACTCCAGAGTCCTACAATTCCTTTCCACTGGGACGTAGAGATTTCCTTGAACACTCACGATCTGTGCTCACTTCGAAATACAATCCTGGTTTTTGGTCTATAAAACTGGGACAATCAGCCTCTGAAATTTCAGTTACTCAGCGTAGGGTAGGGTAAGATGCCTAATGATAAGAGGGGAAATCCCACACCTCCTTCATTCATGTTCAAGTTCCTCATCAAAATAGAGAAATTTTGCACTAAGGAAATTATATGGGAAGAGACAGCAAAATAAAATAGGAACTTTTTTTTTGGATTCCTATTTCTTAATTCTTAAGGGTTGGCCTTATTTCAGAGCCACAAATAAATTTGCTTCCCTTCACTTATTATTATTGCTGTTGTTTCTAGTGCTGGGGATCAAACCCAGGGCCTTGTACTGCCAGGCAAGAGCTCTACCACTGGGCTATGTCCTGAACTCAGCATTCCTTTACTTATTAAGCAGGTCACTTGATGGAAATTCACACTTTCTTTTGTTTTAAAACAACTATTGGTTGGGAAAATCGCAGAGAATGGATCCAACTCCAGCTTCTCTCTACGGTGGGTAAAATACCTCATTTTTCACACCAATCTGTTTAAGAGTTAATGGTTTTAAATTTTCCTTATAGAGTCCAGATAGTATATTCAGGCTACATGGCTCACCCAGCCTTGGTTATCCGAAGTTATAAGGTAGAAACAAGAAATTCCTTCTGCGCCCAAATATAAATAGTACAGGAAAATGATCTACTTGACTTGGGTTTCTTTCTCAGAATTGCTTTTAATACATAATTAATGAGGAAACTACAGTCACAGAGAATTGGATTGCCACGTGCTAGAAATCAGTTCATGTGAAAGGGATCTGATTTTAACTCAGTCAAATCCTAATTCAAATGGAGTTCCAGCCCCTGTAGTTTCCATGGGATTCCAGACCCCTTCTTGGGATTTTGTGCCTCTGTTTCACTAGTATAAATCTCGTCAGAATTTGGAATTTAAGTAGTCTTCCAAGAATTCTGCTTGAAGACTGTTTTACGGAATTCTTTGCTTAAAGATTCACTCAAGACATTTGAGTCTACTTAAAGTCAGAGTCAGTTTCCCCTCATAGTATCTTCTGGGTTTTGTTTGTTGCATTTTCCTACAGAACCCAAGGCCTTCTGCATGCCAGGGAAGTATTCTACGACTGAGCCACACCCTAGCCCTCACAGTGTCCTTTTGACCTTGACTTACAGAAGGACCCAGCACACCTTGGGAAAAGAAAGTCATCATTCCTGACAAGTAGTCCCTGAGGAAGGTCACACTGCTGGGGGCAATCCCACAGTTTTGGATTTATTTTTGTTTTTCTATGCTCTCCAATGTTTGGACCATGGTAAAAAGTCAAGAAATTTTTGTGACATTGTACTTACTATATGTGTTCCCAGTGAGATATTTTGCCTAGAACCTGACATTAACTACCTGTTCAATTATTTCCAAAGTTTAATATACAAAGGTGAGGAGCAAAAGAGGGGCCCCAAATCTTATTTTGATTTATTTTCTGAGCAAAAAATGCATTCTTTTGTGTTTATGAGAGTTTCCAAACCTCCCTGTGGTTAAGTGCCTTAGAAAACACAGGCTCTTTCCATTAGCCACACATAAAAGCAGAATCATTGTGCCAAACTGGGTTTAAATTGTTCTCCTTTCTTTTGCATACAAATTAGAATATAACAAAAAAGAAAAGGAACCATAAGCTAGGAGTCTGTTAATTCAGAAGAGCAGAGTGGCGCTAAAGATAGAAATTATAAAGCCATCAGTCATTGTTCCATAGTCCCTCTCAGCTGTCTCACTGATGTCCTCAGTGGCCATTCAGGTCCCCAGCCAATCCTGGAATGGCAAGCATATGTTCAGAGGTTTCAGATGCCACTAACTAGACCCACAATTGATCCAAAGACCCCATATCCATCTGACATTGTGCCCGCTCATCCCAGATTTTTCCTTGGCCTTCTCCTTTCTGTCTTCTTCACACTACACCCTATCTGGCTGGAGCCCCAAACCTGGCCCAGACCTTTAGCTCTAGTACTCTAATTACTGTCTGGGATCACAGCCAAGATTCCCTACTACTCCCAAAGCTCAACTTGACCCTTGCTTCCCCTCCAACTTCTTCAGATACGAGTCCAGACTCAAACCAAGTCATTAAGCACTGTACTTTTTTGAGTATAGAGTCACCCATCCTGCTCCCCTCTGTGTCATGAAGTCCTCAGGCCAGGATGTTCAACCCCATCCCACTGACTTGTGATGAATTTCCTGCTAGTCAATCAAAATGATAGTTTTGAAATTAATGACTTTTAAGAAGCAGAATGCAATCTATTATATGGGAAATCAGTTTGATAGGATATTACCAACACTTTTTCAAAAGATTGAACATAATAAAATTGAAATATATTACTAAAAGTACCAGGAAGCAATGGTACACATGAAACTTTGGTCAATTATGTAGATGTATCATAAATGTATTGCATCAAGATGTATAATGTATTTTTCTTCTGTGAGTCATGATCAAAAATATAACAAAATATCTACTTCTTTCATCTGCCTTTCCAACACACATACACACACACACACACACACACACACACAGGAAAAAACTAAAACCATTTCTGATAACTACTGTTACTTTCAGTGCAAATTCAACAAGAAAGTGGTGCTGTTAGAACACAATTGGTTAATTGCCCCCAAAGTACTCGCCTAGCAGAACTACACAGCTGTGGTTCCATTTCTCACACTCTCCAGAGTCATAGAGATGAGACCACACGGACCACTGTGCACTCTCCGAAGGATACAATGTGAGCGGCTATGGATGCTGTCACTTAGGAGGAAATGACTCAGAATGAGGGCACCACGGGAGATGGTTTTAAAATACTGTATTACCAAAGCAGCATGTGAACTGTTGAAAATATGAGGAGGGGGAGAGAACAGAGGGTAGGGGAATAAAATAAAAATCATCCCTCATGCTACATCTCAGATATAAAGATTGTTCACACTGTAGTTAGTGACCCACTTTTCAGATTTGTCCCCAAGCACATGTACTTAAAGATCATGCTCCCTGCTCTCTTCACCTAATGTTTTTATGGATTATGAATACATTCTCATTTCATTAAATAATATTTTCCAGTGTCATTTGAAATAGCTGCATTTTCTTCATGTTAACAAATGCATTCTGGGTATAATTCCTTTTTGTACATTGGGTTGCTTCCATTTTTTACTTTTCATTATAGTGAACTTCTTATAACAATATCTGTTATATGTAATGGGAGTAACATTTTGAAATTTTTACTGTTCTTTCCTCTTTGGCATTTGTACAGAAAGTGACCTAATACACCACAGTCTGTCCAAAGCATCATCTTGCCAGGGGTTACAGTGGCGGGGTGGGGACTTGCTTTTTCAGCAATGATGCAAAGAAGAAAAAATTGATATTTGAGATTCAAAGTATGATTTTGCAGTAAGATAAGTGGTTTAGAAACAAGATTTTGTTGAAAGAGATGTTTTGTAGCTGGGTGCCAGAGGCTCATGCCTGTAATCCTAGTTATGTGGGAGGTTGAGATCAGGAAGCCAGCCTGGGCAAATAGTTCACAAGATCCCATCTCCAAAATAACCAGAGAAAAATGGACTGAAGGCATGGCTCAAGTGGAAGAGTGACTACTTTGCAAGTAGGAAGCCCTGAGTTCAAATCTCAGTCCCACCAAACCTCCCCCCCAAAAAAAAGAAAAAAAAAAGAGGTTTTCTAAATTCCTTTAGCATTTAAAGAACAACATTTGGAGGATTTAGATAATAGTATGGAGAAGACATAATCTCCTCTTGTGTCATTTGGTGAAGAAATCTGTGCCCGAGGGTAGGCAATATGACAGAGATAAAAAGCTTTTACCCCTCCCCTTTGCTTCTTGAGAATTATGAATAGAAGAAAGAGAGCAGGGCAGGGCAGATGCCAAGAATGAAAGACCCAAGCTTGGAGCTCAGGGAGACAATTGTCTAGTCTTCACTCACATCAAGGTAAACTGGGCAGTGCAGTGAGGGAGGACAGAGGAAAGACAAACTGATTTCATTATCATTTTAACTTGGATGGATTTAACTATAAACCAAAGAATTAAAAAAAAAACCCTCTATTGTTCCTTTGATTTTCTGTGCAGAATCCAGTACAGAAAGAAAATACAGGACCACATAGCACAGCCTTAAGCAAGTGCCAGGCCTTTCTACATGACAGACCCAGGCCCATGAAGCTAAGCCTACTATCTATATTCTTTGCCCATTTTATATTGGGTTGTAAATGTTTTCTTGCTCCAGGGATCTCAGTCAACTTTTTCTGTGAAGGGCTACACAGTAAATATTTTAGGCTGATGTGTGTGTGTTTGGGGGTGGGGGGTATGGTCTCCATGGCAACTATTCTACTCATTTTTGTTTTTTGGAAGCACAAAAGCAGCTATTGACAGTCCCTGAACAAAATGAATGTGGTTGTGCTATGATTAAATTTTATTTACGAAAGCAATCTGTGGGCCAGTTTGCCAAACTCTGCCTTAGACAGTCTCTTTCAGTCTTGCTTTTTTCTAATTCCTATATTCACCGTTGTGTCTTTCTCATGAAAAGCTAATAATAATAATATATATATATATGTATATGTATATATATATTTTTTTTTCCCCCTGATAGCTGAAATTTTGGTGCACTTTTCTATTCATTTCCTGTTATTTATTGCTGAGAACATCGACATGCACTGGGATATACATGGAGGCATTCTTTGTGATCTCATAAATTTTTCATGGATATTAGAAAGCAGAGTTTATTCTCTGTGGAGTATAAAGTTCAAAATATATTCATTAAATGAACCTCATTAATTATTGTTCATATTTTCTGTCCTTGGAACATGTAAATATTCAGAGAGATGTTTCTCACATTCTGTAAGATGATAAGATGGTTTCCATCTTCAAGCAGTCCAAATAAATGTGAGTTATCTCAATACGTTTTCTAAATGTTGAAGCATCTTTGCAGTCCCAGGATAAATTTTACTTGGCCTTAGAATATTATTCCTTTACTACACTGTTTTGTCTTGATATATTTAATTTAGGATTGAAAGTTTTTATTCAAAAGTTGGTGGGAAGTTTTGTGTATGAACATGTTATCTTTGGTAGATACTGACTTTAGATACATGCTAAATTCCTAAAGTAAACTGAGGAACCCTCCTCCCCCTATCTTTTCCTGTTTTCTGTAAGAGCATTGAAGTCCTCTGAGGATGTGCTAATGTTCCATGAAACCAAATGGTCAAAAGTCAAGGAACCTCTGCAGAGCAAGGACGGATCAGTCTCTCTCAAATATCCAGATTTTATTGGTGAGGGAAACACAAAATCTAGAAGGCTGAGCATCTTACTGAAAGAGATTTTAAAAAGTCACAACAATGAGTAATTGTTACTATTTTGGTTCAAAATTTAGAGATTTTTTTTCTCCCACCTATAATCCAGTAGGTAGACTTGGGAGGAAGAAAAGAGGAGTTGAGGAACTAAAAGCTAACTACATTTTCTTGCATATACATTCTTGTAATATGGATAATTTTGCTATTCTGCATAAAAATTACATTTTCCTTTTTTAAAAATTCATTCTCCAAGTTTTATATTTTGCTACATACACTCATTGATAACATTATTATGACTTCTTTTCTAGGGCCATTACTTTTCTGTCTTTTATGCTATATATATATTTTTTACACTCAAATAACATTTTCTGTTTTGATATCAATATTTTCAAGTAATTTTTTCCATAGGTGACTATGCGTGGCACACATTCTGAATTTTTGCATGTCTGAGAAGGCCTGGTTAAAGAATTTTAAAATCACATTTCAATCAAGACTATAACTGAGGTTTTTTGAGCATTTAATCTGATAGAGTAAAAAAAATGCTAATGCTAGCTTAAGACTTGCTTTCTTTTGATGGGGAAGCCTATGGGTTTTTTTGTTTGTTTGTTTTTTGTTTTTGGAAGAATGTAGCCTTTTCTACTTATTCATAAATTTTAAGAATTTATCTAAGATTATGTAAATTGAGGATTCTTTTAAAAAAATAATTAGACTGAGTATTTGGCAAATCAACTACACCTGAAGACTCCTTGCGAGTCAGGAGTTTTCCTTTTATTATTATTATTTTTGTTGTATGGTTCATGGTGTTTCTTCATCCTAGAATTCTTATTGTATATCTATTAGATACTCTGCATCTAGTCTTTGTATTACTAAACTCTTTTCATAAGTTCAGTCTCTGTATTCTTTTAGGTTAAATTCTGGGTAAAATTTCTCAAACTGTCTTCAGATTACCTAGATCTACTTTTTGCAATATTCAACAGGATAGTCATTACTTCCAATAAATTGGAATATCCAAGAAATAGTATAAGCTTTTTTTTAATGAAGCTTCTTCTTTTTAGTTTGTTCCTTCATGTGGCATATCGCTCTTATTTGTTGATACAGTTATCAACTCAAAATTTATTAAAATACTCAGAACTATATTTGTTTAAAAGACTTCAATGGTTATCATAACTTCTTTTGTATTATATTATATAACAGCCATTAAAATTTGAATTTTTTTAAAAACTTGATTCATTGGAAAATTCATTGGATAATTTTTACTAGAAAAGTATTCCCTTTTCTAGAAGAATTCATGGTATCCTAAAATTCTTTTATATTTTCTTCACTTGCAAGTGACATCATGGCTAGGTATACCATGTTAGGCCATACATCCACCAAGATTTATCCACCAAAATATTTTTATCCACTATAAAAGATGAATTTGATCAATTAAAATACTCCATTTGATGTTGCACAGCCTGTCTTCTTCCCATTTATAAAATTCTTATTTTTTCTTTAAAGTTAAAAGTATTGTACTAGGGAATGTGTAAGCATTAGTCTCTTTCAATGAATGATCACTTTTGATTCTTACACAATGAATCTATTTAATCTGCACTTTCAGGTTTTTCTTAAATCAGAAATTTCTCTTTTATTAAGTCTTTGGATGTATATATATATATTCCAGCAATGCAAAATATCTGGTAGCTTGGATATCTATTTTGTCATTCCTTATTTATCATCTTCTCTCTCATCACTTTCATCTAATTATCCGTTTCCTCTTCAAATTATGACAACCTCTCAAATGTGTCTTTGTTATTTAATTAGTTTTTCTGCACTGTCAGTTCTGCTCTTTACTGCTTCTCAGGTGACTTTAAAATGTTCCATTTAATGCTTCTTTAATTGTTCTAGGTCCTTGCCTTCACATTTCATATTTTATCTCCCATTTCACTAACTCCTTTTTGTATTTAACATCACTGAAGTCATACAAGGTTCTACAAGGGGGCATTTTTTGCTATTGAAAATACTTTCCATTAATATTAATACATCATTCTGCTATGTCAGAAATTTTGTTTGATCACCTATCTTTAGGTGCTAAAATTTTGTAGGTTCTATCTTCATCCTTGAATATGGGAAGGTGTAACTGAGCTCCAAAATATAGCAAACATATATATACGTATATATATAGTTTGTTAAAATAATATATATAGTTTGTTAATATATATATAGGTACGTTTGCTATAGTATTTGCACACTCTCACACTTATAAACTTCTCCAAAATATGTGCATACATGTGTGTAAATGGAAAAATGAGACCTGCTGAAACTATTCCAGGAATGGGGGGAGAGGGATAAAGGAGAATGGTGGAGGAGGTGAATTCAACTATGATGTATTGTAAGAACTTTTGTAAATGTCACAATGTACCCCTAGTACAACAATAATATATTTAAAAAAAAAAAAGTACAAATGGCCAATAAATACACAAAAAAAGTTAAAACAAAACAAAACAGCTTCTCCAAGAGTTTAATCTAGGGGACAGGAGCTGGTCTTGCTGGCTAAGGCCAAGCTTATGTTGTTCCTCCCCTCAGTCTGAGCGGGGATGGAATCGATCTTGGTCATTTTCACCATGAAACTTTATCCTTTCCAGGTTCATTTGTTTGTCTGTTTTAGACACAGTCACATCATTCCTGCTTGCCATATGTAGGATTTTCGGTCTCGCTTTGTGTTGTGCTTGTCTCTAACCCAGATTCACATTGTGTTATACCTGGCCTCATTCTTGATCCCTACTGCAGCCACATAATCAAACACAGAACTCTCCCATTTCCCTGAGGCTCAGGATCTATGGGAAGTGCTCAGCAACACTGGACAGAACCACTGCCACGAAGATGCCTGGTGTTCATAGGAGGGCTTTTCTGTGGCTTAACTTCCCCTTCCACTCTATAGTAGGGCTGCTGCTTCTGCACAACGATGATATATATACACAATGGCCTCTGGGCTCCACAGGGCTCACCTTGTACCTCTTGTGTGTGCCCTGCTCTATACATCAAGCTTATTTCCAGATTTGAGATTGTTCTAGAGGCTCTTTGAAAATCATTCCCTATTAGTTTTCTGTTGTTTTGTTTTCACAACTTGGCAACAGAGTTGAAAGTAGACCTTCCTTCAAACTCAACCTATTTGTTTTGTCTGTGGTGTAATTTCTTACAAGTGTGTTGCATGTCAGTGCTACCATCCTCTGCATGCAATGCAGGCTTCCCCTGGAGGTCTCCTAAGGCCTTCTCTGCTGGGAAAATGGAACGGCTTTAGATGGTAGTGGGAAAGGGAGTCGGGGAGAACCTGCTTATGCTTACCTTCTTTTTCCAAAGTCATAAATTTTCTTTCCTTTTTCATCTTTCGTTAAGCCCCTCAGCTCTAAATTTTCATTTTTGCACTTATGATGCCCTGAAATAGCACTTCCAAATACTACCATTGACTTTATTTCTGCTAAAGGATTTTCTTAGTTTTCATCTTTCTTTCTTTTTTTTTTTTTGGTGGTACTGGGGCTTGAACTTAGGGCCTCATGCTTGCTAAACTTTCTAGGCAGTTAATTTTCATCTTGCTGGACCTATTTACAGTATACCATTTAGTGACTCAGCCAGCCGAATTTTGAATGTCTTGTAGGTTCTTGGGAATCTACAAAGATTAATAATTAAAATACTTCACATATATATTAAGTAATTACTAAGCAGCAGGCATTGTGTTGCGCATTTTATATCAATTGCCATTTAGTACTCATAGTTAGCATGTTCAATGTGGCCAGCTCTGTTCCGAGCACAACTCTACATAATACATACTAGTATTTCCTTTTTTTACCAATTATGAAACTGAGTTCATAGAGAAGCTAAGTAACTTGTTCAAGAACACACAAATAGCTGGCAGAGTGGCTCAGGCAGTAGAGTGCCTAGCTAGCAAGCATGAGGCCCTGAGTTCAAACCCTAGTCCCACCAAAAGAAAAAGGAAATACTTGATAAGAACACACAGCTATTAGATTGGGATTTGAATCCCAGTGGTCTAGCCTTAGAATCTATACTCTAGGTACAACCACTATGCTCACTGTAGTGTTTAACCCTATGCTCTTAACCACTATGCAATACTGCCTCTCTATGGAGGGGTCAGAAATGTACAATCAGAGTTCCTAGTGTTAGGTGCTAAGACAGTGAAAAGTACCAGAGAATTTCCATGGATTATTATGAAATTTGGGAGTAGGGATTCCAGGAAAGGTTTTAAATTGTGACACTTAAAAAAGCCTCAGGAGTGCAGGTCTTGTTACTTGTTTTAATGGAACAAAGTGTTCAAGGTACTTCACCCATTTACCTTCAATCTTTTCTCCTTTTGTTCTTTGATATTATCTTTTATGACAGTTAATAATCAAGATGGCCATATAATTTAAAATCCAAATTAAGCCACGTCTAAGAGTAAAGGAGAAAGCTATTAAGTATATTTAACAACACGAACAGACCAGGATGATTCTGAACAAGGAAGGGATTTTGAATAAAGATATGATGTAGAGAGGTGACTGTCCCTCTTAGCTTCTTTTTGATCACAAGGAGCCCATAACTAGTGATGAGAAGAGAATAAGTACTAGCAATTGTTTTAAAGGATTAGTGGGTACCACCTAGGTAAAAATGAGAGTGGTAATGAGGAGCATTACAGCTGAAGGCAAGAAATGGCAAGAGTTAGTTAAGGAAGCTGCATAGTACAGTATTGTTGGAAATTATGAAGGTGTGTGATATGGTAAGAGAGGAAACATGGGAAATACATAGTGGGCTGAGCAATAACAGTCTTGAATCCTTTACTATGGAGTTTACACTTTATCCTGAAAGAGCTTTGAAAGTGTTTAAAGGGTAAGAGGTAGGGCTTAGGGAAAAAATGTTGAGATTAAATTTGTGTTCTGAATAGATCAATTTGGTACCAGAGTCTTGAATACAAGGTAGGGGGAGTGGTAGTGATAGAAAGCAAAGACCAATTTGAAGAATGTTTCAATGAACTGGTAAAAAAAAAAATGGTAGAGGCGAAAGCTAAAGCAATGACTAGGTAGAGAATGGGTTAGACCCAGGACAGATGTGGGAGCAGATATTGCCAGGCATTGCAGTGTGAAAAAGATTATTCTCAGATATTAGCTTAAGTACCTGGGTTATGGTACCATCTCACTGAAACTACAAATAGGGAAGGTGATGACTTTAGAGGGAAACATCTAGATGATCTCTTCTCTATGGAAAGCCATCCCTCTTGGCCTCAGTGCTACAATTCAATACTAGCTCTCTCTCCACTGATCTGACTGCTTCTTCTCAGCTCTATTTAGTGGAATTTCTTCTTTTGCCTAAACAATTCCTGTTGGGAATTTCTTAGGTTGGACCTTGGCCATCTTTCTCTTCAACCTCCACCTCTTCTTAACATTTTTAAATCCTGACATTATCTTGATATCATCTCAATATTATTTATAAATTCCATATGGACATTTTGAACTACTGCCCTTGGGCTAATAACACTCAGGTTTTCATTTTCAGCTATAGGGCATCAATCAAACACCTCCACCCAAATTCCCATATGTTCAGACTCAGCATGTCCATGGCAAGCTCCTCTTTCCTCTGAAGCCTGGCCCTTTCTGTTGTAATTCTCCTCTCCTCAATACAGAAGAGCTCCCAAGTTCATTATTTCTTTTTCCCATATTCTCGCTACAAGAAGAGGCAGAATATATGTATTTCTAAAATACATACATAAGCTTGTTGCTTTTGTCACTAGAAATCTTTAACCCAAAAACCTATTACTGTGGAATAGATCCACAGTAATCTCTTTACAGAATCTTTCCCTGTCACATTCATATCACAAAGCATACGTCACTTGGCTTTCCTCTATGTTACCTCTTTCTTTACTTTGTTATCTGACAAAATCCTACTCAACTCCTAAGTCCCTGGTCCAAAGTCACCAAACCTATGAGGCGTCCTAAATTCCTGTAATATCAACCAAAATTATTTCACTATTTCCCCAGTGATTTGGCTCTTCCACTAAACTGTGAGCTCCTTAGAAGTAGACATGCTCCAGGCATTTTGTAATTCTGGAAGTCTAGCATAGCTGGATAAATATCGAACTGAAATGATATGTTCCTTACCCTAGCCCATGATTGGAATCCAGGGAGGTGTCTTTTGTTAGTGGGTCACATCATTTTTCTAGGGGTAACTACCACCACCACTACTACCCCCAACACTGTAACCACAAACATCACTATCTTTCCATCACCACCATCACTAGCACTGTCATCATTATTAGACTACTATCATCATTATCATCATCACCATCACTGTTAACATCTCTACCACCACCATCACCATCTTTACCACTACCATCACTATCATCACTATGGCGTCATTACCACCATCCCCATCATTCCTATCACCACTACCACCACCTTCTATCATCTGGCACTTATGTGCCAAATGTTCAGTTAAAGATTTTAATCTTAACAACATTCCTGTGGATGTAAATTTAAATGCATATTTTATTAACAAGAAGAACTAAGGTTCAGAGAGGCTAAATAATTTCCCCAAGATCACAATGCTTGGTGAAAGACTGAGCTGACCCTTGAAACTGGAGATGCCTGATTCCAAAGTTGGCACGTTAACCCCTATGTTTGAGGCTTAGTTCATCTCCACGAGGCACTGCAGCACAGCTCATGCCTAGAGTCTTGATAGAAAAAGAGCAAAGGTCTCTCCAAACTAGTGAACACCGTGGCTTATATGTATATGCACCGATACTAGGAGTTGGCAACAATGAAGTGCTAAGTATGGCATACTTGTGACCTTAGCTCTTCCTCCTCCATATCATCCCCTGCCATCTAAAATAAGAACTCTTCCTGGAGTTTAGCTGTAAGTAGTATGCTGCTTTAGATATCTTTTCACCAGAGAAGAGAAAGGCCATCATTCTGGGGAAGATTTTCTTGTCTTCCTGTTCAGCCTCACAACTTACTGTGGGAAGGAGGGATCCACATCACAATCACCTGGAAAACTTCTGCAAAATACACAGACTCTCCCCAACCCTCTGAAGTTTGCATCTGGTTCTTGGTAGAGAACCACCAGCTTAGCATATTTACTTCCATGGCCTACACTTTCCACTGGTCCTTTTATCACCGAGGCCTCTCCACTTCATACTTCAGGTGCTCATTCCCCCTGAGCAGATGTGGTTCTTAGGTGCTAGAAATCAACCTCAGTGGCATGCCTTGCTTTACCCCACAATCCTTTAGTCAGGATTCTCAACCCTAAAGCCTTAGAAGACAACACAGAAATAAATGTAGAGGCATTTTTTTATTAGTTACCATGATGGCTAGGAACAGTAATAGTATTTAGAAAACAAATACCAGGGATATTAAGCATCTTGCAATAAAAAAAAAAGTGTCTCACCAAATATGCCAGCTGCACCTGCATTGAGGGAAACACTACTTGGAGCCCAGACACTCTTGATTCAAATTCGGAATCAGCCTTTGTAATATATGGGCATTCCTCAATTCAGTTCATTCCCTGCAGTGTTCTGTAAGCTGCTCTCTCTCCTCAACTCATCAACTTTCTTCATATTCCACCAAATATGAAACATATTCATGTAATATTTAGGTGACAGAGAAGCATGTCTGATCTCTCTTTCAACCTTCCATTTAATCCAATTTATCCCCACCCACTACCCTGGAGGTTTCATCTAAGGTGTGGAGGGAATGGGGATGGAAGGAAAAGAGGAGGAGATAGCATTGCCTCCTGGGAAAATGTGAAATATCATGTCTGACAGTAGTTTCAGATTGAAGACTATACCCAAGACATAGCTCCAAAATGACCTTTTTCAGGAAGTCGTACCTCTACCCTGTCTCAGGGACTACTCCTTTCTTGCTTTCTCAAGGCAAATCGCTGTGTAATTATGTTGGCAATGTTTAATGCCCAAACATATCTGGCTTTCCTTTTCTTCAAAATACATTTCTTCAGTTTCTTTCCATAAGGTGAGACCAAGTGACTAGTTCTGGCCAATGAGCTATGAGTGAAAGGATGAATTCTGGCTGGAATCTTTCAATGCCAACAAGACATCCTCTAGCATTTTCTTTCCTTGCAGCTGTGATGGTGAAGCAGATGCCAAGGAATTGCCACCAGCCTGGTTCCCAGAATAGCCCTGAGGACAGCTCTGGATACCCCCATCAAACTTGTATCACATGTGGAGAATAAACCTTTGCTATTTTGTGCCACTGAGATTTTGGGGGTTGTTTGTACCACAGTGTAAACTAACCTACCCTGATTGATTCAATGTTCTTTTGCTTGTTCAGATTCTTTTCATCTTTGTGCGTAGATCATGAGTCAGGGAGGCTCGGGTTTGAGGCTTAGTTTTACCACTTAGGTTGACCTTGGCCAGCTTCTCTCAACCTCAGTTTCCTCATTGTGAAATAGTAATTGTGACTGTACAGACCTTACGAAGACTGCAAAGACTGAATGGGATCATACAGCCAAAGTGTTTACCACAGTGCCTGGCAGATAGTAAGGTTCAGTAACTTACTTTTTACTTCCTACTGATCTAAACTTGACTTGGCTGATCCCTGCCCCAAATCTTTCTTGGAACCTTTAGCTTTGGTTGACTGGATCCTTTTAATGGCCTTCAGCCTAAAAAGCTAGTAGTCCAGGCTTGTTTCCTACTTCTTTTGCATTCATTGCACACCCCAGGACAGGACTTGCTGTCAGCATTGTGTTATTCATGCCATTACTGTTGTACAAGTAATACATCACTTATGATCAACACTGAGGATGTATTTATGTCAAATGAGTGTAAAGAATCAGCTAAGGCAAATTCCAGAAGTCAAATTACTTTCTCAGTGTGAACCTACATATCTAAAAAACATGTCCAATAATGTCCAAAAAACCCCTTTGCCTTTCATTGCAGAGTAATCAGGGGGAGAGGCAAGATGCAGTCTCTTGGTCCCACACCAAAAAGACACACAAGTTTTGAATTAGCATAAAGCAAACTCATTTGCATTTATGACAGCCAGGTCTGTCTAAGGAGTGGCCAGAATTTGCACCTAGACCAATAGAAGTCCTTTAGCATTTGGAGATAATTACAGGTTATCTTAGGATGAATTCCTTCTTCCAGCACTCTTGGATTCTATTCTCAGCTTGACACTGAGTTCTCCCAGGTCTCCACAGCTAAGGAAAGTGAGGTAATTACTTGGCTGGCCCAGACAGAAAACAAAACAAAGCACTTTCACCTTACTTATTCTTATTTTTGACCCATATGCCGGTTCTTCCTATTTGTAAGCAGTTCTATTAACTATTGCCTGGCTTGATTGGCCCTCTCCAAACCTAAATGGTAGAACCAACCACGGTTCATCCATAGTTCAACCATGTATTCAGATCAATATGAAAATAAAATAAGACAAAATTTTTCTGGCCCCTGAGGAATTTTTTTCCTGATGTCTTTAAATGTTATTGTAGCCATTGACAAAGGTACTTTCTAGTGAACTCTCTGTTTTCCTTACTCATAGCCAATTTTGCACTTTGATTACTCTAAGCCATCTCCCAAGGTACTTCTGAAAACAAGCTACATGTGTATATTTTAACACACCTACACATTTAAATTTTCCTTTTCCATCAGACTCAACTGAACAAATAAATAATTTATTGAACTTTTAAATGCAAAATAATCAGATGCCCTTTACACACTTCATGTCTAATTCATCACTTGATCCTTGAGATTTCTGTAGTATCTCGGCAGTCGCAGGGGCTTGGAGTGCTGGAAGTGTTGAACCAACCACAGCTGATTCAATGGTGGAACAGCAGGTCCACAATTAAGCAATCTTAATTGCTTTATGCACTGTGATTTACTGAAACTCTGATGCAGGGATTTTTAATGCCTGGAACCCACCCAGCTCGTTACAGTCCAACTGCACAGGGCAAAACCAAACAGAAAGAACTGGGCTGGGAGTCAGGAGTGGATATTGTCCTGGCTCTGTCATGCTCTCATCCTAGTACTTGGGCAGTTAAACCAGTGGGATGAACAAAGGTTTTCCCATCCATAAATTAGGGACAGTCCTGTTTGCCCTACCTACCAAACAAGGTTGCCTTTGGGGCCTCTGTGAAAAACCATAGGCATTTGTGAGACTCATACAGTATCTGACTCTAAACATTTCTTTTGTGCGTAGGTAGTTGGGACCCAGAAGGCATTTTCTCAGAAAAACAATACTACATCTGGTAGTGAGGTTCCCAGTCTAATGCTACAAAAATCTAACTCGTATCCAAGTCCCTGGGGTATGAAACACAGCACTATCCCTACATATCAGTACTACCATGGGATGGAGGATGATGGGTGCTGTGGTTAGAAGTCTGGATGAGTGACAAGATGGGGTGTCTTTGCATAGGGGAAAGAGAAAAACTGGTGCTGAAAAGAAAAGAAGTCACAGGCGGGAGCTGGGGGCCCTTGTGGGAAGGAGCTCATGGTGAGGCTGTGGGGGGCCCTTTCACATGTAAGGATTTATTGGGTGCAGGAAAGAAATGACAGGCTTTGACTTTGGAAAGTGCTATAAATAAAGTTGTTCAGTGCCTCCTCCCACCCTTCAGCCCACCCCCTTCTCCACTCTCCTATTTTCTTCCCCACATTCTATTTTTGAAGTCTTTAGGGCACATATACCATAGCCAGCACTTCCCTGAGATCCAAGATGGAAAATCCACATTCTCCATTAAGTGACTAATAGCTCTATATGAGACCAACACATGACACATAAATATGTACTGTAAAAACAGAAGGTCCTGCGAGAGCGGGAAGGGACATTCATGTCCCTGGACTGCTCAAAGCTTTAAAGACTCCTTGGTAGACCTAAGAAGAAGCTGCTGCTCCTTTACTATTTTTCTCTGGACAGAGGTCTTCTAAATCTGACTTTTCAAATCCCTGATTGAATTCCCAGCAATCTACTTTTCCTGACTATAACCAGAAAGGCATGTTTAAATGAACATGAAATTCCATCAGTAGAAAGCCTTGTGCAGCCCCGTTGCCAAAGCCGCTAATAACGCCCTATTGTGTTACTGTGGTGCTCTAGGTTATCATTACGCAGTCTTTGCTCCTGGTTGAGAAAACATGACGTTCCATTAAATGTATAATCTGGGTTCCGTCCAGGCCAGAGATGCATCCTGCTTACAGCTGAAATGAGCTGGGATTTAATGCCACAGAAAAGAGAACCAGTCACAAGGGGAAAGGGAGTTTCAGGGGTAGGGAGAAGAATGCTGGATTTAGTCTCTTGTGAGCCCCTGGTTTCAGCCTGTAGTCAGTGTCCTGCCAGCCAAAGGATCTTAGAAGCCCAAGGAAAAGCTGACTCAGCGTTCTTCCCCTTCCCCCTCTGCTGTGGTTGGATGCTGGACAGCAGTGTCTCAGGAGGTTCTTTCTAGGACAGAAGACCATGTCTTTGGGGACTACCCAAGGGCCTGTTTGCAATGGCTGCCTCTAGGACCAGCCCCCAGCTCTGGACTCAAAAAACACACAATTCTCTGGCTCAAGATAGTGAACTGGAAGTGTGTACATGATCATACCATGTTTTAGAAAGTTTTTTATTCAGCATAAAAACGTCCCTGTCTTCAAGCAAGTGAGGGGCAGCCATATGACTTCAATGTACAATCATATTCAATACTCAGCGTTATCACGTCTAACTTAAATCCCCTGTTGGACCTTTACTCAATTTTCAGCTTTTTAGCATAAACATCACTACTATGAGCATATGTCTAGGCACTTCTTTGTGACTATTTGGACTTTTTTTCCTCTAAGAAATGAAATCGTGGGATGGAAATGAAGACCTTCCACTGTTTTAAAACCATTTAATACACGTTACCAAATTGTCTTCTCGTCTGTACTATTCATAAGGAACCTGTGGCTATTTCAATTTAAATAAACTTAAATACAATGAAAAGTTCACCTCCTCAATTTCACTTGCCATATCTCAAGTGCTCAATTCTCACCTGTGGCTAGTAGCTATCTTATTGGACAGCATAGTTACAGAACATTTCCATCATCCTAGAAAGTTCTATTGGACAGTGCAAGTCTAGAAAGACTGTAAGCTAATTTATATTTTCCCTAGTAAGGTACAGCAGTGCCTCGCTCCCACAAGGTGGTCAACTCAGAATGTTGTGTTTTGGTTTTTTTTTAAATCTTTTCCAATCTAATAAAATTATATCTTGTTTTCATTTTTCTGATTGCCAGTGGAATTGAACTTTTTGTTCACTTATTGACTTTCACACACACGTGTGTGTTTAATCTTAAAAATGATGGGGTAGGGAATTTTCCTATTAAGGTTATTTTAACCACTTTTTTCTATAGTAAGATCAGTGTTTAGAGGGTAATTTATGTTGCAAAGTTTTTATAACTTGTTATTTTACTTATGGCATTTTTTTAGCTACAGAAGAATAAAATTTTAATATATTCAAATCTCTTATATTTTCCTTTATGGTTTCTTTATTGTTTTCATGCAAGCTCTAAACCTGAGATTACAGTCATATTCATCAAAATAATCTAGTTCTTTAGTCATTTCATTTAAATATTTAAATTTTCATTCCTTCTGGAATTTACTTTGTATGTGGTATAAGGTATAAACTAACCTTTTTCTTTCCCCATGTTATCAATCATTTGGCCAAAAATTTAAAAAAAAAATGAATTCATTTCCACCAAATGTGTGTGTACTTGCACCTATCTAAATTGTTCTCTTCTGTCCACCTGTTCTTTGGACTTTGCTATCCTGTTTTTTTTTAATAATTTGCTTTATAATACATGTTGCTATTTAGAGAGAAATTATTTCTTCATTATTCTTTTCCAAAAATGTTTTACCTGCTTCCTTTCCCCGCTCACATAAGCCTAGAATCATTATGTTAACTCTTCCCATCACCCAAATAAATTCTTTCAGGACTTGAACTGCGAAGCTTAATTCAACTTAGAAATTAATTTGGGGACTTCTGATTACCTCTATAGTATTGAGTCCTTCCATTCTAAGAATGGTAATTCTGTCCATTTTTTTCAAGTTTCCCTATATGTCCTGACAACTTATTTTTTGAAGAGCACAAAAGATGAGCCTCTGTGTTTTCAGACACCATCCCTGAGTATGTGAGCTTGTGCTCCCAGCCACTAGAAGTAACAAAACAATTTCCATTTCTTAGCATCGGATTATATTTTCAGTATCCACCTTCTCATAAATCTGCAAGCAAGAGATCTCACTTTTCATCCAAAGAATCTGGAGTTCAAAACAGCCTTTACGGAAAAACCAAACTCCAGAAGCAACTGCAAAGCACATTTGATGTCTAGCAGCCAGCTTATTTTGCAGGACTCTTTTTCCAACTCCCAAATACTTTCCAGTCTGTGAAATTCATCTCCCACCACTGTAACTGCAAGCGCCTCTCCTGGCACCAGGGATGCTTGCAGAGTTTTAAGGAGCAGGGATCATCTCAGAGGGGCTTTTTATTTTTGTAGCTGGTTTTCAGCAGATAGCATGGAGCTTCATTGCGTGACTGTGGCTTGGCAAACCTGTGGGGCTCTGGGGAGTGTTTAATAGGTCAGAGTTGAACAATCTCTTGAGCAGAGTCCCAAAGTCTAACCACTGTTCATTTTAACAAGGAAACCAGGACTCCTGCACCTCCCTGGTAGCCGAGGGAGGATTGTCAAATGAACAAGGGCATGAATTCGCCTCCACCTGGGGTCTCGCTGAGGCCATTTGGTTATGTCCGGAGAGATTTTGGTTGTCACCACTAATGGAGCAGCAGGGAAATGTGAATGGCACCGTGGTAGAGGCCAGGGATGCTGCCATACAAACATCGTACAACGCACAAGACACCCCCGAAACGATCACCAACCTTCAATCTCAGTAGTGACGAGGCTGAGAAAGCCTGCCTTACTATCTTCACTAAGTGACCAGGCAGAACGTGCATTATATTATTAAGAACAAAGGTGATGCATTCTGCGGGACAGCGTTTTTAAAAAGAGACGAGTGGCTTTGAGATGCCCACGCCTGTTACTTTAGAAGTGCAAGTGCTGCGTCTGGTCAAGCCTTTCTCACCAAAATGGGATGGAGTCACAAACACGAGTAAATCAACAGCATCCTCCAAGCTCCTGACACGCTCCTGGGTCACAGGCAGCACACAAGGCAGAAAAGTGAGTGTCCCAAACAATCAGCAGCGTCGCCTCCCCTGCGGGCTCGCAGCGCAGGCGAGGGATGGGAGGAGCGCTCCCCAACAAAGGCGCAGCGCTCACCGCCGCCACCTCCCACGGTCCCGCTGGTCCCTGGAGACCCGTGCCAGTCCCAGAGCGACCCGGCCCACCAGCCCTGCCCTGCCCTGCCCGGGAGAAAGCATCGTCACTAGCTTAATCGAGGTACTTACTTGTCCAAAATGAAGTACAGGTCAAATCCCCCGTAGCACGCTGGACCCCCATCCTCCCTGCGTCCCCCGTGCCCGGCGCAGAGGAGCACAAAAGTGGCTAAAGAAGCCAAGGCCAAGGGCTTTCTGCTCCACTTGAAGCCAATGCCAAGGGCTTTCTGCTCCACGGTGGCCATGACCGCAGCCCAGGGAGAGAGTAGGGTCCTTCCCACGCTCCGCGAACTCGCCACGACCTTCAGGGACGCGCCATCCGAGGGTCCCTGCTCTCGGGTCCTCGATTCTCCCTCGTTCCCTTGAAACTCCCCAGAAGCAATTGTCTGGAGGAGTTCAAGGTTTTCTTTCTGGTTTCCGCTTTGATTCTGTTTTTAGGTTTCAGATTTCAAGAATCCCAGTACCGAACTCCGCTTTTTTAAAGGGGCTGCTTTGGGCTCGGGCCGCCGGGCCGATCTCCAGGCTGCGCCGAAGTTTTGCAATTGAAGCAGTTCCGTCTTGACGGTTCTTTGTCCCAGATTTTAAGTATTATGGGGTGGGTTTTCAAATTGTTCTTGGTTAGGGCAGTGCTTTGCCTCTGCTCCCTCCCCTCTCCTTTCCCCCCTCCCTTCTCCTTTTCCCCCCCTCCCCCTGGTCTTATTTTTGGGGGGGAAGAAAGTCCAACGAGTGCCACCTTGTGGCCAAAGACGACGAAAGCACGGTTCTGGGGACGTGAGAGCGTGGTGGTGGGAGGGGGAGAAGGAGAGCCGGGGGGCGGGGTGGGGGACAGGGGGAGGGCCGGGGGGCGGGCTGGGGGAGGGAGGCATGCTAATGTGGAGTGTAACAATCCTTTTCCTCGCCATTTTCAGGTAAATTGCGCTTGTTTTCTTTTCCCGTCTTTTTCTTTTCCATGACCACTTCTCCATTCTCTCAATGGATACAGTTACATCTGCGGAGACAGTAACTATAAATATTTGATGAGAACTCATTTCCTCCAAGCACAGTAGCTCTGACTCCAGGCTGGGACCTTTGCAAATATAAGCCATTGTGCAAATTAAGTAGGGGAAAACAAGCCTTTTGTCATCTGAATCATCCAAGTGACCTTACATAGTCAGAGTAGATCATAAAGGAGATTGTTGGAGTTTGGTTGAAAGCAGAACAACACAATGCTGGAGGGTGGCACTCCAGGCTGCTCCCTGCTTGGAATAGTTGAGCTCTCTAGATTGTCTCCATTCCCATATTTTAGGGATCTGTGACAACAGTTCTTGCTTTCAGCCTGTGAACTTTGACTTTTACTCTGATCTTTGATGTAGGACAGAGGAAGTAAACAGCTTACAAGAGTGTAGACTGTTCAAACAGTTTGAGACTGGCAGGGAAGTCTTATGCTTGCCTTTCTAGACTGGAGAGCTTTCTATAGAGAGGCCTCTGAAAAAGTAATCAGAGGGGGATAATAAAAAAAACTCTAATCTATCCAAACCTTTCTTTTCTGTACCTTCTACCTCCTCAAAATAGGGAAAGCCCATGTGACCGCACTGCAGCTCTATGCTAAGAAAGAGAAAAATCTACAGAAATTGGCTGAGTAAATGAAGGCCAAAACCCCAGCAGGAACTGGTCAAGAAAGAAAAGGAATTTGAGGATAAAGTAGTAAAGAGGGCTTGTGGAGTTAGCAGGGAAAAGGAACAGGGCTTGAATGTCGCTGAAGGGAGCTGAGGACAGAAGGAATCAGGGAGTTAGCTGTTACATCCTCCAAACAAAGGACAAAAGTTAGGAATGTCCCTCAGGACTTTCTTAGGTTGTTGAAGAGTTGGGGTGATGAAGGAATGTTTGAGAATTTTACAGGACATTAGCCTGGGAGGCAGCCAAATGGTGTCTTCCTAGAACTCTTCAAGTTAGAAATGCCAAAATCAAAGACAGGCAAACGTGCAGATTCCAGAGGGAAAGTATATCCCATGTGAAATACATTTATGGGGAAGAGAAGAAGGTGAAAGAGTATCTCCTAGGACAAATATGGTCCCTTAGAGGACAGAAAGGTAGTTGGAGCGACTCAGATATTTGAGTGTACCAGCTACCTCTGCCTTTCTTACAAGATTCTAGAATGCGGTCTAGTGATACAAGTTGACCATCTCTACATTTTAAAATGGCTCTATACTTCTCTCTCTCTCTCTACCCCAGAGAAATTCATTTCTGGCTGCCACTTACATGGCATGAATATACTCGCTTCACTCACTGTAGGGAAATGTCTCCCAAACTTTCCCATGAAGAAAACTTGACATTGACTTACAGAGATATGATTATTTCCTTGGAAGAATGAAATAGAGTAAAGATATCCACAGTCTCTAATGATGGTAAATGAAACCTCTGATCCCAGCACCATAGCTCGGTGGGGGAAGTGACATTGTCAGCTATCCTGAGTTAGAAACAACTGCTGTCTTTGGTTTGGAGGATGTAACAATCTCATACTTAGTGCATGTAAGGCCATGGGAGAGGTGGGAAGAGGTTGGTCACTGGAGGATAGAGCAGGACTTGGGAACAGGAATGGGTTCATGTTAACATTTCCCAGATTAATTTCAGGTATCAGGGACATCCAAATGTCGAGTCCCCTGTCCAGATGTTATCATCCATTTGAGTGATTCTCAATGATCTAATTGAACTGAGAGTGTCCTGTTTTCTAGCCCTTCCAAGGACCCCAATGTTTTGGAGGAGACTGATCAGCCTTCCCAAAGTCCATAGAGATATATACATGAGCTTTGGAATGAAATCCTGACAGTGGAAGAACCAGCAACATGGTGATGTGCAAGCTCTGGTCAGATATTTTTGGAGTTGAAGATGCACAGGAGAAAATTAACCATGCATGTGAAAGCCAAGGTATGAAAGAGTTTTTTGGAGCAGAAAGCAGTCAACAACGCCACATGCTGTGCAAGTCAGAAGAATAAACCCTGAGAAAACCCCATTGATTTGACCAATGTGTCACTGTGTCACCAAGGAGTATTCAAGTGGAGTAGAGCAAGGTATGTTACTGGGTAGTAGGAAGGGGACACTTCTCTTTCAAGGAGATATAAGAATAAGGGATAACTCGTGACTGGTCAAATGTTTCATTTGCCATAGAAGGGTCTCAGGCGTTTTAAGCTTCTGGCCTTCCACAATACAGGAGATTTTGTCTTACTACACTGAAAATCCCATAGCTTTAGCCCTACACTCTAATCACTGTAACTGAATGAGAGACATTTCCTTCTTTGAGACAGGAATTACCAAATACCAGCTGTCTGTCTCTCAGCTCGTTGACTCACTCTCCCTTACTTGCCCCCACCTTCTGACACCTGTGACCCAGTCCCTTCTATTAAGTTGTCAAACACAAAGCTTGCTGCCCTGATAACACTGCCACCTGACCTTCTAAGAATCTCACTGCACATCTAAATGTTCTTGTCTGGGTTCTTGGCAAAGATTCTGGAAAAGATGCCATATAACATGGACTACTCAAGAAAATCTGGGAAATTTTTCCCTTGGAAATATTTGCCACAATGTGAATACATCTGATTCTCTCTGGTAAATTTTATATTAATCAAGTAGTGTCATTATTTGTATGTTCTTGGAGGTCTTACTGGTCCCTGGGTTTACCATCTGTTAAAAAGTCAAGAGAGTGTTCTCAGAAGCAATTTATCATGTATAACCATAAAATTTCTAAAGAATCTGAGTCAACTGAGCAATGACTTGAAGATAAGAAAAGCAAATGTACCAGCAATAAAGTTAAGCCCAGAGGCAGAACCGTGGAGTACAACGAGATGTCCTGAGGGTATCCCACAGGCCAGGCCATCTACAACTTCAGCCCAGAAACAGCCTAGCCAAGTCTATCTTAAAAATAAATTCTAGTTTGGCTCTTAATTCAAGTAAGAGGAATTCAAACCCCCAGGCCAGAGTCTTGTTAGCAATCACTCTAATGCAGAAATAAAACCCATTCAAGATGGGTCACAACCCAACTCTTGACAAAAATTTCCACAAAAAAATGAATTCATATCATATATGAGTATATATCAGCCCAGAAACAAATTCTGTCTAATTTGGTTCCCAACCCAGCACAGCTAAGGCCATGAACCATCCCAGGGCATCCTAAACCACAGGCAAGCCCTCTGAAGAATACATGCTTTGAAGAATCTAGTCAAGAGAATAATCCATAGTTTATGAAAACATATCCTAAAAAGTCCATTCCAGATCCTTAAAAGGACCTACAGCCTTGCCGAACAAACAGTTCATTTTATCTAGAACACAGACTAGGCCAATCAAAGTCAAAAGTCAGATGATGGCTGCAGTGGTTCAATACAGTCCAGGGTCCTAATGAGCCTGAAGATTCCAGTGGATGGTTGCATTAGACAAGTGAAGGCCAGCACAGAGCTAAGCTTAAGCCCAATTTAAGCTGGTCCTGCCAGTTCTGCCCAGCTCTGGCATATTTAAGACTATGGTCTTAGAGGCCCCAGACCAATTTGTAACTGAAGATACCAGAGAAAATGTACTGAGACCTGGTAAGTCCATGGGCTCTTCAATCCTTTTGCTAATGGCCACTGTCCAAATGGTATAGTTCAAGTTGCAAGAGGGACTAGTAGTTTGGAGAATGTGTGAGCATATATGTGTGAATGAGGATGTGGAGGGGTGCTGTGAGGGTTGGGACAGGGACACTTGCTTACTGTTGAATAATAATGGAGCTTTTTCAAGGTACAAATATCTGTAGAATACCAGAAATGGGTGTTGGGTTTGAGGGACACACAGTTAAATATTGTCTTATATGACCAGTCTTGTTTCCTTCCTTGTCTCCTACCTTCCTCTTCCCCAAAGAGATCTATTAAAATATATAGAATTAATGGTAATTCCCACAAACCGTTTGAGCTCTAGGCAGGGTGACATGCTGATTAACAGGTCAATCTCACATCAGAGTATTTGGGCAAAGCAACTTTCTATTGGCACAAACTGGCTGACTGTGAAAGTTCCTTGACCTACCCTTACTTCAACTTCCCAGCTGAAGAATGGAAATTATTAATATTACCACCTCACTGGGTTGTTGAGGAGTTTCAATGAGATAATATATGTCACGTGTGGTCTCAGGAAGAACACAATACATGTTGGCTTTTATTGCTACTGGGAGATTCTGGGAAATCACATTTGAATTTCTTCTAGAGATGGGAATAGATTTTAGAAGAACCACTTGCAGAGCATTTGATTTTTCTACTACTACTGAACAAAGCTGTTTTTGTACTATGGATTTTCATATTATCAACCTTGAAAAACGCAAAGATGAAGATTCTGTCTTATCCAGGAACTACTGGGAGATGATGGGTTCCTAGGATGCATACAGAAAACAAATAGAAAGCATATTTTAAGGCTGTCAATAATGTATTGGCAACAATGCTGTTACCACTAGCCAAGAATGCTAGATAGCTAAACTCTAATGGAATGTCTGAGTGCATTTAATAACCAGTGATCCTTCTTTCTGTTACTGGTTTTTGAGACATTGGAATCTGTAGAAATGAGCTCTTATTATTCCTCCTAAACTCACTTATTTATTCAAAAAGTTTTGGGGTATTTACTATATGTCAGGTTCCAGGCCTATACTGAATATACACAAATGAATATAACCTGGGCTGTAAGAGTTTAGTCGGGAGGCAAAAATATATCCTTTCACTAAGAGATCCCAAAGTGATCATGAAAGAGCCATGGTAGTAAGACTAACACTGAAGTAAATTAAGCTGCCTCCAGCTTGTATGAAAGGGATCCCCAGGACTCTTGCCCCTATTCAGATCGTCAGAGCTCACCAGGGCACAGAAGGGTTTGGGACCAGAGCTAGAGTTAGTTACAAGATAGGCATTTATCTGATGACTTGCCCTTTGAGCACTGAGTCCTTTAGGGACTCAGTCAGAATTGGAACAGATTTCAGAGTGAAGTAAGTGTGTGTCCAACCAAGATGGGTGTTTAAGAAGTAGAATCTGGAATCTCATATTTAAAAGCATTTTCCCTTCCTGTGGCCAAAGTAACATATGTTTCTCATATAAGAGGGTCTTGTAGTCCCCTGGGTTTGGGATTGATTCCTGTAGCAAGAGCAGACTCCTTTCAGAATAGGTAGAGCTCAAGGCATGGCTGGTGCTGTAATCCCAGGATTTGTTTTCCTCTCCACTGTATTTCTCATCAGGGTGAAGATGGGTGGCTATGCCTTCTTTGTCATATCATGAATTTAGGCACTTAAATTGTGACTTTAACCCAAAGAAAATAGTGGAGTCAGTAAATAAACACATAAAGAATACTAAGGGCCTCTTTAGTGCAGGGGAATTATTTTCTTAGGCTGAAATGGAGGAAACACTCAATGGAATTATTACAAATATAAGAGCCAACAAGAAGAAATAAAGACCCATACTTGGAAAACTGTCCTGTAGAAATCAGATCTGCTCCAAGGCAGAGAGAAAACTTTGAGTGGTAAAGAGGCTCTATAATTTGCAGTCTGAACAGAAAACTGTAAAACGGAAGTATGGTGGGAATTCATTACTAACTTAGTAAGTAATGGGGTCAGCTTAAACACAGTTCTTACTCATGTACCCAATTCAGGAACTGTGGGAAAAAGGAAAACAAGGAAAGAAACATCCCAATCCAACAGACTGCAATACCCAATGCATATTCGGTAGAGAATTTTAGAATGACTTTTCTACATGTTAGTAGTTCCCCATAAATCATGTTCTCCTGACATAGAATTATAGCAACTACATTTCCTAGTCTTCATTGCTTCCAGTGTATGAGCTGTGGTATAGCTATGCATACTACTTTGGTGACACCCTTCCTCTCCGAGACATCTTTTTATAACTTTTGTTTAAATTTTCCCATACATTCTCCTTCACCCTTAATTGATACCATTTCTTCATATTTTTGTTATGAAAATTATAATCCAGAAGATACTTGTATGAATTTTACACTCAGGACCAATGACTGGGTAGAAGAACTTTGAAGTGGTGAGTGTGTGAGTTGAAGCTATGGATGTGTTTAAATAGTACCTGGGACTAAATAAAAATAGTGATAAGAAATGAGGGTTTAGGATGGAACTCAGGAATGCCAAAGCGTAATTGAGAAAAAGGTACCAAAAATGAAAATAAACTGGATGTGATGCCTATACTCCCAGCACTTGGGAAGCTGAAGCAGGAGAATCTTGAGTTTAAGTTGGTCTTTATCTACATAGTGAGACTCTGCCTCAAAAAGAAAATGGGAGGGGGGTATGAGACATTTCTAAGAGAGGTCAGCACAACGACATATGTCTGTAATCCCAGTGACTCAGGAAATGGAGATTAGGAAGATCAAGGTTTGAGACTAGCCTGGGCAAAAAGTTAGTGAGATCCCATCACAACCTATAAGACTGATATGGTGGCATGTTCCTGTTATCCCAGCTATTCTGGAGGCATAAATAGGAGGATCAGGGTCCAGGCTGGTCTGGACAAAAAACACAAGACTGTTTGAAAAATAACTAAAGCAAAAAGGGCTGGAGGAGTGGTGCAAGTGATAGAGTATCTGCCTATCAAGCATGAGCCCTTGAGTTCAAATTTCAGTACTGCCCATCCCCCAAAAAGACATTTCTAGGAGAGTAGAGTTGTGAGTACCAATTGGGACAGCAAGCTGGAGAAAATAAGAACAGAAAGCTGTTGAGATTTCCCAACTAGGAATTCTTTGGAGATCATCATGAAAGGAGCTAGTGGAGATGGAGAAGAATTCATCCTGCATTGGACAGGTGTGTGTAGCATGACATAAAGATGATCAAAGTACACTGTGTTCATGCATGGGAATGCCATGATGAAACCCCTTACCACATACAATTAAATAGCTAAGCCAAGCTCTAAAAAACCAAATATCACATGTTTTCACTCATGTGGAATCTAGACCTAAAACGATGATGACTATAACAGTGGGACTTGAGTATGAAAGGGACCTGTATGGGGAGAGGATGAGCAGGAGTGAGGAAAGGAAAGGAGAGGGTACTGCGGGGGGATGGGGGGGAAAAGCGGATTGAAGCACCTTACATTATACATTTATATATATGAAGATAGCATGATGAAACCCATCAAATACTCTACTAAATGGGGGAGGAGAAAGGAGGTTTAAGGGGACAGAATAGAGAGGGTGAACTTGTTCAAAGTATACTATGCATCTGTGTCATTATCACAATGGAACCCCCTTGTACTATTAATGTATGCTAATAGTAAACAAAATTAAAAAAAAAAAAGAAAAAAGATGGTGGATGGAACCCATCTAAGTTCATCCTTACAAAACCCCACCAAAACCAAAGTTTGGGGAACAATGACAAGACATACCTGAATGGGAAAAGGAGAATGAGGGAACAGCATCTACAAATGTAAGAACTGGAAGCTGCATCACAGCTGACAATGGGACCCAGGAGCCATGGTAACATGCACTGCACACCCTCTAGTGCTGAGGGATAAAGCATAGCGCTAACTTAACAAGGGGATTTGAAAGCTGTATAAAAAGCAGTTAGAACCCCTGATGCCTTTGGATGGTCAGTCTTCTTCAACCTCAGCAGAAGATTGGGGTGTCATTCTCTGAGGAGCATAAAACAGAGGTTTGCTGAGCCAGGAGACACTAGGGATAGCTGAGGTTATCAGTACCTTACTGGAAATAAAGAGGGTACAGACTGAGCAATGCTCAATGCTCAGACTTTGGGCCCTGTTCCCTCAGTGGGTTCCCAGAGTGCTGGTAGCAGATCTTTACCTTCCAAGCAGGAGACTGAGACAGTTCTACAGGGAATTTGTCAGCCCAATAGGACAGACCTGAACATACTGACAGCAGAGATTTCTCAAAGACTAGCAGCCCAACCACCCTGCAGTGGAGCCTGAAGGAGATCATTGCAGCCAGAAACCTAGAGCTTCAAATCAGATTCTTGGTTTCCCTCTGTCAAATCTCTGTAGACAGATAAGCAAGGGCTACCAGACATTCACAGAAAGACTGATCGAAAGATGGATAGAAAAAAAGGCACATAGAGAAAAATACTTTTTGGTAACATAGACAGTTCAAAGAAGAAACTCTCTGTACCCCCCTCCCCAAATTGCTGTTTTCAGAGTGTTAAGAGAGATATTACTTCCATAAACTAAGAGAATGATGCTAGAAAAAGGAATATCCAGAGGGAACTCTTAGAAATTAGAGCCCAACAGTAACATTGAAAAAAAAACTGAACAGAATAATTGGAAAATAGGTTTGGAGACATTTTGGGAAGTAGAGCAAGAAAGAACATAATGTAAAAGAAAAATCAAGAACACAAGCAAAAGAGTGGACGAGCACAAGAGGCCCAAACTCTACCGGAATAAGAGAATTACAGAGTTGGAGAACAGAGAAAATAGAGAGACCATAACAACAACAAATTCCTAGAATGAGTTTCTAGTTTGAAAGGACCCTCTGAGAGCCCAGAACAAGGGCTAAAAATAGACCTGGGCCAAGTTCGTTACTAAACTTTGGAGCATTTGGGACAGAAAGATTTTATAAGATATTAGAGGGAAAAATCAGGGTGCATAGGAAAAATGAGGAATCAGAGTATCCTCAAACTCTTCAACAGTGACACCTGAAGAAGGCTGAAAATGGACCCTATGAAGGAAAATTATTTACAACCCAGAATTATACCTACCTCCAAATTATTGATGAAATGTCAGGATAGAATAAGACATGTCCTGACATGTGCAGAAATATACCTGCCTTGCCTACTTTCTCCAAACGGTGCTGGAGGAACTACACCAAAACGAAAGAGGAAGCCAGGAAAAGAAAACACAACATCACGGAAAGAGTGGCCCCAAAATGATGGGCTTAGCTTTGTGTCATCTTGGCTTAGCTATAGTGGCCAGTTGTTTTCATTAAGTACCAACCTAGATGTTGCTTTGAAGGTAAATTTTAGGTGTGATTATTGTTTAAATGGGAGACTTTGAGTAAAGCAGAGTACCCTCATAAGGTAGATGGGCCTCATTTAATCAACTGAAGGCATTTAGGGAAAAGACTGAGGTGCCCCAAAGAAAGAATTCTGACTCGAAACTTCTTTGGGATTCAAAACTACAAGGTCAGTTCTCTGGACCTCCAGTGCTGGTCTGCTTTTAACAGGACCCCACAACTGCATGAGCCAATTCCTTAAAATACTTACCTCTCTGTTTGTCTCTCCCCCCAACCCCATCTCAAAGAAAATGTGTTCTCTCCATGGGCTCCTAGCAATACATACCCTACTGCTTCTGTTTCTTTGGAGAATCCTGACTGATATACCAATGTAGACAAAAGGCAAAGGGAATTTTAGGCTGACAGTTCAGGTCTGTCCCCAGGGTAACAGCTGCGCAGGCAGACTGGAGTGCAATCATTTAGAAGGAAAATGAAGGGTTCTAAAAGGAGGAAAGGGGAGATCACTAGCTACCTTGAGATAATTAATGTTGGAGAGTTAAGTCTCATCTCTAAAATGGAAAGTCACTGGATATTGGCTGAGACTGATGAGTCAAAATGTTGAGCATCATTTAGAAACCCTGTGTAGATGACAGCTAAGATAGATGAAAGAGATGGGAACAAGCAGAAAGGGGGACAGGAAATGGAGCATTTTGTTATAAGCCTTTTAGAAAATGTGATCTTGAAACTATTTGCATTTGTTATTTGGAGTGAAAATTTACAGTAGTTTTAAAAGTGAGAAGCTTGATTTTTTTTTTTTTAATGATTTGGAGAGGGAATCCTGCCAAGATTGTTTCCTCCTGTACAGCTATTAGAGCAATGGAGTGCCAGGCCGCCTTTAAAATTGAACTAGATACCAGGACATGTTTATAAAACTTAAAAAAATTTTTTAAAAGTTGAAAAATAAGCAGAGCAAAAAAATAAACAGATTTCAGTGCTAAGGTAGTTTATTGAAACTTAAAGAAACAAAACATAACTTACAGGAAACATTTTCAAAATGTCTGTTTAAAGTGACTTGTTTTATTACATAGTACACTCTGATGACTAAATTCAAGACAGCTTCTAATTTTCCACTGATGTTCTACAGAAGGAAATGTTCAGAATCCAGAGTATATTAGCACTGTAGCAGTTTTCTGAGTAAAAAGGCAGGTTTACTCCTGATAAAAAGAAAAGAAGTCTGTATCAATGATGTTTCAAGGACTGCTTTGGGGTAGGTGAAAGAGTGTCAGACAATTTTCAAACTAGTTATGCACTATTTTCAACATCTATCTATGTATCAATCATCTATGATAAAATCTCTCATTTGTATATCTGGGAAAGGCAGTAATCTATGACATTTACAACCACAGAATCCAAGTCAAAATATCCCAGATAGACCCAGGCAAGGGCTTGGTGACCTCTCTCTGTCACAATAGCACCTGTAGTATATGTCTACTATAGGAGCAAAATGAGCCAACACAGTTGAGGCATGTGGGGCAGTGGCAGGCATAGAGTAAGCACTAAACAAGTATTAACTGGGATGACCACCCCCGTGTGATTGTGCCGTCTGTGGACATGCTCAAGACAACCTGATAACTACAGTTCTAATGCAGAGTGGACGATAGCAAGGTACTCACCTGGAACCTCCACAGCCAAGTATGTTGGAAGCCCCTTGCACATGCTAGCAATGTTTGTTCCAAACTGGCTCAGGTCATCAATGCTATTAGAGTTGACGGAGAATATCAGGGACTTGGTAGACTGTTCCCCTGACCCTTTACCTTGAAGCTGAGTGTGAAGAAGACAAATGGAAAGAAAAATAGTAAGTGCCATGCTCAGTGGTTAGTTGATTGCGGTGATGCAAGGCCAACAGGGGTTTGATGGGCTGTAATTTTTTCATACTCAAGGTGAAGAAGAGCTATTTTGAGCTCTGTATAGCTCAGAATTTCTTAGTGTCCCAAGGGAATGAGATGGTTTGAAACCTCAGCTACTCATTGAAACAGAATTCTAAGACTAAATTTATTCTGAAGTTTAGACCCCATTTGCTTGTCTTAGATTCCTTGGGTTGGGTTATAATGATTAATTTCTGAGAATGTAGTCTTTTTACTTTCTTTACCTTGTCAATGAAAGGTATTCATTTATAAATATGAACTCAGACAATTAAAAAAATGATGGGGAGGCAGAGTTAGAAGGATCAGGATTCAAGGGCAGCCTGGGAAAAAGTTTGGGAGACCCCATGTCAACCAGTCTCTGCATGTGTTGACATTTGTCTGTCATCTCAGCTATGTAGAAAGCGTAAATAGGAAGATGACAGTCTAGGCCAGTCCAGGTATAAATGAGAGCCTACACCAAAAATAAGCTAAGTGAAAAGTGCTGGGAGCATGGCTTAAATGGTAAAGCATCTGTCTGTCAAGTGTAAGGCCCCAAGTTCAACCCTAGAACTTACAAAAAATAAATAAATAAAAATTAAAAATAAACAACCACTGATTCCCTTTTCCTATTTACTTCAATAATTGTTACCAGATAAAATATAGATGTTCAATGTCATTTGATTTTCAGGTAAACAGCAAATTATTTTTTAGTGTAAGAATATCCGAAATATTATATAGAACATACATATACGAAAAAAGGATCCATTGTTTATCTGAAATCCAAACTTAATAGTAATTCTTAATTTTAATCTGCTAAATCTGATAACTCTTAGTAACTCTTGCAGAAAAAATGTCCTTGGAGAAGTCCAAAAGGCTTGCGTTGATGCAAACAGAATTTTGCTCTTCTGACAGTCAAGGTTATCAGGTGTTCAGCTCTGTTCTTTAGCCGTAGGTGTGAGCCACAGCACTTCATGTGGTGGAAGCTGCCTCCTTCCCTCAGGCAATTGATTTTCAATCACTCTCACCCCTGTGCCTTACGCTACAACATACTGTGGACAAAGTGGAATGACTGTGGTCTTCTCATTATTTATGGAGGTCATGAGACCTCCTTTCCCCAGAAAGCAAAAGACTTGTTTTTACCTTTTTCTCCTTGACCAGTGCATCAAGAATTTCAATAGAGGGCATGACATCCTTGTTCATTTTGTGCACAATGCATGACTTCTTGGCAAAGAGTCTGGTCGCAGCAAAGCTCTGTTAAAGAAGACAGTACACAGTGAAGTATATATTTCCCAAGGAGCTTGCTGAGCAGAAGTCAGTTCTACCAGCTGAGAGATGTAAGGCTCCAAGACCATGCTGAGCTGGGATGAGGGCACTGGACCTGGCATGTCTTGTGATCATGTCTGTTGCTAATGCTAGGAAAGATGGACTGCAAACTCGTAGGGTGGAGATGGAGAATCTAACTCATGGCCTTATCTTCAGTTCTAGCTTGACAGGAGATACTCAACTTATGCTTGTTTACTGAAATGAATTTTTAAAAACCATCACATTTTAGTCTCCTTTGATCCTTACAACATTTCAAGAAGGCAGGTATGGCAGGAATTATGCTCCTGACTGATCAGATGATAAAGTGAAACAATAAAGAATTTGTTTTTTAAAAGAACAAATTTTGTTCCATACAAAGAGCTTGTAATTGCAGGGTAGGGTCTCCCAGATAAAGTCAACTCTTTCCCCTTCTCTTACCAATTGCTATTATCATTTACATTTCCTTTGGTCCTTTTGAATCAATTTCTACCCTTTTAGGAGGAAACTGAAGACAGAATGAGACAGGCTATGCTTTAGCAGTTATGTATTATATTGTGTTTGCCATCAAAGCTATCTGCAGACCACACAGAAGGATGTTGAAATTTGTTTTATATCACCATAATTTTTTGGACATAGTATATCCTATTTGTTGGTTTGAATTTTAACTGCTTACACAACACTTATTAATAGTAGCTCTATCTAGAGAGTAAAATTAGGTGAAAGAAGGCATTTCTACTCATAAATATTATGCTTATGTGCAGTTAGCTGACACATTATTTTTTTTCTTAAAAAAGATACCATGTTTTTAAGGAGTGAAAGTTTCATGTTGGCTACCTACATTGCCATAATCCCAGATGGTGTTCCAGGAGTCCCATCCATTGTTGTTGTCAACATTTGCCACGTTGTGTGCATTGTTGACACTCACTGTCTGCTGCCCACTTCCAGCAACATTGTTGTCATCATTGACGTTGATATTCTGAAATTTATAAGAAATTAAAAATGATTAATACACATTACTTTGTAAATGCATTTGGTAACAAACCTTAAAAAGTGAGACTTACATAAGCCAGGCCGGGAGCTAGGAAGAGTCCAAGGAGTCCAATAAAGACCATCTGAAATAACAAATAACGTTGGCCCATGGTTACGTGGCAGAATGATGCTCTCTGCTTCGCCTTCATCAGGCTTATGAAAAATATTTACCATTTTTACCAGTGTGTTGAATGATTCGTTTTCTTCTTCTACCTTGTATTTTAACCAACGAAAATTTTAATAACATAGGATTATTGATTTATTGTAAGTAATTCTACAATTATAGTATATAGTTTTAGAATTTTGAACTTAGATCTTATGAAAAAGTGATGAAGAGTAAATTTTAAAATGATTACATACATAGTATGAGAATGACTTACAAGTTCTGAAAAATAACATCTAAAAATGTCATGAGTTAATTTTTCTACTTGATCTGGGATGCATTCCTCCTAATAGAAAACTTACTTTTTAAAAATTACTTTTCTAATTAGCTAAAGAAGTTTCTATTATTTTTATTAGTATTTTGAGAACAGTTAAAATTAGTCCATAAAAAGTAAGGAGTAGAAGAAAGTTTACAGAACTTGTAGTGCAATGTAATCCTTGTACACAGGAGGAAACAGCTGTAGAGGTTAGGTGATTTGGCTAATGGCATATCTCTTGTTTACGGCAGAACAGGAGAGAAATCAGGTCTTCTGACCAATATCTGGAATCCCTACTGCTTTCCCTGCCCCATCTTGCTGCTATTAATAAGACTTATTTCTAGATCATTATCTATTTGCAACCCCGTTATAAAGCAGAATCCACTGTCATATTGTTGAAGCATGAAAATATTCATCTGTTTCTAGCCCCTTTACATCCTGTTGTCTAAACCTCAGTACCAATGGCCTTTTGGCAGAATTTTGGGGTGCACTTCTACTCTCCCAAGCATGAGCCTGGAATGCAGGTGAGAGGCTCCACCAGCTTCATGTTCAGGTGCTTCCTCATGGAAATGCCATGGACAGGGCCCAAGGCCAACCTTTCTTACTTGGACATCCATGTGACTAATTGCAAAGCGTGCAATGAGTCTCTCACATCTTGTTTTGATAATAAGCTGAATATGCTGAGGAGTTTTGGTAAAGGAGGAAACCAAGAATGAGGAAAGGTCAGGCACTTTCTAGGGCTTAGGCAATACTTGTTCAGTGTAGAGACTTCAACCCATTGATGTACAAAGTAATTTTATCAAACATAGCTTTGTATAATAGGCTCGGCAGCTGTTTAATCCCAGTATAATTATCCTGCTCTATAGAGATGTGTATAAATACTATGAATATGAAAGAGAGATTATTTTTTTCAAAGTTTTTCCATTACGGTGATATTGTTACAAGAAGCAGAACTCCTTAACTCAGAATATGAGCCTTCTCTAATTAAATGATACTACATTAAGAGAAAAATCGACTTACTGTGAACTTCATGTTTTCAGGAGTGTAATGAACCAGAGAAGCAGGCAAACATGGACTTCATTGAGCAGCACTCTTATATTTGTACTTGACTGGCTTTACTCAAAATAGGTGTGCTCAGGTGGAGTCCAACACTTATCTCTCTCCCTTTCCTCTATCTGCCCCACCACCTAGTTTACCAGGAAGACTTTTGAAATAGCTGCCTGGTTAGCAAGGCTTTTAACATGGATTTGGTCTGACTCATCACCTGTTGAAGTCACAGGTATCACAACAAAATTGAGTGATTTTTGATAACTTCTGGTCCAGTGAAAGCTATGGGTGTGGCTATTTTATGCATTGGCACTGTGCAAATTCAGGAAAAGAATAATCCCTTAAATCAGCAAGACCACAGATGATACTGTGTGTATGCCTGGCTTTCCAGATTTCAGCTCCTGTAGGAATATGGGAACAGTTTCCTTTCCTTACCTTTACTGATCCCATTGTAACACTTGCTTAGGCTTACCATGCTGTGAGCTACTCTCACCAAATCCACGTTACTCTGCAATTCTGAGATCTCCAACCTGAGATCATAACTCAGCTCATTTGTGCAACTGACCTGTCTAGTCAGGGGTCTGTAATATTTCAGTGCATTTTCTCCATTTTCCTAAAGAACATTATGTAAATAAACATGATTCTCCTACGCTTAGAAGCTTTCCTTAATACAGAGTTCGAACTCTTTGAAATGGCCTCTTGGTTTCTTTATAATAATAATATTTTCAGCTTCCCTAGATGTAGCTGTCCCATATGCCTTGCATCTATATTTGGGCTACACCAGACTTCCCACATTCCTGCATATTCAAGAGATTTCATGCCTGAGTGTCTCTGTACTGCCTTTCTCTAATTGGCAAATTGCTATTCATTTTTCAAAGCCCAGTTCAAATACAGCTACCTGTATCATTTCTTCTCCATCTCCCAGATGGAAATTGCCTTCTTTTTAACTTAGAGCTAAAAATAGAATCTCCATCTTTTTATACTATTTAAAATAATTTTCAGAAGTTACATAAACAATTTTAAAAAGTGTTTTCATCAGAGGAAGAAAGTAGAAACTGTCATTGGGCAAACCAATAAATGCCTAAAGAGGTCTTGGAGGTGAATTGCAGCTTAATTTATTTTTCTGCGCTGTTCTATAAACGTAAACTGGTGAGCCAAATTTGCTAAAGATGAAAACTTTATCTTATTTGTTGCTGATCTACAAACTTCTATTTTGGAAACTTTCTTGTTCCCACAATTGTGCAGGTACTGGAGCCCTAAGAAGGAGTTAAGTGGTTCTAAAGCTTGGCTCAATATCAAGGTTTACCAAGGTCTTGGTATGAATGCATTAAAACAACTTTAGTAAGATGTGGCTTTTGTTTTTAATTCATGCACGAATGCCTTCCAAGCTCACTATTTAGCTGCACAGCGTCAATATGCCTGGGGCAGAGAGCAGGCACGTGTAGAGGTTCTCATCTGCTTTAGGAGCCCTCAGCTCACTCTAAGGTCAAAGATTGGACAACATGGGCTCAACTTTAGACTCAGTCTTGGCAGGTCACCTTGGCACCCCCAGGTAATGTCGAGCACACATTTATGCCTTCCTTTCCCAGGGACTCAGGGTTGACATATCTTATAGTGGATCTGTGAAATGCTGGTATGATAGGTGCCCCATGACAGATGGATGACAGGCAGATTAGATACACATAGTTAGTTGAGGGCTTCCCTCTGAGAGATGGGCAGTTCACATTCACATGTCAAATACAGATATAAGAAACCTATAGGAGAGAAATCTGTGCCACATTGCTGCACCCAGATTCTCCTCAACTGAGATGATCACAGAACCTGATCTGTGTTCCTTTTTCTTCCCTTTATTTTTCCTACCACTTCTTAATCTCCGTAAGGGTAACTTGCTTTGGGAAGCAATAATCATGCTGCCTCTGAGGATTTACCTTGTATTTGTTTTTTTTTCATTTATTCATATGTGCAGACAATGTTTAGGTCATTTCTCCTCCCTACCCCCCCCGCCTTCTCCCTTTCCCCCCGCCCTCCCTCTCCCCCCTAGCCCCTTGCTTCCAGGCAGAAACTGTTCTGCCCTTATCTCTAATTTGTACCTTGTATTTGAAAATACAGGTGGGTGGCTACTCTTGGAGCTAGGAGCCAGGAGACCTATATTCTATTCTTCTTCCTTATTTTAATGAGTCATTTTTCCCCTCTAGGCTAAAAGAGAATAAATTCCTTCTTTATATAATATTGTTATTTCTATAGTCCAAAGTCAGAACAGCCCCTTCCTCTGTACTTTCTGTGGTATGTGAGTGTGTGTGTGCATGTGTGTGTACAGGGGCTTGTGTGTGTAAGTGTGTGTGGGGGTCAGTCCTGGTCTCATTTAAGGCCAAGTTCCTAATGAAGCATGAGCAAGTTTCTTACTCCCTTCCCTGAAAGCTATGTTTCATGTCCTTTCTTGGGAGGAAGCCAGAACATCAATACTTTTTGTCACCTCCATAAGGCCTAGGAAATGCTCACAAATGATGCTTATTAGATTCCCTTCAAACTTTTCAATTGCATAAAGGAGATGATCAAGCCAGAGAATATGAGCTGGAGAAATGCTGCTCTACACTGTTGACACACTGAGGGTGTCTCAGGTGACAGCACGCTATTCAGTGCTCTGGGGTTAGTGTAGGGAAAACCAGTCCATGGGTAAATAGGGTCTGCCCTGCTCACAGAGGTTAATGCTGGGCCATGCCTCAAACAAACCCCTATCATTATTTTATCTCCTAGTGCACACACACCCAGGGCTTCACTTTACTCACACCCTACCACAATGAACTAAGTAGAAACTCCCTTTGTCTGGAACAAACAAGATACATTCCATGTATGATATACTTGCACTACAGATCTGGATCCCTCCAGATTTAGAGATTTCCCCAGAAATCAGACTTTTTTGCGTTTATTTTTTTTCTTGAGTGGAAGGGTGTGTTTACTTGCAGGACACATACTCTGGAATATTTTTATTCCAGATGCCCTCTGCTAGGTAGGTCTGCTAATCAGTTGGTTATCAGTTACTAATGCCTATACAGCCTAAGAAATCTTATCTTCCCTTGATGTCTTGTACCATTTCCTGGTATTTAGGACTAGCTGGCTGTAGCCCATTATCCCTCATGCTATCATTTCTTTGTTTGAGTGGGGAAAAGCTTCATGCAAAGATTCAGTCTCAAACTCCATGCATTTATTATTTCTCTGCATCAGTTTGATGGTCCTTGTGATAGCTCCAAGTCAGGTGGTCCATCATGAAGTCTGAACATATTTCATCTCTGTACAAACTTTTGTACCTTTTGTGTCTTGGTTTATCTTCCTGTAACTATGACTGTAAACTGTGACTATAGCCCTGGTTCTTGTGGGAATGATATACTTAAGTCAAACCCTTCATATGTTCTTGTGGCCAGAAATAATACATCGAAAAAATACCAAACAGGAACATGTAAAATAGAATTATAATAATTGTTGCTAGAAAGTTTGCAATTCCAGAAAATCCAAACTTATAACGTAGCTGTTTTTGTATAGGAGAGAAATTCTTTTCAAATTACAGCAAAGTTGAGGATGCTTTTTCTCAAGGCACCACTGAGCTTTTTATTTTTGCTATTTCCGCTGGGACCATTGCTTTCCAAAATACATATAACCCTGCCTTTCTCTTGCTGCTTGAATAAATCTGTCCAGTTGCATTGCCAAACCTTCTGCATCTCCTTAGAGGCAAGCAATGGTATATGAGGCTTCAGAGTAGCTGTTACCCTGAGTGTTTGACTATTGTAAACACAGTTTGGAAACATTTTGCTAAAAGAAGGTCTTCTGAGTAATTTCATCATTTGTGTAAAATCTACAAAAATAGAGGTAATGAGAACGTTGATCAATAACTTCATTTTTTATCAATCATGAAGAACAGCAAAAAATGCCTAAGCACTTTTGTTCTGAAAGTGATTCCTTGATAGTAAGATGTTGCTTTATAATTACCTCATGGTAATTCAGGACTAATGTCACTATTCCCTGTTCTGTATTATTACTGAAGCAGTCAAGAGTCTAGTGACAATGGCATAAAAACACTTGTGATTAAGTATGTTCACTTGGTCTTAGCCTTCAGGCCTGGAAAGAATGGAACTCCTCCTAGAAAAATGATAATCCTGTCTGGTTGCACCCAGAGAGCTAGAGCTGGCAGAGCTACATGCTGAACAGGAGACAGGGTTCTGTGTGGACCTGGTGGCCCCACAGCATCTGTCTTCTGTGGCTTTTTTGGCATAAGAGGCCAAAGTAAAGGACATTCTCTAAGACCACTGAGCAAGGAAGCACAATATTGAGAATCAATACATTTTCTGCAGGGTGACCATTGGAACTGGTTTCCTTTTCTACATCTCAAATAGAACATAGACACCTATGAGTGTCATCTACTTCTGGAGGAACTCATCTTCCAATGAAGATAATTGGATCCCTGGAGTTGTCTCAGGGAATACTGCTATTGTTCAGTTATGCTGTCTTGTTGCCCACACACCCAGTTTCCAGTTCCTGGAAGTGCTTAATAAATGTACCACCCAGGATTTATTCTGGAGTGTAATTTTGCTTCAGAGGTTCCATCAGACTTGAATAAAACCCAACTTCCCTCATATAGGCTGGAAAAGTTGTTTTATTTGTCATTTAACTATGGGTCACAGGATCTATAACACTATAGCCATTTTGTCACATTGAAAACCAATCAATTAATAGCTATTCATTAAGCTTCAGGTAGTGCAATGTCCCATTTAAGCACAAGAGCTATGGAAGGTTCAAAGATATAAAACAACCAGTGCTCACACTATAAAATTTGAAATCACATGAAAGACAGTGCTGGCTTTATGGACACATGACCAGTGTAGTCCTCCAGGGCTCATGCTCTAGTGCAGGAAGGGTCAAGTATGGACTCATGTACCTGCATGCCATTTTGCAGGATAGGCCCCAGAAACTTTCAGGGTCTGCACTTACCTTGCAAATATGCCCACATTCAAGGGAGTATGTCCTTAAATAACAAATCAAAAATATCATTGGAAGGTAAGGGAAAGAGAGGGCCTATATATGAAAGGAAAAAAGCTTTTTTTTTTTTTGCAATTTGAACCAGGGTCCCATATTCCCATTTTGCACCAGGATTTACAAATTACATAATGAGCCTTAATGTGAGGTAAGACACTGTACAATATAGTAAAGTGAGGCAAGAAGAAGGCAGGGTCTGCGAGGCCTCATGACTTGTCCAAGGTCACTTGGCAGGTAGGAATGGAATGATGGATTCACACAACCTGGAGCCTGTGCTCTTTCCTTTGTACATTGCAGCTTTTCCACACAAGAAGCAGAGACACATGTTCAGAGGAATGTGAACTCTGTTAAGTTGGTAATGTTGCAGAGTCCTCACACAGCAGATGAGCCTTTGGCTGAGACCTATTAGGACATATTTGTACAGACTAACATGTACATACAGGAGGGGAAAGGGCTGTGCCTTTCCTGCCTAGGGGCAGAGCCAGGTGGTATGAATGGGGTGGTCCAGTGCTTGGGAGGAGACTTTCTTATAACATTCATGGCACTCTAGGATTCAACTTTGTGATTATTAAATATTTAGTTTAATCATAATGAGATACAGAAGAATTGAGTCAGAGTTATCCACTTTATCAAGAACCTATGATTTGCTATATGCAGAGCTGGAGATACAGGGATTTAATCTTCACCAGTAGCCTCATGAAACAGCCTTTTCTCTTTGACCTGACACTTCTCTGCATGTCTGAGGAGTCCTTTCTCATTTCCACACCTATGTGTTCCAACAGTTTGGAGCTCCTCCCAGTAAATTAACATTTTAGTTATTGGCAATGGGTGTTTGCTGGAAAAGCAATCTCACTTAACTTTTTTGTAATTGGCACACCTTTAAATTTGACTTAAAGGAGTATCATAAAGGAGTACCAGGCACATAATACAAACAAGTGCATATATTTTAGAAAAGTAAACACTCTTTATTGTTCAGAATGGTCATGGCACCTTAAAATAGATCAGATGTATATATGGATGATGTATGGTGGCCTCCTTGGCTTACATATTAGATTGAGAGTTTCTTGCTGCATGACTCATGCCTCTTGTATCTAGAATATTTCCTACCACATGATTAGGGTTCAATAAAGGATTACCTCAACAGAAATTCCGATATGAAATAGGTCTTATATGTTGGTTACTTTTTCCTCAAATCTAGAAGAGGCCAATCTCCCAGTAAACCCCTTCTATCTTCTTGAGTGAGAGTTAAAATGTAAAAGAATTTAAATTCAGAACTAATTCTTCTTGAACCTGTAGTAGGGTGAGTGGAATCCAGTTTTCCTTATTTCAAGTCAACTTCTTCCTCCTTCTTTTCAGTGACTGTTAAATCTTTGCTAGTCTGTCTAATTCACTATGATACCCTACCCCTAACCTAACTATTACATCAAAGAAACAAAAAGTTGTCAGCCTTGAATTGTCATCCCTCTGTCTTCTGATGGACCTTCACCCAGTCTCCATTCCTCTCATTTGGAGGAATGTGTTCTTATGTTGTTGCCAAGATCGATGTCTACCTCTGATTTCTACTTTCCCCCATCAAATAGCCGTTTCTTGTCTTAAACTTCAGTCTCTTCCTCTTAATTTGTTCCTTCTTTTTGGTTTGTGTGGTTAAATTTCTCCAATACTAACAAAATAAAACAAAAACAAACATAAAAACCTTCCTTTAAGTCTACCTTCCTTACAAACAGAGACTTTATATCTTAAAAGAATCATAAATTTTCTGATTCCACTTCCTCATCTACCAGTTATAGCTTAGTCTACTGCAATTTGGCTTTAGGATAACCAAAGGATAACCTGTAGTGATGTGACTGGAGATGAGCAAGGTAGGGAGCTCAATCCTTGAATCATTAAGAAGTTGGTATCTTCTTAGTACCCATCCAACTTGACTTGTTTGTACTCTTTGACTCTGCTATTCCCCTACTTTTTGAAATTCTCTTATCCCTTAGCTTCTGTGACATCCTATTGTCCTATTTCTATTACAGCTGCTCCTTCCCTCATCCCATCAATTGCCTGCCTCTTTTCTTTCATTTGTCCCTTCAATGTTGATAATAGATTTTATCCTTGATCTTTTTTCACCCTTCCTTTATGACTGCTTTTGTTCTGGACACTTAGGTCACCCTTACTTGATGGGAAAACAGACCCAATCAGATTGGCACTGAATCTGGACCACTGGGTCCTAGGTAAGAGGTGCTTGGGCTCCTCAGAGAAAGAATTCAAGAACAGACACAGAGGAGACTCAGCAGTAGCAGGTTTATAAAGGCAAAACAAAGTGAAAGTACACTCTGGATAGGAGAATGGACTTAAGAATCTTAAGATCTGAACTTTATATTGGGGTATGTCAACATGGGAGTGGTCATTCCTGAAAACTAGGCTAAGGTAATGTATTGGCTATCATGGCTGCCAGAACCTGCCACTCTACGTGGGCTAATTTGGCTTCAGGTTAATAGAATATACCTGCATATCATGAGTTATCCCATTAATGTCAACAGAATATTGTTCTCAGCCATCAGATTTCTTTACTTCCTGCTTCATCCCTATGATTCTACCAAGCTTCAGTCTTTGGTTTACTGTATATATTAACATGGCACTTTGAAACATGGTGTGTAATGACCATGATTTAGAATCAAATAGACTCCAAATAATTTTAATTAGTTCTCAAATGTGCTGATTTTTCTTCAATTTCTTTTTATTAGCATAATTTAATGTACAAAGGGCTTCATTTTGATATTCATTTGCATGTAATGGACTTCAATCAACTTCAGCCCATCTGTTTTACTCTTTCTTAATTCCTCTCCCTTCTCCTCCCTCCTTTTAAGCATGTTTTAGTTGGTTTCATTGTGCTATTTTCATATATATATATATTATTTATAGAAAAATGTAACTTTGATCATATTCATCATCACCCTCTCCTTTCTCCCTCTCATTTCCTTCTGATTAGCCCCCCAGACAGTCCCTCCTTACACAATCATGTTATATTATTATTTATTTTGAGTCTAGATTCTACATATGAGTGAAAACGTGGTATATGTCTCTCTGAGCTTGGCTAATCTTGCTTATTTCACTGAATATTATGATCTCTAGCTCCATTCTTTTTCCTGCAAATGACATAATACCATTCTTCTTTACTGCTGAATAATACTCCATCATACATATATGTGTGTGTATATATATATATAAATATATATATACACATATGTTTTATTTATCTAATCATCAGTGGTTGGGCATCTAGGCTGATTCCATGGCTTGACTATAATAAAGTGTTGCTATAAACATAGGGATTTTTCTATAATTTCTATTTATTTTGATGACATTTTAAACTATGAGTTGATCAAGATAAGTGCCTCAACTATCCTTTAACTCTGATTTTTTGCTTACCCTCTTCTTCCCTTGCACAATTGCTCGCTGTAACTTTTAAATATCAGTTTTCAAAAAAATTCTAAAACCTTTCTGGTCATAAAAGCAATTAATAGGAAATTGTAGAAAACAGAAAAAATTGACACACAACATTCTACTGTGCAGAAACATTCACTGTTAATTTTTTAGCATATTTCTTTTCAATCTGTCTTGAAACTTCTTTGATCCATGTGTTATTGAAAAGTGTGTTGCTAAATCTACAAACATTTGGGGATTTTTTTCAGGTATCTTTCAGTTATTGATTATTGATTTAGTTCCACTGTAGTCTATGAATATATTTTGCTTAATTTCTGTTTGTTTACATTTGTTAAGGTGTGTTTTGTGGCCTAAAATGTGGAACACCTTTTTGAATGTGTCACAGGGGCTTGAGAAAAATGTGTATTCTGCTGTTGTTGAATGAAGTGTTCCACAAATGTCAATTACATCCAATTCATTAATGGTATTCTGTAGTTTAAGTATATCCTTACCAATTCTCTCGCTACTTGTTCTATAATGACTAAAAGAGAGGTATTGGAATCTCCAGCTGTAAGAGTGGGTTTGTCTATTTCTCTTTGTAGTTCTATTAATTTCATCAAGTAGATTTTATTTTTAGAGCAACTTTAGGCTCTAAAAACATCATTCTGTGGGTTGTCTCTTCACTCTGGCAATTTTTTCCTTTGCTGTGCAGAGTTTTTTAATTTAATGCAATCCCATTGGTCAATTCTTGCTATTATTTCCTGAGCTACTAGACAGTCCTATTCAGAAAGACGTTGCCTTTATCTTAAAGTGTTTTCTTCTATTGGTTTCAAGTTTCAAGTGTTACATTAAGGTTCAGCTTGCTACATGTGGATATCTGATTTTTCAGCACTGCTTCTTGAGGAAGCTGTCTTTGGCACCTTTGTAGAAAATCAGGTGTCTATAGTTGCATAGCCTTATTTCTGGGTCTTCTATTCCATTTGTATACATGTCTGTTTCTGTGCCACTACCATGATGTTTTGTTACTGTGGTTCTGTAGTACAATTTCAAGTCAGGTATTGTGATATGTGATTCCTCTAGCATTGCTCTTTTTGCTCAGGATTACTTTGACTATTTGAGGTCTTGGGCTTCCATATGAATTTTAAGATTGTTTAAATTTCTGTTTCTATGAAGAATGACATTTGAATTTTGATGAGGACTGCATTAAATCTGTAGATCACTTTCTGTCATACAGCCACTTTCACTGTATTACTTCTGCCAATCCATGAACATAGGAAGGGTTTCCATCTTCTTGTGTCTTCTTCCGTTTCTTTCTTCAATATTTGTAGTTTTCATTGCAGGGTCTTTCACTTCCTTTGTTGTTATTATTATTATTATTTGGTACTGGGGTTTATACTCAGGGCCTCATGTTTGCTAGGCAGGCATTCTGCTGCTTGAACCACTCTGCCAGCCCACTTTGTTAGGTTTATTCATAGGCACTTTATTTTTTGAAGCTGTTCTGAGTGGGATTGTATTGTCTTCTTAATTTCTTTAACAGCATGTTTGTTATTGGTTTATAGAAAAGCTACTGATTTTGTATGTTAATTTTGGATCCTGCTACATTGCTGAAAGCATTTTTCACATTGAAGAGTTTTTTGTGACGTCTTCAGGGTTTTTAAAGTATAGTACCATATCATCTTCAAATAAGAATAATTTTACTTTTCCATTTCCTATTTTTATTCCTTTTATTTCTTTCTCTTGCCTCATTGCTCTAACAATTCAAACACAGTATTAAATACAAGTGGAGAGAATAGACACCCTATCTCATTCCTGATTTTGGAGGAAATGCTTTTAGTTTTCCCCCATTCAGTATTATGTTGGCTGAGGTTTGTCATAGGTAGCCTTTATTAGCTGAAGTATGATCCTTCTATTCCTAGTTTCTTCAGGACTTATCATGAAGTGATTTTGAATTTTGTTAAAGACTTTTTCTTTATCTATTGAGATGATCATAGGATTTTTGTCCTGAACATTATTTATGTGCTGTATTATGTTCGTTGATTTGCATATGCTGAACCATCCCTGTATCTCTGGAATGAAGCTAACTTGATCATAGTGAATTATTTTTATAATATGTTGTTGAATTCAGTTGGCATATATTTTGTTGAAGATTTTTGTGTCTATGTTCATCAGGGAAATTGGTCTATAGTTTTCTTTTTTTGTTGTGTTCTTATCTAGTTTGGGTGTCAGAATAATAATGGCTTTGTAGAATAAGTTTGTAAGCATTCCTTCCCCTTTTTTTATGGAATAGCTTGAGTATCATTGGTGTTCATTCTTCTTTAAAGATACAGTCGAATACAATAGCGATTCTGTCCAGTTACGGAATTTTCTTTGTTGGGAGATGCTTTCTTACAGCTTCAATGTCATTGCTCACTATAGATCTTTTAAGAGGTTGTTTATATCCTCTTGGTTCCATTTTGGTCATTTATATGTGTCTAGAAAATTTATCCATTTTTTCTAGATTTCTCAATTTATTGAAATGTAAAATTCCAAAATATTCCCTAATGATCCTTTGTATTTCAGTGGTATCTGTTCCAATACCACCTTTTCATCTCTAATTTTATTAATTTGAGTCTTCTCTCTCTTTCTTTTGATGAGTTTGACTAAAGGTTTTTCAACCTTTTTATCTTTTCAAAGAACCAACTTTTTGTTTGATGATCCTTTGTATTGTCCATTTAGTTTGCATTTCACTGATTTCTATCTTGATTTTTACTATTCTTTCCTGTCTATTGATTTTGGGTTTGGCCTATTCTTGTTTTTCTAAGACCCTGAGATGTGTCATTAGCTTGAGAACTTTATGAGTTTTAATGTACACATGCATAGCCATAAACTCCTGTCTTAGATCTGCCTTTGCTTAGAATTTTTAAAAGGTTCTGGAAGTTGTGGTTTCATTTTCATTTGATTGTAGGAAGTTTTAAATTTCCTTCCTTATTTCTTCAATGATCTACTGATCATTCAAAAATGTATTGTTCAATCTCCATGTGTTTATATCATTACTATAGATTCTATGATTGTTGATTTCTAATTTTACTCCATTATGATCTGATAAGATACAAGAAATTGTTTACTTTTTTGTATTTCTTAAGACTTGTGGTCTAAAACATCTATTTTAGAGAAGTTCTGTGGGCTGATGAGAAGAATGTGTGTTTTGTAGTTGTTGGAAAGAATATTCTGTAGATGTCTATTAAGTCAATTTAACATACTGCTTCTCTACCTTTTGCTAAGAACAAGCACAGTTTGATCTATAGTACAGTTTAACGAGAAGTTTCTTTGTTGTTCCCCTCCAACACACAGCCCATGATCTGTTGATAAGAGTTGCACACTGAAGCCACCCATTATTTTTGTATCAGAGCCTGTCTGATCCTTTATGTCCAGTAATATTTTTTATGAAATTTGGTACATTAAAATTATTGTATCTTCTTGATAGATTGCTGCTTTTATTAACATGTAGTGACTTTTTTATGCCTCCTGACACATTTTGCTCTAAAGTCTGCATTGTATGAGTATAGCTAGTCCTATTTTCTTTTGAATTCTGTTTGCTTAGAATGTTATTTTCCATCCTTTCATTTTTGATCCATATGTGTCTTTCTCAGTGAGGTGAGGTTCTTATAATTACCAAACAGGTGGATCTTGTTTTTTAACCCATTCAGGCAGTCTGCGTTTTTTAATTGGAGCATTATGATGACTTACCCTTACAGTTATTATTGAGACATATGTACTAACTTTTCCCTTCTTCAGGTTTGCTGATTTACTGAGTTTATAATGATTGATTCTCTCCTATTTTCCAATGTTGGCCTGCAACAAAGGAGAAATCATTGTTACACTAAACCTCACCTGCACATAAGGCTTGAGAGAACTGTAGGCTTATCCAGTGGCTAAGACTGTCACCAGGTCTGCCTGGTTTACCTTGTGATTGTGGCTTTGGCTTCCCCTTCCAACTGGAGTTAGAGCTGTGGGCTCTTCCCTACTTTTCTCTGTGTAGCTTTTCTGTTTCTCCATGCTTTTCAGCTGTTCTGTCACCTCTTTCACGATTCCCTATACCCCTCCTCTCTCTCTTTCTTCAGTATATAATGTGTAGTTTGTTAACCTACTCTTCTCATTCACTGAATTACACAGAAGAATCTTCCAATCCATTGCCTTACACTGGAAGGCCAATAATTCTTTTCCTCATAATATATTTGTCTATTTTTTTGTTATCAAGATTAATACTGGCCTCAACAGTGAGCTGGGAAATATTCTCTCTGTTCTTGTTTTCTAGAATAATTTGCTTAGAAGGAACACTCAAATATTTATTTCTTCTTGTGTGAACTTTGGTTGCTTGTATCTTGCAAGAAGTTTGGCCATTTCATTTTGGCTGTTGAAGTTGTGCACATAAAGTTGTTCATAGTATTTCATTATTATCCTTTTACTAGGTTAAGGTGAGTATTGATGTCCTCTTTTTCATTAGTGTGATAAATAATCAGTGTTTTCTCTATTTTTTATTTTCTTGAACAGTTTGGCTATAGATTTATAAACTTGGCTGATAATTTATATAAATCATTAGTGTTTGTCTATTTGCAATTCCATTGGTTTCTATTCTCCCTTTGTTCTTGGTTTAGAATTAAGTTGATGTTTGTTTTCAGATTTCTTAAGGTAGATGCTTAGATAACTTATTCAGGATCTTTTTTATTCCCTAATATAAGTACTTAACACTAAAAAATTTCCCTAAGCACTATGTAAGCTGAATTCTACAAATTTTATGGTGAATTTTTATTGTCATTTAATTCAATTGAAAATCTTTTCTAATTTCCCTATGGCTTCTTTAATCCATGGCTTATTTAGAAGTGATTTTTTAAAAATTCCAAATAATTGGAGAGTTTTCAGATATCTTAATTTCATTTTAATTTAATAATACTGCTTGAATTTCTAATTCTCTAATAATTTATAAGGTTGAACATGCATAATTTATAATAAATAATGATAATATTAGGTAAATCTCATTGAAAGCTTACTCTGTTTTGGTAACTGTTCTCTGTCCTTTATGTATATGAGCTCATCTGTTCACAAAGATGCTCAGAGGAGGCACTCTGTTACGCTTTCTTTCTAACTGAGGTTACTGATATTCTCAGGGAGAAATTAAAGTACTTGGAATACAGCCTCAAGTCTTCACTCATCCTGTTTTGCTCTATCTTCCTATAATCAAGTTCTTTGTTCATTTAAGAAAAAAAGCATGTGCTTATTTTTCTGTGGGTTTATAAAAACCTTATGTAAGTTGAATGTATTACTCTTTGCCTCTCATATGTGCTAAAAGTATTTTCTTCACTTCAAAAATTGCTTTTAAAGTTTACTTTTTAAAAATAATTAATGACCTTTCGCTTCATGCAGTTAGGGTTGTGGGCCTTTTCCTTGTAATTTATTCTAAAACTTTTAGTCTTAGAAAGTCCTTTGCATTGTCAAAATAAGATAAAAGTTCTCGTATTTTTTCTAGCTTTAAAAATCAATTATTTTATGTCATGCATGGTTCTATGCTTATATTAAAACTCAATTTTGCTTATGATAGAATTTACTTTAGCTTTTTGCAAGTAACCACACCCTCATCCCAGGACCATTTAGGTTTGAATCTTTTTTTTTTCCCCAACAGCTTTCAAGCCCTTGCTGGTACTGCAGAAAACAACATGGTAATACATTCATAGGCTGATATACCATGTCAAAGTGAACTTGGGCAGACCTGGGGGCCACAGTAAAGAGTGTGTTTTGGCTTAAGTATGAGAGTCTCAGTATCTTTGGCATAATTCAAAGGTATAAGTTAGGCCCATTAAAGGAAATGTGTGATTGTTTTATATAACTTAGAAAACAATGGACACTATAGCTACAGTTCTGTTTATCTTTGATAGATATGGTCACTACAATTTGTATTTTGTAATATCATAATTCCACTCATGTTTTGTTATGATCCTTCATATTTACTATCTTTTAAGAGTTATTTATATCTTCTGATAAATAGTAAGTTCTCTGAGAGCAGAGTATCTTTGGCTCTAGCCCATCTTTCATCCTTTTCAGAATATTTTCCAGTGATTTCCATAAGGTAAGTAATCATTAGGAACAGGAGAAAGAAAGGAAATAAAGGAGAGAAGGAAAGAAGGAAGGGTAAAGGAAGTATGAACACAGAATAACATGATAAAAGACGGGCGTCTAGGTCATGCTGGGAGAGGGGACAACAGCACAGTAGGGTGGTTTGAGTATCTTTTGTGGCAATTTAGTTCATGAACTTCTTTCTACCCCTGTAGGCTCTTTTTCTTTCTTCCTTTAGAATATTTCTTTATATGTTATTTGGTTTTCCATTGCTGTGATGAAATACCTGGGGTAATAAACTTAAAAGGAGGGAAGATTTATTTTAGTTCATGGTTTTAGAAGTGATCCATGGGGGCTGGGATGTAGCTCAGTGGTAAAGCGCTTGCCTAGCATGCGTGAGGCCCTGGGTTCGATCCCAGCACCAAAAAGAAAAGACAAAAAAAAAAGAAGTGATCCATGGTCACTTGGCCGTATTGCATTGGGCCTGTAATACCACAGTATTTGGTGGTGGAAACACATGTTGGAGAAGCTCTGTTTACCTCATGGAAGCCAAAAAGCAGAGAGAAACATAGAAAGGGGTCTGTCTCCTCTTCAAGGGCACACCCCTAATGACCTAACTTTCTTTGACTATATTTCATCTCTTAAAGGTTCCACTCTCCCTCCAGTAGAATCACACTCTGGGGACCACGCCTTTCACATGGGCTTTTATGAGACATTCAAGATCCAAAGTATGGCACCTTCTTTCATATTACTTGTGGATGTTACTTTTCAATAAGACTATAGATTGAGTTAAATGTCAAACTCAGAGTTTTCAACATTTTCCTATACTTGGTGAAGCAATTGTTAAGGTCTTTGAACAAAAAGAAATGTAGGCAAAGTGATATTTTTAAGCCACGAATTAATAGTGATATTGAGGATGGAGTAATGGGCAGCCTGGAGGCAGGCCATCCATTTTGGCCTTTGGTATAGGCTAGATTCTTCTTAGGCACAAAACTAAGGCTCCATTTTCCTCACATCTGGATGGGGCCGTGTGACTGCTCTATCAAAGGATAATGAGTAGAAGTGGTCACATTTTGTCTGAGGAAGTTAAGAATAGGTGTCTCTTCTCCATGCTGTTGGTCTAAACTTCCATCTGCCACCGGGGCAGCATCAAGATAACCATGAAGCCATACACTGAAGATGGGGAAGCCACATAAGGAAGAAGCTAAAATCCACAGAGCAAAGCTACCCACCATGAAGATCATCTATACTAGAGTTTATGTGAGTTTTTGTCAAATCACAAAGGTTTAGGCATCACTTATTACAGCAGCTAGTGCCAATATTCTGACTAATAAAAGCCATTGCAGTAGGGAGTGTGCAGTGGTGAGGACAAGAGATGGAGTTTGAGTTGGTGGACTGGAATAAAAGGCATTTCCTCTGCATTACAGAGGAAAAATGGCAGAAGAACCAAGGCTCAAAGTGAGCCTGAAGAAATTGTTAACAGAAATAGCAAAATGACTGCTTTGGGGAAGAATGTACTATAGTACATGCAGATATAAATGCCTGGTAAATACAAAAGAATTGTTGAAAGAGAGAGAGAGAGAGAGAGAGAGAGAGAGAGAGAGAGAGAAACCTATGCTAATGAAACTGAAAAACATTCTCTTTTATAGCTGGTCGGTTATAGGGAAAATCACAGTGAAAATTAAGAAATATTAAAACCTGGTAAAATACTTGTGGAATGAAAATAAAATCTGCTAGAGGTAAATATATTTTGTCATTTGGATAAATAAATATACCAATGAAGCAAAGAGACAACAATGAGGTTAGTGTTCAAAGGGAAACTACATGACTTTATAAGTTAGTAGAAAAAGGATAAACCATTCAATAATAGGGGCTAAGACTACTGGATGCCTAACTGGCACCTAAAAAATTGAATTGGATTGCAACTTAGCAGTAAACTTAAAAAATAGTAAAATTAAATGTGAAAAACGAGACTTCAAGTAAAAGGAAAATACACTAAAGACATTGGGAACAATGGTAATTATTGGATAGATACAAATTAACTCCATCATGGATATTATTTCATGCTCATCAAAAATTTAAAAGTATGAGAATCCCATCTCTTGGCAAGATGTGGTGAACCAGATGCCAGGGCAAGTGTAGTTGGCCCAAGTAAGGTATATACTCCAAGGTATGTGAAATGTACAAAAATGTCTGTCAGCTCTCTTAGTTTCAACAAAGAAATGGCCGTATAGTAGAGTGGGTGAATAAATAGTCATAATTTCATAGCTTCATTCATTGAAGTATTATTTCAAAAGTTTTAGTGCTAAGAAATATTGGACTCAAAGCCAGAAGCCTGGAGGAGGAAAGGTTTTTTTTTTTTGTCATTAACTGTAAATAGACCTTGGGTACATCTCTTTTTGGGTCTTAGCTTCCTTGTGTGGTGGGGGCGGGGGTTGAATGAGACTTGAAATAGTGCTTTCAATCAGAATATCCCACAGAAGTTTTAGAAGTTTGTATGCCTGCAATCTTTCTCAGTCTTACTGCATCAGAGATCCAAGGTCCACTCAACACGGAGCCCTTCCTTGTCTGCAGTTTTAGCTCCTTCAGGGGGAATTGGGCAAATGAATTTTATTCGCAGCAACTTTTACAAACACAGCTTCTCATTCCCTCAGTTGAAATTTGCACTCTTGCACTGTAAACAATTTCCTAGTCAAGGAATAGTCTGGAAGCCGAAGCTTTTCTACTACTGTCCCTTTCTTGGCAAAGCAAGAAGTTACACTTATCCAGCAACTAATCAGAGAAGGTATATATAGTCTAGTATTTAAAAGGATGAACAATGGAGTCAGATTGGGCTCAAATCTCAACTCCTGCCCTTAGAAGCTGTGTGTCCTTGGAGAGTTATTTAATTTCCCTGCCTTGGCTTTTCTATCTGTAAAATGAGCAGGATAGAAAGTAATTTACAGGGCTATGAGGATCAAATGAATGATTCAGTACTGGCAAAATGTTTAGAATATGCTGAAACATATTACATAGTACATGCTCCATAAACGCCAAGCATCATTCTCATTAGATCCATAGAGTCAGAACTCCTGAGGACAGGAGGGAGACAAAGCAGAAGGTATGATATAATACTTCAGTTGGCCCTAATATCAAGAAGAATGACCTGCTTGCTTTGCTGTATCCGGAGCCAGATATGGGAGAACGTTTGCAGATGTACTATAAAACATCAATCCTTTCTATTGCTGTGATCTCCGAAAGATTTTACAACCACCCCAGCTGAGCAGCTGGGAGAGAGGAATTCCAGTAGACTAGGGTTTACCCATATTTTAAAGCTGCTAGTTAGGAAATTGTTTCAGCTATAGAACAACAATACTGTGATATTATCTTTTTGCTTATGGTGGTGATTCTCAATATTTTCCAATATTTAAAATTTAAAAATTTTAAATATTTTCCAATATTGCAAATTTTTAAAACTTTATATTTTTAAAAAATGTCATTGCATTATAAGTTCATCATTCCACTGTAATGCTAACTAGACATTTCTAATCATGGCACTAAAAATTTCACAAGTTAAAACTTATATTCTCTCACTTTTTTAAATCTGAGGATTTCTCAATGCCCCTCAAGATAACTGGAATTATATAGCTCGTGGTTTCCATGGTGTTCTGGAAAAGACTCAATGTAAACATTTGGTTAGTACTGGTAATTCTGAGCCTTGTTCCTTATGGTTTCTGAAAATTGCCACTAACTCTAAAAGGGAAGAAGAAACAAAGTCATAAGGCTACTTGTTCTTAAAGTGGAGCTCCCAGCCACTGTCCACTGTCCTCACCCCTAGTTTCATGCCCATTCCTGAGGTGGAGAAAGTCAACATGCAGAACAGTGATGAAAAAACACTTAATGGAGGCCCAGTTCAGGTCATAAGAAAAGACTTTACTTCCAGAGGAGAATTTAGGAATATGTCCTTATTGTAGATGCTTGTTCTATCTGTGTAGAATAAGCATCTTGCAATATTTTTAAAGGGTGGAAATTGAAATCTCAAGTACAGCATGAAACAGATAAGCAGGGAGTATTTGCAGAGTGACCAAGAGGTGAATTTTCATTACTGACTAATGAACTCCATTGATACCAGGTATGTGGTTGGGCCTTAGTCCTGATAAGGGAGTTTGCTGGGGTGTGTCAGAGATACAGACATGATGTCTTCCAACATGGTCATTTGAAAAAGAGATTTCCACATCTTAAAACCAATATAAAGGGTAGAAGCTGCACTTGGTAGCTTCACTTGCTTCAGCACCTTCTTTCCTCCTGACAAAATGAAAACGCTTGTGAGTATTTATGCTTCTTGGTTCTCTTGTGGTGGCTGCTTGCAAAGAATACTCACGTCCAACATGTCACGGGTTTCAGGGGTCTTAGACAAGTACTGTTCATACCCCTAAGACTCTTTGTCCTTAGAAGGAATAGTGTTGAATATTTAGTTGGATATTTGCATACCTGTTGTCTATTTTTTGAATTGTTTACTAAATTCATATGAAGAACAAAATTTGGAAATATGTAGAGAATTTTAAGTTGGAAGACACTGGTAGTAATTCCTTGTTATGACTTTTAAGTAATGTAGGCCTCTTAGAACAGTTGTGCTTACTGTTTAAAAGAGAAGTGGTAATTTAAAAAGTATTGATATTGGTAATAGTAATAATAGCAGCTGTAGTTTCCCAAATTCATTCTAAGCCTTAGGCTAAGCATGTCACAGAAATAATCTCATTTATTGGTTGCATTAACCGTATAAGCTAAGTAGCATTATCCTCACTTTGCAAATGAAGAGACTGACACACAGAGGAATGTGATTTTCTCACTCCTGTAAATGTGGAATTTATGAAGCAATTTATCCATCTTAGGCTCTACTTCCAGGAGCAATCAGGCAAAATTCAAGCAGTTAGAGTGTCCAAATGCTATCATGTCTGTATCACCCCTTAAGGCAAAGCATTCCTTTTATGGCTGCTCCACTCCTCTGTCTGATCCCGGACTTTGTAGTTCTATACTGCAGCTCCCCATGGACTGTGTACTGTGTCCTGATCCAGCATGGAACCCCTTGTCTTAGTCTCTGCCCCTTATTCTCACTCAGTTGCCAAGGGAGAAAGCAAAATGTTGAGTGCTTCCCCTCAGGTGATAAAGGCTGTCAACCTAAAGAGTTCCCTTTCTCAGGGGTCTGTAGATTTTTCCAAGAGGAGACCCAACTCTAAAGTATAAACTTATAACAACAGTGTATTAATCATCATGTTGAGTGGGAGGTTATTTTGGGGGCAGAGCTCTCTCCAGTCATCCATTGCATCAAACCTCAGTTCTAGACCCATTGAATAGAGTGTGCAGGAGCATCAGAGGTTCCTAGCCTGGCCTGTGAAAGAGAAGATGTGGCCCTGTCTAAGTGGGCAGGCTGGATATCTGCATATAGGACTTTATTAGGTGTTCCACCGTAGGTACCAGAAGAGAAATGTTCAGAGAGGGAAGGAAAGGGAAGTAGAAAAGTCCCAAAGACACCCTCTATCAGTAAGGATGGTGCAGTTCATTCTGATGTTCAAAAGAGAGGACAAAACTGAGATCAGCATGGTGGATCAGACTCTTAGGAGCTGCAGCAAAATATCAGAACTACCTCCATGTCGGCTCATGGCCTGCTGTTCCACTCAGGAATGGGTGGTAGCAGAATATGGATGCTGTCCTTGATGTCAGCTTCAAAGTTAGCCATGCGCCTGGGTTTCCTGTTTTCATAGCTGGATGTGTCTATATTACTCATGAATCCCTCTTAAATGTTTTATTCTCTTAGTCTCAAGAAATTAATCCTTTTTTTTGTAAAATCAGAAGACATACCTTATCCACTAAAATCTAAATCCAGTGTGAATCATACCAGGTTATTGCCATAGGAAAATGAATCCTTCATATCTATTTATCTGTTCCAAGCTTTTCCTGCTATCTAGATGGTGATAATGTGAGGAAGAGTTGGAAAAATGGGTGGCAAAGTTAGAGCCTTGTGTCTGATAGATGGCATGAACTCAACAAATACCTGTTGAGTGAGTGAATGTGTGTGTTTTGCACTTTTGAAATGGACTGCTGGTCATCCATGACCACAAATTGGTGTCCCTCGGTTGCCAGTGTCCCCTGCTGTTCCAATCCTCAGTGACTACCCCATAGGGAATGGATATGACTGGTCTGTTTTTTTCAGGTGGTATTTCTTGTGGTGCTGACCATCTTTGGGATACAATCTCATGGATATGAGGTAAGTAAGTTCCTTAGAGACTTGGGAAAGGAAAAAGAAGGTAAAAAACAATCTGAAGGACCATAGAAAGTCAGTAGACCCTATTTGGGATGGACTCCTACAAATAATCAATAATAAAAACAATTACATGGCTATTTTTCCACTAACTGTGATACCTTTGCAAATGAAATCTATTACTTTATAATGTGACCAATTTAATTTTTCCCATGATGTCATTGCTTCTCCCTTATATAACATGGTAAATTCTGAAGGAAAGCTTGAAGTCATTTTACCATGGCCTTTGGACTGGCATCTCACTGGAGAAGTTTCAGCCTTCAATAGAGTCCAGAGCAATTAGAAGGCTTTATTTTGCTGGAAGTCCCACCTTTCAAATGCATGCAATTAATAGAAAACTCATTATGTCTTTGTTGTCAATTCTAGATTTATAACGTCTTCAGCTCAAGCAACAGTGGTGGCAATATTCAAGAGACAATAACAATTGACAATGAAGAAAATATTGCCATCGCTAATGTCCATGCGGGCTCCTGCTCTTCAACCACAATTTTTGACTATAAACATGTAAGGATTTTTATATTTTTCAAGACAGTGTTTCTACAGGGCAGAGAGATAGTCATTTATTATATATTTAAACTTTAAGGTCTATCTTTGCAATTCCTTAAAAATTTCCTTACTCTGCTTTTCCCTTTAAATAATCAAGCAATTGATTGACAAACAAAATTTTACTAAGAAAAAATAAGACAGAATTTACTTTTCCATCCGGAAAGTAAATAGAAGAATGATCAAAGAATAGCCAGCACATAGACTCTGAAAAATATTTGTTGAATGAATAAATGAATAAATCAGAGCCTCTAATTCAAAACATCATGCAGAAGAAGAGCAATCACAAAAGAGCAGAAATGTAGAGCAACTACACACATTTAATTATGTATGTAGAATAGGCATTATCATACTTCTTTGTAAAAATGAATTTCCAAGTTTTATTTACTAATATTAGCAATGCTTCAGAAATCTGATCCAAAAACTTATTCTGTCTTTCATCCATTTATTCATTGGGATGAATTTATTCATTTGTTTTACCAACACAAATTATGTGCATAAGGCAAAGGAGGGAAAGAACAGGTGAAGCATGCATATGTGCGCTGGAGTGGGTGTCAGTGAATTAGGAGTGTTCCTGAGCAGGAGTGTACCATGCAACAGAACTTTCTGCAAGGTGGAAATGTTCATATCTGTATTTTCCACTAGAGGAGCTTCTAGTCAATCACACATTGCCAGCTATAGAGTACTGGCGATGAAGTACATTTATCATTTTATGTAATTGAATGAACTTGAGTTTAAGTTCAAATAACCATGTGTGTCAAGTTACCATGGTACTGGACTTCACAGTTCTAGAGAATTTGTATTTATTCCACATTGGGGACGAGGCTCAATAAAGGCAAATGAAGGAGACTGGGCACTGTTTCTTAATCTTTAAACCACAAACTGCAAACCCTGATTACATAGAATGAAGAGTAGGTACAGATTTGCACTATCTCAAGTGAGGGCAGAAATGACAAGTGAAAAAATGAAAATGCTGTGTCAAAGAAGATGAGTGACCAGAATTGATTGCCGATTGAGAAACAATGGCATTCACTTTCTGTGTGTACTCAAGTCGTTCCTCCAAGTTCAGAACCCAGGGAACTGGGGAAGGTCATTAACTGCTCTTGCTTCCTCAGAGGTACATTGCAACCCGGGTGCTCTCCCGAAGGGCCTGCTACATCCTAAAGATGGACCATAAAGCCATCCCTGCTCTGGACACACTCCAACGGTACATGTATGAGAAGCAGGTAATTTGGGGCCAATCTTAAAAATTCTCTGTTCTTCAGCCAAGCAATGCTGGTGTCAATGGAGAAATGAAGAAAGTAGGAAAGAAGATCATACCATTATATCATACCCTGGATCTGGTACTCAGCTTCTTAAAGCATTTTTATATTTATGTTTGAGAGAGTAGCCATAAGTACATGAACTAGTAACAACTTCCAGTGTCTTTGTAGAGAGAACTTAATAGACTCTCTTCTCAGAGCTGAGAGATCTGAGAAAGGGTGTTTTGCAGAAAAAAATGAATAAATTTATAATATTCAATTACACAAGATGAAAAAAAAAAAATAACTGAGTGAGAGTATTCTAACACTGCACCGAGGCTAGATGTCTGGGTTTGGCCTCCCTCACCGTCTGTATCTGGAGTTTTACCTTCTCTTGGGCTTCATCGACAACAGCTGTAAAGTAGCAATAGTAAATGATGAGGATTCTCTTCAGACAGAGTGGTCAGAAAAAGGATGACTTAAGACCCCTGATTGTCTTTTATTTAATCATTTGAAAGAGAAAAACACTCACTGTTTAGAATAAGGCTCACCAGACTTACCAGTTTTTTTCTGCTGTCCTTTGCTGGTCTAGATGATGAACACCATGTCCTCCACTGAGTACACTTGGGTCAGGTACAACCCTCTGCAGTCTCTGCTCACAAAGGTGGACTGGTTCCTATTTGGGTCACCCATTGAGCAACTCTGCAAAAACATCCCCTTGTACAAAGGGGAAATAGTTGAAAAGTCAGGTGAGTACCAACAAATCATTCATTCACTGAACATTTTCTGAAAGCTACTGTATGCCCCACATTCTGGTAGGTGCTATATGAAATACAAATAAATGAATACACGATTCAATTTATTTACTTTGGGAATTAAATCCCTCCTATGTGTGGAAAGTGTGCTAAATGTTAGAGTTACAGAAATAAAAAGATTGTGCCTCCATGGAACACATAGTCTAGTGGAGAAGGTGATGAGTACAAACAAAGGAAAGAAAGGATTCCTGGTTGTCAAGGAAGAACTACTGGGTTCTCAAGTAGGAAAAAGTTGTCTGAGCCCTTAGAACAGTATCTGTTGGAGATAGTAAGAAAGAAATCATTAAGAAATTCTCTTGACAATTCTAGGATAGCACTCTAGAATCTAGGATAGAACTCTTCCAGGAAAGAGTAAGTGACATTCACTGACAGAGAACAAAAGCCTTGTTCCATCCAGGAAACACAAGGTACTGAAGTCATTACTGAATTTTACAAAGTTTCTTACATGGTAGAGTAGCCAGAGCTGACAGATGACAATCACAAGAAAATAAATTCCTGAGTAGTGGAAGGGAGATAAGGAAGAAAAGGATTAGCATTCATTCTATTTCTACCGCTCAGGAAAAAAGTAATTACTGTCACTTATAAAGGCAAAGAATATCATTGCCTCAACTAGAACTGAGTGAGTCAATACTTCCAGAAATTGCAAATCTTATTTAAGCTAATTTATTACTGTTATTATTATTTTTGGTGTTCTTAATATTTGCAATGAAATATAACTAAAATTTTGGGTAACATGAAATTGTGAAGACATTTACAGAGGCATTGGTTTGTTGCATCTATATATCTATATCTATATAGCTATTATGTTTTCCTACTATATTTCTAATACCCTTTCTTTAAAACCTTGTCTCCTTTCCAGATGATGCTGGTGTTGGAGGTTGTGCCAAGGCTGGGCTCCTGGGTATCTTGGGAATTTCCATCTGTGCAGGTGTCAAGGTTTAGGACAATCAGCCTACCAGTTTCATCTTTTCAAAGAAAGATGCTCTTGGCTTCTACTCAGAAGCAAAATTAAGTTCTTTCTCAATATTCCACCTAATTGTGAGATTCAGTAATAAAACACAAAAGCTATATTTACAAATATCTGAATGTTTGTTCTTTTTGGAAGCAGCAGATGGAAGTCAAGCAATGTATAGACATACAATGTATGTCAATGTATAGAAGAAAAACAAAAAGCCAGGATTTCAGATGAGGTGTTCATAATGTATGAAAATTCCAAGACATCATAGCTGTGCCACATACAGACTCACCAGCTGGGTGTGAGTCTCCACCTCTGTCTGCATCTTCCGTCCAGAGCAGTACATCTGGTTCCAGTGCACCTGGCAACCCTAGAGGAGCAAGGGCTCAGGTAGTGATGGCTTTGGGCACTGAGAGGGAGGGGCTTGGTATACCTTCAGCAAACAACTTGACTGCCCAGATGAAGGAAACTGTCTTCTCTAACAAAGCACTCAGCTTTCAGGGCTATCTACATGCTTTTAGGAAATATCTTTAAACTCACCAAAGCAGTAGACTCAACCTTAATAAACACTATTATGATGTGTGTTGACCTGGAGTAAGGGCAGAGGAGGAGAAAGAAACATGTAACACCCAAGAACAGATGCTCTGTGATGAAAATCTTAACAGGAATGAATACCTGGCTGGGATTTCAAGTCAATACATAAGAAGAAAGCAATTTCCAAGATTTCAAATAAATTGCACTACGTGGGTGAGTTTCCAGTTTAAATTGCTGGATCTCATTTATGTAGTCTGGCCTACTGGATGCAAGTTCCGAGCAAAGAGACACTACTTCAACAAGAATTTCCACCTGCCATTGACTGCCCCCATTCTAACACTGAACGATTGCTTTTTGACAGCCATCAATGAATATATTTTAATCATTCTCCATGCGCTCAGCACTGGGCAGGTACGCTGGAGGATGAGGCCCAAGGCAAAGCTGCCGTAGTTGCGAAAGTTATTTTCTCAGTGAGGAGACGAAGCATTTATATAAAAATATCTGATGAGGACAGTAAAGAGTATGTTATAAAGTGTAAATAAATAGTAAAGCATTTTATTTGGGACCCTGGTGTTCGCAAGTATTGGAACCTAAGTCTAATATGCCAAGGCCAACAGGCAATTTATTATCTCATATAACTAGCCATGGAAGGAAAAGGATAGTCTGGTCTTGGATAGCTAGGATTTTGAACTTGATGGTGACCCATGACTCACGTCACCTTCTCTCTACATGGAAGTCTTCGTATCTTATACTCGTTTCTCCATGAGGATAGAATCAATACCGCTGTCAACCCCAAAGACCTCATCTTCCCAGATGCAGAGACAGAGAGGAAGGGGTCCTCTTAGTTCTGATTTTTAATTAGTTTTAAACTAAAAGAATCTATGGAGATGACCCTAATTCATTCACGTGGGGCACCTTCTTACTCCTGTGGTCAGGAGTGGGGTAGGATACAGAAAGGAGTGTTAGGATTAGCAATCTCTTTTGGAATTTACTGCCTAGAGATATTCTGTCCCTATTAATTTTTATAGCATCAGTCCTGTTTTGAAAGCAACTGTGTGCATTCTAATTTTTCCTAACCCTTTCTCTGAATCAGTTAACTTCTCTATGCTGAATATTGGATAAGATCAGGTGCAATGTACTAGGCAGGTGCATAAAAGGGACAAGTCCACATGGAGGATATAGGGAGGCTGGATCTATGTTATATGTTCTCTTAATTAGCCCCTTAATAAGGTCTCAGGAAAGTAGCTATTAACTTTGTTAACTCACTGGATGCTCAGACCATCAAGAAGGAGGAGCAAACCTGGACTGAACACAACTCATTGTGGGTGCTAGAAGAGCTGGTCAGGTTACTAAGCTGGTCAGAGAGTGAAGCCATGTGCAGGAGGGGCCAAATGTGTTTTTTCAGGAAGCCTGGTGATGCTTATAAATGGGGTTCTCATTTCCTATAAAGTTTTATTTCTCATAGCAAATGATATATCACATGTCATATACACTCATTTGCACATCTGAGGTAGACTTAAATACAATTTGTTGATTCAGAGCTTCCAGGATGGAATTATATGGACCTAAATACTTTATTATGCAATTGCCTGTTTGGACAGTTGACTCAATGAGGTAGCTCAGTTGTTATAAAACAATGAGTTACAAAACATAATCCATATACATTGGTGAACAAACAAAGTATTGAGACTTCTAGCTTAGAACAATGGCAAGCTATCTTGTAGCAGATTAGCCCTCCTGCCATAACAATTATAAAGCAAATATTAAAAAGAGCCATTTAAAGGCAACGAGTGACCTAAAGCAGGCAGAAACTAAAGAGACTTTGGCCTTTGAAAGAAAGGCTCCCTCATCTATTGCTGATCAGAGCTGTCTAATATTCCATGACAAAAATCCCACCAATTTATCCAATGGCTATTTCCCACCTCCCTTTTTTCCTGCTAACAGAATTCCAATTTGCTTAAGTAGCAACTAAAATCCCTTACTCGTAGGGGATATAGTCCTTTGGTTCCAGGGGACTAAGCGTGATTAGTCTAACTCAGTGGTTTTCAACTGAGGTGTGATTTTTCTTTCCTTCCCTGCAGGCATGTGGTGATATCTAGACATATCAGGGGTTTTTTTTGTCACAAGTGGAGAGAGTGCTACTGTCATCCAGTAGGTAGAGACGAGAAATGCCACTAAACATTCTACAGTGTACAGCATGGACGTCACGATAAAGAATAGTTAACAGTGCCCCTGGTAAGAAAACCTGGGTCAAATCAGTCTGGTTTCTCTTAAGAAAATGAGGTAATATCACTTTCCTCTGCTTGATTGGCCTGGGTGTAGCCATAGGACGTGGTTCTGGACAATGAGATGTAAGTGGAAGTCTGCTACGTGCCACTTCCAGGTCAGATTCTCTTTCCTGGTTCAGAGGGACAGACTCAGCTGGCATGCAGCTCTGCCCTTTGCCATTTCTTACCCTTCCTTCAATGGAGACAGGATGGTGATGTCAGGGGATGTCTCAGCCATTTTGAGACCATGAGGTAACAATCCTAGAAAGCAAAGATCAGGAAAGAAAGAGCAAGAATGCCTGATTGTATCATTCCCCAGTTGGGCAAGCTCTGGACTGACCGTTCTCCATCTGTTTAGGTCACTGTAACTGCATTCTCTTAAATTGCAGTTGAAAAGTATTCCTTACAGATGTACCTGAATGAGGCTGGAGTTGTTCCAATGAGCATATCTATCCAGGATCCCACCCTGCACTGAAAATGCCACTACCCTCACCACCAAGGCCTTTGTAAATCCCAGGGTCTCCAAGTTCTTACACTCACACTGCTGTGGTCCTAGAATGGCTGAGATGGCAGTGTTACTTGAAGCTCACTATTAGGCTCTGCTTGGTCTGCTGCTCTTTCTACCAGCCAGATACTGTCCCCAGGGCTCCCTCACATCTCATCCTTGGGAAAATGTCCAAGGCTGCAGCAGTATTGATGTAAAGGGCCCAAGACACATGCTGTCTTGAGTTGACTTGAGTGGTTTTTTCTTGGGGTTTCAACACGCTTTTAAGCACTAGGGAAGAAGTCTTTGGCTGCAGTGTGGGTCCCCCCGACTCACACTGTAGAATGTGACCTTGGGAAAGGACATACCAAGAATTCACCTGTCGCTGCTTCTACTGGGGCTGTCCACCCCTCAGCCTCCCTCTGATACCCACAAAGCACAGCTTAGGCACCCAATGCCTGGCCAGTGGCCAACCCTCCCATCCTATTCTTCATGTTCTTAGCTGGCTTCTCTCATCTCCTATTCCACCCAAATTAACATCTACAATAGGAACCCTGGGGAACACATAGCCCCCATAATCTGAAGTTGACTCTACCTCAAGAATCCTGCTTAGTTTTTGTTGAGAACTCCTCACACACTCCACGACTGCCCCTCTCCATTTCTTTGAGGCTGAGGGGTGTGGAAGGGTATTGCCTGGAAATGGCACAAGGGAACTTTCTTGGGTGTTGGGAATATATTACTTCTTCATCTGGGTGATGGCTCCATGGGGATATATATGCAAAATTCCTTGAGTTATGCTCTGAAAATCTGCACTTCATTGCATGTTATGCCTCAGTGAAAATGTTGATATATTTTTAACTTGTAAAATACAACTGAATGGAAAAGAGGATCCACCCTGTCTTCAGCAGTCTCATGAGCCATGCAGGTGGTGACTGCTGTAGCCCACAGCAACACTGAAGTCTTGTGCTCCAGCCTCACAGTGCCTGGAGCCAGGTCAGAGGACCCTGTGCTGTGGTCCTCTCTCATGGCTGGAGAGGTTGTGGGCAGTGAACAGTTACAGCTCTGCTTGCTGTGGATGGCAGGGGGACAGCAGGCTGAAAAGCACCCCACATTGACAGAGGACAATGACAAGATTCACAGGAGTAACTGCTGGGACACAGGTTGAGCTGTGGGGGGTGGGTGGTTTCCAGCACAGGCAGGTGGCAGGACAGGAACAAGTGACACCTTCCAGGCATGGTAAGCTGCACAGCTCCTGGTCCCTTGGGAAACTAAGAGCATGTGGTAGGCAGAGAATGAACACTGGGCAGCTGCTGCCTGGGGCAGGTGAGCCAGCTCAGGGCCAGCAGGCTCATCCCTGAGTCTGTTGGGCAGCAGGAGTGGTGGGGAAAGTTAGGGGTGACACCATGTGGGGTGTGTTACGGTTTGAATATGAAATGTGCCTTACAGGCTCATGAATTGCATGCTTGGTCCCCAGCTGGTGGTGCTATTTTGAGAGGTTCTGGGAAATGTAGGAGATGGGACTTAGCTGGAGGAAGCAGGTCATTAGGGGTGGGTCCTTGGGGATAGCTCTTCCCTGGCTCCTTCCTGATCTCTTTCTACTTCCTGTCCACAATCAGGTGAGGAACTTCCTCTGCCACATGCTCACACTGCCATGATGTTTTCCCCAAGAGCATGAGGCCAAGTGACTATGGACTGAACCCTTTGAAACCATGAACCAAAACAAATCTTTCCTTCTTTTAAGTTGTTCTTGCTGGTATTTTGATCACAGTTATGTGAAAGTGACTAATACAGTGTGGAGGTAGGGAAGGGAGCAAGACGTTCCCCATAAACAGGACAGTTAAAGAATGAGGGCTAAGCACACGAGTCCCTTATTAATTTGCAACAGAGACAACTGCCTGGGGCTTGCCATGAAGGGGTTTAGACCAGCTCCAAGTGGAGGATAACTTGATTGCTATTGTAGATTTTCACGGTGCAAGTTGTGCAAACATAGGGAAGAAGTTGGAATCTTACTCCTAATTTTCTTGGAATCTTACTCCTAATTTTCAAGAGTTACCTCCAGGAGTATCCCAAAGAAAAACTTAAAAATGAGACATCCTGGTAGTGGCATCTCCTTTGCACCACACAGTGTGTGATGGCTGAGAGAGGACAGGGAAGGCAGGGAGAGCCTGTCTGCTAGACCAATGACAGAAAGAAACTTTATTGTTGTCTCTTGGAAGGAGAGGGTGTTCCCATTTTTCCAGATTACAGAGCAGGGTTTTGGGTAGAAAGGCAGAAGGTGGAGGACTGTAATGAGCAGATTCCCATAGGCAGAGTGCAGGACTGGTCCCTGGGCACCAACTCTAGGCCAGGAGCCCAGGCCACGCAGATCCACTCTTCACAGGGCTGACCTGGGGATTCAGAGCCCAGTGATCTCACCACAGATGGAGAGTCCCATAAAGGACAGAAGCTGGACCTCAAAACAAGAGTTAGGGTCCATTGCCAGGGCAGTACCTGTGAGAAAAAAGAGAAGCATTTTACAAAAAAAAAAAAAAATCGCTAAAGACCCCTAAGTAGAATAGATATATTGTAACTTGCACCTACATTTGGTGTGGCACTTGGGATAGCAAGGGACTGTGGGGCTGAGACAGAAGATCCCCTCTTGCTGACTTCTGTAGTAACTAGGTCTACATTTTCCCTTTCTGTTTCTTTTATTGACCCTTAATTATTCTTCTTAGTTCCCCATTCCCTCAAGTTCTCCCTGCTTTCTTCCCAGATCCTCTTATTATGAAGAAGCTATGTTTGTGGGATTTATACTAAGGTGTAAATGGTTGGCAGGAGCCTAAAGGAGAGAAGCAACCTATTATATTTGGACTACCAGGCAGATCTTGGAGTATTACCCGCTAGCTTTCCAGGTTAATCACCACTGATCTCTATCAGAACCCCAGCAGGGGTGACAGCCACTGAGATGCTCCTTTCCCAGTGTGGTATGCAACTATGAGTGTTTGCTTCCCAAATCCAAGTGGCTTTAGAAGGAGGAAGATTGAGAATAGCACAGCAACGGGCCTCTCTAGTGGTGGGATTTGGGGCACTGTGTTGCTTGGAAAGGGGATTGATGAAGTCTTGAATCAGATAAGGGTTTCCATCAACTGTCAACTCCATCAGATGAGGTGGCCAGGCTAACTCTGCTCTTAATGAGCCCTGGTGTCAAAAAAAAAAACAAAAAAAACCCATCTCTACCAGGAGGAGAATACATCCTAGGCCACATTTTTTTTTTATGCCTCAAATAACTAGAATAAACTGTCATTAGCATTTGCCAGTGGTCTAAAAATCACAGTGCATCTTTGTGTGGTCTTGTGTTTCTAGTAAAGTTGTTAACGCACCTTCTTTTTGCTGCTGGGCGAAATAGGTGGGGACCGCTCTGCACAGGTTCTTGATGGGCATTCCATACTGCGCTAAGTTCTTGACCCGACTGGGTAGAACGGTGTAGGTCAGGCCATGGGTGGCTGGGTAATGATTGGAATTCTGGAAGAGATGCGTATCAAAACAGTGAGTCAGCATGGAGAAGTGGTATTGAAGGATAAAAAACGGATCCCTGGGCCCTGGTTTGCTGTCTGTAACAGCAATATCCTATCTAGCCACAAGACGGCGACATTACTCTAGAAAAATCTGTATGTATGTTTGTATGTCCTGGTGACTTTTCTTGTCTTCCTTTTACCCTTTATTATTTTCTTACCTTAAATGATAATATAGAATAGTTTAGAAATTATTTGCTACACTTATATTGTGCTTTTTTCTCATCAATTCATTATCATAACATTCACTAACATGTAGCCTGAACACTTCTGGAACACATCAGAATGAAGTCATTTTATCAATTGTGATTTGACTTGAATGGGCCATTGGTGGACTCATTGTCCTTTGTATGATGGCATGATTTCACGGGCATTAAGAACAATCATGAATGAGCAGCCCCCCCACTCCCGAGCCATGTACACTCATTGTCCTTGGAGGTTGGTTGTAAGTGGGAAAACATCAGAGTGGGAAGGGACCAGAATGAGCTGGTATCACTTTACCTGTTTGCTCAGAGCCTTGCTAATGTCGCTCAAACTTGGGAAGACCACTTGGTCCATCTTGGCCAGCACACAGGCCATCTTGCTAAATAGCTTAGCTGCCAAGAGAGCCTTAAAGAAACACAGTGGAAACATGTCACTTATTTAATCACAATACTAATTGACACCTTCTCTCCAGGGGTGCTGGTACTTGCTGCTTTTCCAACCTTGATATAGAGTACTTCATTAGTGTGCTGCCCTGGGCCGGAGCGAAAGTCAGCATTGGGACTGGTAGTTGTACTGAGCCCTATTGCTCCCCAGGCCCTGTGACACCGTCCTGTGACACTGGAGAAGATTCACTCTCCCAAAGAACCCTCCCTTCCCATCCCCCAGGGCACTCTACAGCTAATGACAGATGAGCATCCATGGATAGGGACTTAGCTCCGGTAATATGCTTGACTTAAGGTCTTGCTCTGCCACTCAGAGCCATCAGAGCCACAGTAGCCTCCCTGACCTTCAGTTTCTTCATCTGTAAAGCAGAATTATAGCCCCTCTCCCACAAAATTGTCATGAGAGAGGGTGGGATGAGATGCTAACTGCTTGGGAGGCATTGTGCAAATTATAGGGGCTTTGAAGGTCCAGGGTTGTTAGGAGCCTTACTTAGGATCACTAGACTCAGATTCTAGCATAAGGCTTGCCTTAGAAGCCCCCTCCATGCAGCCTGGCATTTGACCTCACTCAGCTTAGATCAGAGCAGCAGCGTACTGCAGCTGGGTCTGAATACACCCAAGGTGCACCTGCATGAAGTGAATCCTCTCCAGCTTCTGGAGTTCCTGGGCACTGCCTAGTGGCTTACTATGGAATATTTCATTGAGGAAAAGGTTACAGGCCTTACAATGGAGTTGGAAATCTCTAGACTGGGGTCCGTCTTGGAGGACTCAGGATGTCTGGATGAGGAATCAGGAGTGAACTAGGGGAAGAGTGAGGGACATGATCAGAGAAGAGAGCATGGTAGGCATGGCGGGAGTGGAGAAGACTCCTGCGTGAGGTGTCTGTACTGAGGAGTTCATTGTTGCTGGGGAGAATGTGATGATACAAGTGGGAGGGGCTGGATGGCAGAGGGCCTCTGGACTAGAGTGAGGAGTGAGGGCTCTTACTTCATTTCATCTTTCCAAGTCCTGCCAGGCAGGCAAGGCAGCTACTGGAGCTGTCTTACAGATGTGGCAACTGAAGCACACAGGACCAAGTGATGTCTTTGTGGTCATAGTGAGTGTCTATCAGAGAGCTAGGCCAAGGCACATCTGTGCCTTGTGTGTTTCCTTTCTGGTCCCGTATCTGCAGGGCTTACTACTCAAGGAGATGGGCAAGTTACAGCTATATTTCTAAAACTGAAAATACATTTCTTTTTAAAGAAATTAAAACCTGGAATGAAGACAGTGTAACTTCCACACCATAACCAGCTACAAGAAACAGGGGCTCTTCAAAGGGCCTTTTCAGTTACAAGACCTCTAGTCCCATGTGAAGTCAAAACCTCACAAGAACACAAAGACACACAGGACCCCTAGAGGACTGGGAAAGTTCTTCTTATATTCTCTCACTCAAAAAGAAGTCACTGCACCCGAGGAAAGCTGGTCCCTTACCCAAAGACATGCATTCCCACCAAGGGCCTGAATCTAAAGAGGCCAATGTAAACAATGTCCTTTTCTCTCTGGAAAAGTATTAATCTACATTTTGGACTAGACAAAGCTTTCTTTGACAGTATAATGAACATGTTTCACATCTTACATTCTTGTAGTCCAAGATTCCATCCCATTCACTGAAAACATTGTTGTCTCGGATGCTGACCATACCTCGGAAGGCATCAACATGGATGATTTGGGTCCCAACAGATCCATCCAGAGGATGGCTATCACTGGTATTCTGGAGAAACAAACAAAGGTAAGAAAAGTTGACAGTTCAGAGTTCCTACTTCGCTGGTATCTTGTAGGTTTAAGTGGTACCCTCAATAAATTATGGGGATGTCACTCTTAACTATCACCATTGAAATACTTCTACTTAAAGAGGGCTGAAGAGATTGGATATTCTCTACTTTACTCACCATCAAGGCCAGAGATTGAGTTAGAAAGAAGATCACAAGGATGGAAGGTTCTATCTGAAATGGAAACAAATGTCAGGTACTTTTTCCTTAGCCTCAGATGAGCTCAGAGTCCAGAGCTTCAAGCTCTGCTGGGTCCATAGCCATCTTTAAGTGATCTATAATTTTCACCATCTGTCATGCCTATGAGGTATGGGAGTGGGGTGTGTGTATCAAGAGACCATGGTTCCGTGTGGTTGAATGGGTATGCCAACTGACAGGAAGCAGAGTTGTATTGTTCATTCAAGGACACCTCCTGTGTGGCTTCTACTATCAATCACTGGGATAAATATTAGGCAACCTAAGTGACCACTTCATCTGCTCACAGAGCAGGACCATCACAGCCAGAATGCAATAGTTATCGTAATTAAGATCTTTAGTTTTTTTCTCAGCATCTTCTTGCATACTCCCTACCACTAGGCACCAACCTCTGGTCCAACTCTTCTTCCAAACCCAAAATCGCATGATTGGCCCTGCACTGCCTTCTGCCAGCTCACCACCCACCCCTCTGGATGTCCTCCTGATTTCCTTTCCTTTAGGTTATCTTAACTTGCCTGAGAATAAAAAAAAACCAGGTACCACTTATTTATAGCTTATTTTGAAATAGATTATAGTTGAATGTGACTATTTGTAGTTACTCATTTCCTCTCTGTGGCCTGCTTTAACTGTTGAGGGAATTTTAGGCATTGCAGAGTAAATGAAAGAGAATAGGGACAGGAACAGTCTAGGGTAGAAAAGTGCAGCAATGCACTTATTTTATAATATATGTAATATATAAAGATATATTTATAAATATAGTTTGTTATCTGGTGTATTATTGATCTGGCACATCCAGATCAAGTGCATTGACTGTGTCAGCTGGAATTGACAGGATCTCTCCTTCCCCAGCCCCTCAATATCCCAATATTCCACACGCAATTTCAACAATAAAAGTCGAGATACATATTTGAAGGCAAAGGGAATAGCTACTCTATGAACATTAATCATAGTGTGGTAAGGTCAGCCAAGGAGATATGGCAAGACTATCTTGCTATTAAAGTTGGTGCCATATGTAAAATGTATCTGAAGCTTTCATTCACTGGCAATTTGTAACTAAGATAACCCCTGGAAGACAAGACCCTAAAATATGAGTATATACCTAATATCCAATGATTCTTGATCTTAAGAAATTAGTTAATAGTTCCTTGGAGATCTTTCACTCAGATGTTCTGAAACAGAGAGGATTGGCAACAGAAAGGTTATGTGCCAAATAAAGCCTTGAAAATTCCACTTAGGTTCAGTGTGAAGACTCCGTGGTGGAGAGAAGAACTCCTTAGCTATTTTGACTCTGAGAACACCTACATTTGAAATTACAAAATGTACTTACCAGGCATTTCATATTGTTGCTCTCTGGGGCTTTATGCAACTGCATGCATGATAGGATTTTCTACGTCCCATTTGTTCCCTAAATCTAGTTTATATAGTCCTCAACCTTTCAGCTATTGCCATGATAAAGGACTCTAGGAGTAGTTAACCATAATCCAGATACCTTTTCAGAGAGAGCAAGTTTTACTATGTAATTACAGTTATCACTTTTTTTTTCACTACATCTGAGTATTTTCCTTTTCTCCAGAAAGCTCTACTGGTTCCAAGGCAAACATGGCATATGAATGAGTCTTTGTGGGCTGGCATACCCATGACCTTAATCACTAAGGTAAGGATTTCAAATGGTAAATCCCAAAAATGCTCCTGATATACAATCAAGGAGCTCACTGTTTTTGCTACTTGATTTTGATTTTTAAAAACTAACAGTGAAGGTGGTTGGAAGAATTCTTATGAATCCCAAGACACTGAATGAACTAAAAGATTAGCCTGATTTAGCACTTCATCCAAACCCCAAATCACATGGTTGGCTCTGCACTGCCTTCTGCCCAGCCACTAAACTGACCTCAGTTCATCTCCTCTAAAATCCTCCTCAAATTGACTTTTTTTGATATTCTGATATTTTGCTCCCACTATGTGGCTTGTCTCTCCTCTTGTCTTTCATTTCAAGGTGCTTTTCTCCATATAGGAACCTTTGACCAGCTCTTGAACTCTGAAACATAAAGGAACTCTGGCCTTTATACAATTTAGTTCAGCACCAATTCAGACCTTTTCATGTATCATCTTGTTTTTCTTAAGATCTATGTTGGATCAAATTCCACAGGGCAAGAACTAAGCAGATATTGCTTCTGAGAGAAGAAGAATTGTACAGGTGAGTACAACAGCTCACTCTTGATGGACTTAATGAAAATTGGCCCTGGGAGCATCAAACAGATGGACTTTGAAGACTGTCAGGTCACCCAGGGTTCAGAATCTCACAGTCAAATCTCTATTCTCATTACTCCAAAAACACTGTGCGCAGATTCAATCATCATTGACTGGATAAGTAAAATGAACTAAAAGAATGACTTTCTGAGGCTAACAAAATGGCGTGCTTTATCTCTAAATAGATGGTGACAATGGGGAAGAAATAAAGATGAACCCTTTATTTTTAAGCCCAGGGAGTTTGTGAGAAGCTAACTGAACCATCAATTTTGAAAGTAAGAAGGGAATCTTTACCTATAGTATGACTCCTCTAATGGAAATGTTGCAGAAATCACTAGGAGAGAAAATAGGAAGGACTATTGTTTGCATAGAATCAAAAGGAAATATAATTGCATACGTTTGTAAAACCTCTTAGAACTCACCTTTTTGGTCATGATTTCATTTGCTTCTTATTTCCAGCTGCATGGGATAGTGATTGTTAACCCATTTTACAAATGATGACATACAGTCAACTCTGCATCAGCCAAGTTCAACTCCTAACTTTGCACTAACCAGATCTATTACTGCAGTGCTAAACTTTAAACTCAAGTCTGTGCACTTGAGTCATGTATTTTCTCCTCAAAATGGGCTGGTCTTTGGAGTTAGTTGACTTCAAGCTGTAAATTAAAGGAGCAGTTCTGCTTTTATGCCCCCACCTACAGTTTTCTGTTCCTCAGGTAACTCTGCTGAGCAACATAATTTTGCTGGAGTTTCTCTCCATGCATATAGGGAAACTACTAGTCACTGATGTCCTAGCCAGCCAAGCGCCACTCCTCTTGCCTTGAGTCCAGGTGCAATGAGTGAGGAGACCAAAACTAATGGCAGCTGTGTCATAGAGGGGAAAACCATCAGATGACCTCAAATGACTTTCTACTCTTGGAAAAATCTGTAAAGAGGGCACTAAGATAGACTCGAAATACAAAGGCGATTGGAGTCTGAAAAGAGATGTGGCGGTAAGACCTCAAGGAATTAGAAATCCATGAAGAGGATTTGAGGGACAACCTCCATACCTCCAAGGTCTCCACTTATCCATCATCTGTTGAGAGATATGGTACAGATATTTGGATGTCTGTTATCCAATTCCTCCCCTCAAATGTCCTCCAGTAGGACCGGTCTCTGGGGCCACACACTTCAATATATCGGGGTCTTGGTTGAATAATGGCATAATGTCAGGACAGCTTTACAACAAAATATCTCATAAATGAAGCTGTTATTAAATGAAGTCATTAATATAATGGTGCTTGAATGCTTGTTAAAATATTGGCAACTAAGTTTGCTAATGAATAATGATTCACCCATATATTCAAATCTGCATTTAGTTCTGTAAAGACCAATTACCATGTACAAAGAGGAATAATTACTAGATTTAATCCATGAGTCTCATTAAGGAATGAGTGTTGGCCAAAATAAAGTTTAGAAAACACCTCATTTTTTGCCCTACATACATCTCTTTCAGTCTATCCCATAAACTCTTCCAGTCTCACCACTTCACTTCTCAAAAGTCATCCGTAGACTTCCATGATTGGCCTCCACTAACCTTTGCTTCCCTGACTTCCACTTTCCAACCTCTTCCAGGTGCTAATCAAATCTGGCTCTCTCTTCTTCCCCTGTATGTAACCCTTGCTGTCCTAACTCTGTGCTTGGTTCATGCCTTACTCTTCTTCCTATCCCTCCTTCAAGCCAAATTTTAACAACATTCTCTTTTCCCTATTCTTTTATTTCCAGCCAAATGTGACCACATCTTTGGAGACATTTATAGTTCTCTACTCACACCTTATTTTTGCCATTTATATTTTTGATGCATTATATCTATTTGTATAGATGCATGTCTTGCTATTAAATTGCACATTTATGTTACTCAACCGTATACGCCACAAGGTTAGAGATGTTGTTTTGATCTATGCTGTTTTGATCTCTGCTGTAGTTCTAATATCAAATATTTAAAACACAGAGGAAATACTCAAAAATATATATGAAGTGAATGAATGAATGATTTTACTGGTGACACCATTGTTCATCTCTTTATCTCTTGTAGTACTTACCAGTGTCTGGTAAATAGTATGCAATAAATATTTGCTGAATTTAATGGCAAACAATTGAATCAAGTTTTTAATGACAATGTGAATGAGGAAAACCAAATCTAAACAGAATAGCATGTTCAACAATGAAAAATAGTCTTTATAAGCTCCAATTACAGTTCAATTAAGGTTAGCAGAGAGACATCATTAATATTTTTGTCTCTGGACTTGAGGGTAGAAGGTGAAGGAAAAGGAAAATGAAAATCAGGCATCTGAAAAATTGTTTGCCTTTTATCTTACATCCTGGAAACTTTGGCAAGAGCAAGACTTCTTTGCCCGGATCCCTTGTCCTGTTTGGTGCTTGATAAATATGATTTGAATTCTCTTTAATGTATTTATTGCCTGCTATAACCCAGAAACTTCCTTATTCTTATTTTATATGTTTTTGTTTCATTCTGGAATGCAAACTTCTATATTCATCCTTGCAATGACACAATATTTAATTGGCCTTCTTGCCTTTGCAGAACTCAGTGGGAATCAAAAATGAGAATTTTTTAAGTCAGTGAAGCTTTGCCCATGCTCCATCTACTTGTACTGCTTCTTAATTCCCAAGGCAAAATACAAAACAGTAACACAGTCATGAAGTTACATCTCATCAACACCTCTCCTTCTGTCTTTTGTTTGTTTTTAATTAGTTCTTTGCAAGGTGTGATCCACAGTGTATCTGGCCTTAATGCATAGGCCACTTGTTTATACTGCTGTATTCACTCACCATTATACTCATTTGTTTTCCATGGCTGCTTCTTCTGCCCTTCTGATTCTTTCCTCTCAGCCCCTTCATTTCTACATATGTTCAGGAACCCAGGATCCCACATTCTAAACCTCCCAACTGTTCTGTATTCCTGTTATCCCTTCTCTTTTGCCTCAGCTTCCCTGGATGTTCTCTCTCTCTCTTTTCTTTCATTCAAGGACCCCAGACTCTAATATTTTCTCTATAACGGACACCTCTGACCAAGCATAATTTTCTGGCTAACATTATCTTGCTGCCCCTCACATCTATCTTGAGCTACTCTATGTCCATCCAGCCTCTCATTGCTTGGTTTATCCCACTTCTTCCTGAAGTCCATGCCAGGTAATGGGCAACCAGCATTCCCAGTGCTCCTGATCTTGTTAGGTGACTGACACCATCTTTTACCCAGCTTAATACTCTTATTACTAAACTTGTAAGTAAAAATATTCAAGTAAAAACTTCAAATAACCTGATAATTTTTTTCTCTCCAATGAGAAGTGACCTTTGCCTCCATGAATGCATCCAAGTAGTGGATCCAAGTCAAGATTTTGGTAAAATTTTATTGATTTAACTAACTTTCAGGAATGTGCCAAACAGCAATCTGATTTGAGCAGGCTTGGAAGATCCGATTCATGATATGACAAAACCTTGCCTGTAGTTCTGTTGGAATACATTTTTGCCTCCAAGAGTTGTAACTTTGGCAAAATTGCCATTTCAGAGCAGAGAGGGAAGTGACTTAGGGGTTGAGCAGTAGAGGTGCCTAGAAGTTGCTGAGGAAGCTGCAAGCTGACATGTAATAACCCATGAAAGGAAATTGGGGGACAGGGGTCAGGGCAGGATGTGCTTCTCTATTTCCCTTACAACATGTTCCATGATACTATCGTGAGTTAGGTGTCTCATTATCAGGAATCACTGCTCCAGTTACCTTGAAGGATCTTGCCTCAAATTAAAAATGAGTTTCCAGAAAATTGTTGGGAGGTATAGCTTTTCATCATAACACATGTGCGTGAAGCAATTTCTGTACATTCTCGGGCATGAGCTAAACATTTCCCCACAAACATGCTATTCGTTGTGCAATGTTTCCCAAACTTTCTACCATGTGTTCTCAAGGCTGTCTTCTGCTCTCCCCTTTGGTGATCAAGTTCAGACTTTGTTGGTGACATGTTAATTCACTCCTATCCCTTTTATATGGGAGAAGGGAGTGTGGTAACTAGCTTTCCAAGTGACTCCCAATGATCCTTGCTTCCAGGGATTCATGTCCTTGTGTAATTCCCTCCTACACTGAGTAGGGTTGACCTGTGCAACCAATGGGGCATTGTGGAAATAATAGTATGGAACTTTTTAGGCTAGTTCATAAAAGACATTGTGACTTTTCTAGTCTACCCTCATGGATCACTCACTGTAGGAGAGCCGATTGCTATGTGAGACACTCAAGCAGCCTCATGGAAAGATCTACAGAGCAAGAAACAGGCTTCTTGTCAACAGCCATGTGAGAAGCCATCTTGGAAGTGGATCCTGCAGCCCTAGTCAAACCTTCAGATGACTATAGACCTGGACAACATCTTGACTTTTTAACCTCAGGAGAGTCCCTAGCCAGAGCCACCGAGCTAAGCCCGCCTGGATTCCTGACCACATCTGTGTAAGGAAATACATATCAATTATTTTCATAATTGGATAATTTATTGTGCAGTAAGAAATCATTGTTTTTATTTTATTGGTAATAAATTCATATAAAATAATCTATTTTGAAGTGACATTTGACATTTAGTACAGTTTCAAAGTTATACAGCCATCTTCTAAAACATTTTCATCACTTTAGAAGAACTATTATCTGTCAAGCAATTATTTTTCTCTCAGCTTCTGGGAATGACCAGTATGTTTTCTGTATGTATTTACCTGTTCTGGATATTTCATATAAATGGAACCTTGGTTTTTAGATTCTTTCACTTAGTGTATTTTCAAGGTTCATCCATGCTGTAACATCTGTTGGTACTTCATTTCTTTTTACAGCTAATATTCTTCTGGATGTACATATCACACTGTGTTTACCCGTCCATCTATGAATGGAAATTTTGATTGTTACTGCCTTTTGCCATGAATGCATGTGTGAATGTATTTTTGAGGTACTTGCTTTCAATTATTTTGGGTATATACCTAAGAGTGGAGTTGCTGGGTCATATATTAATTTTATGCTTAACTTTTTTGGGAAACCATCAAACTAGTTTCCATGGCTGCTCAACAATTTTGCATTCTCACCAGAAACATAGAAGGGCTCCAATTTCTCCACATTCTGACTAACTCTTATTATTTTTTTATACTAGCTACCCTAGTGGAGATTTCATTATGGCTTTGATTGGCCTTTCCCTATCGAAGAAATAAGTTATTTAAGACATTGGCTGCTAAGGTATAGATTTGGTCCATGCAAGAGGAATGATACATTGAATTGTCCTTAGTCTTTAACTCTTTAATTCACTCACTCCTTGAACAAGCATGTTCTTTGAACATCCAGAGTAGGCCCTGGGAGCTGTGGAGGTCTTAAAAATGAGTAAGACAAAGACTTTTCTCAAAAGAGCTTTCTGCCAACTGGGGGAAATGAGGTGTTTAACTTAGCATGAATTTGAAATTTATTCTAACTGTAAGCAGTTTTCAAAGGGACATAAGGAAGTGTGTCAGAGGACTTAACCTCCCATTAAGGAAGGCAGATTTAAGATTTGGGTGCTAGCCAGAAGCCACGGTTCTGAGAGTGCATGAAACAACATTGCCAACCTCATGACTCTGTCAGGGCTATATCTTCCCAGGCTACATAAATGAGAATTTGTTTATGGCTTCCACCTTGTTCTGGCACACCTCTCAGGATATTCAGCTTCCCAGGACTTGGGCCTAGCTTTCTCTTTCCAAGAGGACAGTCCAGTTCAGAGCATACCCACTTGGCCTGAAGTAGTATTGGAGTTGGGGGAGTTGATGGGAGAGAGGGTTTTATTTTATTTTATTTTTTATTAACTCTCAGTTCCTTACCTGGGGCAGCCTTCATTTATTTTGTCCTAGAACCAATGCTCTCTTTACTTGCTTTTCTGATGCTGACATAGTTTATTTGTTCCTTTAATTTAGGCATATTGGGGATTATAACAGCTGTTCCCATTGAACTTGACATTTTACTGGCTTAAACTAATTACCACTAGGTTTTAATTTGTTCCCTCTCACTTCTGGCTGGAAGGCCCTATTTTTAAGGACATAATTTGCTTTGGTTTCCTTTACTTGTCTTTCAACTTGATTTCACTCATTTCAAACAAAAAATATTTGAGGATCTATAATGGCCCTTGATAGTAGGAGGAGACAGAAACAAAGAAGTTAGTCACGTTCCTCAATCTATCCATCATATATTTATGAAAAGGAGTCTGGTCAGGTCACCCTGGTAACCTTAGCACTGAGGGCCAGGTTGGACAGAGCCTTCTGTCATCTTTGCAGTAGAAAGCTACCACACTTTATAAAACAGTTTATTACTCATGTGTGGAAAATGGGTTGATTGAACATGGTAAAATTAAAGTGTGGGGACCTGTGGTCTGCAGGTCATGAGGGTTATGATCAGGTAGCTGGGTTCCATAAATGTCTAGTCAGATCTATCCTAGGCACTAAAACATTGAAGAGTGGTAGTTGTGGCTGAGTTACTGTTGCCTTGTCTCTTAGGGCTGAGCAGAAGAGCCAGACTCAGGGACTCACCAGATTTCAGTGAACATAGGCGCTCCTGTGAGTTGCTGAGTGAGTGAGATCCAAGTGATTTCTTTTTCTTTCTTTCTTCCCTCCTTCCTCTGTCCCTCCCTTCCTCCCTCCCTTCTTCCCTCCCTCTTTCTCTCCCTCCTTCCCTTTGTCCTTCCCTCCCTTTCTTCTTTATTATTGTCATACCCGGGATACATTGTGACATTTACAAAAGTTCTTACAATATATCATTGTTAAATTCACTCCCTCCCTCATTCCCAAGTGGTTTCTTGATAAAGCAAGAGCTTGTCAAGGGCGATTTTGGAGCCATTTTCTCCATCCAATTGATAGAGGTGTTAATCCTCAATCTAGATAACAGAATAACCCAGTTGCAGACTTTGATGCTAAACTCTGCTATGGATTAGCCAACTGTCAAGGACCTCAGCCGCTAGTGACAGGCCTTGCTGATGAAGAATGTCAGATGTGCATGGCAGAGAGGTAGACATTCCAGACCTGAATCGTCCCTGCACTGGGCACAGGAGCCAGAGGCATGAGTTCCTGGATGGATAATGTATCACATCATAATACATCGTATACTGACAATTGTATCATGTACTGTATCATACACTGACAGTATCATATACTGACAATTGCTTTCTAAAGCATTGTCTTTTCACTTCCACTCATAGCCTCTAAGTATGCAAGTTTTATAATAACAACCATTATCTTTTATTTTCAGTTTAGTAATTTATTAGGTAGGACATCATATCTCATCTTTGTTTCAATTTCATTTCCTTGATTATTATTACAGTTTGGCTATGAAGTTCCCACAAAAGTCTCATGTGTTGGGGGCTTGGTCTGCAGCTGGTTGTGTTATTTTGGGAGGTTCTGGAAACTTTAGGAGTTGGGGTCTAACCAGATTCACAGGGCTGTATCTTGTCCCAGTTCTCTCTCTCGTCCTCCATGAGATAAGCAGATTTGCTCCTCTTTGTCCTTCCACGATGTTCTGTCTCATTGTGGCCTTGAAGCAATGGAGTCAAGTGACCGTGGACTGAAGGAAGTTTGATTGAAACCTCTGAAACTGTGCATCAATAAATAATTCCTTCCTTTAGGTTTTTCCCTCAGGTATTTGTCACAGTGATAAGAAACTGACACAATTTTTGATGAAATCAAATATTTTTCCATAAGACCCTTCCTTCTCCCTCCCTCTTTTCTTCCCTCCTTCCTCCTTCTTTCTTTTCATATAAAATTTTGAAATTCTTGTATGAGTCCCAGCTTCTTCATCCTTTACCTAATAGCCTTATTATAAGAATTAATTAATCAGAGCAGAATTGGATAGTGCTATGGTCTTGAGCGTGGACGGTCACCACCATCCAAACTTTGGATGCTAGCTCTGACATTTGCCAAGAGTAGGTAAGATTAGAAGCATGGCTATCTTTGAGCTATATCATCTAGTACATCAATCATTTTTGTCTTTAAATAAATTTCTAATTACACAAATATTGCACCCTATTAAAACATTCAAGTATGAATGACAAGTCACATCCTTTTGACCAACACCTCTATCATAACCCTCACTCCAAAGGTGGACACCATGGTCTGTTTGGCAAGTATTTAATAGAACCTTTGTGTGCATGTCCAGATATGTCCCAAAAATCTGCAGTGTTTCTAAGTTCCACATATTGGATCATATTGTATATATTTATGTCAACATCGTTTTCACTCAGTATGTCTACAGATTGTACTGTCACATCTTGAAATCCATTTTATCCTTCTGCATTTGTGCATAGTAATTTCATAATAAAGAAACAGTATAGTTAGTTAATTCCTCTATTCCTCAGCAGAAAGTGAGCCTGTCCTTTCCCCAGACCTTCAACAATTATAGATGACTTTATTTTTTGTCAGATTAATGAAAATAACATCATTGCTGCTTTACTTTGCATTTTTCTGATTATTAGTAAAATTTTTTATAACTTTTTCATAAGATTATGAAAGGTTTTCTTATTTGAGTTATTTGATTTTATAGGCTGTTCCTTTTTAAATGGGTCACTAAAATATTTAATTTATAGGAATTTCTTTGTGTACTATTTCTTTATTGAAAATTTTTCCTCTCAGAATTTCACTTATCATTTAACTTTATTTGTAGTCTTTTATTGCACAGAATTTTCCTGTTTTGATGTGTTTTTTTATACAAATTGTTTTTGAGGGATATTTGAAAATTGTTTATAAAAGCCTTTCCTAGTCCCCAAAATTTTCTCTAAATAATATAGTTATATTTTCAAAGTTTAGATATACAATTTATTAAAAATGTACTTTTGTAAATGTGTGATTTAGGTTTCAGTGGGCATATAGTTATTTCAATGCCATTTGTTAATAAAATTATTTTTCCAACTGATTTAGAATACCATCTTTATTGTGTGCTTGATTCTTAAATATACTGATGCAGTTCTACATTTTGCATTGCATTGCATTGATCTTTATGTCTATTCTTGTGACAAGACCAGTTTTTATAACACATAGCTTTCTAATACTGTTTTTCTTCTCCTCTTTCTTAATTTTCAAATTTGTCTTTTCTCTTCTTACTCATTTAATTTTCCATATGAATTTCAGAGCCATCTTATCAAGCACTTTTGATTGGGAATGAATAAATGCATTGAATTTATTAACAAATTTGGGGGAGAATTAACAAATCATTTTCTGTTTGTAAATTTGTCAAGTCATTTTTCTGTTTGTTCCTGCTTACCATCCCTTAACTAGTTACTTAGTATGCCATTCATGACATGGCCACCAGGTGGACGTAAGAGCAAAGAATCCTTTTAGATTTTCTTTTTCTTCCTTCCTTTCTTCCTTCGTTCCTTCGTTCTTTCCTTCCTTCCTTCCTTCCTTCCTCCTTTCCTTTCTTCCTCCCACCCTCCCTCCCTCCCTTCAGTCCTTCCTTCCTTCTCTTCCTTCTTGCCTTCTGGCCTCTTAGGTGCTTTTGATAGACATGCTATGGCTACAAAGGGAGAGGAGAGTGTTTGCTGGACATAATGAGGTTGCAGTTATCTGCAGATAGTTTTGCACAGATTGTAAATATTTCATTTAGATGATTTCCCCTGGAGTAGGTGGCAAAGGTGATCTTACCACATTTTACAGATAACAAAGTGAAGTCAAGCCAGACAAGATGATTTCTTTAGAATATGTAGCCCTACAAGGAAGACACAGAGCCTGTGTTGTCCCATGCCAAGATTCGGCTATCAAAAAAGAACAAAAAGTCAGTGGAAATTAAACTTCAAAGCAGTAGCAGGAAAACGTGCATAGGACCATTGTCTTTATATTCAGAATCTTAGTGTACCATCTCTGCATCTCTTTTCTCCATTCTATTTATGTGCTCACCAAGCCTGCGCCTATTTCTCTTTGGGTACATCTCACATCTAGCTCCCCTTTCCTTCCAACTTCATCATCTTTACCTTACTTCTGTGTGGTATCCAGGACCACGAATTTCCCTTTCAATTCATTGCCTTCACTGGAGTAAGCATTTTCATTGATCAGAAAAGGAAAATGGGAACACACAAGGTTATTGTTTCAAAAAATGGGAAGCTAGGGTTGAGTGGGAAACTGGTGTGACTTCAAAAGCTGGCTGGACTTTCTGGGGAAACAGGAGGGTTGATGGATAAGAAGGGCATGCTCACATCACCTCTCTTTGTTCCTCCTCTGCTATGCACATGAAGCCTCTGAAAGATCAGAACAGTATTGTCTGTTGACTCCAGGGGACAGGGAAAGCGGGCAAGCATGTTGGGTAAAAGCACCGGGCATCCCAGAGCATCACTTGGCAGCAGAGGGCAGTCTCTTCATTGCCTGTCATGGGAAAGCTGCTGAAGAATGAGCACCCTCTTGGGGGCCTGCTTTCCATAATGACTCTTGCTGAGTCACTGTGGAAATGTGACCTTGGCCATACCCCTCAGCACCTGCTGTTTCAACTTCTTGTAGGCTTAAGAAGAGGAATTAGAAGCTTCAGTGTCGCCTTATAAGGCCAATTAGGACAGTTTGGGAAGGAAGTGTTGTGACTCAGGAAGGACTGCAAAGAGAAGGGAATGAGAGAGGTAGTGCTGCATAGATCAGATGTTACACACACAAACACACACAGACTCTTGCAAGAGACAGGATTCCTTGGTCTATCTCACACATACAAACCTAATAGTCCTGTTGTCCTTGGATTCTTTTCCTCTTAAACTAACTTGTAGAATCTGGATTCACCTGTACCAATATGATGGTTGTGGGGAGTTGGGGAGCTGTTTATATCAACCTTCCAGGAAGCAGCTGTACATGTGGTATCCCTCTAGAAAGAACACAACATAGCTAAGGCTATTTTGCTGCTGCTTTTGATGAATTAACAGCTCAGAGGTCACCCCTCATTCCAGAGCAAACTGTCTCCTTGATTCCAAAGAGGAGCTTGAATATGTGACTGAAGAGGTCTTGGACCTCTGGAGATCCAATCCCCAGCACTTCAGAAACAGTCCAGGGGAGTGTTCTGTGCTTCCCCTCAATATCCATGGTGCTGTCTTCCTGAACTCCACCGCTAAGTCCACATCCTGAGGAGCAGGAACTGGGGTGGTAAAGGTCTTGACAGCTGCTGTCTCCTTGAGTCAGGAATCATCACAGACTGGTCTCGATTTACTTCAAGGCTTTCATCTCAGCTGATCTCTTTGCGTCTGCCTGGCATGGTGTTGTATCTGGCCCATACCTCTTTGACCAGTTGGTTCATTTAAGCATTCCATTTGAGTGACCTGCCACACTTATATTTGGTACTTCCCTCTTTCTGAGGAACAACCCAGAAAATCAAAGGAGAAATCAATAGTGAGAATGGACCCTCTACTGCACCCGCAATCTCTAGCTACTAAAGTGATCTGTTTATCCTCCTCCATTAAGAGAGGACAGTGGCTTTCATAGCGATATTAAACATGTTGAAGAAAGAATTAGAGAGGTTATACAACGTGTCAAAGCCACATAGCTATTGTTTCTGTACTTCTTTCAAATCAAATAATAAGCATAACAGCTACAATTTATTGAATGCTTCCTATGAATCCAACCCTCAGTTGATCTTTTGCCATTGCCAGCTCACTTAATTTTCACTATTATTATTAACTGAAGGATGAGTAAACAGCTCAAGACCTGATTTCATGATTGAGTCTATTACCCATTCTACGTAGTTGTATTATAAATGCTTGTATTCTGAAATTATAATGCTATAATATAAAACTCAAAAACCGAGTCTGAGAGCTGCTCTGTATCTTGCATATGGGAATTCAGATCTCAATCCAAAAAAAAAATTTGAGACAGAATATTATAGCTAGAAGACTGTTAAGTGCTTGTCTTTACTGGACATTCACTTCCCCTAGTTCCTCTCCTGCTACCCCACACATATATGTGTACACACACACACACTCCACAGAGTTCCAATGTCAGCTACCATCAAGGAAAATATTCTCAGAGTGACCAGCAACATTTCTTCCTTCTTCCCTTACTGATGAAGACCCCTAGACCCCTATTTCAACTTGCTTACTGAAACTAAGACAAAACCAAGCAACAGAATTTGTTTCTGTTGAGGTGTCAATTTTAAAAATTAAACATCATGCTGGTCAACCTAATGTCAGCACTTCTCATGCCTTCGTTAAAAGGGTAAAGTCTGGAATTCTTGATGCTTTTCTATAGAACCACAATACAACCAACACAATCAGGAAAGGAGCCTTACTAACTTTGTTGTAATATAATCCTTAAACACTCAATCAAATTTTGCCAAGGAGCTCATTAATACCCTTTACAAAAAATGACTCAGTTCAGGATCTTGAGTTACACCTAGCTCTCATGGCTCTTGGGTTCATTCCAATTTGAAATGCTTCTTCAGTCATTCTTTCATTTTACTGACATGTTTGAAGGTTACAGGCCAGATGCCTTATGGAGTGTCCCTTAATTTGTAATTTAGTTGGTAATTCCTCATGGGTGGACTCAGGCTGGATTCATGGCTGTCAGGTATTCTGTGCCCTTTACATAATCTCCTCTTAAGAGAGGCATGATTCTGTTTGTTCCATTACTGAGAAAGCTCACTTAGATCACTTGAATAAGGTGGGTTGGGGCAAGATTTTTCTCCCATGGTGATTGCTTTTCTTTTTGTACAAAATAAAAATTTTGTTGAGAAATACTTGGGAACTATGTAAATATCCCATTTTTATTAGTCAATTTGTTCATTGATTTACATATAGTTACATGGAATCTTTGTATACTATTTTATTTAATGGGTTGTAATCCATTACTGTCATTATTTCAGTGCTTGAACTATTCCTGTTTTGGCCAATCGAAGTCCTTCCTGATGGTTTCTGCATCTTTTTGACACCCAAACCCCAACATTTTTAAGCACGTCTTTATTATTTGTCCCAACGAGATGTTCCAGGCTTATCTTGTAATTATCTTCCTCCAACACTGGAACTAGCCATTTTTTTCCATCAGCTTTGGTTCCTTTTACTAGAGAATGATATTCTTAAGTAAAGAGGTGGGTTCTACATGTGCTCATTGCTATTGTCTCAGCTCTCAAGTCTTCTCAGGGGTTACTGACAAATAACTGACCAAGTCAGTAATAGGAAATATATGAATGCCTATACACATACATTCATATATATTTAGAAATATATATAGACAAAACATGAGTCAGCCACATTATATATTTATATATTAATATAATAGATATCATGCATATTTATACCTGGTGGAAACTATAGTTAATATCAATATATGCAAAACAGACATTTAATAACCGGATCCATCTTAGTTTCTCACTTTCCATATTTGAGCACGTTTCTGATGATGATCAGTGTGGCTCCCATCTTCATTAATATATTTATGTGTTTGATCAATCGTTCTACATGCAACCAACCTTCCATTGCCACTGGCATTCCTTCCCCCGTGTAGATGCCCTCCTTACTACACCCAGGCTCTGCTTGCCAGCCTACCATTGCTGGTTCCTTACCATATGACCTACTCATCACCTGCTCAAGTCCCATCCTGCTCTGGGCTACCATGGTTCCCTCTCTTTCTCTATTCTCCTGCCATGGGTACCGACTTTGATATGCCCCACCTAATGGATTCAGGGATAATGCTATCAAATTTCTTAGGAAGGGAAAGGAAAGAGACTGGAAAGGGCACACCTATTTTTTGCAAAATAAAGGGAGGAGAGCTCTTCCACCATAGCATTCACTATTTTACTTGAATGTTCTTAATGATGACTATTTCAACTGGCTCAGGATTGAAGGGCTGAACCTGAAGATGGTATCCTGAAGGTTTTACACCACAAGGTGTTCTCAAGTAGATATTCTTTGTTCAAAGACTCCATCAACAATCTGTAATGACCTGACCCAGAAATAACAGAAGTAATTTGTTAATAAGGACCCTGTGAAAATCTCTTTGTAGTTGTCCCTCATCCTTTGAACTCACAGAGGGACACTGAGGAAAGCAGGCTGGGAATCAACTCTGAGTTCTAACTTTGGCTGCACAATCCATACACAGAGGGGCACAAGACAAATTCTTAACCCAGTGAGTGTAAACAGATCATCTCTGGTCCTCTTATGGTAGATGGCTCAGGATTCCCACAGCACTCTGTAAGTTTATCACATCGTCCACCACCTTCCTTGAGGGCAAGGATTGACATTGTCCACTATCTCCACTGTGGCAGGTCAAGTCTGGCAAGTGTGGGCCACAATGAGCCTTTGTGGGTGAATGAATGTGAAACCAAATGGCCCTTGACTTGTGGGTCCTCTTTGCAAGGACCCACTGTTAGCACAGATGCAAGCTGGCCTCCAGATTGCACTGCCAAAAAGTCATGCTTATTAGGACCGCTGGTGCATTGAAAGGGCTTACATCCACCCAGTCCTCATAAAAATCCCCGTTTCCCAGATAAGGAGAGGAAGTGGCTGCTTCAGGAATTTGGTTCTGTGAGAACCCACTCCACGGCTCTGGGTAGACCATGTGTGCATCTGTGATGTGCAGCCCCTCTTTGCATGAGGCAGCGGCTGCCATGGACTCTAAAAGAATGTGTGTCCAATATTTGGTGCTGAAAGGCTGGAAAGAGAAGCAGACCCAGGATGTGTCAGGGCAGCGGATTCACTGTGATGGAAAGGGTGTGAGCCTGCTGCAGGCAGCCACTGGGGGATGGGGTCACAGGGAAGAATGTGGGGAGGATTAGGAGGTCTTGCTTCACTGGGTCTCATTTCTTAAAAGAAATGCAAAATCCATTTTCTCTTCTAAACTCTCCTATTTTTTTCCCTCTAATTTTTCAACCTGTTTTCCCCTACTACTGACTTTTAAATAAGCTAATAGTTGGCAGTATGTCTTTTGCTCACTTAAGAACTTTACACAGAACACCCTTCCTTTGGAGACGAGGTAGACTGTCCTCTTGTGTCTGGAAGACACCAAATAAAGGAGCCGAGATTCTCCAGCTTAACAGTGATATCAGTGGAAGGGGAGAAATTTTTCCAAAGTAAAGAGCCAGCTTCTTGACTGCAATTCTTGGAGAAGGAAGGAAATGCTTATACTGATCAAAAATATCCTGTCTATTCTTTTTGGATAAACTATTAGTGGGAGGAGTCCTAGATTAAGTGGCTAAAGATATGGGGATTTGCCCCCAACCACCTGCTGGTTAGGTCTCACCTGTCTCAGCTTCTCCATCTGTAAGGTGAATATCCTGCTGTGATGTGGGTCCCATAGGGAAAAGGCAAAACTTTGTGAAGGACAAAGGGTACTGGGAAGCAAAAAGCATTTGGATCAATGACTTCGTTTTTGAAATCTAGGATTTAACCTATTCTCATACACTTCTTTGTACTAATTGCATTAGCAGATATATCTCTTCTAATTGCTTACTATAATTAGTAGTGGAAAAATGAGAGCGGAAGGTATTGCCTGGCTGAGGGATGCCTGTGGTGTAGAGTGGAACTCACAGAGTTAAAATCTTAGATCAGTTAGAGACATGTTATCGATAGACATGTTTATGTAATGAGGCCTTCATTTAGTGCAAGCAAAAGCCAGTTCTTTTACTTGTAGCATTGACAGTGTTTTGGGGTTCATTCATTCTGTTTATTAGGGATTTCCCTGCTAATATTTCTTCTTTAGTTATTTTAGCAGTAAAAAAATAAGAAACAATTTAAATATTTAATATTAAGAGACTGGTTAAGTGAATCTAGGTGATATGCAAATAAATAGAATATCATGCTGCTGTTTAATAAAAAATATATAAATGTATAGTTAATAAAAATATTTTCAGTTTCTTTGTTAAATTTAAAAGGTGATTTACTAGATAGTTCCATAGCATAGAAAAATGTCAGGATGTACACCAAAATGCTTACAGAGACTATATATCTTCATGGTAGGATTAAAGGTTTATAAAATAAATTTCTTTTTCCTTGTTTATTTTATTCTTCTTAAAAGCTGATTTGAAGTGGAAAAATGAGACCTGTTGAAACTATTCCAGGAATGGGGGGAGAGGGATAAAGGAGACTGATGGAGGGGGTGAAGTCAACTGTGATATATTGTAAGAACTTTTGTAAATGTAACAAGAATATGCTAATAAAAATTAAAAACAAAACAAAATAAATAAAAGCTGCTTTGAGATATAATTTACATAACCATATGACTCACCATTTAAAGTACATAATTTAATGACTTTTAGTATAGTCACAGAGTTGTGCAACCATAACTATAGTCAACTTTAGCACTTTTCCATCACCACAAAAAGAAACTTCACACCCCTTTAGCCATCACCCCCTGTACTCACCTCCCCTACCCATCCCCCGGTAACTACTAATCTACTTTCTGTCTCTAGATTTGTAAGCTCCCTCCTAACTTATGTTTTAGATCACATTTATATTTATCAAGTTTTTCAGTGGGATTTGTCTGAGTGTGCATTCAATGGACATGCACGAAACAAGTATCCCTTAACTATCTCCATCCAAGCGAGGGACCAAAGTTTCATGACTGTTGTGTGTTTTTTAGATCTGGGGTGATGCTGTTTAGTGTGTGGGTTAGGTTTGGGGACCACAGTTGCCTCCAGCTTCTCATGATGCTCTCATCCCTGACTGGGGAGAAAGGGCTTTGCAACTTCTCATTCTTTCATTTCTGATTTGCAATCTCTTTTCTTTCCTCCTTCCCTCTCTTCTTCCTTCCTTCTTTTCTCTCTCTCTCCCTTCCTCCCTTCCTCTCTTTCTCCCATTCTCTCTCTCTCTTTCTTTTTTGATGAAGTCTTACTATGTTGCCCAGGCTGACCTCAAACCTTGGACTTAAGTAATCCTCTTGCCTCAGCCTTCCAAGTAGCTGGGACTACAGCCACACACTACCACATCTGGCTCTTTTCATACTTTTGAAGAGAGGCAAAGATATGACTGAAACTTCAGCATTCATTTCCATGGTATGCTTTGCACAGCCTTATTTTACTTCAGAATCACTAGTATGAAGTAAAATGGTTTATCTATGACTCATCTACTTCCCAAACCCACCCAGGTCAACTAAAGTCATAGGTATTGCTGTGCATTGTCTTTTGAAATGTTTGTGCTAACCTGATCTTAGATATCAAAAGTGAAATTTTACAACAAAGGAAAATTGGATGATTAAAAATAATGCTTATTTCTTAAACTTCAAATATTTTATACATATGATTTCATTATCTAACATTTATTATATACTGGGTAGAAAGCCCTTAATTAAGTACTCAGCTAGACAAAGAAGCATAATCTGGCTTAAATAAACTTAAAATTTATAGGCCACCTTACTTTCCTTACTTATACTAATAAGGAAATCAGTCTCATTGACTCTAATGGCGACCAAGATAAATCCATCTAGGAAACAAAGCATATATCAACTTGATCCACATGAAGTTACCAATACTCTACTGAATTTGATGTATGAAAATGCAATTTCAAATGATTCAGTTTACTAGAAAAGAAAAAAATTTCACTAAATGATGGTGGTGAATGTTTACAATTTTCCAGCATTGGACTTGAAATATTTTATTGGCATTTTCTGATTTAGTTGTTGAGATTTAGTCTCACAACAGCCCCATGAGGTAAGTAGCATTTTGATGTCCATTTTTATGGACAAGGAAACAGAGTCTCAGACTCTCAGAGAGATTCAGTAATCAGTTTAAGTTCATATGGTTAATGAGTAGTCTCATTGTGTGATACAAAAAAGTCTGTGTGACACAAAAACATCATGTTATTAGATATTGTGTTAGAAGAATCACTAAAGGAATCAAGGAGAAACTAAGGGTTACAGAGAAGTTCTTATCTGAGTGTGTAGCACATCGTGTAATGCTTAATAAATATTAAAAAAAGACATGAGTACATGAGTAGGAGAGCAGGTAAGGGAACAGTAATGCTAATAAAATATCCTAAGCAAGAAATCCTTTCCGTATATTCCTTTTGTATTCCTAAGGATACAGAACAATTGCCCTTGTGCTATAACATCTCTCATTGGGCCCTCTCTCCACCTTTTAGTTTCCAGAGGTTCTGGAAAGATGGAATCTTTCCAGAGCTATCCCCCTTCCTTCAGTTATCTCTGATCCATTCCAAGAATCTTCAACCTATTGGGCAAGAATTTCAATTTCACATTATATTCTTTTCTTTCCAAAAGGACCCAAACAGGTCCATATCCAACCATCAGCTAGTTAAGAAATAAAATGTGAACTCACAGCAAATTGAATAGCAATAAAAAACAGCAGAGATATATGTAATATGTACAGGCCCTGCCCTAACTATACTTCACTCTGAATTCTATTGTGTTTATGATTCAAGCAGTCTTCAGGTAGAGGAGATCTGTCTGTTTGGTAGGATAGCTCTTGGTTTACTAACAATAATTGCCATCTGAAAAAATGCTAACGTGGGAACCACTTGACTCCATCTTGTGATGAATATTCTTTCCCAAAGTTCTGTCATTGTAAACCACCACCCTATAAGTTTTGCTTACAAAATGTGTGCTAGCACCTGTTTCTGGAGCTATCTCAGAATCCTGACATCTATCACTGCTCTTTGGGCAATGGAATGATACAAGTCATTCTCATAAGTTATGGGTACCAAAGGCCAATTCTAACTTCTTCCAAAATTCTCTGGAAGAGCATCATTAAGACACCCATAAATGCTATCAGACACTGCCTGCCACATGAGTGAACAATTCCGTGAGAGGAGAGATACAGCGAGTGTGACGGGGCGAGCATGTGCATGATGACTAAAATTAGTTTCCCATCTGACATCCTCATTTCTGCCTTCTCAGGAATCATCCACAGTTTTCCCCATACATGGTCCATTCTGAAACATCTCCATTCAAAGGTCTAAATGTCAACTACTCTGAAATTCTGATTGTGAATGAATGTGTAACTTTCCAAACAGATACTCTGGAATCTTATCACCATTCCCAGAAAGCAGCCAGCCAGAGAACCATGGCCATATATTGAAGCAAGGCCCAGTTTCTGGCCTTGTAAAGTCATACCTCAAATAAAAAGGCATATTTTGCAGGTCGATAGCTCATCCCATAGATATATGTACACCCTGACCTAGAGTCCTCCAGCCTTCCCAGTGTCACATGGAAGCAATCCCATTTACTGGAGAGGTCAGAGCTTGGAGTGTTAAATGCAAATGGAAAAACCAGACTCTTCAAGTCACAGAGCACAAGTCTCTTCAGAGACCAGCTGTTGCTTGACCAGATGAAAGGCAAGGAGTGTCCCCAATGTCTTCCTATAGGAACCTTACGTCTGAGACTTTACAAAGTCTCATACTGCTACTGCTGTCTCAGTTATGCTCTTTTGACTAACAAAGCTTGGGGAGTAGGTTAGTCTTAAAAACTTCAGGGGAACATTTATTGAGGCCCATCTGTTTTTCTCATAAAGCCAAAGCAAGAGCCAAAAAAATTAGATCATATTTTGTAACTATTACTGAAAGTATCACCTCCTAGTCTCAACCATTGAATGTCACTCCTCCCCCTCAAAAGATCACCTTAAAAATCAATGGAATAAATGGTTACCTTAAGTACTCACCTAAGGACAATCAAGAAAACTGACAGCTAATTTATGAAAACATATACTTGTGCTTGGGGTCAATTTTCTGGGAAAGGATTGATGGTGCAAATGTCTGGAAAGTGAAGATGATGATCTCTCAAAGCTGTTCTCAGAGGCTCCAAATATGGCTCTACTGATGTCACTGAGATCCACTTGAAGGACTGGAGGGCAATTTTAAAAGAAATATGAAAGTGGAAAAATTATAAATTTGTGTTTTATGTAACATTTAGATATATGTATATTGATTGAAATAATGTGAGAGAATATTTGACTGTTTCATCTATATCCTTAACAGGTATAGATAAAAGGTGCCCAAGTATCCCTCTTTTTCAATCTTTCACTGGAAAGTGGAGGAACCACCTCATATTTGAGCATATGTGGGACTTATAAAATATTTGTAGACTAATATAGAGGAGTCAAGTGTCATGCATATGTGTAAGAGAGTTTGAGTGTCATTGTGCCTAATTCTGCCTTAGCTGTTGATTCCAATTTTTAAAATAGTCAGAACACATTCTATAGACTATCAAAACTACTTCAAGCATTTGCCATCATTATAACCATTAACCAACCTATTGTTAGGTTTATTGTTAGGACGTTATGTAGCTTTTTTCCACTTGAAAATAATCCCTTGCCAATTCCCTCATTCACATTAGCATTTAATGGTTAGACCTCAGTACCCCTCCTGATCACTGCCAGGAGTACGGATAGGAGCCTTAGCTGGGAAGAATCACTCACCTTCCAGAGCTTTGGTTTTCCTGCATAGACAAAAAGGATAATTTTTGTCTGCCTTGCTTTCATGCCCTCCTTATCTATCATATCTGAAACACTCAAAGCACATATTTAGGATGGAAGGGAAGGAAGATGCAAGGGAAGAAAGAAGGAAGAAGGAGGTAGGGAGGGGAAGGAGAGAAGGAGGGAGAGAGGATGCAGCAAATAAATTATTTATAAGCACATACTACCAATGTTGTGACTTTCTTAGATCTTTTTTCCTTTACCTCTATTGACTCTGGTCATTTTGTTCACATCTCATATGTATGAGAGAACAGGCTGCAGGGTACCTCATATTTCTCATGGTTTTGCAGAGTGTAGTTTTTCATTGTCCTTTCTTTTTTCGCTTTTGCAGACACAGCTAATGAGGACTTAGCTGAGGTTCAGGGTTTGACCTTATCCTGTATTTTAATAGCTACAAAAGCTAGTGTAAGTCCAGTGGGCCATTCTGATGAATGAAATGCTCTCATTAAATGAGAGCTAATTATGTATTCATTTAATCATTTTTAAAGTTTTCTAAGCAGTTTTCAAAAGAGTTTGAATCACTTAGAGATTAGCCCATGACAAAAAGTACAGATGATACTAAATTTTAAGGCAAGATTTCATCTAAATGGCCAATAAATGGCTTCCAAATCTGAAGCTGAATACATCTCCAAATTTATAATAATGATGATTAAAACTAAGCTTCATTATGCTAAGCACAGTTATCCCTGCTATGTAGATGACAAAATTAAGATTCTGAGGGGTTAAGAAAAGTCATCATCTAATCACAGCAAGGATTAAGAAATATCAAGGTATTCTGACCAGAGAGATCCAGTTGGAATACTAGCAAACCCTAAGCTAGATTGTGTTCAATTCTGACAATATGTTTTAAATGATATTGTTAAGCCATTAAGGAGAAAAGAAAATACTCAAGGTTATTTTTTTTTCTTCTTCATTTCCTTGAGAAAAAATGAGTAGAAATTTATCCACAGAGTCAATTCTCAGCTGACATAAGAATAGCACATTGTTGTCTGTTCACAACGTTAAAGATGTTGTGAAAGAAAATCCCCAAAAGTTGATAGGGAGTTGAAAATTTTGAGGACAAAGTCCTTGCTTGTGTTTCCTTCAATGTAGTGTGGAAGTAAATGTGAGGGCACAGCCAGAGGGATGGCTGAAAGGGATGAGGTTGATTGAGGGTTTTAGAGAGGAACGGATGGAAGAAGTCTGAGAAATACTGGTTAAAGGATGATGAAGCCTGTGTTAAAGAATTTGACCAAGGATCTTGAGATATTCATTAATTTGTAAAACATGTCAGTGGATGACACTAGAAACAGTGATGATTCAGCAATGAAAGAGGAAGAGACACCTGTCTCTGGAAAAATTAATTTCATTGGATCTGTACCAAGAAAAGCATAGACAGTAGCAAAGGAACCAGTCTCAATGCTCTCACTAGAAGACACCCTGGTTCTCCAAGACCTCCCTGCTGTGATCCTTGACAGCCTCCTTCCCAGCATCCTAGTCTCCTCTCATTGCTCACTCACCAGGAGATTTCTTCATGCTGTGTTTCAGTAGACCCAGCTAACTTTACTACTAATATTTGCAGTAGGACTTCAATACAGCAGAAATTCAAAGTAGAACTGAATTCAGTAACTCAGAGGAAACTGAAAATATCAAGTATGAAGTTTCTCAACATCTTCTCCTACCCCTACAAACGTGGCTGTGTCTCCATCTTCTCCCTCCTCATGACAGAGAGAAGTGCTACCTCTGATGCCTTCTCCTCCTCCAAACTAAGCTCTTCCTCTGTGGAATCAGCTCTCTTGGGGCTGCAGTGTGTTTAACTGAATCACTGGGCTTTGGGACTGAACAGAGCCGATGTCAGTCTTAGATCTTCCTCTTCTCCCAGCTCTTTGATGAGATACAATGGAGATGATAGCATGTGGTCACAGGGTTTGAGAGAGAATTGGATGAGATAGTGACCACACAGCTTGAACCTTGATGCCTGGCACAGAGCAGGACCTGAATAAGTCATAGCTTTTTATTGTTATTCTTGTGTTGGTCAGCATTGCAGTGCCCTTCCTGACAGCTGAGTGCCACTGTGCATTACACAGTGTAGGTGCTTCATAAATATCTGTTTGAGTGGTGGTGGTGAATGGTGAATTATTTGTCATGATAAATTGCCTCTGGATTCTTGGCTCCTCTCAGAGCTGCCTGATAATACCACCATGAATTACAGAGAGCACCTTTGTGTAGCCCAGGGGTGCTCTAGGCAAAATCATCCTTTTTCCTGGAAGATTTTGCCTCAAACCTAATGCAGTCTACTTATGACCTGGACTAGACTAGGCAGAGGAACACTTATACTCTAGCTAAAGCAGTTTCAAGGCTTAGAGCCCAAGGGCAACAGCTCCCTCATTGATTTTTTTTTTCTCTAAGATCATACTGTAGTCAATTTAAGAAGAAAGACAATGCTACAGTAAGCACAGTAAGAAAAGTAAAGGGTCCATAGATCGTCTCATGGTCTTGGGTATGGGAGAATGTGTTCTCATAACTGGAGGTTGACCTACCCTTTTTGTCTCATTAGCCACTTGGATGATCAGGATCCTCATACAGTCAAACCCTGGCCAGTATTCCCAAAATACTGGCCTGAAGAGAAATAATCAGGGATGGAAATTCAAGGAAGGTTGGGGAAGGGTAGAGACTGTCAAGAAAGGAAAGTATGTGGATGTGATAGGGGACAACAAATGAACCACAAGAGACAATTGGTACAAGTGCCTTTAGGGATTAGTGTGTGTTCAGTTTCGAAGAAGACTGTGATGTTTAGGAAGGTCAGTATCCTCAATTTAAACAGATCTCTTTGGTAATATTTGAAGTTAATTCTCAATAGAGTGCTTTATAGTCGGATAAGTGATGGAGCCACTTCACAAATGCACACTGTTAGTTGTTGATCCACTGAGCATGTGCTATGTGCCAAGTTTATACAGGGTTCCAGGGACACATGAATGGAATACACCCCTGCCCTCAAGTTGTCTGTGTTATTTGAGAAGACAGACATTCTAACCTTATCTCAGGGAAGCTGATACAAGTCAGAAGTATGTCAACCACGCAACAGAGAATAACCATTCTGGAATAACAGCTTGAGGATGCATATTTTGGAATTATTTTTTATCACAAATTTGGTTATTTGGCTTTATTACAAAGTTTACTTGGACATTTTGTCTTAGCTAAGTCAATGATTGCTGAGTAGCAAGAGTGGCAGAATCAAGGCTACTGCAGAAATCTCAGAAAGTAAGTCCAACAATTTTTCTGCAATTCAGCTACCCAGGCTCCATTTAGCCTTCTGGTTGGCTATTTAAAGAATTCTGTTGTTATCCTTCACTAGAATTCTTTTTCTGGGTGCTGGTATCAATTCCAACCACACAAAACTTCCAGGAATAATTAAGCAATGAGTCCTAACCACACAACTATGGTAGATCATTTGCTAATAATTTTGGAGTACACATGAAGGAGCAGATATATTGCTTTGGTCTTCTGGACATGTACACAATGCAAATTGCATTAGAACAAATTTAATCAAAGGCATGGATCTAAAATTCACTCTGCCATTTTCCACTCATACATTCAAATTGCTTCGTAAGGATTGCTTAAGCAGAATTACTGGCTTATGTGACACCATGTAACTACATTGAAACTTGACTCGTGTAACCAGACCTTTTTCCACTGAAGGGAGGAAAGAAAAAGAAATTTTCTTGGGGTCTAACTAAGCCTTTTAAGGCAGAAGTGACCATTCATTTCTGTTTAGGAAACAGAAAGCTGTTTCTGTAAATAGATCTGCCATTCCAACATTACTTAAAAGCAAAGAGCGTCCAAGGCTTCAAGTTTTTTTTCTTCTATGCATGGCATTTAATGAAGATGAGTCACATGTAAACTCTCATTGCACAAAGTAATGAATGATGTATAATGATGATTCTGTCACAACGCACTTAGGCTATCATTCAGATACAGACCTTCTCCAAGAAGCCCTTCTGGCATGCAACTTTCTGAACTTGTTAAGTGAAAGTAGTCAGAAAAGTGGCTTCCTATTGATAAGGAAAATGTCCCATTTATTTCTCCCTTCTTTCTTCTGTCTTTCTGAAGTGTGTTGGAGGCCAGCCAGGCTGACCTCTGGTATTCCTTCCAGCTTTGAAAATGGATGATTCTAAGTCACAGGCTTGCCTTCATGGATTGTGAAACTGGGAAGCAAGAGGTTACCTCGTCACATTCTTTATGGTGATTCAGCCTGGGACTGTGACACTGACATTCACAGACTGATTTGGCCAAGTTGGATTTTTTTTTTAATGAAGTCATTTCTTTTTCTTCTGGGTATCCATAATTTTGTAATAGTCATTTTCCAAGTTCAATATCATGAGTGTGGTTTGCCTTGACCTTGCAGTTCTCTAGGCAAGGTCCTATTGGCAATCATTCCAAGATGGAATGTGTGTTGTTCTTTCAATGCACTGAACTCCACAAAGTGATCGTATATTTTTAGTGAAAAAAACGAAAAGGAAAAAAGAGAGAGGACTCAGTTTTACCTGTTCTTCTGGAGAAATAGGACAGAACATTTGAGATTGAATCTAACCTAGGAGGTCTAAAACCCTTAGAGAGTTCATTCAGCCTCAGGGAAACTGTCATCAGTACAAAGATGTGCTTTTGTGTGTCCAATACATGTGTGCAATCATAATACAGAGGTTTATATTATGTCCCAGTCAGCTTCTCAGAGTGCAAGGCAGTGGATGGGAAGTCTAGCAAAGCTGTTAAAAGGAGTAGTGACAAAAGTGTGACTAGAGCTTCCCCAACCATGTGAACGTGGGGGCAATTCATCAAACTCTTTGAACCTCAGGTTCTTCTGGAAAATGGGGAAACAAATGCTGGCTTGCACAATGAGACTTGTAGTGCGTGCCAAGTGGCTGACAACAATGGAGTCAGTGTAGTTCTGGGGTGGAATTCCCAGAATCATGCTCATGATGGCTCCTTGTGGAACCCAAGGCAAAACAACTCGAAATCTGCTTTTTCAGAGATAGTTTCACTTATTCCCATCTCAGTCTTTCTTCTGAGTTGCTTTCCAGATCTGAGTGCTTCGTGAGGTGTGAATGACAGCTTATCTAGCTGAGAGTGTGGAATAAACCCTTAGCAGCCTCTGGTGTTAAGGGGCTTGACTTATCTCGGTGTGGTGGCAGAGCGCCCTGGCTGGCTTGACTTCGTTGTCTTTGCACTCTGTGTCATTGCTTAGCACAGCTGTCAAACACCTCTAGTGATTCTAAGAGCACATTGACGGACTATCCATTCCACTCCCAGGATATCCTAGGGCAGTGGGCATTTTCATTGTTAGCATTTCTGACTTAAGAAGCATGTTCAAACAAGAGTCTGTTAGCTCTGAGGACAATAAATATGTGTCTTGAAAAGCAGATAATGTAATCTTCTGTAACCTGTAAAAGTTGCCTTGTTCCAGGAGATGAATGTGTTTCTGAAAGGATGGGAAGTGTAACAAACTTAACTTAAAATGTAATGGGGAAACTCACTATTCCAAGGAATTCTTGCACTTTTTTTTTACCCCTGGCACTGGGGTTTGAAGTCAGGGCCTTGTACTTGCTTGGCAGGTGCTCTACCACTTCAGACATACCTCTAGTCCTTTTTGCTTTAGTTATTTTTCAGATGGGGTCTCTCTGTTTGTCTTCGGTCGGTCTCAGACCTTGATCCTCCTTCATATACTTCTTGACTAGCTGGGATTACAAGTACACATCAGCATACCTAGCTTGTTCTCTAAATAGGGTCTCATTAACTCTTTGCCCCTGGCTGGCCTCAAACCTCGATTCTCTTATCGTCACCTTCCAAGTAGCTGGGATTACAGGTATGAGCCATCATGTCTGGCTCCAATAAACTCTTGTTGAAGCTCTTCCTAAAGCTAATAATTATTATATTTTTGCAAGTTTGGAATGCGTTACAGGAGTACTGACATAAAATATTAATATATGTACTTTTTCTAAATGTGGGATTTTTTTCTCTTTTTTTATTTTTTGAGGAAATGGGGATAGGGAAATATTAAATCTTGTTACTCTCTAGGGTTGGAGAGGACATATGAGGTAGTAGATCTTAGGCAAAAGGAGCTGTGCTCCCAGGGCTTCTCCCAGATAAAGGTTCAGTGATTCTTCTATGGGGAGTCTTCGTCCACCTGGATTCGATTTTTGCATGACATATGAAGTAGGCAATCAATATTTCCAATAAATGAGCCAGCATCTTTTATTAAATTATTTGTCTTTTCCCCATTGGTCTGCAATGCCAGCTATTTTGTATCAACGTTTTCATATTTGTATAAGTCTTTTCCAGTCTCTTCCTATTCTATTGACCCATTCCTACAACAATACCATGTTGTCTTGAACATTTCTGATTTTTAATAGATATTACTATTTGGTGTTAAGTGTCCCATCTAATTATTTTCTAAGACTACCCTATGTAGTATTTTTTTTCTGGTACTGGGATTTGAACTCAGGGCCTTGCACTCGCTAGGCAGGTACTTTACCATCAGGGCCGTTCCCCAAGCTCCTTTTTGCTTTAGTTGTTTTTTTGAGTATGGTCTTCTATTTTTGCCTGGGAATGGCCCTTGGACTGTGATTCTCCTACCTATGCCTCCAACATAGGTGGGAGTACAGGCATGTCCCTCCATGCCCAGCTTCTTTGTTGAGATCTTGCTTTTGCAATCCTCCTGATCTCTCCTCCCAAATAGGCAGAATTATGGGCATGAGCCATTGCGCCCAGCCTTACTCTAGCTATTTTTAATCCTTTGCTTCTGCATATAAATTTTAGAATTATCTTTTCAAGTTCTTTTGAATGTCCTGTTATGGTTATAATTGAAGCTTTATTGAATTCCTGCATAGATTTGGGGATTAGTGACACTTTTGTCATATTGACTTCCTATTTATTGACTTGGAATGTTGCTACATTTATGTAGACTTCAATAATTTTTACTAGACTTCAATAACTTTTTTCTTTTATTCATATGTGCATACAATGTTTGGGTCATTTTTCCCCCCTTTACCCTGCCCCCTCCTTACCCCCCCCACTCCCTCCCTTACCCCCCTTACCCCTCAATACCCAGCAGAAAGTATTCTGCCCTTATCTCTAATTTTGTTGAAGAGAGAGTATAAGCAATAATAGGAAGGACCAAATGTTTTTACTAGTTGAGATAAGGATAGCTATACAGGGAATTTACTTGCATTGCTTTCCTGTACATATGTGTTACATTCTAAATTAATTCTTCTTGAACTAACCTTTTCTCTAGCTCCTGGTCTCCTTCTCCTATTGGCCTCTGTCACTTTAAAGTTTCTGCATTAGTTCCTTTGCATTGAGGACATCAAATACTATCTTGTTTTTTTGGGGGTTTCTTACCTTTCCTCATACCTCCCTTGTGTGCTCTCGCCTTATCATGTGATCAAAGTCCAATCCTCTTGTTGTGTTTGCCCTTGATCTAATGTCTGCATATGAGGGAGAACATATGACTTTTGGTCTTCTGGGCCTGGCTAACCTCACTCAGGATGATGATAAGATTTCATTCTTCTTCGTGGATGAGTAGTATTCCATTGTGTATAAATACCACATTTTTTTAATCCATTCAATAGTGGGGCATCTTGGCTGTTTCCATAACTTGGCTATTTTGAATAGTGCTTCAGTAAACATGGGTGTGCAGGTGCCTCTGGAGTAACCTGTGTTGCATTCCTTTGGGTATATCCCCAAGAGTGGTATTCCTGGATCATATGGCAGGTCTATGTTTAGATTTTTAAGAAGCCTCCAAATTTTTTTCCAGAGTGGTTGTACTAGTTTGCATTCCCACCAGCAGTGTATAAGGATTCCTTTTTCCCCACATCCTCACCAACACCTGTTGTTGTTGTTTTTGATGATAGCTATTCTAACAGGGGTGAGGTGGAATCTTAGTGTGGTTTTGATTTGCATTTCCTTAATGGCTAGAGATGGTGAGCATTTTTTCATGTGTTTTTTAGCCATTTGAATTTCTTCTTTTGAGAAAGTTCTGTTTAGCTCTCTTGCCCATTTCTTTATTGGTTCATTAATTTTGGGAGAATTTAGTTTTTTTGAGTTCTCTTTATATTCTGGTTATCAGTCCTTTGTCTGATGTGTAGCTGGCAAATATTTTCTTCCACTCTGTAGGTGGTCTCTTCAGTTTAGAGACCATTTCTTTTGTTGAACAGAAGCTTTTCAGTTTTATGAAGTCCCATTTGTTGATACTTTCTCTTAGTTGCTGTGCTGCTGGGGTTCCATTGAGAAAGTTCTTGCCTATACCTATTAGTTCCAAAGTATTTCCTACTCTTCCCTGTACCAACTTTAGAGTTTGGGGTCTGATATTAAGGTCCTTGATCCATTTTGAGTTAATACTGGTATAGGGTGAATAAACATGGATCTAGTTTCAGTTTTTTGCAGACCGCTAACCAGTTTCCCAGCAGTTTTTGTTGAAGAGGCTTTTTCTCCATCATATATTTTTAGTGCCTTTGTCAAAGACACGTTGGTTATAGTTGTGTGGCTTCATATCCGGGTCCTCTATTCTGTTCCACTGGTCTTCATGTCTGTTTTTGTGCCAGTACCATGCTGTTTTTATTGATATTGCTTTGTAATATAGTTTGAATAGACTTCAATAATTTTTTTGCTCCTGGATGCGTACTATCCAGGATTCAAGTCACTTAGTACAGAGTGTAGCACCAACACAATACTTTAAAAGCACTGCTTCCAACTTCAGACCTTGCCCTTTGTCTAGAGACTGTCTACATGCACTGTTGCAGACCTCAGGAAGAGGTCTGAGTGAGGGAGAGGTGCAGGAGTGAAAGCCTCCCAGCTCAACAGCAGCCCAAAGTCAACCAACACAGGTACATGCAATGCTGAACTGTTTTCCCAAATGGATTTCCCAATTCTCTTGTTCCTGGTGAGAGCTCTTATTATTCCTCATCCTTATCAGCACCTGTGTTTGTTTAATTCCTACATTTATTCCAATTAAATCTAATCCAGACCTGAACTGTCCAGAATGGTAGTTACTAGCTACTTGTGGCTGTTTAAATGGAAATTAAAATTAACTAAATTATTAAATTAAATTAAAAATTCAATTCTTCAGTCACGCTAGCCATGTTCCAAATGCTCACTGTCCACATGGAGTTCCTGTGGCTACAGCACTAGGCATCTTGGACAGAGGACACTTTCATTCTAACAGAATTTGTATTGGATGGCACTTCCTAGAAAATATCTTGAATAGAAAACAACATTATTCATAGAAGTATTGTATGTAACAACAAAATGAAAGAGAAATAACCCAACAGTATAACAACAGTAAGATGAGCAGGTAACACTTCATATATTTATAATATTGACAACTATTCAATGATGAAAATCAATGAACTACAGCTCTATACATCCACATGTGTGCATTGAAAAACCTTCTGTTTGGTGCAAAAAAAGCAAGTCATATAAGAAAACACATAACATGATTCAACCTATATATGTTAAAATAGGCAAAACTTGTCATATGTCTTGTTAAATATTTTATGATCACATGTTGTTCCAGATGTACTCCAAAGTCTTGAAAAATTCTGAGTAGGTGCCAAGAGTAATATAGTGACCTGAAGTGGGCATCAAAATGGAGAGAGTATAAGAACCTAGAGTTGTGTTCAAAAGCCCCTAACTTCAAAGACCTCTTGTCAGTCAGGAAATTTGCTAATTGAATTTCTTCACAGTCTAACCACTATCCACAAGTAACACCAGAATTCATTAGGAGGCTGTCCAATTGTTGTAACCTTGTTGGAATTGGATCACAAATACCTCTGAGACTCCAGTGAAGTTCAATGTTAGATCCTTCTATTTTGTACAGTTATGGACGTAGCCTTGAAAACTGGCCCCAAACTTTGTAAAACAGAGGCCCTTTGTAAAGCAGTGGGATTGAAAAGCATGGTGTGTGATTGGTAATTTTCTTTCTACCTGTGTGAGTTCTCTTAAAATATCTAAAAATACCTTCTATGTATTTGGCTCAGCAGCACAGTGATCTTCAGTCTGCTGTGAATGGACAGAAACACACAAGATTCAGAATAATGAGCTCAGTTAGAAAATAACAAAATAGACTATGTCCAGAAAAAGTCAATATAGGGAAAGGATGTGGAGATATTTTAACTTTTAGAGGCAGATGGGTCATTAGAGAAAGTCATGAGCTGAAGAGACTGTAGCCAAAGTGGAAGGAGTCCCAGGCCCAGAAGAAGGAGGATGGTTATGTCCACCTCCTGTGCACCTGAAGCCCATCCTCCTTCCTCGTTCACCCCAGCACTTCAAGATGCTAATGTAATGAGATGTAGTTATGGTCATTTTCTAATTCTATATTTTAACCAGCTAAAAATACATTTGTTGGAGAAATGATCGAAATAAAAACTCTATAATTTCTCTAACACCAAGTACAGAGAAGCCAGTGAAATCTCCATTAATTTCATTTATTTATTTTTAGAGAACTAGAATTAGGCAGCATGGGATGCTTGCTGTCCTCCTGACCTTTGAAGCCAGTGGCGAGGGGCCATCTGTACCACCACTTGCTGTGCTGTCCTGTGGCAGCTGCATGCACATGCCTGCCATTCAGAGTTTTGGAGTGTGCGTTGACATCTCTGTGTGTGTGAAGATAAATGGGTGCTTGTTCTGATCAGGCCACGATATGGGAGCCTTGCTGATATGCTGTCAGAAACCTTCCACTACACTGTACCACCCATAGAACACATTACAGCTTTCAGGCTCACTCATGGATCTGTTCAGGGTACAATCTCTTTCCAGTTTACAATGGTCTTTTTACTATAAAAGCAGAGGCTTTAACCAAAATAGAATATTGACTCAAACCATCAGCTATTAGACAAATAACAATTAACAACTACTAAACAAAATGTAATTATTTTCATGGTAACTCAAAAGAATTGCTGTAAAATTTTATATGTTAGGAGATAGAATTGCAAAGTGACTAGAAATGGTGAGGAGCCTGGTGGTAAGGAAAGTGGGGCTATTATAACTAACCATTTAGGGTAAATGTAGAAAACTTAACTTAGAGCTTAGGACAGTATTCCAGGGTACCAAATATGTAGATTCAGTCCTGAGAACACAGCATCAGGCCACCTGAGTAGTTGCACAAGGAGTGCAGTGACCAAGTCAGAGACATAACTGCCCCGGCAGGAAAATTATTCTCCAGAGTGTCCACAGGATCCGTGATTGCACCAGGGCTGTTACTGCTACCAACTAGGGTAGCAAGTTGATTAAGCCTGACTTGTCTTTCCTAAACTGGACATGCACATTAATTCTATCAGTTTCTCTCCCCCACCCCCTGGATCAAGGCACTTGGCATTTTTAATTTGCCTAATAAAGTAGTTTGCCAGGCTTTTGCTGCAGCCTTTTGATGACCTATATGACTAAGTCTTAGGGATGACTTTGGCACAGAGTTTGATCATATTACTAATTGCACAGGCAAAGACCTGAAGTCCACATCTGGTTGCAAAGTGCTACTTTCCTCCTCACTGTTTGATACAGGGCTGGTCTCCTTTCAGCTTTGTTATCCAGACCCTCATCTAAGGGACTAGTGCTTAAAAGTAGGGCTGTTTCACTTTCATAGGACTCAGACTGGTGGGTGTAACCTGTGGTTCCATCCCTTTTAGCTTAGGGACTTCTGCAAGTTGTGGAACCTCATGGTCCATATATACGGTGGAGATAATACCAGGGTTAATAGAGGGATGTTAGATGATTGTTGTAAAGGTCTCAATACAATGCTTGTTTGTGGGAAGCACCTAAGAGACTTCAGTAGTCGTTACAATTGACAACATACTGTATTTTCCAAATACCATTTTAGCCTGATAAAATTTGTAGGAAAAAGGCTACTGGCCATGAAACTCATGCTTTCCTGCCTCTGAAAATATATGCTTCAAAAATATATGCTTCAAAAAATGTATAGAAGTTCAATTATGTCTCTCTATTTAACTTAAAGATATTAGCTATTTGGTCTGTCTTCAGAAAGGCTTATTTGAGGATACAAGCCCCAACATTTGAATTAATATACATCACCACTGATGTGTATAATGTTGAGTCTTATTATCTAATATATGCATGGGTGGAACTGCATAGAAGCAGAATTTAGGCATCCCTGCCAAAAGGAAGTGAATTGAAAGGAATAACAGTAGAGGCTTCGCAAGAAGAAAATTGTCCTATCTCTCAACCAGTGTCAGAATGTGGAAATGTTTACAAAATGCTCATTAAAAGAAAAAGGGACTGTGAGATAGAAACAAAATCTGGTGGACAAGTTTACACTAGGGAGATAAGAAAGGCTAGGCCCCTATAGGGGATTTTGTTATCCAATTACTGCAACCTGACTTTTGGTGGGGGGGAGAGGAAGATGGCGGGGGAGGGGGAGAGAGAGGAAGAGTTTCCAAACTTGTCTCCAGTGACACGAGACATTTACGCTCCACAAGATAAAACTGCCACTTAGAGCTCAGGAGAGCTAAACCTGCCTGGGCTTGCCTGGGGGCTTGAGCGGAGTCATGGGTTCTCTTGTCTTGAGGCTCAGCGCTGTCTTTTGCCTGTTGGCTCACTCAGTTTGTGGCAGCCCCATCATGGGCCTTGAGCAGTCACCTCTGGAAGAAGATATGCCCCTCTTTGAAGATGTCTTCTCAGAGCAAGACGGTATGGACTTTACCACCCTGCTGCAGAGCATGAAGGATGAGTTTCTCAAGACATTGAACCTGTCTGACATCCCTATGCAGGATTCAGCCAAGGTTGACCCACCAGAATACATGTTGGAACTCTACAACAAATTTGCCACGGATCGGACCTCCGTGCCCTCTGCCAACATTATCAGGAGCTTCAAGAATGAAGGTAAGTCTGCATTTCTACTGCTAAGCCCTGGCTTGGATTTTTCTCAAGAAACGATAAGTAAATTTATAACGCATGGGGATTTATACGAAGGAGGGTGAATGCGTCTGTATGAGACTGTGTGCACACAAGACACACAGAAACAGTGCACATTTATTCTCCACCATTGAGATGGTTCTTTCAGAACCCCAAAAGTTACTTAGCATAAAGCCACAAGATGCCTCTCATTTGGACATGATAATGCGGTCTTTTAAAAGTTTTAATTTGGACACCAAGTAATAAATACAAAGATTTAATATTGGTCTGCTGCTATATCTTTGCCATTTTCCTGTTGGCCTCAATTTCCATTTAGTTTTAACTGGCTACAAAAATCTGTCAGCTTTTACTTAGAATGAAAATGGTGAGAACAGTAGAAAAGTCAGAAAGTGGAGAATTGTAGTCTGTTCCAACTCTGGGTGAGTTTCCATTTTGTGACTTCATTTAAGAAATGTTGAGACAACATAGAGACTTGTATTTTGAAGATTCTTCCTAAGGTGGTACTGTGTTCGATGTGTCAGGTGCACACTTGCACACTGTGTACAGTTTCTAGGAAGTGTGTATGACCTCATAAATGATCCAGTTGGTCACTTCTACACCTTTATGAAAAGCACATTTAAATTCAGGAACTAGAGTTAGCAACTAATGAGCTGACAAGCTAATCTTTTGTTTAATATTGGGCTAGTAGGAGAAAAAAATCTATTATCTATGGTAGAGGCTATGGGTCCAAAGAAACTAATTCTTTAATATTTACCAGTTATGCTTTTGTTAGTCATTAAACAGATATAAAAGAGGTTTTGATCCAACATTGGCCAGATGTTCTTGAAAGCAGAAAGACAGTGGCAAAGAAATAGCTCAGGATTTGCAATTTTGAGATTTAGTTGACTGACTTGGGTAGCTGTGGATAATTAGCTTAAATAATCTGAGCCTCAATGTCTTTGTTTGTAAAGTGGGAATAACATTGACATATTGACATAACACAGTTGAGGGAATCATAAAAGAGGACAGATAGGAAAGGATTCCATTTACTATGAAGTGCTGAACAAACTTTACTGGTTATTGATGAGTTACTTAATATTCTAGACATTGGAGTAAATGTTGAGTAGGTATTCCTTAGGCTCCAAGATGTCATTTGCTTCTAAAATTCAAATGACTACCCACATTTCCACTTAGTAATATATTTCTAATGGAAGCAGCAAGTGAAGATTACTGATTTCTTTTGGAGGCAAATCTGAGTCGAAAGTGAACATCTTCCCTCTGCTGGAAGCCCTCCACCCCCACCCCACCCAATGCTTCTCAGCACGGAGCTCTCTGTGTCTAGCTCCTTGTGTGGATGGGAAAATGTGTCTTGTAACTCCTGGGAAAGTAGGAGCACTTCCCATCCATTCTCACTTCTGCTGTGGAGGAGCTGAGTGACCAAGGTCAGGGTGTGGAGCTGACCCAGCTTGTCATCACTGGAGATCCATGGCGGTAGGAGTAGACTCTCAGGGGACACCCAGCACTTGCACCTCTGGTCAAGGGCATGCATGCCCTTACTGGGCTCACCCTGTTTGCTGCTGTTATCTTTCCTCTGACCCTTTGGGTCTGCTCAGTGCAACTTCCTAAAGAAACAAAGAACAAAGCTTAACTCATTTGTAGTAAACAAAGGCCATGTCTATGGTGGGAAAAGCATGCCTTCAATGCTCAACTCCACTCCATCCTCCCTTTGTCCTCTGGGAAGTCAGTTCTCTGTATCAAGGTTTCATTTGTTCTGGTGCAAAATGAACAAGAATCAGTATATGCATGATGAGGTCATTGTCAGAACCACACGTAAGACCACATTTACAAAGCACCTGGTTCATGGAATTTGTCAAGAATATTAGTTTTTTTGCTCCGAGATGTAACTCTTCCATGATTCACTGTGTGTGCAAAGAACTGCAGAGTTTATTTATTTACTTTTGAGACAGAGTCTGGCTATGTATCTCAGCCTGGCCTGGAAATCACTGTGTAGCTCAGGCTGACCTGGAAGAGTTGATTTTTTAAAAATAACTTTATTGAAATATAAATGACATACAGAAATCTGCTTAGTTTGAAAGTGTGTAATTAATTTGATCTTTTTTATCATATGCAAACACCCATTGAAATCAACACCATGATCTAAATAGTGTACATATCCATGACCTCCTCCCTCACCAAATTTCCTTGGTTGACTTTGTAACCACTTCTTCCACTATGTTGAGCTTTTAGTCTGCACTTTTCTCATGGAGGAAACAACCAGCCTATTCTCCCATTTTTGGTCTTCTCGTATGCCCCATCCAAAGGAAGGTGGGTCTTCCATTCTTGTACTGGGGAAAACTCCCAAGATACTTCTGCTTCTTACCCAAAAGCTTGATGATGTTTTAAGGACATATGCCATGCCCATAAATCAATTGGCCTGGTGCCTAGAACCACCAACTAATGAATAGTTTTAAGGTATCATCTCTGTTTAAGGCTTCATGGTAGGATAGAGATACAGCAGGGATTTGGGGCCACTGAAAATCTAGTTGGGAAGATTCATTCACAAAAAGGCAACTTTTTGTGAAGAGCTGGAGGCATGACTCAAGCAGTAGATCACCTGTTTAGCAAGCACAAATCCCTGAGTTCAAACTCTTTTACCATCAACAAAGAAAGAAAAAGGCAACTGAATTCACAAATGTATGTGACAAAAGTCAAAGGAGAGACATGGAGAGCAAGTGCACAAGGGACTTACAATGGAATAAACTTTCAGATAGAGACTTGAGGAAGGTAGGGCCTCATAGGGAGAGGCCAGAGATGGAGAATGGAGGTGAGGCAAGAGGGCTTTCTTTCTATAGGTCAGGTGGGCATCTTAAAAGATACAAAGTCCAAAAAGAAGGGGTGTTTTTGCAAGTAGTGAAGATATCAGTCACCAAAAAGGAGGGTTTATACATTCATTCAGTTGGTCAACAAATGTTAATTGAACAACTGCAGTGCTCCCAGCACTGTAGAGGATTAGTGGGAGCTTTGACTGGGTCAAGATGTGAAGACTTGGTTATGGTTGGTCTTGAGAGCCATGCCAGTGAGTTTAAATTTAGTCCATAGGTTGGTCAAGATTTCCTGCTGACAGTGTGCAAGATGGTTTTGGGTGGTGCCTGGAAGAGGCTGTGAAGTATGTGAAGTCATATATTTTTATTAAGGTGACTTTAAAAATTGTACATAGCTATCATCTCAAGGACAAGCCTTTAAGCTCTTTTAAGAGACAGCAAGTTAAAAATAATCAGATAAATCTAAAAAATATTTTAAAAGTATAATCTGGAAGAGGGTTCCCACTAAAATCATGAATTGGGTGTACAATTGGAGAAATGCTGCCAATGACAGACAACTCCTTAACCGGTGATCCTTAGTGTCTTTGGTGTTATGGAATCCTTTAACAATCTGAAGCAAGTACACAGGGGCTTTGGGAAGCACTATGAAATTCTCAGCTAAGAATTCTACATGATAGTATTTTGAGGCATGCTTTTAAGACTAAAGGACATTTAATAAGTTACTTTACATAAATTTTTGAGTGATTTGTATATGTCAAACTCCTTACTAGGTGCTAGAGGTACAAGGCTAAGGTAATCAGCCTATCCCCAAGACTCATTTTCTCCCACTCCTCCTTCTAGGGGCCCACACATCCAAAATCAACTGCCATGACCCCTTGGTTTATGACTGTTGAATTGACCTTGTTGGGCTTTGCTGTAGAGCCAGGCTCAGCAAACTTTCTCTGTAAAGGGCCTGACAGATAGTGAATATTTTATACTTTGAAGGCTGAATGTTCCCTGTTGCAACTATGTAACTCTGCAACTGTAGTGTAAAAGTAGCTAGAGACAATAAAGAAGTATAGGGGTGGGACTCTGTTTCAATAAAACTTTATTTTTGGAAATAGGTGGCAAGCCCAATTTGGACCATGGACCATAATGTACCAACCCCTTGTCTAAATGAAGGTCTTTCATGATGACCAGTATCTAATCACGTGGGGGTCTCTACCATAACATACACAAATATGAAAAGTTGTGAAGTTCTTGTCCATGAAAAATTTAAGAACAATCACCACCTGTTCCATTTGATGGTTCTTTACTGGTTATAAACATAGTAGGCTCTTTTACACGATCTCAACGGTCTCTTCCAGTTCTGTGCCTCTTAGGCAGGTAAGCCACTCAGTCAAGGCTGGGAGAATTTTCTCCCATTTATCTGGCAGCTATTTTCCATGTTAGTTGTGTGATCTTACCTTAGTTTAGCATTCTACCGTTGACTGTTTAGTATTTTCCATGTCACAGCATGTGTTTGTTTTCATCGATCCTGTGGTCTTATTCACTCTGTCAAGCTTCCTGCATGGACAAGCCCTCTTGCTATATAAATAAGCCCCCATCTTTCTATGAGATACTATACGTCTGATTTTTGCAAATCTCTTATTTTTTTCAGATCTGTTTTCTCAACCAGTCGGTTTTAATGGGCTCCGAAAATACCCTCTCCTCTTCAATGTGTCCATCCCTCACCATGAAGAGGTCATCATTGCTGAACTCAGGTTATACACCCTGGTGCAAAGAGACCGCATGCTATATGATGGAGTAGACAGAAAAATAACCATTTTTGAGGTTCTAGAGAGTGGAGGGGATAACGACGGTGAAAGAAACATGTTGGTCTTAGTGTCAGGCGAGATCTATGGACTCAACAGTGAGTGGGAGACATTTGATGTCACAGATGCCATCAGACGTTGGCAAAAGTCAGGCTCGTCTACCCATCAGCTGGAGGTCCACATTGAGAGCAGACAGGACCAAGCTGAGGATGCTGGAAGGGGACAACTGGAAATAGACACCAGTGCCCAGAATAAGCATGACCCTTTGCTTATTGTGTTTTCTGATGACCAAAGTAGTGACAAAGAGCAGAAAGAGGAACTGAATGAAATGATTGCTCATGAGCAACTTCTGGAGCTGGACAGCTTGGGCATGGATGGCTATTCTAGTGGACCAGGGGAAGAGGCTTTGTTGCAGATGAGGTCGAACATCATCTATGACTCCACTGCCCGAATCAGAAGGAATGCCAAAGGAAACTACTGCAAGAGGACCCCACTGTACATTGACTTCAAAGAGATTGGCTGGGACTCCTGGATCATTGCTCCACCTGGATATGAAGCCTATGAATGTCGTGGTGTTTGTAACTACCCCCTGGCAGAGCATCTCACACCTACAAAGCATGCGATTATCCAGGCCTTGGTCCACCTCAAGAACTCCCAGAAAGCTTCCAAAGCTTGCTGTGTGCCCACGAAGCTAGACCCTATCTCCATCCTCTATTTAGACAAAGGCGTTGTTACCTACAAGTTTAAATATGAAGGAATGGCGGTCTCTGAATGTGGCTGTAGATAGGCGAGTTCCATAGCTTATTTAATAACTGTAAATGTGTATATTTTGTGTTCTATTTAATGAAAATATTTAATAAGAGTGTACAGATAATAGAGGCTTGCCACCTTAGAGAAATGGAAAGAAAGATTTGTTGTAGGAAATGCAATTTGTCTATACAATCTAGTCTCTCCCAGCCTGTTTTTCTTTGGACTTGTCATTTCCTGGCAATGCCACCTCTAACAGCAAATGGCTGGCCCGCACTACTTATTTTCAACGTCAACTTAGGAACAGCAAAATACAGTGTCAACACACATATTTGTGTATGTATATGTACACATACATGAACTTATGAGCATCTTTGGTTCAATAGAAGCAGATTATATGCGTGTACATGCATGACTCACTCAAATGTGTCCATTAAAGTCCAATGGTATGTTTTTGGTCACCACTTCTCTGAATAGGATTTAAATCAAGAAAATCTATATCCAGAATTTAACCACCCCAAATGCTCTGGAAATGTAGGTATAGTTTTGTTATTCGGGTTTCTGTTTGGCTTAGAGCAGAAGGCCTGGTGAATGAGGCTGCATGCTTAGGAGGGGTTGTTAGATAAAGAAACCAAACAGATTAGAGAAGCAGTGGTCCAATGACAAAGAATGAGCCCAAAGGAACCATGCACTCTAGGGGGCAGTGCCTGGTCAAGAAAGGAAGACAGCAGGGATTTCAGGATGAGCTCTGTCTTTTAGACAACAGGAAACAAGGCCAAGAGTGTTGGCCTTTATTGCTTCAGAGAGTAGGAGAAATGGAAGAGAAAGAAAGGGAAAGGATATAGATGCTATCCTCAGGTGTGTTTGTAAAATCATAAGCAGTTCTAGAGTGAGAATTAAAGTCCAAGAGGAGGAAAGTCAGAAGGGACCTGTTTGTCGGACTCTTTTCACATTTTTTCTCTTGCCTCTGCACTTCTGCTTTTGCCTTTTTCCATCATCTTCCTTCTTTGTGCATCTTCATCCTTATGCCTCATGTCCTTGTCCCATTTTCCTGTGTCCCCTGTCTTCATTGGCCTTCATTACTCATGCTATGTCTAGAAGGGGACACCTGAAAGCACTTGCTCTCAGGATGAAAAGAGTTAGTGACCTGATTTCTAGATTTTCCCCCAATATTTAATTTGATTCGAGTAAAAAAATATCCTTTATGACACTACTTATTTCAGGAACAATATTAAGTATAAGAAAAAGAAGGCCAGAGTCTAAATAAATATATATGACTTCATGAATTAATGATGAGAAAATGACTTCAAAGTTAAACTGGAATTTGGAATCAGATTTGCTCCATGATAGAAACCTTGTAGCATTTCCCATTCTGCTCTCTTCCTGGTTTGGAATTGGCCAGGGATGAGGGATTGAGCAGTGCCCTTGACAGGAATGGGTCTTCCCAGAAGTCAATAGGTTGAAAGGACATTGAGATTCTGACTGCAGTCTTAGTGCTTCTTTTGGGATAATGGGCTCCATACAGGAGGAGCTAGAGCAAAAAGAGCAGGTCCCAAGCCATCCAGGCATCTTCAGGCAGGTGACACAGATGATTCACACTAGAATCAGGAAAGTGGTTTCCAGTACATCGCCTCCAGCCCTAACCCCTGTTGAATGCTTCCTTAAGAATTCTTGCATTTTTCTTTTTTTACCCTGAGAAACTATCAGCTTCTGTTTCACCCAACTCTTATGGTTATAAACTCATATTTCCCAAGATAATAGAGGCAAAGAAAGCTGCTTTGAAGTCCGCTTTGCCAATTTGGATCTCAGATCTACACATCTATATGCCCAGAAGGGGAATTCATTGCCCCTGGAAGAGTGATATTTCAACCATCAGTGGGAATATACTGAGGGATAATTTGAGATGACTGTGCAACTCAGAATCATTCATTTATGGGCTAAACTCCATGTAATGTAATATGGGTAAGCACATGCATGTGTATGTGACCATGTAGCTGGCTTTGGGTAGCCACACTTAGTGCCCTGAGTGCAAGATGGTACATGTGCATCCTTTATACTCGATGGTACACCATGCCTACACGTATACTCCACGGTACTTATCCTTTCAAAAGGACACTAGAATAGATATACAGTAAATTCTCAGCTAAACAGGATAGTTTTTCTGGTAAATTTTATTTATTTTATGTCTAATATATTTATAAGACAGTGGTGTGCTCATAAATGCTTCATAACCAGCCATCCAGAGTGGGATGGAGCCCTGCTCTATTTATTTCTATGGTGTAAATTCTCCCACCATGGTTTTTTCCAATTGGCTTGCAAACTTCCTGAAAGCTTAACAGTCAACTCTTGGGAGCTCTTTTTTACACCCCTAACACTGCTTACATTAACTTGCTGATACTAGACTTGCCAGCTCTTGCTTCCCACTGTGCCCACTGCTGGCTCTACCAGGCTGCTGGAGAAACCTTGCAATCACTCTGCTGTTGAAGAGAGGTGAAAATCTAGGCTGTCTGCAATTAGGCTACACATATCCCAGATGTCTCTCTCTTTACCACAGCCCAGATATCTGCCTGTGTTTCTCTGATGTTCTTCCCTTTAGAAATGGGTGCCGAAAGTCACATTTTCGTCATTCAAGTGTTGTTGGTTGCATTATTAATTATCTTTTGCTTTCTTCTTATCAAACAGTGAAATGACAAAAACCATAAATAGAAGCATTCTCTCTGCTCTGGATAGTACATCTGCAACTCTTCTGCTTCACTGCATTACCATGTAGCCATGGAAGTGTCGATGCTTAGGAAAGGAGAACTTTCTAATAATGTACCCTTGGTCATAGATCTTCCACGATGCTCCACATAGACTTTTCTTTTTTACACCTTCATGGCAGGATTATCATCACTGAGGTTAATAAACCTAAGATTCCTGGGGAAAATTGCAGCATTGGGCAACTTACAATCAAAATAGTCTAGGCTTCCTACTATTTATTGATTAATATATTTATTTTTGTAATATAGTGTAGAATATCAGATATTTTATTTTTATGTTTGTGAGTCCCTCTTGGACAGAATAATCTGTGCATTTCAAATCATACCCTTTCCCCCTGAGCATGGCTCCCTTAGAATCGATGGCCTGTATTTTCATTTCTTATTTTTGCATCAAAATGTCCTGTTATTTTAAAGAATCTGGCCATTAACTTATCGTAACATTGTGTATTTGTGTCTCGTAGGCATGCTGTGAGTCCTTTTGTATACTTACTAATTTGTAAATAGAAATTTTAACTGAAGTGTAGCTGTACCATAAAATATTTAATCAATAAATGTCATGTCATTCCATAAGCTGACATTGTCATTTTACCATGAGAGGCAGATTTTATCTGGCTATAAGGGAATATGATGACTGCTCAATGAACGGAGATGACATTTACTTGGATCCACCAAGGCAGATGCTTCCTCTCTGAATGTACCCATTCCCTTACCGGAGCCACCAAAGACCCAATTGATAAATCCACTTGTACAATTACAATATTCTATAAATGTCAGAAATACTAATTTATTGATTTCTCAAAATGTCAGCCTCAAAGTGCCAAATTGTTTTTCAGTGTATAATATTTGGTCTGGGAAATTAATGTTAAAAAAACTGCAAAACTGTTATGAAATGTTTCAGTATTCTTTATAATTTATATTCTTCAAGTAAAAGATATATTCATATGGGGAAATTTTACATAGTATTTCTTACTGGATTTACAAAGCTCTGCAGTGTTTTTGGAAAAACAACTTGTTACTTACCTGTCACAGAAGGGACGTTACCTTTTTTAAGGACTGTAGGCCTTTCATAGTCATTGTGGGTAGAACTGCATCCTCTATAGTTCTGTAAGCTCATGCATAGTGATGATGTATTTCCTTGTCCCCAAGCAAGGACATTTGAGTTCACTCATAAAATTTAAGGTGAGTAGATGATACTGTACAAGAGTAGCAAAAAAGGATGCTTCTGCATGTGGAAATGTTTTCATAAATTAGTAATCCCATGAAGGAATGACCATTTGTGACATCAGCATTGTTTCTATTGCACACATTCACACACACACACACACACACACACACACACACACACACACGCTAGTTTTTCTGAGAGCCTGGCCTGACTGTGTTGGGGGAACCAACATGCTAGCGCTCACATAAGGGGCTTCCATGCATGTGGGAAAGTCACTTGATACCCAGGACACACTAAATCACCTGTGAAGCACAGTCACATTCTTGGGTAAAGCAAGTTCATTATTCATGTCCAAACTTATTTAGTGATTGGGTTAAATGAAGGTGGAAATAAATATTTTACACTGTGTTCATAAACCAAAAGTGTACATTTGGAGTCATCCTGTTAAATAAAATGGAAGCATTATTTTAAGAATTATTGGCAACTTATTTTTCTTTGAGACAAAAGCTCTTTCTGCACCCCACTCCCTCTCTGTTACATTTCCACTTTACAGTATATCCAGATGGAATGAAACTTCCTGCTCCATCAGTGGAGAATGGTCTAAAGAAACGAACGGTGAGTTGTTTGGCACTTCTAAGTGGTCTCACTAGAGAGTGAGATTCTGTTTTTATATGATGTTCTCATTTCACAGCACTTTGTGGGAATTCCATGAATGCCAGAGGCATTTATTGGCTCCTCATTGTCAATTCTTGGGAAATATCTCTTCTTTGAATTCTGAATGAGACATATTAAGAAGCAACTACTGTGTGGAAAGTATTCAGGCTAAATTAAATGTGCAAGTCACTGGGGAAGCACAAAGGTAAGCAGAAAGTTGTTAGTTCTTCCTTGTATGGAACTGAAGTCTCTCATGACATTCTCCGTGATCTTGGGGCCTCACATACATCTTTATGTATGTGATACATCTTTATCATAGCCCCTCTTTATGATAGTCTCCCATCTTTGTGATAGCCCCTCTGACTTACTGTTAGCTCTCCTGTCATTCTGTGTCCATTCTTCCCTATTCCCTGCAGTGGTGTGTGCTGTAATTGTATCTCTGCAAGTTCAGGTGTTGGAAACTTAATCTCCTAATTCATATGTTAATGAGGTGATTGGGAGGTGATTGGGTCATGATAGCTCTGCCTTCATGGATAGATTAATCCATTCATGGATTCATAGCTTAATGGGTTAATGGATTACACAAAAAGGGTTTTATTTTAAAGTGATCTGTCCTTGGCATGCTTGCTCTGCCCCCTGCCATATTTACAAGGCTGCGAGAATCCCCTCACCAGATGTTCACCAGATACCAGTTCATGCTTGTTGACTTCCCAGCCTCCTGAACAGCTAAACGAGCCTCTGTGTTTTATAAGTTACATGGTCTCAGGTATTTTGTTATAGCAATGGCAAACAGAGAGTGGATATCTGAGGATGAGGCCAGACACAGTGAGCTCTTTCAGCAGGATGAAAACAAATAAAAGGATTGTGTGTCAGCTGGACCTGCCCTTTTAGAGGCAACAGGCTTAGAGAACAGGTAGACACTGCTGCCTGTTATGAAAGGAAGTTCATTCTTATGGCAGAATGTGGGATTTGAAGGGTATAGCAGTTCTAGCCCTTGAAGAAAGAGAGCAGAGTAGGCTGGACTAAAAAGGTCTCAGAACCCATTCTTATGACTTGATTTTGAATTCTTTATTTATTAATTTGACTATAAGACATTACATTTCTGGATGCCCTCACTTAGTGTGGAGCCTAGAACCATCCTCCACATGTGGTCTGACCTCAGCAAGACCACTCTAGATCAACTTTTTTCTCCTGGTGCAACTTGGGATTGCACTGGGCAGACACACAACTGCAAGTTATCTTTGGAGGTAGTTTGGTTACAAAGTACAAGATAAAGTTATGGTCAAAGCTCATATTACACATTTAATGATACATTACAAGGTATATGAGTACGCCCCATGTGACTTGATCTTTGTGGTGTTGTGGGGAAATAATGTGATTCTCGTCACATGGACGAGAGCCCACTTTGGTACAGAAGTGACTATTTGTAAATAAGGGGCCTATTTGGAGAAGGTGAGAGCTTGTTAACTTGGGTGGTTATAAATGGATTATGTGATTATCTTGGACTCACTCTCCTGAACTGTCAACTTACAAGAAACAGTTCCTGCCCTCTCTTTACTTTCTCAGACCATTCGCGACCATTCACACAGAAGAGGCTCATCTCATCCAAAGAAAGCCCCATTCCATCGACCTCTATCCATTTTTTACTTTAAAACATGATTTTGAGAAATTTAGGCCACTCAGTTCAAATTAAGATTCTTTGATGAAAAGAAATACAAATGGCCAAAAAGTACATGAAAAAATGTTTAATAACATTCACCTAGCCATCAAGAAAATACATCTCATCCCAGTCAGAACAGCAATCATCAAAAAACACAAAACAGCAAATCCTGGTGAGGATTGGGGTTGAGGGAGTCCTTATAAACTGTCGTGGGAATTTAAATTAGCACAGCCACTATGGAAATCAGTGTGGAAGTTCCTCAAAAAACTAAAAATAGAACTCCCATATGATCCTGCTATACCACTCTTGGGCATATACCCAAAGGAATGTAAGTCAGCATAAAATAGAGACACCTGTACATCCATGTTTATTGCAGCACTGTTCGCAGTAACCAAGCTATGGAATCAGCCTAGGCGCCCATCAACAGATGAGTGGATAAAGAAAATGTGGCATATATAGACCGTGGAGTATTATTCAGCCATACAAAGAACAAAATCGTGTAATTGGCATGAAGTGGAAGGAAGTGGTGATCATCACATTAAGTGAAATAAGCCAGACTGAGAGAAACAAATATTTCAAGTTTTCTGTCATATGCAGAATCTAGATTTAAAAAAAAATATGAAAGTAGACTATTTGGGAAGTGGAAAGGGCCTAGCAGGAGGGGAGCATGGGAAACAAGGGAGGGCAAAAAAGAAAGTGAGTATCATTAAAGTACATTAACATACATGTCTGAAAATGTCATAATGAAACCCATTATATCAAACAATTAATATATGCTAATAAAATTTTTCTTAAAAAAGAAGACTCTTTGATGGGAGGTATGAAAACACCTTTATCAAATCAAGATTAAATAGAGAATTTTCACACACTGAATCCTGGGCCAACTTCCTCGCATAGCATGGAGGTGGTTTTAGAAAATCTAGAGCAAACCCCTTTATTAGTATTCTTGTCTAAAATGTATTATGTAACCTGACCCATTTGAAGAACATTCTATAAAATAGATAGTGCTCTGTAAAGAAAAAGCCATTAATAGGCAAAATACAATTGAGGAACTGTCATAGATTAAGAGAGACTAAAGAGCGATGACAGCTAAGTGCAACATGAAATCCAAGAGTGAATCCTAGAACATCTCCTCCCAACCCAAAATCGTCAAAAAGCACATTAGTTTTTGTAAATTCACTGCTACTTGGGTGGTAAGATGTCCAACTTTATCAACTGTACTTCTCTCTCTCTTGATTCTGGGGTTGAAATCAGGGCCTTGCACTTGCTAAGCAGGCACCCTCCCACTGGAACCATGCCCTAACCCTGTACCATCTCAAACAACATTCATTTAAAAGAATCTTCTGCATGGTTATTGCTCTTTTTCTGCAATGGTGAGAATTCCTATGGGAGGAGTCACTAGGCTTTTGTTTAATGATGCCTAAGAAGCAAGCAGGCAGCATTACAAATAAGATCTTTTTCTCAGTGGCAAACTCTATAGAAGGGACAGAGTTGAGGGAAAAGTGTTTTCAGTGTGGCAACCCTGATGTCAATAAACAGGCTGCAACACAACATTCTCCTGAAATAACCAAGTTCAACCTTCCATTCCCCGAAAGGAAGCATGCTTTTCAGGCAATAAACCATCTGTTTCAAGTGTTTAGAAAACGGATCTCCAATTGCTGGTAATTTAAACTTCCTTATACCCTAGTTCAATGTTTGATAAGGAGAGTGCTAACAGGATGGGAACTGAGTTACTATATTAAGAAACCCAGCAGAACAAAAACCAGCCCCCTGCAGTTATTTTGTTTATGTTCTAGACCCATCTGTTTTAATTAACATAATATTTACATGAGACCAGTTCTGTTACCTCTGTCTTTTGCTGCAACTGTCACATGTTTTATCCTTTCATCTTCTTAGTACTTTTTTAAGTTCTTGCAAAAATGCAATTACAAAATACATCTAAATGAGACGCACACAGTGGAATTAAATCATAGCATTCTAGCTCCCAAGGCCGGGCCTTTCTTGGGATAGTTTGAGGCCACGCATCAGGATGCCAGATAAAGTACAGGATAGCTAGTTAAACTTGATTCTAAGATTAACAATGAACAATTTGTTTAGGTGGTCTCAAATATTGCACAGGACACGCTTATACTATAAACGTCTTCACTCTCTATCTGAAATTCAAATTTCAATGGGTTTTTTTCTTTTGCTAAATCTGGCAGCCTAGGCAGGTATTGCTCAGAAGGTGACAAGAGCTGGACGAGCCACAGATAGATGAAGTAGTTTGCTTTTCTATTCCTAAAAGTGCTGTTGAGAAGATCACAAATCAAGCCTACCAGGGTTCATTGTTGAAGAACTGCTTTGAGATGTGAGGTTGAACTCTACTTGACTGTGATACTTGCTAATACTACAAACAGTAGTGTAATAACTAGCATAGCTTCCGCCCCATTTTATATATGAAGAGCTGAGCACAGTGGGAGTGGGCACACATCAGAAATCATATAGCCAGGCAGGAGCTGATCTAGGATTTGAACTTGAAATATTCATTTGTTCTCTGAGTTCTGCTAGATCATCTTCTATTTCTATTTCTTCCCAAGATTATCATAAATCAATTTCATACCATATGAACGTGGAAGATGCTTAAAACTTCTCATGTGAGTTATTTGCAAACCTGCAGTCCCTGTGACCTGAGGGTTGGTGCTGACACCTACAATGTCCAGGATTCCAGCCCAGGTTCCTGTGTGCTAATGTCCCATTATGCATCTAGCAACCCTATTGGATGGCATCTCATTACCGTTCTCTATCACTATATAACAAACCATATCCAAACAGTGCTTGGAATAATAGCATCCATGTCTTTTGCTCTTGGATCAGGGGTTGATTTGGCTCATGCAGGAGCCTCTTCTCTGGGATGTTCTATAGTCAAATGGTAACCAGGGCATCACGTTGAAGTCACCTAGGGTGGGGCTCCTTGGGTCTCTCTGTTCTCTCCATGCTTTCTTCACATGGCCACGTTGGGGAAATCTGTGGTGGTAGAAAGGTCTCAGAATGTGTTTTAAGGGAAAGAAACATGGAGATTTTTATTATCTAGCCTTGAAAGCCATGTGCCATCACTTCTTCCACATTCTGTTGGGTAGGAGTGAGTCACCAAAGTCAACTCAGAATTAAGGGGAAGGGAATGAGACTCCACCTCCTGATGACAGGCATGCTGATGAATTTTCAGACATTTAAAAAAATTCCCATAGCTAGAATCAAACAAAATTCTAAGTGGATTCCCCCTCTTTTGCCCATGGGAGACTTGCATGGGATACTTGCCAGGTTATAAGTCAGTCTCTGCTCAACCATAATAACATCTCTTCTTCACCTCTCCTCCAGACCAGGTCACCTGCCTCTCTGTGACCCCAGATTTCCTACATAGGGCTCAGGCTTAAGTCTTTTATGTCATGAGCACATATCAAGTTCTCTAATTTGTAGTACCTCTCACTACATTTGAATGGAAAGATAGCCACTCTCCCTCCCCTACAATCTGAGTTGAGCTAAGTGAATTAAGATACATTCATAAATGAATTAATAGTCACTAAAACCAAATTTGATAAATTTCTTATAGGCTTGGCAAATATTTCCTAATAGAATAACAATTTTTCTTAGGTCAATTATGATAAATTTTTTAAAAACTTGGCAACCCAAGATGGCTAAACAATATATTTAAGCTAGAGCTATAAGCCCCTTTCATTTCTTTCTTTTATTAGTATATTTAAAAGTAGTATTTGGCATTCTTGTGTTTTGGAAAAAGGAACCACAAAAGAATTAAGTAACTTAGCTGAAGTCACCTTATCAGTGGAAAGATTAACCCTAATATCTAGATGTCTCAACTCCTAATGTCAGGACCTCTGGCCAAGATGTTTTTAGTGAGATTTTATCTTAGGATATGCCTCAATACTTTTTTGTTTTAGGGAGGCAAGAAACAAACCAACAAATAGACGAAACCTTCCAGATCCTATTAGACTATAGTCTGCATTTTCTAAACCTTCATGAGCGTACCTGAACAAAAGCCAGATTTTAACAAATAAGTGTGCCAAGCAGTATTATTTAATAAGTAGGGATCCACATGGTGTGGCTGACTGCCATCGGCTTGAGGAGTTGCAAAGTGAGAAGCAAAGTGCTTTTGAGACAACCCAGGGCATGGTGTTGAAAAGCTGTGTGTGGAGTAGGCAAAGGTTGCAGGCAGTGCAGATTCACCCAGCAAGTACAGTAGCCGAGTCCCATGATCTATCACCTTTAGGTTTGTTGTGTTTTGCCATGACAACGGCTTATCTTCGGTAGATGTTTTTAGAGCCACAGCTGACACTTGAGAAAGTGACTTTCCTTAACTGGCTTGACAAGTGAAGACCAAATATGAAAACTTAGCAACACAGAAAGAGATTTCCATGTGGAAGATATTATGGGATTTATTATAGCAGGTATTTTTATGGTCAAATAAGTGCTATAAAAAAGACTGACTAGGAAATACTGATCACTCAGAGCTTCTGATATTACCAGAAAGAAGTTGTTAACCAACCACCTACAACTAGTTTAAGTACTTCCAAGTTCTCGTTAGTGATATGATTCATACGATAACTTAAAATCATTAAAGATGGAATTGTTCCTCTAACCCTTGAACGTCAGGTGAATTAGTCCAAACTGAAGTGTCAGTGCCACAATGCAGATTCTTCTATGCTACCCTGAGCCTGCATGCCACCTGATACAGCCCTCGTCTCTTCTTAGACCATCAAAAGACCCCCAGATGTTTTTTGAGCTCCCTAGAACAGGGATAGCAACCCCAGGGGCAAAGCAAGTAACAAACAAATGAGGCGGCCTGGACTGCGGGCCACTGGAAAGTGCGGGGGCCAGTTGTAGGCAGCAGCAGCTGTGCAATTCCAGACAGATGTTGCCAAAATAGAGCTTAAGCCATGTGTGCTAGGTGTCCCAATTTGTAAGATAAATTGGAAATACTGTTCAGGGCATTTGGGTCATTTTACATTCCCACTAACGGTACACGAGGCTCTGAGTTCTCTAAATTCTTGCCAGCACTGCTACTTTCTGATTCGTTCTGTTTTCACCGTAACAGTCCCAGTAGGTGGTTGCATTGCTGGAGTTAGAACTCAGGGCTTCGTGCTTGCTAGGCAGGCACTCCACCACCTTTTTTTTCCTCTGGTTATTTTGGAGATAGGTTCTTGCTTTTTGTCTAGGCGGGCCTAGATTGCCATCCTCCTATTTTAAGCATCCTACTGTCTTCTGGGATGACAGGCACATGCTACTGTGCCCAGCTGTTGATTGAGATGGGGTCTCTTGAACGACCTGCCCTGGATAGGCTTGAATCATAATCCTCCTGATCTCAGTCTCCCAAGTAGCTAGGATTGCACATGTGAGCCACCAGTGCCCAGCTGTGAGATAATAGCTAATTGTTTTGATTTGTATTTCCCCAGAGATTAGTGAGGTTAAGCACCTTCCCATGTGCTTATTAGTCATAGTTACATCTTCTGTGGAATATCTGTTTAAGTCCTTTTCCATTTTTATTTCAGTGTACTAAGTGTACAAAATAATGAGCTTCATTATGACATTTTACACATACATGCGATGTACTTTGCTGATATTTATTCCTCTATTACTCCCTATCATTCACCCTCCATCTCTTTTCTCCTTCCACAATCCCTTATAGTCCCCCTTTTGCTTTAATGTCCTGTTTTTTTCTTTTGCCCTAAATTCTACATATGAGAGAAAACATGCAATACCTGTCTTTGTGAGCCTGGTTTATTTCACTTAACAAAATTCTCTCCAGTTCCATCCATTTTCCTGCAAACAATATAATTTCCTTCTTCTTTGTGGCTGAATAATACTTCATTGTGTATCTGTGTACACACACACACACACACACGCATCATATGCAAGTATATATATCACATTTTCTTTATCCATTCATCCATTGATGAGTACCTGGGCTGATTCTATATCTTGGCTCTTATCAACATGCACAGGTTCTTTTGAGGCTCATTCGAGGCTCATTCTTTATTTGATACTTAGCTGCCAACCAGGCATTGGTCAGACACTTCCTCATTCTAGTTCTGGGCGCTTTGTCTTTGCCTGTAGTGATGCAGAGTCAACCACATTCCTAAAGTCCCCAATATGTCTCTGATCTTACCATTGCTTCTACAGCTCAATATTAGAATGAGACTTTCTTTAACCAAGAGCTCTCTACTTCATGGTTTTCAAGCTAGTTCGCGCACTGGAATAATTTGAGGGCTAATTGCCAAAATAGATCCCCTGAGTCTCATCCAGGCGAATCCTATTTAGCCAAATGCACATGATGTAGGGTAGCAGTTCTTAAACATTTTATTCATAGAACTCTTTCACTAACTTAAAAATTACCGACCCCAAAGAGTTTGAATTTCTATGGATTATATCTATTGATGGTTAGCATACTAGGAACTGAAAAAAACTTGAAATGTGAATTCATCAATTCATTTTAAGATTTATAAATTCATTACACACAAATATAAATAACACTTGTTAATATCAAATATACTTTTCAAGACAAAACTGATGTCAAGGGAAGGTTGGCATTGGCTTACAATTTTGCAAGTCTCATCAATGTCTGGCTTAGTACAAGACAGCCTGGTCCTCCTATCTGCTCTGCCTTCATTCCATTGCAATCTGTTGTTTTGATTGGAGTATATGAAGAAAAGTTGGCCTCATGCAAATTTGTAATTGAAAATGAGAGACATTTTAATAGCCCGTTTAGATAATTGTGAATATTCATCTTTAATGCCACACAAAAACTCAATGAATGACAGTCCTTAAATGTTTCTTAAATGTTAGCTGCAAAGTAGAATCTTAAAGCACAACAATGACCACTTTGTTCTTAGTTACAGCAAAGTCTGTTGGTTTTCTTGCACTTTGTGACCCAAGCATGATCCCAAATCATCATGTATTTGTTATTTGGGAAATGGTCTGAAAATAGACCTTGTAAATGTTGACACATTGACACATTTCATTACACAGCATTATCACATATCACCTCTAGAAAACTCCACTGAACTCTGTGAGAAAATAAGTGATAAAAGTGACTAATGTCTTTGCATTATTATAAAATAATCTTGACAGCTATGAACCTGCTGGTGTAGCAAAAAAAAAAAAAAAAAAAAAAAAGCCCTTTCCTAGAAATACATAGGTCTGGATGCAACTCCATGCTAAGCTACTACCTAAGGAACCTTAAGAAAAGTTCTTCGTTTTCCTATGATTCAGTTTTGAACTATAAAATGGAAGTTTTGAATTTGAGTCAGTGTTTACCAGTGGAAGCAGGATTGGCACATGAGGGGAAAAAACTGTTGTGAATAACTATCTCTCATATTATATGATATTTAATAACCTTGGCTTCCTTCACTAACACAAGTAGCACACTCTACTTCAATTGTTGCAAAAGCCCAGAGCCATCAGGAGAACACTTTGAGGGTAATATTGCATCTATTTGAGACTTAATAGACTAAAGGAATTTCATGTTTCTTTTCAATCCTGAGCCTAATTCTATTTTTTAAAAAAGTGGGAAAATAGCTATTTTTTTGGTTTATTTATTCATATGGGCATACATTGTTTGGGCCATCTCTCCCTCCTGACCTCTACCCCCTTCTTCGCTTCCCCACCCACCTCACTTCCAGGCAGAACCTGTTCTTCCCTCTTCTCCAATTTTGTTGAAGAGAAGACATAAACAATAATAAGAAAGGTATAGGGTTTTTGCTAGTTTGAGATAGGATAGCTATACAGAGAGATTCCTAGCATTGCTTCCATGCACACGTGTATTACAACCCGAATTGATTCATCTCTACCTGACCTCTTCACTACTTCCCGGTCACCTTCCCATAGTGGCCTCTGCCAGTTTAAGATTGTTATATTTGCTCCTCTACAGGGAGCACATCAAAGAGTTTCAATTTTTGGGTTTCCTCGTTCTTCTTGTATGTGTTCCTCCCTTAGTGTGTGACCCATGTCCAATAATATTACTGCATTTGTTTTAGGTCTAAAGTCCTTGTATAAGGAAGAACATTTGATTTTTGGCCTTCTGTGCCTGGCTAACTTCGCTTAAGATGATGTTCTCCAGCTCCATCCACTTACTTGCGAATGACAAAATTTCATTCTTCTTTGTGGCTGAGTAAAAATCTATTGTGTGTAAATACCACATTTTCTTAATCCATTCGTCAGTGGTGGGGCATCTTGGCTGTTTCCATAACTTGGCTGCAATAAACATGGGTGTGCAGGTGCCTAAGGAATAACTCGAGTCGCATTCCTTCGGGTATATCCCTAGGAGCGGATTGCTGGATCATATGGCAGATCTATGTTTAGTTTTTTAAGAAGCCTCCATATTGTTTTCCAAAGTGGTTGTACTAGCTTACATTCCCTCTAGCAGTGTACAAGGGCTCCTTTTTCCCTGTATCCTCTCCAACATTTGTTATTGGTGGTGTTTTTGATGATGGCTATTCTAACAGAGGTGAGGTGGAATCTTAGTGTGGTTTTGATTTGCATTTCCTTTATGGGGGAAAATGGCTATTATTGAAAAATATCGAACATATTTTGAATTTTTTTTCTGTGTACCTCTATTTAGGTATTACAAGCATTCTTAAATATATTTGATTTGAATAAATATTTGTGATCACATGGAAAGTAACAAAATTAGAAGAGCTAGGGATAGGGGCAGGAAGGAGAAAACAGAGATACGAAGAAATCCTCACAATATCCTGGCCAGATTTTTACAAACTAAGGATTCTTGAAATCTTTAGTAGTTGACAGCATTTTGCAATGCTCTTGCTCAGCTGACCAGAGGGTTAGAAAGGAAGAACTAAGTTTCCCCTACACCATCAAGCTTTGGGGAACCTACATATAGCACCCAATCCTTTCTTGGTCAGTCCAGTCTCCTCTTTGTTCTGAGGGCAAAGGCTGAGTGCTGGTGCTGACTGCCTGCATTTGAATCCCAGATCAGCACTTATTGACTGTATTACTTTGAAACTTACTTAACCTTTTTGTGACTGAGTTATGTCACTTGTCAAAAGAATGAAAACACTAGTCTCCAAGTCCAGCTGTGAGGATTAAATGTGATAATACTTTCAAATAGTAGTGTAGGTGAGGAACAATACATGCCAACTGACAGCATTACTAAGTGAAGGCAGGAAGCCCACTTGCCTCCACCAAAACCCTAGGCCACCTCTGATATTCTGTTTACCTTTTCCTGTTATGTTTTTCTATTCTTTCGTCAGAAGGCTGAGAATGAAGCTGGCTTTATCATACTTTTATGTGAACACAGGGGTTATTGGCTGTGATGGGAGAATCAGCACTAAGTAATCTTGAATGCTTTCACACTGAAGGCAAAGCCAGTTCCCAAATCCCAATAGGGCCAGTACACCAGAAGTTTAGGGGATTGGTCTCAAACCATCTCCTCTGCCAATCAAAGTCCTACAGAAACAGGCCAAAAAGAAATTCTCAATATTTTCAGCTTTCTAATGATCATTGAGAAGAAAGTTCTAGGTTTAAAAAAGTCTCCTTAATGAGACTTTCCACAGTGTGCATTTGGAAAGCTGTGGAGGTAAATGAATGTCAAAAAATAAAATACAGGCCTAGGCATAGTAGTTCATGCCTGTAGTCCATCTATTCCAGAAGCAGAGATTAGGAGGATGGTGGCTCAAAGCCAGCTCAGGCAAAAATGTTAGACCCCCATCTCAACCAACAAGTCAAGCATGGTGTGAATGCCTGCCATCCCAGCTACACAGAAGGCCAGCCCTGGGCAAAAATGTGAGACTTTGCTTTACAAAAAAAAAAAAGGCTAGGGGCACAGCTCAAGTGATAGAGCCCCTGCTTAGCAAGTGTGAGACCCTGAGTTCAAACCCTAGTACTTAAAAAATAAAAATACAAACAATATTTAATCAAAAATTTAGCTGGCAATGGACTGTTCTGCCATTAGAAATATGTCAGTGGAAGTACGTGAAAAAAATTATGGTGGTGCTAAAACCAGTGGTCTCAAAGAAGCTGTTATACTGTGCTCACGTGCTTCTCTTGAAATTCTTTTTATACATTTCCAAGGCATATTTTGAGATGGATGAGTAAGAAATTGCATCTTTTGTTCCTTTCTATGAAATAGAATTCCTCCCTTTCTCACATATCATAGGTATTCCCCACCTGCATAGTCTTTTCTTGTTACTTCCCCAGCAACAGCTTTCTGGCACCCCTAGACTAGGCTGTCTTCCAGGTACCCGCTGTGCTGCATCCTTTCCTTCTTTGTCACATTCAACTTGCCTGACTGATGACTGTCTTTCCAGCCAAACTGAAAGTTTCTTTCATGAGGCATGGTCCATGTAGACCTCACTCATTGCCTGATAATCCTATTGCCTTGCTTAGTAGTGTTTAATTAAAGCAGAACTGAATTTCCTGAGGTAATCATACTAATGACTGTAGGTTCTTAGCTGGTCCTGCTCCAGTAAGGAAGGTCAGCTGGCCAGAATGTCACAGCTCACTTCCTACCAGATACTTGACACCTTCTCCTGCTGCTGACTTCTAGGAACTGGAACAACTACAGTTACTGACTCTTCAGTGGTCACTCACTGGAACTTGGGCCATTTGTTCATCTCTTTCCATCACAGTCACCCTATTTCCTTGATGAGAACTACTGGAGGTAGGAGGTCCAGCACGGAAGGTTTTTTAAAAAAAAGTTTGTCTCAAACAGAATTAAGCTCCTGAGGTCAGGATTCAAGAGACATATTCAGGAGCAGAATTGACTGAGTTTGTTGAGATGGACATGATGTGTCAGGGTGTGTAGAACTCCAGATGGTGCTGTGTTTTCTAGTTCAGGTGACTGGTTGAATGGAAACTCTATTAACTATGACTACCACTGTCAACAAGACCCTGAGGTAAAGGCCCTACTGAACCCACCCTCTCTCTCAGTAAGTGACTGCTGTCCCCATGGCCTGTGGATCAGCATGACAATGTGTCAGTGACTGTGGCAGTCTCAAAAGAGATGTGGGTAAAGGCACTGGAATTGCCCCACGCCCACTGAAGACTCATGCTTGAGCGTGATCTAGGAGGAGGTAGGGGCCCAAGCTGTTCTGCTGGTGATGCTTCCAGAGGTGAAGCATGTCAGTGAATGGGTAATAGAAACATATGGGGACTTACAAATATTGATAGAAAAGTAGAAATTTGTGAACAATATTACAGAAAGGCAAATGTCAAAGTACACCTGCAATATGTGCAAAGGCAGATAGGAATAGACTTAACCAGTCCTTGGTTTGTAAGGAATGCTGCTTGGTCCATTCCTCTGAACACTTGGTCAAGAGTCTACACTTCTGAGTTTCTCACTCCCACTTACTGTACCAATTCTTGGACTTAAAAAGACCTGATGTCCCTTGGCCCCTTTCTTCATTTTAACCTAATTTATCAGCACCATGTCTATTTCCCATAGATCTACCATCCATCAGTCCATCCATTCTCTGGCTGATGTTCTGGAGTCACTTTGTCCTTTCATCTCATCCACAAGGTAAAGCCCTAAGCCTGTATTTTTATTAATTCCTGCCTTCTTCACTCTGTTCTATTCTATGACTGTTGTGGGGGAACCCATGTAGCCAGGACAAGACTGTCCAACAATCCTTCCAAGTGTCACCAGCCATCCCTTTGTCCCACTTGGTTAGAGTATTCCAAAGACTAAACTCTGGTTTCCTGTTCTGGAACCCTTGTCCCTCTGGTGGATCTCATTCACCACTGTAGTGTCAACCATAAAAATTAGTTCCATTTATCTCTGCTGCATAGAGTACAGGTATGCACACCTAGGAGTAAACATGAGATGATTACACATAAGACTCCAGGCTGCTACAGCAAGTGGTGATGAGACAGGATTAAAAATGATTAAGATAACAATAAAAAATAGTAACTAACACTTACTAAGCTCTTAGTGTCAGGCAGTGTCCCAAGGGTGTCACCTCATTTAATCCTCATGACAACATCATGAAGTAGGGAAAAACAGATTCCTGTTTACTCACCCTTCTTTGTGAAGAGAACCCCAATTTAGTTCATCCCCATGGCAAGGTAAAGGAGCCAACATCAAACACACGGATCAACAGAACATCTGGAGTGAGGGGAGAGAATGTGATTTTGAGATTCCAACAACAGTGGAATGTTAAAGACTGAAGATAAAGAAACTTATTGCTGGGCATATTTCCAATCACACAGGAATTGCTCTCTTCTTAGAAAAGAGTTCTGATCCTTCCACACTGACTCCGATACCACATGGAGACTAGAGAACCTGAATAGAGACTGCCCCTCATGAACACAAGCTGTGGGTCATTGCGTAGTGAAAAACACTCCAGAGCTTCTGTGCAACAGCAGAACTTTTATAGAGTAATCATTTGTTCTCCAGAATTCGTCATCTGATTCTATAACTCTTCCAGTTGTCACACTCTGCAGTGGGATGAAGAGGAACCACAATAGAGTCAAAGAAAGAAAGATGAGAAATGACCAGGATCAGGTAAATCTACAGCATATTTATTTTAAAAAGTTCTTACACTCTTGAGTTGTGCCAATCTGTCCAGCAACAAAGATTTTAAACTCTGGGCTGGAATGAAGGACATACACGTCTTAATGACTCTAATTAGAGATGGGAACTTGGAATAATTAGTATAAAACCCTTCCACCTTGATTTCAATCTAATCTTTTCCAGCCTCTTCTAGGTCCTGGTTGCATGCTGCAGGATTGATGCTTTCGATATCCCATCTTCTGTGCTCTGAACCCTTTTCTTCCCTCTTCTGAGTCATTTCTTCACCACTTTGTCTTCTCTGTAATGCTACTCAGGCACCATCTACTCCAAGTAGCTGCAGCACATTGGCAGTTGGTGTTCCATTTTTGTCTGTTCCAACTGCAACCTATACATGCCTCTATTACATCACTGCTGCTGTTGATCTGGAAATATATCCATACTAGAACCAGATGTGGTGGTGTATACCCATAATCCCAGCACTCAGGAGGCTGAGTCAGAAGGATCACCAGGAGTTTTAGGTTAGCCTGGGCTACATAGGGAGATCATGCCTCAAAAATAAACAAAAACAAAATAAAATCTATGTACTGGGATTCTGTTTTTAACAATTTACTCTCCATACCTCCTGGGAACCTTTTCTCTGCCATTCTTGCTGCTGGAATGTCCTTCTCAGGGGGCTCTCTCTCTTGTTCAGATCCTTTCTGATTCTCTAGAAGAGCACCTTATTTATTTCTTTAATAGTATTGATCCCAAGCTTGAAATCTTTTATTCATTTGCTTTCTTGTATCTGCCTTTCCTTTCCTGGAAGGACCAAAGGCAAGGGCCATGCTTTTTTGTCTCCATCACAGAGCCTGGCATTTTCTAGGGTCTCTAAAAATATTAGGATAAATAATAACACATCTAGAACATAATAATCAAAATTAGTACCTAAAATCCAATCTGGATCTGCTTTGCTGCATATATTTCAAAAAAACTAATTATCTATATTGTTTGTTCTTGAAAACTTTTATTTCACAGTCAACATATAACACACAAAATCCAAAATGTTTAAGCAGACACCATGCAGGTTTTTTCACTGAATGATGAAGTGATAAGAACTGCCACTGCTCTTGAGAGTACTGGTTCTTCATAAGCTTTGAGGCAAGTGCATTATTCTCTTTCAAAGTAGTTCCTTTTGAAACTATTGCCAGCAGCCTTAGGCATTCCCTTGTGGTTGTCAGCTGCCTGCTCTGTACCAGTGTTGGAATATGTATGATACCAGCTCCACCCCAACACTTTGGTCCCTCTCAATTTATGTTCCCAACTCAACCTACCTGTTTAGGTGGGGTGATGCATTCAGAGAATATTGTCTCCTCAATAAATTTGGTTATTGTTAAAGGGGGCATGGTGGTGCATACCTGTCTGTATTCTCAGCTACTCAGGAGGTATAGGTAGGATGATCCTTGTCCGAGGCCAGCCCCAGGCAAAAGGCAAGACCGTATGTGAAAAATATGTAAAGTAAAAAGGGCTGAGAGTGGCTTAAATGGTAGAGCGCCTGCCTAGTAAGTTCAAGGACCTGGGTTCCAACCTCAATACTGCCAAAATTAAACAAACAAACAAACAAACTTATTGTTTGTCACCATGGAACACACATGATGTTTTTCTTGGTCTCCGTGGCCTTCAGCATACTGTGCAAGGGATGTAGAAGAGAAGGTAGGAGAGCACTGAGAGCACCTGGCCCACTGTTCTCATTCTACACCGTAAAACAAATGATTCTTCAAATAATGATGTCTCTACTTAGAATGTGCCTTGGCTACTTTCTCCCCTCCTTTACAAAGAGCCACTCCCTCTTAGGAAGAGAAGTTTGGCTTTCTTTGCCCTCACATTTGAAACTTCCACACTGTAGCACATAGAACTGGAAAAAGCACACTGGAATTTAATGATCTTTCTTTCTTTTCCACATCAATGACTATGACTGGGCTTGATGCACTTTTCTGGCTAGTAGCCAAGTTTTCCCCAACAGTTCCTCTCCTTTTGTCAGCACTATTACCATGAACAGTCAGCCTGAATTCAAAATCTGGTTCCACCAGCAGTAGCTGTGAGACTTTGGGTTCACCAAATACCTTTTATTTGTTTGTTTATTTATTTGGTAAAACAGGAATCTTCATCCTAATAAAACCTAATGTCTAAGATTATTTTATTATTGAATTGAATAATTGATGTAAACTGTCCGCCTGCCATCTGGCATATTGTTAAACTTAAATTTTAAACAATAGTAATAAAAGAGTAGTTAGTTACACATATAGCTAATTATGATAAATTATCAAGATTTATCATCATCATGATGAAGAGAATAGGTGTTAGTATGAAGCCAATCTACCACTACATCTGTGTCTACCACTTACTTCTTTGAACTGTTTTCCTCCTGTATAAATATGAACAATAATCTCCCTCAAAACATTGCTTGGAGGGTCAGGTCATGTTAAAAATGAATAGATGAAATTTTAGGGCCTGGTTCATAGTAAGAGTTCAGTAAACAGTAAATGTTCAAAAAGAGAACTCAGTGGCAGAGTTCTCTCAATGACAAAGGGAAAAAAAATCTGGTAATGCTTTTTCTCCAAATGTACTTTCTGTTCCTTTGAATTATTTTGTAGGTAAAGAGACCAGGCACAAATTTAAAAAACATTTGATCCTATCAGTGAATTAACAAATATAGACCAAGTCAGAGGTTTCTAAACTTTCTCAGTTCACAGGGTCCTTAGAAAGCATTTCATGGTGCCCCTGACCCAAAAGACATATTTAGCTGTATCATTTATTAAGAAAAGTGTTAGCAATTTAGTAAGAATTTTATGTCTTAGTAACTTACTAGATAGCTGTTTGAAACAATACACATAAATTAAGAAAAAAACAATGCTTTTAACATTTCATTTATAAATATCTATAATTACTAGTGGGATATGTGTGATTTCTCAAATCTGAGAAGCATATTAGACACTGCCACTCTAGTTGATTTGTGTGTGGCAGTTGTATTTTATAACACCACCAACCAAAATCCTAGTTTCAAAAGATTTGTTATGATTGGAAGGAGGGCAGACAATTCAATGTTGGTGCTGCAAATTGCCTCTTTGGTAGTCTGCTCTCTGCTCCCATGGGTATTAGGATCATTGTATGTCCTTCAAAAGCATAAAATATCATCCTATCCTTGTGTGTTTGCTGCAGTGGCTGGTATGTACTCTTTGGCACACAGTTTGGGAACCACCAGCATCATCATTTCTGTGTGCCAAGAACTCTGCTAAGCATTGGGTTTAATGCAATGACATAGACAGACACAGTCTGTGCTCCATGGTTCTCACAGATTAGTCTAGGAGGCCAACATTAATAAATCAACCTTGCTAGTAAATGCATTATCATAAATGATGATACAATGAAGTAAAACCAGGGTGTTACCAGCTGGATCTTGTTCTCAGAACTGAGAGAAGAATCTCTCCAGACCTGTTTCTCAGTAGGTGTTTCTTCTAGCAGAAGTCATCCTATAAATGATCAGTACCATCCTTTCTCAAACATGACTTGGATGGGGAAGACAACTGGTTAAGTACCAATTGTAGAATTACACATGGCAATGTGTGGGAGCTGGTGGAGTGGCACAAATGGTAGCATACTTGTCTAGGAAGCCCACAGCTGTTAGTTCAAACCCCAGTACAGTCAGTACACAAAAACAAACAAACAAACAACAGCAAAAAACCAAAGCAATGTTTATCTTAATAGCTGTATCTGGCTGTATCAGAAGATATTTATATCCTACATCAGCTTGGTTTTCAGGGAAGATATTTAAAGAGAACTTTCCAAGAAAGATCATGTCATTGTTTTAACCGAGCTTTTGTTATAAACCCTAAGAGTTGGGCCAGGCTAGCTGCCTGGGCCTCTGAGGATGGATCCCTTTTGTCCAGGTCCCAGGAAGACTGAAGCTTACAACCTGGACGCGGGTTGTCTTGTTTTCTTGGCCCCTAAGCGCTGGGTCCTCATCTTCATCTCTAGATCCCTGTTCTTCAAACTTGTAATAAGGGCTAAAATGGTAGGCAAAGGACTCAGGTCTTGTGTGCTAAACAAATAACATTATAGACGAGAGTTTTGACCACAGCCTCATCCTCTAGTTCCCCGCCTCTCCAAAATACCCCTGCCCTGTATTCTAGTCCCTCCTTGGGTTGCTGGAAAGGCACGAACCTGGAGCTCCCACTAGTGGCAGAAAGGAGCCACCAACATAGCTCAGCTTGGCATTTGATTTTTCACTTAATCACATTGGGCAGCCTATGGTCTACCAGAAGCATCCAAAACCAGCATCTTCACCTTCTAGGAACATTTCTCACTGGCAGTTTCCTATGGACTTTCAGAAACAATGGCTGTCTCCAGGCCTTTATAAAGTTCTCTTCAATGTTGATGCCAAAGCCTCAGTTTTTAACGGGGGAAGTCTGAAGTCAACTCATTCTTATCACCATCTTCCCTCTTAGCTGACTACTGTCTTTTTTTTTGAGGATTGTTCACAATCAAGAGATATGAAGTACACACACACACACACACACACACACACACACACACACATGTGCACACACACACAAAATTCATGCTTCTCTTCCACCAGAAGGGAAACAGTAGGGTGGCTGTGAAAGTCTGGACTGATCAGTTCAGGAAAGCTCAGCCTGCAGGATTAGAAAGAGCACTGCCCCTCCTTTCCTCCATGACACTCTGCTCTCCTTAGCCTGCCTTTCTTATCATCAGGATGCTGCTTTGGGGAAGCCCAGCATGAAGGGGCAAAGGAAGTTCCTTGGTCTTCCCAAGATGTAGGCTGCAGATCTACCTTGAACCCAGGTGCAATGGTTCCCTGGGCTGCCTCAAGGTCTAGCCCATGTTCCTAGGGGATCAAATTGTAGTTTGGGGAAAAATCTTTATAATAATAAAGTATGTGTCTGGCACATCCCCACAAACATCCCCAAGCACAGAGGAGCTAGGTCAGGAAGTAAGTACTCTTGGATCAAGTTAAACACTACCTCCTCACACCCAACTAATAACAATATTATTATATTGATAGCTTAAAAACAATTTCGTAATAAAAATGCTGACTGTCACTACTAAAATCAGCTTTTCTTATTCTTATCCAGTGACCTTCTCATGCCATCCAGGGGCCAGCAAGGCAACAGAGCTCTGATCTTATTCACCGTTCTTGGTAGTTGTAATGATATTGAGGCTTTTACTAATTTGCAGCAGAGACTCTGAAAGATGGAGAACCCTTTTCATTGGAGAACTAACTGGCAACACAAAAATGGTTACCAAGTGTTTTGCGACAAATTGTGTCCCCCTGAAATTCATATGATGAGTCCTATCTTCTTGGACCTAAGAATGTGACCGTATTTGGAATAGGGACTTTAAAAACATGATTGAGCTAAAGTGAACCCAGTGTGGCCTGGGTTCTATTCCAATATGACTGGTGTCTTTATAGGAAGAGACTAGGACCCAGACATACAGAAGGATGGCCTTGTGATGACACAGAGGGAAGCCATGGAGGGAAGCCTAAGAAGAAACCAGTCATGCCCACATTTTGATGATGTTGGATTTCTATTCTTCACAACTGTGAGAAAATCAGTTCTGTGGCTCAAACCACTCAATCTGTGGTATTCTGTTATGGTCATCCTAGAAAACTGCTACACCAAGGTCGGGAGTTTTTCCAACTATTTTAATGGTAGTGATACAAAATTCAAAATGATACCACTGAATACAGTAGAACTGGGACTCCAGTTCTGATAATTCTCACTCTGTAGTCTTTATGTAAATGGCAAATATTAATTTTTCACCATCTTGACTTTTTTTAACCAGTGGCTTTCAAAAGGCTGGTAAAGAGCATTTTAGAGGGAAAACATTTTTAGTGAACTGTGCTTTCTATGTGTACTCAGATTACTTCACAAGGCTTCCTGTTGCAGGTAAGCCTGATTTCTGTGTCTCCTCTGGATGTGCCCTCCACACCAAGTGCTCTGCTGTGAACACAGGTCCCAGATGGAAAATGGAGGATCTGTGGAACCTTAGGTGCCAGAGGCTGTGTAAGCCTTTGCTTGTCATGTGCACATTGGGTCAAAGACTTGAAACTCCCACGGTAGGGCTGTAAGAGCCCATTTTCTTAGGCTGCTTCAGATACCCAGGTGCTCTCACTGTGGTCTGGACTCTCATCCTGAGCCCCATGTACTAAAAGTATCTGGGAAGAATTTCTGTCCCACTGGGAGTTCACTGCATGGTGACCTATCTCACTGCGAAAAGAAAAGCAGCATTCCAACAAGGAACGGCCTGATTTAAGGAGAATTCCTCATTCCACTGAAGTACTATTCATCCTAATCTTCATGCTAATAGCCAAATTCATAAAGCCTTTCACTTGTGAGACAGAATAAGAAAGGCCTAATTTCCCAACCATGTTTTCTGTCTTGAAGGAGAAGCAGATTCTTACAGGATAGGGCTATTTATGCCATCTGCTTCCTTTGAAGCTTGCACTGAATTCCGCACACACCTCAGTGGAAGGGGAATTATTTGCCAGATATATGGTGTCCACGAGAAGGGCCTCTTATGAGTCAGTGTTCAAATATGTTACTGGCTCAATAAACAGAGGCTCCCCAAGCTTGCAAAGGGACTTTCCTTAGTCTGGGCAGGTGCAGAATGTTTGGCTCTGACTGCTCCTAGGGTGGTGGTGATGACTACCTGTGTGAGCCAAGCACAAATAGACCCAGCATGCATGAGCAGACCACCCTGCTGTGTATTGTCCCAGGACAAGAACAAAAGATTCACAAACAGAAGTCCTGAACCTTTTGCAAAAGTTGCCAATTCACCTGGCTATGTCAGCCACTTGTCAGACTATATAAGCTTTACTTTTTGCTTCCTCAGAGAGCACACTAAGTGCTAGTACACCCTGCCCGTGTACTATCTACTGTCTCCCTAAGGCTTGTGCATAAGCCCCAGTAAAGCCTCATTCAGATGGAATTGCTTGCTGCATCATGATTCCTAGTTCCACTGACCACAAGAACTTAAGGCTGAGCTGGTACCACTAAGACCTGGTGACAGAAAGAGCTGGTTGATGGGGATCACTTGTACTAACCTAGTTCCCAAACACTACCTTGTGTGTTGAGTAAGCCAGAAATCACTAATATCTGATTGACAGGGTGACCATGATTGATACCTCTGCTGCCTGTCAAACGTGGCCTGGAAATGTGACAAAAGAGATGCCTTAGAGCAGCTGCGTGCTGCTTCCCTGCAACAACACTGTCTTGGCTTTTGTCCTGGAGGACACAGGACACAGGTCCTGCAAAAGGGGTTGCGGAATTGACCTTCTCTAAGCACCTGCTACTTTGAATGAAGGCATTTAAGCCTGTGCTGTTGGGAGGCTAAGCCTGAGGAGGCAGAGTAGGGTGATAGTCCAACTAGAAGTAGACTACACCTTGAAGTAGACTAAATAATTGAAAACTTGGACAATGCAGTCAAAGTTAAACTTAAACCCATGTTTAAAGGTACCCAACACCATCTACCAGACTAGAGAAAGGAAGTCATTTTTTTTGACACTAAAACACATCTTTTTATTTCATACTAAACTTAAAAATATAAATCCCATAAAATGCTTATCAAATACTGTACATGTAAGTACTGTCAAATATTATTGGATTATGACATTATGTACAGTTGCTAAGGTTAATTAGAAACAGAAAAAAATAGCATAAGTTTGTTGATATCGAATTTCAGACGCCAAATGTTTTTTTTTTTTTTTTTCCTTTTTCTTTTATTATTCATATGTGCATACAAGGCTTGGTTTATTTCTCCCCCCTGCCCCCACCCCCTCCCTTACCACCCACTCCACCCCCTCCCGCTCCCCCCCTCAATACCCAGCAGAAACTATTTTGCCCTTATCTCTAATTTTGTTGTAGAGAGAGTATAAGCAATAATAGGAAGGAACAAGGGGTTTTGCTGGTTGAGATAAGGATAGCTATACAGGGCATTGACTCACATTGATTTCCTGTGCGTGGGTGTTACCTTCTAGGTTAATTCTCCAAATGTTTTTAAATTTGGCAACTGGAAGTCATTTTTTGCATTGGAAGTCTATATTTCTAAACTCGCAGCCTAATTAATCTGCCCATTACTACATTTTTTTTTTGTTCCTGATTTCTTCCTTCCTTTCTTGTGGGACTGGGGTTTGAACTCAGGGCTTCTTGCTTACAAAGCAGGCACTCTACTGCTTGAGCCACACCTCCAGTCCCTGTTCTTGATTTCTTTCCCTAGAAAGGATCTTCCCATCTACTGTAAGTAGTAGTAGTAATGTCTTCATTTACTAATAAAGAACTATTGTCAAATAGACTTCTTGGAAAATCTTTTGAGATCTCAGAAACTTGGAAGGCCCTTGGTGCCTTGAGGTTTTAGCCAGTTACTGTTGCTAACTGTAGTGTGTCTTCACTTCCTCATTCTCAAAGTGCCACATTGCTATTTCCGCTCCACTGAAACCATCTGTTGGAGAAATACCCAGAAGCTCGAAAGCTCCCTAGGGTGAGTTGAAAACTGTGCTCACTTCAGGCTGAACTTGCCCTGCAGGTGCTGGGCTTGTGAGCTGAGAGCCTTGAAGTGGAGGAAAAGGCCCCCACCCCTGGGGGCACAGGGCAAGGGCAACAGAGTGCAGGCTGGACTGGAGTTGCCTGTTGCCCCCCAGCTGTTCATGCAACACCCTTGTGAGCGCGTGCACTCACACACACACACACAGCTCCAAATGGGGTACTCCCTCTGCCTTCTGCCTTCAGCCTCCTTCTGATCTCTCTGTGGGGTTTCTAACTGCACTCCTCACCTCCCTGTGCTCATCAGCTCTTCAGTTCCCTGGTCCAGGAAGTGGTCCTGCCTTGTTCATCCCTCAGCATAGCCCTGTTTTCCTGTCAGGTGGCGGCTCTAGCATGCTGCTACCCCTCTCACTTCATTATGGTTTCTGGTAAGTCTCTGCTTCCAGTTGGCCAATGTTGACTTTGCATATGTAAAATCAGAATAATCTGCTAAAAACCCAATTTGTCAGATGAACAAATTAGAGATTTTTTCAAAGCATAGACTTTGCTCTAAACCTGCCCTCGCTCCATCCATAGCCCAGAAGCTGCCACAAAAATGTTTTCCTGTGGGCACAGGACAATTTGCAGAGTCACTTTATTGCCAAGGGCAGGAACAAAAGCAGAAACAAGTTATTGTGCTGTGGAAAGGGGATGCCAGTGGTCCTGTGGTTTTTGTTAGGATTAAACCATCTAATAAAAGAAAGCACTTAAAGCAGTCTGGCACCCAATAAATGTCAGCAACTATTACTGTTACTGCTATTACAATAATTATTCATTTAAATTTTACACATGCATATAAATTATATTAGTTAAACTATACACTGGATGAAAAATAACAATAACAATTTAAATAGGGATGCCAGGAAATTGAGAGAGCAATCACCTAGGGCCTTTTTTTTGAGATAGGTCTCACAATATAGCTAAAGCTAGCCTTGAACTTGTGATCCTCCTGTCTCAGACTCTCAAGCACTGGGGTTACTGGCATGCACCAGCATGCCCAGCTTCACTGACCCATATTTTTCATTTCATCATTTACGTTGTTTTGTCATTCTACTTATAACTTAGTGACCAGGAATACATAAAGCTATGAAACTTACAAGCAATTTGGTGGGATTTTCCAAGTAATTTTGACATCCAGTGATTTTTGTGTGCTGGGCTTTCAAATTAGACTCTAAATATGATGAGGCTGGAGGCTGCCCTTCCCTGTGAGTCTTGGAGGGATGCAGGGTTTCACAAACTTATTTGGGCATGAAACCTACTCTTCAGGGTCTCTCTTGCGAAGTGAAGTCTTCCAACAACAAGCTTTGGAAAACACTTCTCTAAAGAATTACTGGGAGATCTTCAGGGGGCAGAAACTTCGTCAAGAGCTGGAAACATTCTGTCAGTATTGAAAACATGTATGTGGGCTGCTCCCCAGAGAGGGGCTGCTTTCTCCTGTCAGAGCAGTAGGAGCTGTGGTTCTGTGGACGGCTTGCAAACTCAGCCAGCCTGGGACTTTGTACCTGCAGATGTACTGAGGCCTGGGCGCTTGATGACTGAAATGTGTCTTGAAAAAATTCTCACTGGAGAAAGAAAAAGCCTGAGACTTTCTAAATGGTGCCATAAACTAATGATCCTCTACAAAGAATAAATTGATCAAAATAATGGAACTGACCACCCCACTGTTGTTCTTACAGAGCAAATAGTGACAAATAATGAAGTGGCACTAAAAGCCATATTCTTCTCTTCAGGGATAGACTGGCTATCAGGTTCATGATCATTTCTTAGATGCAAGTGCAGTGTTTTCTTTGACACTAAAGCCCTGGTGTTCCCGAGATCTAGTGCTAGAATCAGGTACCTGGCTTTGATGCATGTTTCTATCATCACTTCTTATATTTTCTCAGTTTAACTAGCCACCAATTTATATGACATTACATTTGAAATGTGCCAATTAACTGTAAGATACACGCCAATTTCAAAAGTATTGCAATGAAAAAAGAATCTCTTGAAAATGGGATCCTAACTGTGAGCCTGAGGACATTGTCAACTTCTCTAAACCCCACTTTCCTCAGCTATAAAGTTAGAATGACACTATTCACCACCTGGTAGCTTTCTGTGAGAATTAGTTAAGATATTGCAGGTAAAGCAGAAAACACCATACTTAGGGAAGAGAAAGCACCTGATAAATTGCATTTTTAAAATGGCCCTGTCAGCAATTCTAAAATTCTATTTCTTGTAGGAGGAAGAATCATTGTTGTTATAGTTCACTATACCTTGGGTGCAATTTTCTTGTATAAAGGTGCCACTGGCATTGCTACCCAGATTTTCTTTGTATACAAAGATCGACTATCTCAAGAGTGGCATAGCAGTTGCTGAACACCATGTGCTTTTGTACATTTCATTTCTCCAATTCTTTGGGAAGAGTATTTTAACACTTTCAGAAAAGCAATAGAGACGCATAAGAATGACTGTCAATGAGTAAAGAAGTATCATCAACAGCAAGCTTACACACTGACAATTCCATAATTGAGCCCAGGAATATGAAAACTTGAGAGAAGTAGAGAATATGAGAACCTGAAAGAAGTAGGTCCAATGCTGAGGGTGTCCATTTTGCTTAATAGCCGGCATTTCCACAGGTGAATGGACTCAGACTGACAGCAGGGTAGAGGCTTTCCTGACCACAGCTGGTTTTCACTTTCATTGATTCAACCAGCAGCAGATAGAACATATCCTCCATAATCTCCCCCAAAGTGTATCTGTACTAAACATGTACAAACATTTTTTCTTGTTATTCTACCTAAATAATACAGCATAATAAGTATTTCCATAGCATTTATACAGTATTCGATATTATCCATGGATTTTGGAATCTGCAGGGGGTCTTGAACTAATCCCTGGAGGATTCCAAGGGATAACTGTATCCAGCCCTAAAATATACACAATATCTAACTCAGATTGCCAGCTTCCAAGTGATTAAGTTCAAGTTCCCACAGAATGTATCTGGTGTCCATCCCCCGACCAGCTGAGTTGGGCCATGTGCTTATCCAGTGTTTTCCCTGAAAGGGGACCAGCAGACAAACCAGTGTCCTCTTTCACAGCTGGGGAAGGAGCAACTTCTAAGAAAAATAAGAGCTTTGTATGCTTGCCAGAAAGCAATGATTAAATGCAAGAAGCAGAGGGCAAGTGTATGTCAATGCGTCATCAGATGGGCCTTGTTCAAAGTGGTCACCTGGCAGTGCTTCTGCTCACTGATCCACCAGGAGTGTTTTGAAAACATTGCATGAAACAGGCTGAAGACACTCTAGTTACTACACGCGGAAGCCACAAGTTCCCAGTCAGAACGGGCTGTCACACTGTAAACTTCACAGGACAGATGCTATATTTAACTTATGACACAGGTCAAGATGAGGAAAGGATGGGAGTGCACAACCCATTTATTCTTCAAGACCACTCCATTACCATTGAGTCTTCCATGTGGAATGGACAGGGGTTTTTCTCTCAATAAAGGTCTCACTGATAGTACATCCTTCAGTAGGCCCCAATTGTGGGCTCTCACAGGGGAAGAGAAAAAAAATCTCTAAGTAGAAAGGAGGATAGGAATAAGTGAGTAATGAGAGACTCATTCCTTAGCCACATACAACCAGAGATTCTGTGGATATCCTAATCCCAGAGTTATTCCCATTAAGTCTTTTGAGGGTAGAACTGATACATGGGACCATGAATGACTTCAAGCAAGGACCTGGTGATGCGTGGCCTCTCAGTCACTCTCAGAGCAAGTAGATGGGTGTGACTTGGGGCTATGATGACCTCCACAGCAGATATGACTCCAGTTGAGCCTGAATTAGAAAAGGCACAATTAGTACGTCTTTCCTGAACTCTCACTGGGCTTCACTTTAAAAACAACAAAAGGCCTGTGTGAGTAAGTTTTGTGTTATTGTAACAAAATACCTAAGATAATCAACTTAAAAAGATGAAAGGTTTCTTATGGCTCACAGTTTTGGAGGTTTCAGTCCATGGTCATATGGCCCCATTGCTTTTGGGCCTATAGTGAGACAGTTCATTATGACCTGCGGCAGAGGAAGCTTTTCACTTCAAAGGGGCTAGAAAGCAAAGAGGAGGGGCCAAGGTCCCCAAATCCCCTTTAGGACCCATTTTCTAAAGGTTCTACCACTTTCCAATAGCACCATAGGCTGGGGACCAAGCCTTAACTCCTCTGGTGTTGGAGTCTTTGGGGGATATTCAAGACACAAATGATACACTTGAACATTTTATTTCACTTCTACACTAAGAGATAGTTTCAATGTTGCATTCTCCCTATATGAGCATACACATTTTACAGATTTGCTTCAGTCCCTATCTCTGTTGCATTGAAACCTCAGCAAAATAGGCTTGATTGCCATTTTTTAAAATAAGTTGATTTGAGAGCTAAGGGAGATGACATATATACAAAACGCTCTGCATGGAGCCTGGTGGAAAACAAAAGATATCTGCTGCTCGTTAATGGTAATTATTGTTGTGAAGTTGGTATACTGATGCCAAGCAAGGATCCAGGATAAGTTAGCATAGTAGATCTCACAGGACTGAGAGGACATTAGTAAAGGGGAGAAATGGGGGCAGAAAGGTAACCAAAGTGTCAATTTCAACCAGTCATCAGGTGTGCTTGGTACAAACCAATTACTCCCTCCTGTCATCTGAATCTCCCTTTCCCCCATTAAAGCTATGTATTTGCTCTCTCACCCCATCTCAAGTGGCCAGAACTCACACTTCAGTGCTCCTTGGTTGCATCCATATTTGATCTATCCCTCTATCACATACACCTTATCCAGCCAGGCTCTCACTTTGCACTACACCCTGCTCTGGCAGAAATCGGATACTAACATAAAGATGGTATTAATGCTTAATGGGTCTTCGCGGTTGTCTCCCAGTAACATCACATCGGTGGCTACTGGCCCAAGGTCTGCTCGTAGGGATGTCTTGATCTAATATGGATCTGAAAGGGAGATGATTTTAATCCGAGCTGTTTTCAGGATTCTTTAAATCAAGCTCTCGCTTACCTTCTTTGCCTGTGTGTAGACTCAATCTTCAAAGCAAGTTGAGAATATCTCCGTATGTCAAAGAAATATCAAAATCTTTGGATTTGTTCATGATGAAGTTACTGCTACATCAAGATTATTTGTAGTATCTTTGGAGTTAGTCTTCACCATTTGAAAAATGGATTTGTAATAAATCCATTCTTTAGCTCTCAGGAACATCTTATCCTAAAGGATACTCAATAAGCCAGCATGTGCGGAGGACCAGAGAATGGAGTTGTGTTGCCTGGAGATGGGAGATGGAGCACATAAATTTGATATTCATGACATGAACCAGACTTCACAGTTTTAGAACCCTATTTAACAATACTGTTGCCTATTAGAATCAACTGGAGAATTTTAAAAATATCAATTCTTAAGACACCCCCGGAGGGATGGTGATTCAACTGATATGGGGTGAAAACCGAGAATCAGTATTTTTAAAAAGTTCCTGAGGTGATTCTGCTAAGGATGTAAGAGAGTCACTGCCTTAGAACAGCATATATAATACAAAGCAGGTGAAAATGGCATTGAATTAGGAAGATGGATCTTAGTTGTGACCACAAGCTGAGGTCAGGTTTATGCTCTGGAAGCACTCAGCAACTAAAGTTTGATAAGTTTGGGGGAAAGAACCCTTAGGAAGAAGCCAAGAATCACAATAATTTATATATTATGGATTAGAGGAGTTCTCCCTCCACTGCCAATCACCTCTAATTTTCTTCCTCATTGTTGTAGGAGTAGTGTATGTGTCTGGACCTCTCTTTCCCTGTCCATTCAATGACCAAGTTGGATTAGATACACTCAAGAGCATCCTCCAGTTTTGTTATTCTATGATTCTAAGAGAGTTTTCCAGTATTAGAGGAAGTGGGAGCTACAGCTCCACCTCCTCATTAATATTCTGTAGTCATCCCTTATAAGAAGTTGTCCTGGGAAATCTGAGTCAACAGTCCCCCAGCTCTAGCCCTCTCATATGTCAAATGCCAGTCTGGGATGGGGACAGCTACAGCTCCACGCTGGGGCTTCCTTTTTCCTGACTTCTCTGAAGGATTTCATGTGATTCTTGTAAATGCCACCCGTTTTAATTGTAGGATCGGCCTCTAAGTGCGCTCCTTGTTTTCCTATAAGCACATGGCCTGCTCACTGCTGGTATCTGCACAGGAAGTGGTGGGATGTGGAAGTTTACCCAATGTCAGTGTACACTCGTCTTCCTGGTCTGAGCCGTGGAGCCCAGCCAGCAGTTGCTGTGGCACTGAGATCTTCACTCCCCTTCGCCCCCACCCCTCTCCAGTCCCAGCAGCCTTTGGCTGCTCCAGAGTCTCCTGCTTCTTGCTTTTCTGAGCAGAGCTTAAGGAAGTTGATCAAAACAACAACAAAAACTGTTTATTTCTTACATCCTTTGCAGCAGGCTCTGTACTAAGAATGCCACATTGGTCTCTCTAGGCTTCAGACTCTGACCAGTGTCTATTGGGAGGGGATCATCCCAGACAATGCTTTAGTACAATTTGTCCTATCCAGGACACAAACTCACTGGGAAACCATCTGCCTTAACCTTCAGAGAAATGCTCTGATATGGGCCATGCTCATGGCTGAAAGGGAAAAGCAGCCTGGCAGGGAAGGGACAGAGGTGTGAAAGTGTACATTGCAGACCTTTTCAGGCTTTTGCAATGTTACCAGACAGAAGATGAGGTAAGGTGAAAGTGAGGAGTATGGTTGGACAAAAGACAAATTTAGTACATGTCTGCACTGGAGCCAGGAAACTCCTGAGCCCAACAGAACACCTAACATAGGTCAGTCTCCAGTATTGCCTTCCAGAAACTGGCCTCTTGGTCTAGGTGAGGTCATGCATCTTGTGCTTACCCTTTTGGAGGACTAGGGACAGTGGCATCACATCCCATATTTTCCCTGACTCTCTCTTAGACTCATGAGGACCTAGAACCCTGGAAGAACTCTAGTGACCTCCTTGTATGGGGGGTGACATGGGAGCAAGGAGTAGAAACTTAGCCATAACAGATTCTTCTCTTGCTTGCCCCATGTTTTTGAAACTGGAACCTCTGCCCTGCTGCCTCACAACACTGCTGGAAGGAATAGAAAAAGAGGTGTCACCAGACCAGAAGGGGGTTGGGATTCCAATATGGCACTTCTACTCAGCCTGAGCTTCTACCCAGAAAGGTCCTAGAACATGGATCCAAATCAGAATCCAGCCCCTCCCTCCCCCCACCCTCCCCGCACACACACATTTTGTACTTTCAGGCAATTGTTCCCTGTGTAATTGGGACAATGGACACTCCACACTCCACTCTGTGTTAGCACCCAAAGAGTCAGTGTAAAGTATCCATGGGGTACATAGGAACACACACCGGCAGGCATCCAATAAATGTTGCCATGTTTGTGACTCTGTAATCAAAGAACAATTAGACCCCAAGAAGTCAAATATTTTATTGCTTTTCTCAATAACGTCCCAAATCATTTCTCCCTCAAAATGGTCTGTGAGCAGGCCCCTAGCATATGCTCTGTGATGCCTTCCCTCCATCAGCAGCCCTTGGAAGGCTGTAGGCAGAGGGGCAGGGCCTGAGTAACAGCAATAGGAAATACTGACCCTCCAATCTGTACCTTTCACTCCGTGGGCAATAGGTCTAGGCCAAAGGCAGGGAAGAATAAGCAAGAGTGAAGAAAATAAAGAGAGAAAAAAAGTAACAGAGGAGGGGCATGTCTAGGAATGGCCAACCTCTCACTTGGAGAACACTAATTGAGCCATGTGGCTTCTAGAGTTCAAATAAATTTGTAAGAGCAATGGAACAAAAGATGTGAGAAGGGTACAGGCAATGCCAGCAGAAAACCAGGCTACTGATCTCCCGAGATGAGAACACATTAGAGAATAGCTACTGGCCGTTTTTAATTCCATCATTTTTCAGTTTCTACTGTGTGTGTTTTATAAAAACACGATGTAGCAATACAGTAGTACATGTATACACAGTTACTTTTCCATATCTGTGGCAGATTGGTTCCAGAACCTCCTGTAGATACTAAAGCCCATGGGTGCTCAAGCCCCTTATGTAAAATGACATGGTATGTGCATATCACCTACACATATCTTCCTGCATACTTTCCATCATCTCTAGGTTACTAATAATATCTAATAGAATGTAAATGATATGTAAGTAGTTGTTATACTGTATTTTTTAGGAAAAATAAGAAAAAACTCTGTACATGTTTAGTACAGATAAAATTTTCCCCAAAAATATTTTTTTATCTGTGGTTGGTTGAATCTATGGCTGCAAAGCCCACAGATGTAGAGGGTAGACAATAATTTATAAGCAAATAAATATATCTATTCAAAATTAGGGGGGAGTTCAAAATTTTCTACTGATGGGGTACACAATCAAAAAGTCTTTGGAGATCACCTAACTAGAATGGTGACAAAACTATAAAAGACTCAACCATCCTAGCTAGGGTTCAGGGGTCTGACCAGGGACCTCTGCCAGGCTGGCTTGATATGGGAAAGCCCCTCTTCCAGTTAGTGCCTAGTGTCTGATGGCCCTCTAAAGAGTAAAGTTACTTGCACTGTTACGAAGCAAAAACAAATATCATCATGATTATTATTATGCAAGTCTACAACAAGCCTCTGAGGTCATATCATAGTTGGCCCTCCATTTGTTCCTAGGCCCTCCATACACAACTGGGGCCACTGAAAGACAAGTGGGGACTGAAATCCTGCTCACCAAGCCATCACCATGAGAGGGATGCATCTGCCTTAAGAAAGGGGTATCTTTATTAATTTTTATAAAGGTTCTATAGGATTACAACTGCCTTACTCATTTTGCACTTTATTTATATACAATTTTCTCATCAATTTTCTTTTATAAATAGAACTTATTGTTTGTTTCATCTTGGTCTAATAAGTTTGGTACCCCCTGGAGCACATGCACCGTAGTGGGGATGGCATAATGGGTTTTTGGCTCCAGCACATGCTGTCTCCAAGAACACCGCCCTTCAGGTGAGTTTCTTGAGTATCAGGTTCTGCTCCTGGTCTTAGAGATGCCCTGAGGCCATCTCACTAGGCCAGTGATTCCACACAAAGAAACACAGAACTAATGCCTCAGCCTCGCCTCAGGCTGTGGCCAGCCTTCTGCCCAAGTTGAGACGATGCCTGCCTCAAACGTCTCCATTGAACCTAGTCAACCACCATGGAAGGTTCCATCTTGCTCTGCCTAAATCACAATGGAATAACAAACCCTTCTGAGTACATCAGCAAGCAATTACAAATGCCCCTGCTCATCCTTATCTCCCTGCAAACTCCATTGATTTATTTACTGGGAAATGTAATGTTTTTCCCCCAAAGTCCTTCTCCTCACAGGGAACGACTTTGCTTTGCAGTCATCAGGTAGCATGTGAAAAAGAGCAAAGCTGAGCCTCTCTCTGGCTGTCTCTGAAGTGCTCCTGGGACCCTCAAGCATCGGTCTTGGTCTTGGGTTCCTTCATTGATTTCACAAATTCTTTGACTTCTTCTTCCAAGACCTTGTTTCTCCTCTCAACATCCTCCCGGGTGCGCTCCATGTTGCGGAGGCTGATTTCTAGTGCAGCAGACTTCTTCTTTTCCTTCTCTAGTTCTTCATTGAGTCTTACCACCTTAGCCCAGACTTCATAATTTTCCTTCTCAAGGCTACAAAGAAAAGAAAAGAAAAACTAGGGTGTTGATTCTAGACTTTTCCTTTACAAACAACTTTTCACTCTTGTTCACATCCTCCTCTTCATTTTCCTTTCTAAAACACAAGACCCAAATCCAACCTGTACCTCTTCTTTATGCCTTTCCTCCTACATGAAGACTTCCCAGTCAACCTGAATTCTCAGAGCACGGCTAAGCACATCCTTTTTCACTTCACACCATCTGTGACATCTCTTGTGTTATTGCTTTGCATGTTATTTTCTGCTTTATATCTTTAACCAGATAAAAATCTTTAAAAGAAGGGATCATCTCTAATAAATTTATATTTCCACCCCTATAACACCTCCTTTCTGTCCTGTTCATCAGAAACTGGGGAAATCCCCATGCATGTTCCATAAATCATACTCCCAAATTCTGTGCATGTGATACCTCCTCATCCAGCTCCAGTGAAAAGCCAGGACTTTCCAATGGGGAGCCTTCCTTAGTAAGGTCATCCTGAATCAAGAGTTAGAGAAACAAAGGGAACTGGCCCTTTGGGGAGCTGCACCTGTTGGGTTAATTCCACATAGTCACCTGGGACTGTTTTTAAGGTTTTGGCCACTAACAGTGACAACCCTGGGAATTCAGGAAACCTGAAAAATTTTCACCTGGATCAGTATTCAGAAGTGCTATGAGACAGACAGGATCCTTGTCCTCGGTAGGTGCAGTTCCCCAGAGGGCACTACATTTTGCATCTAGCAGTCACAGTCCTTTGTAGGAACAAAAGACACAGGCTCACAACAGTCTTTCTTTCCAGTACCTAAGACTTAATGGATGAAGTAGTATCCATAAACATGAAAACCTACCAATTCACATTTCATGATCTTATGACTACTGTTTATGTGAGCAAAGCTGGATTGAGGTTATCTCTTGTGAAAAAGAGTTGGTGGGGAATCAGCAGTGTGAAAAAGAGCCCAAGAAAATACTTCACCTACCCAAGACAACAGATTGTAAGCAAGGATCTTAGCAAATGCACGAAGCTGTGACAACAGAACCCTAACCAGCCTCCCACTTCTGTGTGCCCCCTGCAGCCTGTGTTCTGGCCTTCTGGACCTCATTGCCCTCATCTCCTTCTAGTTACTCCCCCTGCTCCCAGCATGTCTGCACTTCACCTTCTCCCTTCTTGTGGCCTCTGCACCTTGGCTTCTCTGCCTGGCATGCCAACCTGACTTGTTTCCTTGCCTTCTTCAGGCCTTTACTTGTGTGCCACCATCTCGGGGAGGCCTTTCCTGACCACCATACTTAACATTAGAGCCTTTAATGAACTTGAACTTTCAACCTCTGGTCCTACTTTATTTTTCCACAAAGCATTTTCCACCATCTGACATAACATATATTTTATTACATGTTTTTTACTCTGTTCCCACGGGAAGGGACTTTTGTCTGTCTTGTTCAGTGCTGCTCTCCAAGGGGCATAGGAGGTGCTCAAGAAATGTTTGCAGAAGCAATGAATAACATTGATATGAAACATTGTAAGAGTTCCTCTTAATTCAATAAAGCACTCTGATTCTTAAGGAACCACTATTTGGACATTGTTGGTTAAGCTACTTAGGCTAGATATTTAAGTTTCCATAAATCGAATCTGATGTTTAGAGTTTTTATTAATTTAGCCATCTAATCACTTTCTTTCCCCTTTTTCTTATTAGGTTTGACTGCTAAAGATTCGTGTCTTCCCTAGAGAGTTTCATAACGTAACTTCTTGGTAGACGAGAATAAGACCCATTGCTTCTGAAGATGGAAGCCAAATGCTACCCAGCGCTCCTCTGCGTGGGACTTACTTTTTAATCTGTTCCTCATACATCTGCTTCTGTGTTTCTATTTCCTTCCTCAGGTCGTGGACCAACCTCTGCAAAGAATCAAGTTCCTCTTCTCCAAAGTCCTTTCTTCCAGGCCCAGTTTCGGAGTTTGTGCTGGCAGGAACATCTTTCTTGGAGTCACAGGCAGGTGCAGAGAACACACTTGCTGAGTTTCCAGGGGACCCTGGCAGAGCAGGGACATTGTCATAGGTGGAAGTCCGCTGGGAGTCAGAAAGGTGGCGCAAGTCTTGGGACACAGTTCTCCTGTGCCCCTCCCCTGGCTTAGCCCCGGAAGACGGCGACCAGAACTCATTTTTAAAGATTTCTACTTTACTGCTGTTGGCACCTTGAAAAGCTGATGTCAAGAAACATTTCCGGTTAGGGAGTGTTTGTGTCCTTTTACGAGATTGCACCTTCCAATCTCCTGACTTTTCCTTGGGGCCCTTGCTGCTGTCCTCTTGATACTGGTCACCTGGTTGCAGTCCAGTGGGGCTGGTGGCATCAGAATCACTTGTCTAGAAAAAAATAACCAGGGATATGACATGATTTTTTTTTTGCCACCCATGTATCACACCCCCAAAATAAGGATCAGAGATTTGCAAGAAAATGTTTCTTCATTGCACACCTGTGAGAATATTTTTTTTTTTTTTGGTGGTGGTTGTAATGGAGTTTGAACTCAGGGTCTCATGCTTGCTGAGCAAGAGCTCTTACTGCTTGAGCCATCCCTCTTTTTTTGTGATTTTTTTTTTTTTTTTAGGAAATAACTGTTTGGTATTAACAGAAATCAAATTGTTGAATAACTTTTTTTTCCCTTTTTCTTTTATTACTCATATGTGCATACAAGGCTTGGTTCATTTCTCCCCCCTGCCCCCACCCCCTCCCTTACCACCCACTCTGCCCCCCTCCCCCTCAATACCCAGCAGAAACTATTTTGCCCTTATTTCTAATTTTGTTGAAGAGAGCTTATAAGCAATAATAGGAAGGAACAAGGGTTTTTGCTGGTTGAGATAAGGATAGCTATACAGGGCGTTGACTCACATTGATTTCCTGTGCGTGGGTGTTACCTTCTAGTTTTTCTGGTTTTTTTTTTTTTTTTTTTGAGATAGGGTCTTGAGAACTATTTGCCATGGGCTGGCTTTGAACCACGATCCTCCTGATCTCTGCCTGCTGAGTAGGCAGGATTACTTGCATGAGCCACCGGTGCCTGCCTAATCTTAATTAGAAGACCATCTCCTAATTTATCACCTACTATCTACATAGTAAATTTCCAGAAGGATATTGTACTTAAGGAAGTTGTTTGTGCTCTTAGAGATGAAATGATGACTAAAATCATTTACTTGCTAGTGGCAAAAGAATCCTAAAGTAGGATCATTTTTAAGCTGAGAAGTCTTTCTAACTGTGACTCACAATCCAGACACTACAAAGAAAAGTTCAATAAATTCAACTGATGTGAATTTCTACAACCTCCAAAAGTAAAAAGAACAAAAGTAAAACAAATGAATCACCACATGCTAAAGCCAAATAACAAACTGGCAAAAATATTAGCAATACATATCATAAACAATTCTCCTTAATATATAAAGGGTCAACTTTCTTCATTATATAAAGCTTATAAAAATTCAGAAGAAAAAGACCAACAACCAATATAAATAAGGGCAAAGGGCAAGATTAGACAGTTCACAGAGGAAAAAAATGCAACTGGCCCTTAGACATAAGGAAAGATGTTCAGCTTCTTTTCATAATAGGAGAAACGCAAATTAAAATTACTAAAACCAACTCCTGCATATCAGATGGTCAAAACCCCCAAATTCGACAGTAGACTCCGTTAGTGAAACAGTAGGGAAACAATTTCTTTCGTGCACTGCTTGTGGCGGTACAAAATGGCACAAATGCTTAATAATTTTTTATCAAAACTACATATGTAAGCATACTTATCCTCTGACCTTGTAACCCCACTTCTGGGAACTTATCAGAAATATAGCTACCTGAGCACCAAAGGAGATATGGTCAAGATTATTCATTGCAAACTTGCTATGTGTAGAGCTAATTAAGTAGATTATAGTACAGGTAAAGAACAAGGTACTATACACCTACCAAGAAATAAGAAATGCAGTAAGTGGGAAAGTATTTATTGACATGAAAAATTCTCCAGGATATACTAAGTTCAAAAGTGCAAGATACATAAGAGAGACAGAGAGAAAGAGAGTAGAGGAAGGGAGAGAGTACATTTTGGGTTAAAAAGGAAGGTGAGGAGATGATTTATGCTCATATGTTCTTACATATACATAAAGGAACACTGGAAAGATAAATAAGAAACTACAAGTCAGCTGCCAGTGGCTCATGCCTGTAATCCTAGCTACTTTGGAGGCTGAGATCAGGAGGACTGAGGTTGAAGACCAGCTTGGGCAAACAGTATGAGTTTCATCTCAATCAATAGCTGGGTGCAGTGCCTCATGCCTGTCATCCCAAACTAGGTAGGAAGCTGAGATCAGGAGGATTGCATTCCAGAAGAGCCTGGGCAAAAAGTTTGCAAGACCCCATCTCAATGGAAAAAAGCTGGGTGTGGTAGCACATGCCTGTTGCTCCAGTGCCTGTCATATTAGTATGAGCAGGAAGTGTAAAATAGGAGGATTGTGGTCCAGGCTGGCCTCAGCAAAAAGCCAGACACTATCTGCAAAATAACCAGAGCAAAAAGGACTAGAGGCATGGCTCAAGCAGTAGAGTGCCTGCCTAGCAAGCATGAAGCCCCATGCAATGGAAAAACAAACAAACAAACAAACCAATAAAGGCAGGAAAAAACAGGGTGTGTGAGAACAGCGGAGGGAGCAGACTTCTTAGTGTATATATTTATCTTTCTTTGTTTTTAACTATGTGCATATAGTACATATTTTTTAAATTAAATTATTTAAAAACTGGAAAAGAAAGATTAAAAAGTGAGCCTAACATAAGGTGGGGAAATGAGGAGACTCAAGCTCTCTTCCTTCCTTCTAGCTAGTCACTTGCTTCAACAATCGCAGTCTCCCCTGTCCTCTGCAGTCAGAAGCACCTGGGGCCTGAAGGGGAAGCAGACCTGAGTCCTGTTCTGTATGTGCTAGTGCTGCCAGCCTGGGTCAACTGGCCTCAGCTCATCATCCAAAACATGCAATGCTAAACTGCCCTGCAGTTCTGGTGAGGACTCCAGAGGCGACTTATTTAAATTTCCTAGCACAGTTGCTGCCCAAGTACACAGTGAACAGCAGAAAACCTGTGAAACGAGCATAGCAGGGGCTATTTTCAAGGACTGTGGGAGTAATTTTATTACATGAAGTCTGAGCATTTCTAAATTGCAATTTAATTTCAGAATGTGAGTAAAATGCCTGTATTGAGACAAAGCTTGTCTAAGAAAAACTACAACCTCTACCATTACTACTTTTGTTGCTATTGTTTTCCATCTTCGACAGCACGACAGGTAACTCATCTGGTCTACCAAAAATCTTCACTACGCCACACATAAAGAATCAAGCTGCTATATAAAGTTCACATTCTTTAAAAAAAAATCTGTTCCTATAAATATGTAAAAGTATTTGACCTTTGTAAATTATTGCCCTCGAATAGCCTCCATTTTAGAGTCTGCAGAGTTTGGGGACAGTGGGAACGTGAGCTCAGCCCTGCTGTACAACTGAGGGGGCTGACATTGCTGAGACGGCTTATCAGGGGATGAGGGATACTACACAAACACATTGCACACTCTGCGAAAGGGATCACGTTTCAGGGTTAGCAGGAAACCGTTCTCTCTGGACTTTCACACACAATTTTCAACAACTCTCACCAAAACATTTGTAATGTTAGAGCTAATTTTGTTATTGTTGTTGAACTTCCCTTTGCCCAGTCTTAGGCAATTGGCGCACATGTCACTAGCCCCGCCCCCAGGATACCAACAGAGACCAGATTTTGAAAGGGGCCAGGCTTTCAAGGTGTGTTCAAATGGGTCTGAACCAGCTGTGCCCAGTGCCACAGCATCATCTGTAAGTCACCAAGTTGCCAACCCAGAGCAGTTCTTACATGAAATGACCTGGACTAAAGGAATTGTCCAATGGACGTAGGAAGGCTTTCAGTCTTACCATGTTACTAAAACTGTCTGTCCTGGAAACCGGGGGATCTTCAGTGGCATCCCAGCCCACAGAGCTCCGAGGCACTGGAGGTTTCTTAGGATCGTTTTTCTGTGCAGGGGGTGACAGGGGTGCATCCTTGGACTTGGGGAAAAGGACTTCATGGTCTCTGATCATCATGGTCATCACTCTTTGGATCTGAGGAGTCCCTGAAAGAAAGAAGAAAGAGATTTGTAGTTCTGGACCAGGGATAGAAGGCAAGTAGCCCTCAGGGTTGGCAGCTATGAATGTCTGTAAATATAACCCTAAACAGCAGAGCCCCCAAAGACCTCATTCTAAATTGCCTTTAATATAATAAGGGAGGAAATGAAGACATTTTTCTCTCCTGCAGTGAACCTCAATATAACATCTATTTTCTTACTGGACACGTAGTAAACGTGTGCCAGGCACTGCCTTCCTACCCCCATAGTAGACTTTAGTTCTCTAGCCCAGAACTTTTGTCTATTGAGCCAAGACACAACTTCAGAAGCTTTCTCACCCTAGTTTCACAGCAGCCTTTTTGTAAGTTGGCTTATGAAATGAAATCCCATTTGCTCTACCTGGCTAAGGGTATTTAATAGTGATAAAAGACTAGGGAACACGAGTTAACTCTTTTTGTGCTAGTCTACTGTGCACTGTGATCATTCAGCAAACCACTTATGATCTGGAAAATGGACACAATTCCTGCCCTACCTACCTCATAAAGCTATTAATATCATTCAAAGGAGACAATTAACTGAAAACACTTGGCAAACTGCAGAACAGTACACAAACACTAGGGGCAGCATTGTTACTGCTATTGTTACTGTTATGTCCTCTGTGCTGGACTTCACTGCAGGACCAACCTATGTACCTCTCATGATGACAGCAGGATCTTCAACCTTTGACCTGATGAGATTAACACCAATCACAGTAGCCAGGTTGTCCACACTCATCTTGTTAACAGCACAGTTCAGCTGGATTTCATGTAGAAACCTGTGGGCAGCCATGAAATCCCATTGTAGAAAACAGAAAGTGGCCAGGAGAAAGCACCTCTGCTGTACTTGTTGGATTCCAACTCCTTCCTCCTGTCCATAAGAATTTATGTTTGGTTCAGAAGATCCAAGACTAAGGAAGGAAGAGAAACCATGGGGCTTCCCAGCTGCTGGGAATGGGATGGGGCCTGGGTTGGAGAATCACATAAGCAAGTGGCTGGATTCAGTTGAGGAAATTCAGAGGTGACTAGAAGAACTAAAGTGGATTATCTGACTGCCCCCATGTCTTGCTTTTATAGGCAAGTCACCTGCCTCTTCACACATCTCCAGAGAGGAAAACTTTATCAGTGAAAAGGCCTTACGGATGGGGAGTCCATGGAGCCTCCTCACTCTCATCCTCCAATTAAGGTACTGAGAAAACTCTATGTAGGTGTTCAATACCTAACAATTATCCAGGGTGTTCCAGAGCTAGGAAGACCAGAGATAATTCTGGAAGCATTATAAGGGTTCTGGGTTGTCTTGCATGTCGTGGACTCCTGGCAGTGCTGGGACAGACCTGAAGGAGGAAGCATGTTCATTCTGTGTGCCAACAGGGTTTTTAGAGATCCCTTAAATTATTTTGTGGGAATAGGAAGCTCTCTCAGTGCTATAAGAATAGAGTTGAGCTTCCAAAGTTCTGTAACAGAATCTCTGAGAGCTCAGAATAGTCCCTCTTCTTCTAACCAGGGACTTTGTTTTTTCTGTTCTGTTTTTTTTTTTTTTTTTTTGGTGGCACTGGGGTTTGAACTCAAAGCCTCATGCTTGCTAGGCAGGCACTCTACCACTTGAGCCATGTTTCCAGCTCTTTTTCTGCTTTAATTATTTTTTGGATAGAGTCTTGGACCATGATCATGCTGATCTCCACCTCCTGAGTAATTGGAATTACAGGCATAAACCACCACACCCAGCCCAGGGACTTCTGTCTAATGTGGCTGAAAACTGTAGAGGACTACAGTCCTACAGGGGACTCTTACCTGCAGATGTAACTCAGAAGACTATAGTTGTCACGAGGAAGGCTGGAGAGCTGCTTCATCAACTCCTGCTGAGCCTGGGAAGAGATTTTTTTTTGACACTAGTAAGCAAGCCTACTCGAGTGCCAACCAGGAGAACTGTTGGTTATGATGCACATAACCAGTGCATCGAACAGAAGCAACACTTTGACAATCATTCCATTCTTACAGTCTTGTGACTTTAAAAATATATTTAGAAATAGCTCTAAATTCTCAGAAATTTGCAAGAAATAGTATTGAGGGGGTCATAGTCTTCTATACAGTGAATTTTTTAGACATATCTTTTGTAATTATAACACCCACCTCTCTCTTGACCTTGAACCACTCTCGGGCATAGACTATCTGACAATTTCTTGCTCAATGAAAACATGAGATGTTATGATCCAATAAAGAATTAGGACACAATCAAATATCTCAGAATCACTGTAAAAGTGGTGAGAAAAAAGGAAGAAATTTCTGTGAAGGTTTTTAAGCCTTGCTGAGAACTGCTGGGACACAGAGACAAGATGACCAAGCTGGAAGCAGGTGCAGCATTGGCCATTTAAGCGCAAGTCAGATGTGGTCGTTCAAGGAATGCATGTGATAGGGAGAGGAAGGACAAGGAGGTCTTTGTCCTTTTCAGACACGCTGCCTGTAGGGTCTGTAATCACTGTTTGTAGCACCATGCTTGTGAGAGCACACAGGTCCCCACGAGGTCTGTAGGCATTCCCCAGATCTGACCACCCATTATCACCGATCTAAGCTGCTCTGCTGGAGAAAACACACCATGCATTCTCACCAATCTATGTGCATCCCCATGGTGGAGACCCTCTGGTCCAGAGTTCCTACTTCATGGTGAAGAAGACCTTGGTCCCTTTGTCCTGCCAAATTGCCATAGTCGCGGGGACTCTCCGGTGTGTGGAGACGGGAAGAAGTTGGGAAAAGCAGTCTCACATGAGCATCTCACATTCTTAGGGTGGGAGTCTTGTCAGAACCTACTTCTCTGTGCCTGCTTTCCTTTCCCCAGAACTGAGGCGTAAGATGCCACCGCAATAGCTGCATTTTTAGCTAACTTTTAGACCTATTCTTTAACATTTTACTTCTCTCACAAAAGTGAAAAGCTTAAATTAACTTTTCAGATCCTCTTCTTTCTCCCCTTACCAAATTCATAAATCACATACCAAATATCCTACAGCAGATCATGCAATCTAATTTTTGTTTGTAAAATAGCTACAATAGTTAGCTGCATCATTATTGTTCTCTTCCTGCCCAAATTTTTAAGATAAAATTTGCCTTTTTTTCTTGTAGAAGGAACTACACAAGTCATAAGGTTCCCCACTGTCAGTCAATATGGAAATTCTCACAGCTGTGTTTTCTTACAGGGCTAGGGCATTAGTTGTTCATTCATTTAAAATATTTATATTCTGTAGTACAGAGTATATAACAGTTCTGAAGTAGAGCAGAGAATAAACCTCCTCTTATAACAATACTTATACCAAGACTTTTAATATTTTTAAAGTGACTCATTTGTATCATATCCCTCAACCCTGGACATATAGAATATGAGAACTGTCTGCTTGTGCTGGCAACTATAGTAGCTACTTGTACATGTGACTATTTAAATTTAAATTAATTAAATTTTTTTAAATTAAGAATTTCAGGTATACTAGCCACCTTTCAAATGCTCAGAAGTCATGTGTGGTTAGTGGTTGCCACCTTGGAAAAGATATATAGCATTTATTACTGTAGAAAGTTCAATTGGTCTGAGTAAATAAACTGAGTCTCACAGAAGATGCATAATTTGCCTAATGGCAGAATCAAAGTCAAATTCATGACTTCATTATAGGTTTTTCTGTGTACCACCTTGCCAGAGAGACACAATGAAAGCCAACTTACTTAAAGTGGAGGAATTAGACCCCCATTTTAGCAGTGTAGCACAAATAAATTCATGAGCTATCTGGTGTTAAAAGTTGGGGTACAAAACCAAGAGGTTTCTTGTTGCTGTTTGTTCTCTTGCTGGAGAATGCGTGCACTCTCAAAAGTGTGATGCTGCAGATGGTGACTGCAGACCCCATGGGCAGCAGTGGCAGGAAAGAGGGAAGGAAAGTTCCTATCTTTCCTCTCCTTTCCCTGGTCCATGCATTCCTTCAGCGACCATGCCTACCACCATGGCCATAAACAGAGCTTAAACAGCCCAACCCTATACCTGCCCTATAACTTGGTCAGCTTGTCCTTGTGTCTCAGCAGGTCTCAGCTAGGCTACAGTGCTTGAATACCTTTACAGAAGTAGTGTCTTTTTTTCATTTTAAAAAGAATTCTGAGATATGTGATTAGGGTTCATTTCTCTATTGGATTATGACATCCATGCAGGCTTATGGTCACCATGCAGTCACCATGATTGGCACCATCTGCCATTTTCTGTTGAGGACATCTAGTTGGACAAAGTATCTTACCAAAGTATGTCACTACCAGAATAGTGTTCAGGAGCCAACTGCTTTCTTCTAAAGCAGAACCAACAAAGGAAACACGAACCTTTGCCTCATCTGCATTCATGAGCTGCCCGCAGAGCAGGAACCCCTCGTACTGGCTCCAGGGAACCACGGGTTCTGGGAGGTCTCGGAGGTAGAGCTTTAGCAGAGAGGCCACGGTGTGCACATCTGTATCTCTGGAAGAAAATAAGCAACCCTGTTTGAAAGGGCAACTCCAGAACTCTTCACTTCCACTTGGATGGTCCACTCAGTAGAGCCCTGAGTTCCAGAGGGTAGAGATCATGAAGTAATGAGACCCAAATGTTTTTGCTAATTCTTCCTTTTGGAATAACAACCTTAAACACTTTTCCCTCTATTTCTCCCACCCAACTACTTCAAAGGTAAATTCAAAGTCCACTTTTTCATTAAATTTCCTTTAAATATTTTGTTCTTTACTGTTTTCTTCTTTCTTCAAGTCACTCAATTAGCACCGTGTAAATTAGTCTCTAATTTTTTTATATATTAACTCCTTTATGTTCTTGGTCCATTGATCTCTTTAATCTTTTGAGATTCTTTCATGTAGTTCCTCAATAATCTATTCAATCAATAAGCATCGAGAGAGCTTACTTTTGTTTTTTGCTTGTCATGCACTGGAATTTCAGTAGTAAACCCAAGAGACACACAGGACCCCTGGCCCCATCAGGCTACAGAGCTGAGGGGACACAAGTATTACCAAGTCTTTATAATCCTGGGCCTTACTCTTTATGGCCCAGCTCATAATATGGGAATCCCAGGACTCAGAGTGTGGACTCGGTAAGTCAATTGGATGGAAGTGTAGCCAGGGAAACCCATGCCAGGGTTGGGCAGCAAAAGGTGCCTCCTCAGATAATATAGGACCTTGGGTGAACCTGAGAAGTCATGAGGAATTACGGGCATGTGTGTTAGCTTAGAACAGGAGGCCCTGTTACAGGGACTGAGACAACATCAGGTGAGTGTCTGACTGAAAGAGACAGGGGCTGTACAGTTCAGTTTCTCTCATTTATAGCAGGGGTTGATAAACCATAGCCTGAAGGCAGATCTGGTCAAGCATCTGCATTTGTATGGCCTTCAAACTGAAAATGATTCTCAACATTTTTAAATGGTTGGGAAAAAAAAACTCAAAAGAAGACTACCTCATGACGTGGAAATTATATGAAATTCAGATGTCAGTGTCCATAAAATAAAGTTTTAGGACACAGCCACACTTGTTCATTTCTGTATTCTCTTTGCTTTCTTACTCTAAGAGCATAGCATGGTAGCTGTGGCAGAGACTGTCTAGCCTGAAAACCCTAAATATTTAATATGTGGCTTAGTATGAAAAGTTGGCTGACTTCTGGCTTACAGGGCTATTGCATTTATTTTGCAGGGCTATAAGAGAAAATGAATCTGAATCTACCACATACAGTCATGTGCTACTTAACAAGAGGGATGTGTTCTGAGATATATGTCATTAGGCAATTTAGTCATTGTGTGAACTCAAGAGTGCACTTACACAAGCCTAATGGTGTGACCTACTATCCACCTAAGTGCTACAGTACAATACCGTTGTATGCATGGTCTGTCACTGACCAGTCAGCAATAGGGAATGTGAACTGACTGGATGGATAAGGGGGTGGGTTTGGACAGGAGAAGGGAAATATTTGAGGCAAGGGAAACAGGAACACCGGAAGTTGGCTGTAAAGCTTTCTCAGAGCTCTGTGTACAATTTTTTCAATTGCTTTTGTTCTTGGTAGCCAGTTGTTGGCAATGCATTCTGCAGTACCTACCCCTACCCTGCCTTTGCAGCCTGTGAACTTTCTACCTCTAAGAGAACACAGAACTGGCATAGGGCCCTGTCTACATTCTGTGGCCACCCTCAGGAAATGTGGGACAAGACTGTCACCTTAACATAGAGATTCTGAAAAAAAAATCCAACTTTGCTGAGTCAATATCTAAAAATAATCCTGGGCAGGACCAGTCTGGGAAAAGTACTTGTGTCAAAAGATGATGAGAAGATAACTAGTGGCAGAAAGACAATCAGCTGATAATATGCAGGAGCAGCATTCTACTAAAGTCCCAAAGCTGCATTCTCCTAATGTCCCCAAATCCCAGTCCACTCAATTGTGTTTATCAAAATCTAGGGACTGGGTTGATTGGGACCTCTCCTCCTTCCTATATTCAATTAATCTCCCAAGTTCCCTCAATTCTGTTATTCCCAAAGTCATGTGGATCCCTCAGAATCCCTCCTCTCCTTAAACTCCCCTGTTTCAGAAGGTCATTGTTTCTCCCTAGGATTCTGCCCTGGCCTCCAATCTGGTGTCCTTGCATCCAGCATCCTGTTCATTGGTGCACTGCCTGGCACAGCCTCCAGCACACAAAACTCACTGACAGAATGAACAAAGAAAATGAAGAATTTGAAATGAGAAAGACAGTATAAATGAGAAGTCAAAAACAACTAGATCCTTTGAAGAGAAACAACAGAAATAAAAAAGATATAGTCTGAGCAGGAAGCACTAAACACAGCAAAATCTCCAACATTAGAAAGAGAAAGGGATTATAGCCACACATATAGTATGGATAGATGGATAATTCAAAGTCATAATCAAAAATTATAATTAAGTGCATATATATACACATGTAAATTAAATATATATGTATGCATACATGCATGCATATTAAGTATATATATGTATATACACACATACACTAGACCCTTGGTTTCCTCGGGGGTCTATGATCCAAAGGAGACCATGGCTGAGGAAAAACTGAATGCTTGGGATGCGTAACGTCAGTGCTGTACTGAGGATGCTTGACTCTTTTTTCCCATAATGCCACTCAACTTCCACTGAAGACATGCCACCCTTTAATCAGTCAAAAATTTTTACTTTATCATTTAAATTAAGCACATTAACTTTTAACCTTGCTTTGGGGACAGCATTTGCTTTTGGGGAGGCAGATTTTCACAAAATTAAGGTCAGGGAAACACTTGACATATCACACAATGATTTAAACACAACTGATGATAATGCAGGACTGACTGAGAGCTTCTCAACCTCAGTTGAACTGCATAAAAGAATTTCAAATTTCTGTTTTTAAAATTTATTTTGATTAACTTATTTTTTAATTATTTTTGACTGTGCTTGGTCAAAAATGGTATGTAATAAATTTATTACATGGTGTGTAATAAATCCATCACTAAGGGATGTAATCAATGTAATCTTAGGACTTTAAAACCTCCAGAAAACCATTTTGCCAAAGATGGTGTTGAAAAGGCCTACTGTCTGACCTAGCTAACTCCTCACTCTTGCTTATTGTGTCTCAGTATGAATATGGGGAGAATAATGGGGAGAACCCCCTTGAACACCTTACACTGTATCAAAAGCTCCTTCTTCTAAGTTGTCATAGTACTCTTAACATAATGGAACTTCTACAGTTGTTTCTATAAATTTTTGCTTTGATGCCTGTGCCCCATCGAATTAGGGTTGGCTCAGATGTCAATGTCATTCTTATGGTTAAAGCTTCCGGCATCATTTTTCCTGAGCTGGCTGCTCCTCCAACCCAATGGAACAACCTTAAATAATTTTTTTTAATCAAGGACTAGGAGCAAGTCAGGACCCAGGTGGTTTCTGAGTTCAATAAGTGATGCATCAGAGATTATGCAAGGCCCATCAGATGACTCTGTTAGTGCTTACCTTAGAATATTGATACAATGTGACATGTCTGTTTGTACTTTGTCACAAAAGTGTTGGCATGGGAAGTACATTAGTTTTGTGTCCAGGTAATATCCAACTCAACAGAAACTTGACAAGGAAATTTTTAATTTTACATTTCTATGTTTAATGAGAACCATACACACTTGCACTAGAATCTCCCAAGCAAGAGATTCCATGATTCCTTCCATTCTAGTCAGATAATGGGGGGGGGTGTCTTATAGTGGAATGGAGTGTATGGTCAATGTAGAAGATCTAGGGAAGTACCCACTGGCTTGCTAAGATGGGACTTTTTGTCATCCCAAATCTCCTTCTGCCACTCCTTAATTTCTAAATGGTTTTCCAGGGGGGCACAAAAAGCTATAATTGTAATAAGGCTTTACAAAGCTAACAACCAAAGAGAGGTCAACAAAACTGGCAAATTTACTCTGAAGTTATTAGTGAAAGTGATCAGTGTTAGATGGTTACCTGAGACTGAGTTTAGCCTAGGGGTAGAAGAGAACCAATATTAGGACTGTTAACCTGAACTCTGTGTGTGTGTGTGTGTGTGTGTGTGTGTGTGTGTGTGTGTGTGTGTGTCTGTGATAGTGGAGATGGGAAAGAGGGTAGCAGGCCAGGAAAATGGGGAAAGGGAAGGTCGGGGGAGTCATAATGGCCTAGGGGTGAGAAGATCACCCCTAGGTGATCTTTATTTAGATTAGGGGCTCTTTATTTAGAGCCCAGGAACAGGCTGCCTAGCCATGTGGGTAAGTTGCTTAATCTTTTTAAAGCTGCTTCATCATCTATAGAATTGCAATAATCTTATTTGTTCTCCAGGTTTGTCTTGAGGGCCAAATCAGAAAAGGTATGTGAAAGTAATCTAAAATTAAGTTGAAAACTCTGTAGTTCAGTGTAATATCAGGCATTCATATCACATCCCAAAGGGTAAAGAAATGGAAAGTTGGACATTGAGATGAACTCTGATGACTCCATAGCCATGGCCCAGGGTAAAAGCCTGTAGGATGCTATGCTCTGGTGATATATAGGTGGAACAGGAGTTCTCTTAATATAGGACATGCTCTTAAAAGAAGTCTTGGCCCCAAATAATATGTTGGAATGTAACTAAATAACAAGAATAAGAAAGAAGAAGTCACTGCTCCCCCAAAACAGACTCAGCCTCTGAGGGTTACATGGTCCCTAGAGTTGGCACTCTGAGGACCATAAAGAACCCAGGAGACCCTTCCTACTTGTGGATGTGTCTACTTTACTCCTCAGTACTACAGGTAGAGATGTTATGACAAGATGTGGCAACTCTCTCCCTCCATCTCCCAAAATTTCTTGAGAATCAAAGACTCCAATACCACTCTTCATACCAACTTGATAAGGCCTGAACTAATGTTATAAAGCAGTTATTTGGTAAATCCCAGCAATCAGTCCTTTTGGCTTACTGCTTGCATTATTTTAGCAATAACCCACCTGCATCTTTTGGTCAATTCAAAGCCAATTAAAAAGAAGAAAACTGAATACAAAGGTGGCAGGCATAATGGAACAGGGGCCTGCTCATGAAATGCAATTTATGGTGCTGCAAAAGGTCCCTACATTTGTTGCCCAAAACCTGCTATAGTTCCAGTGACAACTCCACCATTGCTTCCCATAGCACCCTTGGTAAGTTAACCTATGACATACTAAACGCAGGAAAGACAGACATATGGTGGTCCAAACTAAGACTGTGGTGGTGAACATGGAAACAGATGGACCTCAGAGATGCTTCAAGGGAAAAGTGGGCCACAGTGATAATTAAGCTGGGGATGGGGTGATGAGGTAGAGAATGAGAATGTTCACACAATCATGACACTTAGGTCTTCACAACTTTCCCCTCTGTCCTAAATAAGCTCTGGGGATTTCAATGTTTGGAAACTGGGTAGAGTTCAGGCCTATCATACTAAATCTAACTAATTTGGAAAGAACAAAGGATCTTATGTCAGCAGGACAAGTATACACAGGCAACCAGGATGGGCCTTTTACAACAGGCACAGGGCTGGGGTGGAGAGTGTATCAGCTGAGAACGGAGGGGAAGGAAAGCTCTGCTGGGTGGCTGGAGGAGGTGGGAGAAAAGCAATGGTAGGAAGAAATGTCACTACATTTAACATGTCCCAAACTGGGTGGGCAGCCTCCACAGAGGAAACTTGGAAGAGCACCAGGCTGCCATGGTAGTACATGCTCCCCAAAAGGCTCAGAACTGAGTTCAGAATCAAGCAGTACTGTGGACTTGGAAACTAGAAATCCTAGTTCTGGAATGCTGAAGAAGAACATTGGTGTCCTTGGCTATAGCTATGGTTCATTCTCTACCACACCATGTGTCCATATATAGACAGCTCTGCCTTCTCAGGCTTCTCATCTGCCCCAAGAGCAGGCGTCAGGCTAGGTCCCATCTTTCTCCCTACTCTCAGGCCCCCTTCCCCTATGTCCTAAGCATCCCCTGAATCTGCCCAGCAAGACTCTAGTTCCACTTCACAACCTGTCTCACATAAACAATCCGCATGCTCTCCTAACTGTGCTCCAGGTCCCAACTTCAGAATTTTGAGTAGAACAAAAGTTTCCTTCTATTATGAGCCAGTGCTCTTGGATGCAACTATGAGAGTCCCATAGCTCAACTGGGATGGAGAGATCTTTGCCTGAGCCACTTGGTACAGAGGGCGGACATAGGACACTGGAGACGAGGACAGTGTACCTGTCAAAGGAGGGTCGTTCCCCAGCATCAAAAGCATCTCTCAGCTGCTTCACCAGGTTGTCCTGCCCAGGCAGACGGAAGATGCCCTCTTCATTCACACCATGCTCGAGGATGAACTCTGTGCACTTCTCTACCAGGATAGGAACGAGGTGAGGGCCAAACTTCTGTTCATAGGCTACGGTTTCATCCAAGCGCTGGCCGAACACCGCTGAGAAGGTAAAAAAAACAGGACTTTCCTGTCATTCTGACCTTCCTTGGATCAACTGATTTTTCTGTCACCTCTGACTTTAAAGGTTTTAGTGCAATGATACTAAACAAATTGGGAGACAAACTACTCATAATATTTCATGGGGTTATAAATTTAGGGCAATCTCTGTCCTTTTCTGTTGACTCCCATTTTTACATGTTTAAAATAACAGCTGGCTTTTACTGAGTATTTGTGTGCTAGGAAGTGTGCCAAGAACTTCACATACCTTTTCTCATTTAATCTTGACAGAAGCCCCATTTTGGTGGTAGCACTGTCATACCCACCTTCTTAATGATACTGAACCTCAGAGGCACTCGTGAACTTGCCAGATCAAGCAGCACAGGACCTGGCGCAATCAGAAGTCAAGCCCAGACAGCGAGGTTCTGAGAATGTGCACAAAGTGCCAGCAGCAAGCAGGCCGTTCTGAATTCTGCCAGCGTCACAGAGCTTGAAAGCAAAATAGCCTGTTGCATGGTTGTCCTATGCTGTGTTAAACCCCTGTGACATCTAAAATAACTTAGGTTGTTTACTATGTTCTGCTACTATAAACACTGTCATTGTAAACATGTTCTTTTGCCTAGCAGAGTTCCTGGAATGTATGTAGTACAGATGCCTAATGCCTAACTAATTGCTTTATTAATCAATTAACATTTGGACAGATGAACACAGACATTTCATTCCTTTGAACTATTTCCTTAGGTCAAATCCCCACGTGTAGAATTACAAGGTCAAGTGGTTTAAACATTTTTACGACCTGATGGGGTATGCAAATTACTTTCCAAAAATATCTTTCCAAATTGCACAGCCTCTGGCAAAGCAAGCGTGGACCAGCCCCACCCCAGCCCTGTCAGCACTTGGCTCTGTAATTTCCCCACCCCTGCAAGTAACAAGATTAGTTTCTAAATGAGGACGACCACTGCCTACCTATTCTCCCATCAGGCTTACAAGTTCATAAAACTGGCCATGGATTCAGTTCTGCCCTGTCTGATCTTCCCTGTGTCATAACTGGGGTTCTGCTACACCCAGCACTTAATGCCAGGACACTGGTTTGCTCTCTCCCTCCCTTTAACTCCCTCTCTTGCTCTCCTCTATCCAGACCCTAATTAAGCAAAGTCAGCCAGGCTCAGAAGGCCAAAAATCACATGTTTTCCTTCATATGTGGATCATAGACCTAAAACAAATGCAGTAATATTATTGGACAGGGGTCACATACTAAGGGAGAATGCGCACAGGAGGAATAGGGTAAAGGAAGGAAATCTAAAATTTGAATGTGGTTGATGTGCTCCCTGTTGAAATGCAAATAAAGTAATCTTAAATTAGCAGAGGCCACTATGGGAAAGGGATCAAGAAGTAGTGACGAGGTCTGGCAGAGATGAACCAATGTGGTTGTAATACAAATGTGCATGGAAGCAATGCTAGGAATTTCTCTCTATATCTTTATCTCGAACTAGCAAAAACACTATGTCTTTCTTATTATGTCTTGTGTTTTCTCTTCAACAAAATCGGAGAGGAAGAAGATGGAACAGGTTCTGCCTGGAAGTGGGGGGGTTGGGGGTGAGGGATTGAGGGGGAGGTGCACAAACAACGTATACATATGTAAGTAAATGTAAAAATGATAAAATAAAAGGAGAAAGAAAATATATGGGTTTTGCCTGAACAGAGCTGCACCAGGCTCTTTGGCCTCTTTTTCCATCAGTCCCTTTGCGGACTTTTCAAACACTCCCCCCCATTCTAACTCACTGGTGGGAATAGCTCCCCTTGAGTTCATAACCCCTTCTTCCTCCTATCTCAGCAGGTAACTGTGACTCCTCTTCCCTTTAACCTCTCCAAATGAGATGAGTAGACCGCCCCTCCATCCATCCTCCTCTGCCCTGTCTGCCTCAGTGAAGAAAGGGCCCAACTTTTCTTCTAGGTGATGTTTTCCTAGACTGTCAGCTCCATCCCTTCCACCTCTTCCAGACCTACCCTTTGTGCCATAAACTTTTCTCTTTCAATATAAAGAGCCCACATGAGTCTAGGACTTTGTCAATTTATGAAAGAATAATCTTCCACCCAGTCCTCATGCAAATGGCCAATGCTTGCCATTCTCTTCACCAATGTCTTACTAGGAAAATGTGTCTAATTCCAGAAGGCTGTCCTCCTCATAGCCATGCTCTTCACTTACTATTCACTGCCCAGTCTCTCAGTCAACCACAATCTGGTCCCTTAGTCTGCAACTCTTCATCGAATCATCTCACTAAGATTTCTAGTGCCCTCCTAATGGCTAAGTCCAGCCTTTGATGATTCCACACCTTACTGGTCTTCTCTGAAGACATATGATGTTGATTCTTCTTCCTCTTAAGACCTTCTCCTTATGTGGCTACACAACCATCCATTCTCATTCTGTTCCAATTCCTTGATGACTCTTTTCAGTCTGCTTTACTGTGCCTGGTCCTCTATTTGCCTCTTATCCCAACTCCGATGTCTTTTCTTCTCATGTAGACACTCACCTTGGGAAAGCTCATTGGGTTCCACACATTTGGATTATCACCTATAAACTGACTAATAACTTATATATGTGTGTATCTGGTACAAATCTTCCCATATATAATGGCAATTCTTTCAGTGTCTTCTACAATCTTGAAATCGCTGCTTCTCCTGTAGCCTTCTCCTATGCAAGAGCATTCAGTCAACCCATGAAGCACAAGTGTTCTCCTGGATGCTGAGAATACAAAGCTAACCCAGTTAGCAAAAATATGAGCTTCAGAATTATCTGCAACACTCTCCTTCCCTCCAAATAGATCACTACATCCTAAACACATTTTCATTGGCTCTGAGTCCTCACTGCTGCTGCCTATATTACTGCAGTGTTTTATTTTTCAGCTGAGTTCCTTGCAAATTCCTTCCACCAAAATTCCTAGTCATTCAGCAAATCTGCTGTGGGTTAGGCTCTTTGGGAGCTACAGATTGGTAGAAAGAATAAAAAGTGATCTTTGCCCTTAAAAACTCTCCAACTGATATGTTCCTCCTACTCCCCACCTGGGAACCCAAACTTCCTAAGTTCGGATGTCTTCTCAAAGGGAATTGTCACTCTGTGCTCATACAGCTCTGGATGTGCACCTCTATTTCATCACTTGTCAGGTAATTTCATGATGATTTATTTGAACATTTCTCTCTTCCACTGGACTGTAGGCTCCTCAAATGCAGACAGCCTGTCTGGTTCGCCCTCTATTTTTATCTCCTGGCACAGTGACTGGCACATGATGGACCAGTCCTCAAAGAGCTATTACTACCTACTGTCTCCCATTCTTCCCGTTCTCCATGCCTTTTCTCTGCTCAGCACTTCTCCAGACCACCTCCTGTCAAGGAGATCAATGGTCCTTACATTTTTAAAGCCAGGAGTTAAATTTCCAGTCTTCATCTCAGCTGCTCAATCAGCAGCATGTGACATGGCAAGTCACTTCCTCCTCCTGAGACACTTGCTCACAGGGCTCTTGGCTCTTTACTCTTTCTCTCGGTTCCTCATTTGTCTCATTGGCTGCTCCCACTCAGCCTCCTCCTCCCTTTTCTCCCTGTCCTCTAGGTGTCGGAGTGTCCCAGGGCCTCCCTCCCCCATCTTTTCATACTTCCTTATAATCCCATGGCTTTAAATATCACCCAAACTTTACATATTCAGCCTAGAAACCAGCCAAAGCTATTCCCTCCAATAAGAACTCACCACTGCATGCCCTGGGGACATTAGAACCAACAGTGTCACTTCTTACATAACAGTGCCTTTGTTTTTTTTTTTTATTTTTCTAGGCCAGATTTTGTCACTATTCATCTCAGATCATATAAGAGTTTAGAATCCCAAACATCCCTGGAACTCTAAGGACCCAATCCTGAACAGTACCTCTGAGCTCTGAATCCTTATCTCTAGATTTTCATTCTGAGTAGACATGAAAGAACCTCAGTGTGGGGAAACAGAAGAACAGTAGAAGCCTAAGGAAAAATGCGAGGGGGCCAGCGAAGGAAGAAGACCAGACCATGGGGCAGGAGTTGCTCAAAAACCATTCTCACCTGAAGGACAGCAAATGTCAAAAGCCAGGCTCCTCCTCTGCATCATGTGCCTGAAGGATTGGCTGTCCCCAATCCTTCAGGGACCTTGTGTTCCACAGTTCTTTCTACTCCTATGGCAGTGGGATCAGGGCTAATTCCCCCATTCAACCAGTCCCCACAAGTAGAGGCATTTCTACCCTGATAGTTATAAATTTAAATTAATTAATTAATTATAATTATATGTAATGATTATAATTACTAAATGTAATATAATAATTATAATAATTAACTATTTAATCAAGTTAATTTTATGCTGGGAATTGCCTTAGATGCTTTCATGTGTGTTATCTCACTTAGTCTTCACAAGAGTCCTATATAGTAGATATTGTTCCACTTTACAGATGATAAAACTGAGACTCAGAGCAGGAATTTATCTAAGGTAATATTTACTCTGTGGTCCTACATTCAGTATGTTAATTTCTTCAGTTTCAAGTACACGGAATGGCATTTCAGACATCATCCATCTGAAAGAGAGGGACCGAGGGGGGAGACGCTTGGAGCTTCTCCCACAGTTCTCTAACACCAGTCATGTCATCCTCCCCATCTTGTGCCATGTCCCCCTAGTTCTTCTCCAGTCCCCATACCCAAAGCTTTGGACAGAAGGCATCCAGTCCTGAGCAACTACTGAAGGGTAACATCTCATTACCATGGAGGCACAACTGCCCAGTCTGCTCCCAGTCCACCCTCCACCTTTAACCCTGGACCCCCCCCACCCCCCACCCCCGCCCAGAGAAGCGATAAAACGCACAATACTGGGCTGGTTTGGGGAAGTGAAAATGGAAAGATCAGTTGTGACCTTCCTCCCAATCTTGTTCCTCCTTTGTCATCACTCACTCAGGACAAGAGCCCCCCTCTCCATGTGCTCCAGCCAGACAGGGGTAGAGTCCCCTTGCTCAGCCCTACCTAACCCCCCACCACCTGCCAGCCCAGCACTGATACCTGCTTTCCTCGGGGGCTCAATTCCAGGTGCATCCCCCATCCCTGACAGGAGAGTAAGGAGAAGCTGGGAAAAGTGTCTTGCCATGAAAGGACTGAATCACAGATTAGAGAAGAAATACCTTTCTTTCGGAGCTTGGGGGTTTTCCTCCTGAAATTCCAGCAACAGAGCAATGCCAGGGTAGGAAAGCCACAGTCAGGTCCCCAGCGTGGCATCCTGGGAATATGAGGCATGACGGCACCGAGGACTCACAGCCTGATGAGCCGGCCTGGGGCCTTCTCTCCTCCCTGCGCTGGGAGCACCCGTCTGCTCTGGCTTCCAGATCAGCACATGGCTGCAAATACTGCTCAGTCTAACTCCCATGCGGAAACCATGGGACCTGCTGGCACCTGCCCGGCCCTCAGCTCCTTCCCCTCCCCACTCACCTTTACACACAGGACTCTTGACTTTTAAAGAGGGAACATAAAGCTGTCAGGGCCATAATAAAAATAAGTGCCTCCTTTTACTGAGTAGCTAATTGTCAACTGCCATTCAGGGGCGATCTCAGAGGTGGGTTAGGGAAAAAAAGAAAAAAAAAAAACAAGAAAAGAAAGAAGAAATCCCGCATGCAAGCCCTTCCCAGCATTGCTCCATATATCAAAGTGTCTGGCAGGAACACAGAATTTCACTTAGCGTTTATGAAGCCAGCACACCCTTCCCTGGAAATGCTCTTAGACTTGCACGTGGCTCAGCTAGGCCTTCAGAGATAATGATTTTGGAGGTGGGCTGTTGGGTAAACTGAGCTGCTTTCCCCTACGCTGAAAAGACTAGCAAACACTGCAGAGAAATGATGTAGCCAGGAGACCTGCAATGGCCTCCCAGCATCGCAGAGGGACAGGCAGGAACTGGACTGCTAGGAAGGGGCTAGGCCAGCCACTGTTCATCTATCTGTTATTCCCACGCCAGGAATCATGGGCTGTCTTTGATATCACCTTCTCCCTCCATGTGGAGTTCTCATCCACATCCTGCTAACATTACCTCCAGAATGTTGGGCACACCAACATTAATTCTCTGCAACTCCATGACTGTTACTTTTGTCCAAGCCACCATCTGCCCTCTTTGGCCTGGATGACAGCTTGAGTGGTTACCCACCTTCACTCTGATCTGTTACCTCCAGCCCAGGACATCCTCCATGTGGCGATGAGAATGATCTTTTCAAGAAAATCTCATTTCATCACTTTTTTGCTTAAAATCCCCAATGGCTACCTTAGACCAACATCCTTGACAACACTGTCCCTACTGTTACCACCTTCCCCTACAGAGCTTGTTCTTCTTTCTGCCACAGGACCTTTGCATTTGCTGTCCTTTTGAATTGAGACACCATTGCTCTGTCTGGTTAGACTCTGCTGGTCCTTTGGAGTTAAATTAATCATCACTGATCCAGGGAAACTTTCCTCAACCTTCTTGACAAAGATTTGTTTTTCTCACATGACATCATGTGTTTTTGCTTCCACAGCACTTTTCAAAGCCGTCATTTTAGGTTTAGCCTTGGTTTTTTGATTAATTGCTGTGTCTTCTAGTAGACTGGGAGCTCCCTGAGAGGGATTTTGTCTCCTCTTCTCTGTCTCTCCTCTGTTCTTTCTGTGACACGTGGTCAAGAAATAGTTGTTGACTAAATGAATGAATAAGTGTCTGTCTTGTGTTATGAGCTGGGAGAAGGGGAGAGGAAGGAAACAGTGGAAATCAGTAAAAGCTGTCCCTCTTGCTATCCAGTTTAGCTAGAAAGCAAAGACCAATTCACAAGGGAAAACAATGAATTGCAAAGACAACACAGCCCACAGGCTATACTGCACTGCGAAAGCAGGCTCTGATGGATACAAAGATCTTACAAGAACTAGAGAAAGAAGAGGTACTTCAGGTACATAAGAATTCATGACTTACATATTATATGCCTTATGATGGCAAACACATGAAGGTGCTTAAAACATAAGACCTGCCCCAGGGCCTTAACACTGGGCTGGGCAGAGTGGAACTATGAACAATTTAATGCACTATGTATATACCAGAAATGGTGGGAGAGAACTTCAGATAGGCAGCCTGGTGGTGAAGGATGGGTGAGAGGTAAAAGCAGTGTGGACAGAGTTAATTTGTGACTTGGATTGCATGCTCCCTCCAGGCAGGGTAGGTTTCAGTGTAAGGATCCAGAGAGGGCATGGTTTGGAGAAAATGGGTAGGAATGGCCCAGGAACAAGTTGTCAGTGGTTGACTGTGATGGCCTCTGTTCTCTTTCTCCTACTTCAATTGAGGCAACCTGGAACTGCACCCAGAACTTCTGGGAAGAGATAGTCTAACCTTTCTAGCCAGGCCCCTGGGAGAGTGCTGTGCTAAAGACAATTGTGAGACGCTGGCTTTCTGAGATGGTCAATGCCAAGGTGCAGATCTTCAAGGTGCAGGGAAGATCCAGAGCCAGAGAGGAGGAGGAGGAGGATCCAAGAGAAAGATGGTAAGAGAGTCAAGGAGACCCTGTGGCCATCTCTCCAGTCAAAGGACAAAGGAGACAAAAGTGGTTGGAAGCAGAAAGAGGTGTTGGATGTGCAGGACTGTCACCAGTCATCCAGGTGACTTCTATAGTTTAACAATGGGATTCATCACCTGGGGTATATAGTTGGATTACAGCTGTCTCAAAATATCCTGCTGTTGAAAGCAAAGTTTCTTGTGTCTGGGTATCTTTCTGAGGAGAGTTTTCGTAACAGTGATCAGTTTTTTTTTCTTTCTTTTTTGTTTTTCTGCTGTTGGCAGTGGTTTTTTATTCTTTTTTTTTTTTTTCCTTGCTGATATTGGGGATTGAACTAAGGGCCTTATGCTCAATCACTCTAGAAATTAAGCCATACTCCTAGTTCTTTTGCTTTTTGGTTTGTTTTTCGAAGTGTCTCAAGCTTTTGCCCAGGCTTGCTTGGAACCTCAATCTTCCTACCTCAACCTCCAGAGCAACTGGAATTACAGGCGTGTCTCACCATGCCCTGTTTCCTATCAGATTTTCTAAGAGGGTCTTTGAACCATAAAGAGCCTCACCAAGGCTCACTGCTGACATGCTTGGAGGGAGATAATTCTAAAAGAAGCAACTCTTTTACTGAATCATTTCTCAGGTAAACTAATCACCATTCTGTGGAAAGGACAGCATGGACATGACACTGCTATAGGGAGAGGGGCCATTTCTTCACCTTTCCGTTTAGTAAATATATTTAGCACCTGATCATGTTAGGTTCTATTTGACTCTGATACAATACTGAACAAAACAGAGAAAAAAATTCTTGCTAAGGGCAATAGAGAAAGAGTAAATGGGGGGGGGTTTAATCTGATTAAATATATGCATGTCTGAAATGTCAAAGCAAAACCATCCAGAACTATTCTAATATACTCTTTTTAAAAAATGAAGGACAGGAAGGTAAAACAGGTCCTTTCTGGGGATGGGTACTAGTGGGAGGGGAAGGGCCTAAGGAATGGGTGAATGAGGGTGAACATGGTGGATATATTTTGTGTCCATGTATAAAAACAAAACAATGAAATCTGTTGAAATAGTTCTAAAAAGGGGAGAGGAAGGGGAGCATGAGGGAGAACAATGGAGGAGGTAAATCTAATTAAGATATATTATAAGCACATATGTAAATATCACAATGTATCTCCCTGTACAACTATTATGTGCTAATTTCAAACAACTCCTGCTAAGTAGATTAAAGCTTCATTCTAGAGAGGAGAGGCTAGAATGAACCCCCCAAAATAAGTAAATTATTTAGCAAATTAGAAGGGAAATGAAGAACAGAGGGATGAGGAGGGGTGGGTGGGGAGAGAAGGCTGACTGAGGTGATCTCTAAGTGAAGAGATCCTCTTGTCACACAGCCAGGACAAGAGGATTCTGGGTAGAGGGAACAAGGCAAGGGTTCTGATGCAGGAGCAAGCCTAGGGTGTTTGAGGAGGCTGATGGTGCTGGAGTGAAATGAACATGGAAGAAGGTTCTAGAAAACAAGGACATAGAGGAAATGGGGGGTGCGTTCAATACGTCAGTATAACTTTTACTCTGAGTGAGAAAGGAAGCTATTGCCAAATGACAAGTGTGGAGCAGAGAAGGGTCTTTAGGCACCGGTTTAGCAGGCTCACCCTTAGCGGAGGGAGAACAGCACAAAAAGCAGGGACAAGAGCCTGGAGTTAAGTCGAGAGGCCATTGCTGTAATCTGGACAAGGAAGGATTCCATCTCAACCAGAATAGCGGTAGTGAAAGCAGTGAGAAGTGGGCAGGCTCTGGGTAGGAAAAGCCTCAGAAAGCTGCATGAAGGGCTGAAAAGAGGCAGCAGCAAGGAGCATCAGTGATTTCCCAGTATTCAGGAGACATGTCCTGTTGGTCCAGGGGTGCATTATGCCTCTGAGTGGTAGGAGTAGAATTGTGCAAAGGACCCCTGGCCCTACCCCTCACCAGCTAGCCTCCTTGGATGGCACATCTGGTCCCTCAGATCTGAGGTTCCCTGACTTACAAATTAGAAGAGCAAACATCTTATTTGCTCAATGGCCTGAGACAGAGCTCTGCTGTATTAAAATGTCTTGTTATTCTGAGATCTATGGTTTTGGTTCAATGAGTGTCTAAAAAACCTGAACATGCCACATCAGAAACAACACTGTTCTTTGAATGAACACGCAGTGTTTACTCTGATCTCCCCTCCCCTGGACTTTCCACTGCCTATAGGATTTGTGCTTGATTTGCTTTGCAGGCTGGCGGCTTTAGGATGGACTGAGAGAGAAATCCCCTATGTACCAGGACACACTGCACTAGTTCACCAGGACAAGGCTCAGCTGAGCATCACAGAAGGCACAGATCCTGGTTAAAATACATTGGCAGCATTTTAACTCAGAGCAGGTGCATAGTTAGGCACCATCTACTACCCTCGTCAATGTAGACAGCCTAAGTTTCTGCACTGGAAAAGCAGAATGTCAACAGCGTTCACTATCTTAAAATCTAAGGCAATAAAGAAGACCATGGCTAAGACTACGCAGGCTGAAACAGCGTAGAGTTAGGCTTTAATAAATTAAAAAATCCCTCGTCTTGGCCCAATCAGGACAATTAAAACTTGGATTCAGGGTTGGAGAAATGGTTAATAAAACTATGTAAATTTCTATAATAGGATACAGATGTTAAGGATGGCTGTAGCAGGCACTCAGGAGTTTGGTTGTCCCATTCAGGTCATTCCTATTCTCAAAGCTCTTGCTGGTGGGTCACAGGCCACAGCTGGCCTGGTCCCCAGGTCCTGGGCCTGTGGATGGACTCCTGACCTCAGCTGAGCCAGGTAGTTTCTTTTCAGAAGTTTAGAATGGGCTGCGCACTTGTGGGAGATACCCAGGACAGCTGGGGCTGGCCCGGGAACCTGGAGAGCAAGTGTAGGCACAAGGGGACTGCTGACTAGATGAGAACAGATATGTGTACAGAGAAAAGCAGAATGACAAACTGAGTGGTCCCAGAGAAACTCACGGGAGAAGCTCCATGTCTCGGCTCCTGTCCCTTGTGAGCCCCCTCACCCACAAACCCCCAGCAGTTCCTAACTTTTGATCTCCCTCTCTCTCCTTTCTTCCCCCAACCCCCTTTTTTTTTAATAGAAGTTACTGAGGTTTAAGCTCAGGGCCTTGAAATCTGCTATGCAAGTGCTCTGTTACTTGAGCCATGCGCCTAGTCCTTTTGTTTTGAGTTTATTTTTCGGATAGGGTATTGCATTTTTGCTCAGGCCACAATGCTACCTCTGCCTCCCATGTAGCTGGGTTTATAGGTACACACCACCACATCTGGCCCATGTCTTTGGTTTCTTTGAGTAGCTCCTGCATCTATTCAGTAAATTCCACTTTGTTACTTAAGATCATTGGTTATTATTTCTATCCCTTGTAACCAAATAATCCCTGAAATGTATCAATTAAATTCCATAGCAACATGGAGAAATTCTTAACTTATAAATTCTTAAAGTTATAAAATATAAATTGCATATATTCTGTTTATCATTCTGGAAAATGTATGTGTATATGAACCTTAGATGGAAAAAAATGACATAAAAATAGCTCTGATGATTAAGGGGGTACTTTTTCAAATTTCCATAAAATTATTGTGGTATCATAATTTTTAAAAGAAGCTATTGGGAAATCAAATCAATATTTAATATTTAAACCATGAAAGCTTCCATAAATGATTTCTAAACTAAGAGGCAGCAAAATCAATAAATAATTATATATTTATACAGTTATCCTAGAGTTGACACAAGTCAGTGTGTTCCTAAAAAGTTGGAAACTTTTACATATCAGTGTGTGGAACTCATACACAACAGTTCTTTCACATTTTTACAAAATGAGGAGAGCATAGTAGATTCATGGGTTTGCTGATTTCAGACTGTTTTTTGCATCAGTTTTTGTTCTTGTTTAGGGGTTTTTTTTTTTCAGTTGGGACCCTACTGTAGTGTAGAAGTATCACTAAGATTCCCAGAGAGCTCATACATGTGAGCCATATAACCCAGAAGAGTTCAATGCAGAATTTTCCATACACCTGGAAGACTTCCCCGTCTGACCACCCCTCTTCTGGAGAGTAGCCTTATTTCCTTATACTGAGCAGCCTAAGTTATAGCTCTTGCCACCACCCTCTCAGGCTCCACAAGTCCCTTAATCAGGCAGACCCATAGTGCTACATGAGTGAATCCTGCCAGGAACCCAGGGGCAGCTGGGTTCACTTCACGGGTGAGAGTGCTTTGTCCAGAACGGAGAAGGGATGTCACACTCCTTTGCTGACCAGTGCGAAGGACTTGCCATCCCTCCATTTCGATCTGGAGTTGCCTCTTTGAGATGACCCAGGAGGAAAGCCAGAAGTCTGAACCCTCCTTCCCTCTACACTCAACAGTGAACTTGCCCATGACCATGGTCTCAGAGTTGTTCTCCTATTGTTTTCCCTGAACACTGTTCAAGAAGGGATCATGTCTGGAGCTATTTCCTCCTCATCCCCGAGATGTCACAGACACCTGCCCAGGAAGGCCTGCAAGGGTCCTTACCTCCAGAGGGTGTGCCAGCGACTCTCCTGAGGAATTTAACCCACTCTTCCATCTCCGCCTGAGAGCTGGCCATGAGGACATAGGAGTCCTGGCCCATGCGATTCTGGTCCCATGAGACTGAAAGAAAGAGTAACATATATGAAGATCTTAGAGTGGTAGGGGGCCCAGAGCAAGGGGAAGGGAAGGGAGGCCGATGCTGATTGATCCTTTGGTTTGATGAAGCACTGCCAGTCAAGTGATACAGTCTGTTTAATTATCTGCAATAGAACTGGATCTCCGAGCACTCTTGTGGTTTTTGCTAAAACTCTGATTCTACAGACATATCACAGAACACAATGGTTTGCAACTGCGATGACTTTGGTTGACAGCTGCTTTCATGGGGACAGAAGCCATCTCCTACCCAAAGAATGAGGAAGTACCTAGGGAAAGTTCAGCACGAGCAGAGATAGGACCAGACCATGCAAGTTTGAAGGCTTTAGGTCATCGAGCCAACTGTGGACACTTTGTTAAGTCAGTCCTGAGCTCAGCTGTGGAAATTTGAAAGAGGTCAGCACCCTCAGGTGAGAGGGACAGTGAGCACAAGTGTGCCTTTCTCATAAAACTTCCTGTTCATATAACTATTCTCCTGACCATCCAAATGGTAGGTTTTAAATATTTAGTTAGTGGACACGTGAAGCTTGTTAGGACTTTGTTTTCCATTTTTGTTTTAAACCTAAGTTATAGACCTATGTAGTATTTTCTAGGTAGTCCATTTGCTCAAATGGACAGAAAGATGAAGGAAATGATGAGGGAGTAGAGGTGGCAAAACAAACAATGAGGGAAAGTGATCAAAAAAAGGAAAATTGGGGGAGAAAAGTAAGAGAAGGAAAGGCAAAAGGTCACACACAGATCTTAGGACATGTAGTTAGTAGTGGAACTGGGACTAGAACTGTAACATCTTTCATGGGCCTCCTTGCAAGGGAGGTCTGCAAAGTTGGAGCTTTCTTTAGTTGGTAAGAAACAAAAAGGTCTTAAGAGGGACAAGAAAATAATTTCAATTATATGATGCTATTAAGTTTCAATGGGTCAATAGAAACATCAACCCATTCTTCCTATACTGTCAGAAAGAGCCCATTCCAACTGCCATGTGGGGCCCAAACCTGCTATTCTGCAGGGCATCAAAAACTTCCCAGTCCCCTTTGGTTCTGGTCTCTTGAACTTAGCTTAATATGACCTTTTTTCATCCTGTAATAAAAGCTTATTCTAAATTCATCTTGTCAGCTCTTCTGACTAAAAAGGTGAGTCTATGAAAAGCCTGGCCATTCAGGAAAATTCTGAGAACTGAGCATTTCTGGGAAGTAAAACAGTGCTCAGGGAAAAACCAAAAGATCCCTTTAGAAGAGAATGGGGAGCTATATGATTTCCAGTTTACAGTTAATAGAACTGAAGCCCTCACATGCAAGGATAGCTCACCATTGGTACACAGCAAGTTACTGACAAACTCAAGGCAAGGTCTCATTCCTCCTAATAGAGGTTCCAAATTTGACCTTGTGCAAAATTTATCTGGTATTCTTCCCTGCCATGTGTATACTTCAGTCTACTACTTTCTCAAAGCATGCCTTCTCAGTTCACTGATTCCTACGAGAACCTTTGGTTTTGCCATGAGCTACCCCACTGGAAACAATTCCTTCCTCATCACCATCTCCCATTTGCATTATTACAAGAGTCTCCCCATTGGTCTCCCTGCTCTGCCTTTGCCCCCATTACTTTCATTGTATTCTCCACTCAAACAAATTTTAAAACATGAGTCATACCATGTTATTCCTATGCTTAGAACCTCCCAATAGCTTTCCATCCTTCTACCATAAAAGCTGAATTTCTTATACCTGCCTATGAGTGCCTATCTAATCTGTGCCCACTCCTGATCGAATTTCCCACTCTTGTCATCAGTCCATTCTAAGAACACTGGCTTCCTTAATATTATTTAAACTTGTGAAATAGGCTCAGAGACTTTTCACTGGCTGTTCCCCTTCTCACTCTTTCAGCACCTTTAGATATTTGCCCAGATGCTACATTCTCAATAACACATATTTTGCCGGCTCTGTTATAAATGACAAAGCAACTACAACCATCCCCATCTCAGCCAGAATTTTCTCTTTCTGCTTTGTTTTTCCAAAGTACTTATGTCATCACAAAACTATATGAATTACTTATTTATTTGCTTTGTTTCTATTAGATGGTGAGTTGCGTGCAGGCTTTGTTTTTTGCTGGAGCTCCAGTCCTCCAGTGCCTGCCTCTACCAGATGCTCAATACATTTGTTGTTGAATGAATGACAGCATCTCATAAAGTGGTATGAGAGCTAAAGGAGATAATGTATGCTACAGAAGGAACAACTCCTATCCCTGGTGGGGACAGGAGAGCAGAACAGTTATCCTGCTATACATCATTAGGGAGAGGAAAGCTTACCCTAAAGAGTTGCAATTAACTGTCCCAGCGGGAGAAGCCTCTGTAGCTTGGTAACACTGGCAGAAGTTGAGGGCAGGGAGTGTGAGAAATTTATGTGTTGTTTGTTTGTTGCAATTTTTCTGTAAACCTAAAATGTTTTCAGATTAAACTGAGGGCTGGGAGGAAAAAAAAAAAGAGTTGCAATTAAAGACTTCTATCTGAACTCTGTACAACTAAAACTGGTGATGATAGAGAGAGGACCCTGATTAGGATCCTGGTTTCTATGCCAGCATTGGCCCCTGAGAATCACCTTGCACAAGGAGGACAATGAGAGGAACTGAAAAGTCTTGACATCATAACATAGAAGAGTGTCTCACTTCACCTTGCGGGAGACTTGAGAGACAGTGGTGCCTGCATTGCTTTAGAATCATTTCTTCTTATGAGATGTGTGTGTGTGTGTGTGTGTGTGTATGATGTGTATGAGAGAGAAAGAGAGGGAGAGAGAGAGAAACTGAGACACCGAGACTCTAAGGAGATCCCCCCAGTAGTCCAGGCAACTGCTGTGAGAATGAGTGGTAGTGAGAGCAGATCTTCCTCCAATCCTGGCAGAGCAGCCTAGGGCAGTGGACTTTTGGTGCAAAGCCCACAGTGAATTTTTACATGGCGTTCTTGGTAGGATTTCCTGGATAGAAACCTCAGGCTTTGGGACGTGTGTTACCATGAATGGTTATATCCCATGAATTGCATTGGGCGAGAGATCCTAGGAACAGAATTCTTTTTTTTTTTTTTTTTTTTGGACTCAATAAAACTTTATTTACAAAAACAGGGCAGGCCAGCTATGCCCTACAGGCTATAGTTTGCCAATGCCTGGCCTCAGTAAATCCTGTCTCTGTGTCCCAAACCTTGTTGCACTACGAGAGGCTGAAAGAAGACTTAAAAGCCTAGGTCAGCCAGCTCATGAGTTTTCATTGAGGAACAGAATTCTTATGGGAAAGGGGTGAGACTTTCCTAGAGAGGGAGGCAAGATTCTAAGGAGGAAGAAGGGAGCCTAGACCATCAGGTAAAAAAAAATCAAGGAAGTGCCCAATAGGAAACCACCTGGGGTCTTAAGAATTTTTACTTTGTTTTCTCTAATTAGTCCTAGACAGTTTTAGGATTTTTCTCTGCATTATAATTCCCTCTAGTTATCCCACAAATATCAAACACTTATATGATATGTACTATATACCAGGCATGGTCCCAAGTATTTGTATAGATTTCTCTATTTAATCCTTCTATCATCATTGTCCCCATTTTACAGATAAAGAAAAAGTCAGGGAGAAATAGGAAGTGGCAGGGTCAGAAGTTGGATGTAGGCAGGCTGGCTCTAGATTGGGTGCCTCTACAATCCTCTGCTAGTCTGCCCTCTCCATCAACATCCAGCTACTTTGTGAAGGTCTCAGGAACTTGTGACCTTCCCTACTGTGATCAGTAAGGTGGTAGTGGCAAGACAGCATGGCTAAATCAGCAACCCTGAGGTTCCTGACAGGGCTAGGGCTGGCATCTGAGCAAGAGAAGGGCAGACAGGGAGAAGTAGCCCCAGGGTGGCAAATTCAGGAGCATGATCCAAACTCCCCTCAGAGGAAGGTAACTTTTTTGGCAGTGTTGGGGTTTGAACTCAGGACTTCACACTTGCTAGGCAGATTCCCTACCACTTGAGCCACAACTCCAGCCTGGAAGATAACTTTCAGTTGGAAAGGGGCACCCTCTAGCGTGAAGTTATGTATGCAATAGGTGACACAGAGCACCTGGCACATGCTAAGTGCATCACAAGTCCACACTGTCATTTCTCTTTAGTTCCGGTTGAAGCCCATGAGAGTGCTGGCTTTCCACTATTTTTAACCCACTCAAGTGGCAAAGTCCCATTTTTCAATTTATATTCTAACTGTTAATGTTCTGCTCAATTCTAGACTGAGCTCCTTTGAGTGAGTCAGACTTTTCCTGTACCTGGTACAGTACCTAACTCTAAGCATGTACTCATGAATGCTTTTAGAGTTAAACCAAATGAACACCTACTTAGTTCAGGCCCAAGCTGCTAGTTAATCAACTAGAATATATGCAGAACCACTATGTGTTCTTTACAGGTTTATTGGTTAGTAGATTGAAGGACTCAACTGATTCTAACCTTGACTTCTAGGATCTAGATGTAAAATGGAAATTTAATACACCTCTGTCCCTCCTTTTGGCACCTACCTGGAATAACTTCAAAGACAAACTTCCCAGCTTCTTCTGGGTTTGTGGCAATCTCTTTGATTGTACTTCCTGGTAGATACACACAGCCCTAAAAGATCAAAAGTCAGGTCTTTCAGATAAGCAGCAATTTTATCCTATAAACCCAAATTAAGTTGGAGAACAGACTGGGTAATAATGATGGTGTTATGAGAGAGTAGGTGGAACCAGACATGGAAAGTTGGTATACTAGTTTTAATACCCGCTTTCTGGTATTTGGACCTTGGTCAAATTAAATAGTGACTATCTGAGAGCAAGGTGGGTTCCTAGAGAGAAAAGGACAAGCCCCTGACAGGAAAATGAGCTGAGAGGGCACATCACCAACACTTGCCAACTTTCCCAGACATAACTTCATGGCCAAACTAGACTCTACCTCTGTGAAGACGATGCTGAAACTGGAGGGACCATTCTACTTGCTCAGTGGCCAGAGTAGGGATAGTTAGGACTGTGCCATAGGTAATCATCTGAGGAGTCACCATAGGTAACAGTAGCAAAAGCTCCTGAGCTGCGTTGCCCAGGTGCCTGCCTCTTTGTTAACCACCTTGAGCAGGGTGTCACACTTGGCAAGAGAGAAAACCGAGGATCAGAAAGGTTCTACAAATTGTCCTCACAGAGCTAGCAAATGGCAGAATGGTGCTCCTCACCATCACGCTTGAGGTTGTGGTGAATAACCATCTTAACCCACCACCTCCACCTCTGATCCACGGGGGACAGGGGGCAGGAAGGGAGGGTTCAATAGGCTATGTGACCTCCTTCACACAGATACCACATCAGAAAACCCAAGTCACTCCCACCATCCCACCATGAGTAAGCTTATCACGTGCAGTATCTCTCTAGATCCCAACAACAGCTCCACAGCAAGGGCATGACCACATTTATCACTTTCTTTACAGGTGAGGAAAATGGAACTTGGAAAGTCTAAATGACCACTCTAAATGATGTTAAAAGTCATTCATTTTACTAAAGTTAGTTACTTGTCATTTACATCTTGCTGGATGTTGAAGGTAGGACATCTGATTCTAAGCTGAGGACACATGTGCCTTTATTCTGAGCAAAGTCTGAATGAGGAAGATTGGAAACAAAAAGCTATGAAGGAAAAGAGTCTTAAGAAAATCTCAGATCCACTCAGAAATCTAAAAAGAATGAATGTTTCTTGGGAGTCTAGAAATAAGATTGTCTGAGGCTGAGTGAGAAAAGAGGCAGAGAAGGAGAAGGACAAGGGGCAAAAATAGGAAGATTATGAAGATGAGAAGGAAGAAGAGAAGAAAAATAAAAGAATATCTCTCTATCAAATGGAATTCTGCAATTCTTCAATATCTTCTAATTTTCTTCAATTTCTTATAACAAATAACTCCACCCCCATGATCCTCACCATCTTCTGTAAATCACATCAATGCCTTGAGAAAAAGTAGCACTGAGTTACTTTGAATGATGGCACCAGAAGAAAGTGCCATGTTACTTTTAGACAGGAAGGTATGCCATTAGGAAGGGAAAGAAAGTCGAGTTCAGAGGCACATGCCTCCGCTAAGTAACTCTCTCAACTGTCATTTGAAACCCAAAATAATTTCATCAGAAAATAGTAAAAATAAAGTGCTAAATATATAAATTTTCCATTTATTGAGTAGTTATTAGGTATCAGATTCTGTGCTGATTGCCCTGAATATATTAGCACATCTGATCTTCATAAGAAATCTACCACCCATAATAACATCAAAAAAATTAAAATGTCTAGAAGTAAATTTAGTGAAGGAAGTAAAAGACCTATATGACAAAAATTATAAATCACTGAAGCAAGAAATCATTGAAGACATTAGAAGATGGAAGGATGTCCCATGCTCATTGATCAGCAGAATAAATATCATGAAAATAGTTATACTACTGAAAGCAATCTATATGTTCAAGGCAATCCCCATCAAAATTCTAATGGCCTTCCTCACAGAAACTGAAAAATCAATCCTAAAGTTCATCTGGAAGCACAAAAGACCTCAAATAGACAAAGCAATCCTGAGCAAAAAAAGCAATGTGAGAGGTATCACAATACCTGACTTCAAACTATACTATAAGGCCATGCTAATAAAAACAGCATGGTAATGGCACAAAAACAGACATGAAGACCAGTGGAACAGAATAGAGGACCCAGACACAAATCCACACAGCTATAGCCATTTAATTTTTATTTTTGACAAAGGAGTCCAAAGCATGCATTGGAGAAAAGACAGACTCTTCAAGAAATGGTGATGGGAAAGTTGGATACACACTTGTTGAGGGTTGAAATTAGATCCCAGTCTCTTATCTTGTACTAGTTTCAAGTCAAAGTGGATCAAAGATTTTAATGTAAGACCTGACCAGAAACTGTGAAACTAGTAAAGGGAAGAATAGAGAGTACTCTGGCATATACAGGCATAGGCAGTAACTTTCTGAATAGAATTCCAATAGCTCAGCAGTTTAGAGAAAGGATTGACAAATGGGACTGCATCAAACCAAAAAACTTCTGCACAGCAAAGGAAATAGTCATTAGACTGAAAAGACAACTTAGAGAATGGGAGAAAAATTGTTGTCAGCTATACATCTAACAAGGGATTAATAATAAGAATCTACAGGGAGCTCAAAACACTAACCCCACAAAGAATCAACAGCCCATTGAATAAATAGGCAAATGAATTGAACAGACAATTCTCCAAATTAGTACAAATGACCAATAAATACACTGATTTGCATTTTCTTGGCTATAAAGGAAATGCAAATCAAAACAACATTGAGATTTCACATCACTCCAATCACAATGACTATCATCAAAAACACAAACAACAAAATGCTGGTGATGATGTTGGGATGGAGACAGGGATCCTTATACACTGTTAATGGGAATGTAAATTAGTGCCATAGAAAGCAATAGGGAGATTCCTCAAACAACTAAAAATAGAACTGCCATATGATGCAGCATATACCCAAAAGAATGTGATCCAGGATACAGTAGAGCCACTTGCACACCCATATTTATTGCAACACTATTCACAGTAGCCAAGCTTTGGAAACAACCCAGATGCCCTACAACTGATGAGTGAATTAAGAAAATGTGGTATATATATACAATGGAGTATTATTCAGCCATAAAGAAGAATGAAATTATGTTGTTTGCAGGTAAATGGATAGAATCTCTGGATGGATCATCATGTTAAGCAAAATAAGCTAGTCATGAAAGGACAAAGGTCACATGTTTTCCTTCACATGTGGAAGCTAGACCTATAAGATAAATACATACATAAATACATACACGATCTTATTTACACACACACATATATACAGAACATGATTGCAATAGTGGGTCTGTCTGAGATTATAGGGAGGCTAGGGAAGAAAAGAAAATGATAGAGAATGAATAATATTGAAACAATGCATCTGTGTACGCAGATAGTGTAACAAAACACACGTAAGCTGTTGAACAATAGGGAAGCAGGACGATAGAGAAAGAGTAAGTAATAGGGAGAGTTAATCAAAGTAAAGAGTGATATTTGCATGTGTGAAATACCTTGAACAATCCACATGCACATTAAAAAAATGAAGGACAGGAATGTAAGGCAGGTCTTGTCCAGGGATGGTACTAGTGGGAGGGGGGAGAGTAAATGGAAAGGATTAAAGAGAGAGAACATGGTCAATGTGCTTTGTATGCTTATATGAAAACAGAACAATGAAAACTGTTGAAATTGATCTAAGAAAAGAGAAAGGATGAGGGAGAATGATGGAAAGGGGTGAATTTAATTAAGATACAGTGTAAGCACATATGTAAACTTCACAGTGAATCTCCCCTATATAATACATGCTAATTAATGAATAGATAGTTTAAGATATCTGTGAGGAAGGACTAATGTTTTTCTCTGCTCAAGAGATGAGGAAATCAAGTTTAGAGAGATTAATAAAATAATCCAAGATCACAAGCTAGTTAATAGGAAAATTATGATTCAAACCTTGGTCAGTGATTCCAGAATTACAAATAAGGCTACTTGCTGAAAGAAGTAACAATCATAATTCAACTTATTCATATAAGGCGTAAGTTACTAATTGCAAGTGCAGTCCTCACACTGAGCACGAGACTCTTGGACATCATGAATGAATAGAGGAAGGTAAACTAGGGGAAGAGACACCAGTCAGGGTTAGGGTAGAGACTCTGATGAGGAAGGAAGTGTGCCAGAAAGGGAAGGGCTCAAGTTGCCCATAACCACTTTCACCTACTTTGCAAGTTGACGCAGGTCAACTTAAAGATGGGGAAAGGCTTTGCAGAGGGCACACTTTCCACAACAGTAAGACAGAGGAGGCAGATGTAGCAATGATATGCTACATACAGTCAGATTATGTTGCTTCATGAGAACTGACTGTGGCGTTTTCAAGAACTCAAGGAGTCAGCTGCTAAACACAGCTATTATATATACCTCTGATGGAATATTTTGTATCAAAAAAGATAATGTTACTCAAAATTTATCACTTCCTTTTTATTTGCTGTATTTTACTATTATTTTGATTATTGTGATTACGTATATTTTATCTTTGTAACGTTGTGCTAGTACACATCTCTTTTCAACTCTGAGTTCAGTGATACCGTGTTGGTAGTTTGAACCAATAATGAAGAGAATATTTACACCACAGAAATTGACAAACACTGCACACAAATCAACTCCTCCACTAAAGAGCCTGCTGTTAAACATTTATCAGCACACCACTGGCAGAAAACTATACATTAGGTTAAATTCCTGTAATTAGAAATGTGAGTCAAAGGGTTTATATTTTTAATAGACCTAATACCCTCCATGAAGTTTGCATGTACTTTCACATCCACAAGCTGTGCATGAGAATTCCTGTTTTGTAGCCCTCATTCACTAAAATTTCTAGGAAACATTTCTCAGTTTGAGAAGGGGACAGTGGTAACTCATTAGCTTATATTGTATGTCATTAGTTATTAATGAGATTGAACTTTTTAATATGTATTTCTTGGCTGTTACACTTTGGTAAGTTGCCCATTTGTTTCATTGCCCATTTTTCTATTGAGCTATTTGGATTTTTTCTTATGGAATTAAAAGAATACTTTAAATATTAAGCACATTTGTTTAGGACTGGAGGTGTGGCTCAAGTGGTAGAGTACCTGCTTTGCAAGCTTGAAGCCCTGAGTTCAAACCCCAGTCCCACCAAAAAAAGTCAAACTCCAGTCCAATCAAAAGAAAAACTGAAAAGTATTTGTTTACCATATACATGACATACATTTTCCCTGTTTAATTGTTCAATTTTGCTTTACTCAGTTGATATTTTAAGATGTATTTCTATTTCTGAAATTAAATAAGTCTTTCCTTGTGCTGTCTTTGTTGTTGGGCTTTAAAAATACCAGCAACCCAAAGATGGTACAGATATCTGTATTTTCATTTGGCATTTTTATAAATATAATTTTTATGCTACAGCCATTAAATCATGAATTCTGTGAAAATAATGTGGAAATGTATCATAACTTTTTTCAAGAAAAATTAGCTTACTTCATTTCTAGATATTTTCAATGTCTAAGAATTCCCAAAACAATGTTAAATGATTGTATAACTAACACTACCTTATTTTAAATAGGTTTTTATTTTAATAAAGTGATCATGAGTGTGTGAAGCTATAAAGATGGCTACTTAATTCTTGTTTGTGATTATAATACATAAACACCAGCAGTAAGAATAACAGAACATCCATGCAATGGATGATCTATACCCACTATCATAAGTCACATTGCAGAATAATATTCAATACTAAAAAGAAATGTTCCTGACATACCATTTTTTAATTAAGAAATGTTATACTAATTTTACATTTACAATAGATGACTCTAAATGTTTGTGGACATGGAATGCTAAATTTAGATGGCTATTTCTTGTTAATGGAACTGTAATTTTTATTTTCTTTGTGCTTTCCTGCATTTTCCAAATTCCCCACAATGCATATGTGTAGCTTTTGTAATCAAAATATGCATATCAACACACAATAAAATATACTTATTCTTTCTAAGGAATAATCATATTATTTCTAAAAGTTTCATTTTTAAAATTTTTGTACCTGAAATGAGAAATTTTATCGAATGATTTTGTCAGCTACCCTTTGAGGGGTCATGTGGTTTTTCCCACTTGACCTATTGATCTGATGTGTTATAGTAATAGGTTTCCTAAAAAGAAATTATCCTTATCATCCTGAACAAAGCTCTACTGAATTATCCCAGGTTAATTTAATCTTGAGACAGCCTTGAGCTCCCTCTTCCTACAAGTTGGGAAAAAAGCAAGGGCCTTCAAATGATTATTTTAGCTTCAGTCATTGGTTTATTTTTTTTTTAACAGGGCAGGGAAACATTTCCATAGTTTCTATTTAGTTGTTAGTAATTTCACCATTCTTTTACAATGATAGAACATCACACACAACAATGCTAATTTGATCAATAAATAAAAAACAATAGCTCCTTTCCAGTAGTCTCAGAGCAGACATTTAGCTTAGAGAAAACACTCACTATAATTATTTCAAGTGCTTTGAATATTTTGTTTTTCTAACATAAAATATGAAACACATACTTGGAATTAATTTGCTTAAATTTAACCTTATAATAATCAGTTTGTACTTTCATATTTTACCTTCAACATACATTGGGTACATTGAAAACACAAATTTTTATTTATTTATTTTGCTCTTGAGACAGGGTCTTGCTGATATAGCCCAGGCTGTCCTCGAATTCATGATCTTCCTGCCTCCTACATGCTGGAATTACAGGTGTGCAACACCACACCTGGCTTAGTTTATTATTTTATAAAACAATTTAACACATGCTTCATATCAATGGATAAGAAAAATTAAGTAATTGCATGCCCACAAAATGGTGGGGCCAGAAAAAGAACTTAGTCTTTTATGGAAAATATCTTCTACCACCCAGACAACCACCACCCAGCGGCCCTTGCCATTGGTTTGGGATTGCCAATGTGTTATTGTCCTCATCCCTCCCCTCCCCCCCCACACTTTACTCTCTGCAGGTGAGAAGACCTTTTGCATGATCTAATGTACCAATATCACTGTCTTAGCCTGGAATTGTTTGGCTCTGATAAGGTCTGGGTAGTTCATAGAAGGGAGGAAGTCTGGTTACCACACAGAGGACATTGACAAGAACCCAGTCTGTGGTGGGGTCTCTGGGGCCCTTCTCCAGCCTCTGCAGTGACAGACACGCAGAACACCCATAAGTAGAGGGTATGGTTAACCAAGTCCTGCCCTTAAAGAAAGATGCCCTCATCCAAAATGACTTACATTTTGGTTCCATCCATCTGCTCATCTACCCCCAATATCCACACACTTCTAATCCTCACCCTTCTTGGGTTTTATCCTGGCTCCAAAAGATTCTGGAGTCTGTCTTTCCTAATAAGCTCCTTCTGACCAAACCTACCATATCATGTCCACAGACATGAGCTCTAGGTGGGTGTCCTGGTCCTGGTTTCCCTGAGACATCCAGCTTACACCTGGGGTCCCAAGGTCACTGTTAACAGTACCTTCCTTACCCTCACACACCACAGTGACCATGAAGAGCCCATGGGGTAGGGAGGAGATATCTAAGTCCAAGGTTTAGGATCAAAGCCCTCACAGCCTCAGTCATTCCATCAGAAAAACTTGCTCGTTCTACATTCAAAGTACATCTAGAGTCTGACCATTTGTCTCTGGCCCACAGCTCCCACTGGGATTCCTCTAACCTAGATTACCCTGTGTGTCCTTCTTCAGGCATCCATTTATTTTAGCCAAAGTCACCATTTACAGCATTGGTTAAAGAATATCACCTGTCTGCTCAGAACCTACAATCCTCCCCGTGGTTCTTAATAGAAATGCTCATGCCCTCCCAGGAACCTACAGTTCACAATCTGCACCCTATAGACCTTGGCCGCTGCCCTTATTCTCTGACCTCATCCTTTCTGGTTCTCATTCCCTAGTTCTGTCCCACCATGCATACCTCCTGCTATTCTGCACATTCACCAAACATGCCCCCCTTTGGCCTTTGTGTGCATGAACTCCTTTACCTCGAATGCTCTTGCCCTAGAGATCTACCTACCTAACTCCATTTCGTCCTCAGTCCTTGCTCAAATTTCACCTGCTTCATGAAGTCACTCTGACCACCTTATTTAAAGCTGAAACACTTCTCACAAACTTTCTCCCTCACCCCATTCTATTTTTTTCCTCAAAGAACTAATATTTTTCTAACAAGTTACATACTTTCCTTATTTATTAAGCTTATTTTCTCTCTCCCCATCCATATGACTTGGATTTTTATCTGCTTCACTCACTGATTTATTTCAAATACCTAGTATTATTTATTTTAAATACGTGGTATTAGAGCATTATGCACTCAGCATAACAAATGATCAATAGATATATTTATTGAAAAATAACCCCCTCAATTAATTTTCCTGAGCCCAAATGCACTCTCTGTGAGCTTTTGACTTGGTGTCAACACCACATTGTGAACTGGTCTTAGTGACACATTTAGGAAACTACACTGTGGTGGTCTTGGGGAGGACCTCTTTGTCATTATTTACAACTCAGTTATGAGTGGAGAAAGCAGTGAAAAGGCAAAAGGAACCTCTTCACATTGATGTGTCTAGCCGACTGAGATGTTTAAGCATGATCTCAGTGGGCCGCCTGCCCACCTTCTCCTCTGTGCCTGGAGAGGGAGAGCCATATTAATGGGGACAAATGCCCAGCTTGTACCTGTGGCTTCATGTCCTCTTCGTCTTTGTAGTAGTAGAGTTGCTGGGCCCTCAGTACAAAGTACCTCTGCTGCCAGTTTTTCACGATAGACCTCTGCTTCTTCAGCCAGCCCATCTTGATGGGCCTTTCCAGAGGATTGGGGGTGGATGATGGGTGAAAGGCCGCCATCTGCTCACCAGTCATCATACTCCTTGTCCGAGCTATAGAGAGAAATAGACAGGCTGACTGATTGAAGGACATGGAACAGTGAGAAAAAGTAAGTGGGGAGAGGAGAGAGGAAGCCCCAGGGTGCCGAGAAATGGGTTGGGGCCCAGCCAGGTCCAGTTCAAGGGTTCAGGGACAATCCCCCAGGCTCCTGAGAGGAACTGGGGGTCCTGCTCCTGACCAGGGCTAGACCCAGATCCACGCACTTGCAGTCCAGCAGCTGTCGCCGGCCCCCACATTCTGCAAAACGAAAGATTGGCTGGAGCCTGCTGAAGAGGAAGTGGCCGCAGCATCTGACAAAAGGTGCTTCCTTTTCCTGCGGGGGAGTTAGTATCTGACAAGAGAGAGGAGAAAATAATGCCTCCCTGGGTGAGTCCCATGCAGCTGCAGAGGCTACCGGAAGCTGCCCTGGCTTTCTTCCACGGCTACCCATTCTCAACCCCTTATCCAGTGGACCCCATAAATCCCCCAGCTTCCATCCGTGCAGTCCGCCTACAGGGAGTTGGCACCTCCTGAATTTTCCTGTCATGTGTCATTGAGTGCCCTGCTACCTAGAGTGTTTAAAGAATTTTATGCTGGACAAAAGGGCCTCGGGTAGCACCTTCCCAAGATAATACCTTTGTAGTCTGTTACTGCCAACAGACCTCACTCAAAATCAAGACTTAAAGCTAGTCTGCTCTGCCCCTCACATGGTATAATTAGCTTGTGTCCTACCACAAGAGTTCTGCTTATCATCCCATTGGATCCTGACCAGCGAGCCCATGTTTCTTCTCCATGGTGACTCCCACCTTGTACAACACTGCTTCTCTTACCTCCATAGCCACCCATCCACCACTCTGGTCTCCATTCAATACTTTCTTCTGATGCTGCCTTCCTTCTCTCCCAGCCAGTTCAATATTGAACCTAAAACCACATTAGAGCTCTTTGGCTCCTTGACCTCTGCTGATGCTCCACACTTGCTAATACCCAGTGTTTGCATTCCTTTGTGCCAAGAGTTACTGGAGGCAGCCTCCATCCTACAACCCTTTTATTCAGCTTCTGTCCATCTTTGGAACATTTATAATTTAGCTGAACTAAGCCATTAATCTATTCTCACCCCATTTCATCTCACCTGATTAGAGACCAATTCTTCCTTTCCTGTTTTTTTTTTTAACCATGGATGAATTATGCAACTTCTCTGAATCTTTTCTCATTTGTTAAAGTAGATTAATAATAGTCCCTACTTTATGAAGTTAAGGCAGAGATTAAACAAACTAACATATACAAAACACTTAGCACAGTATTTTGTCAAAGGGAAGCATATGTCACTATTATTTATGTCAACAAGTGACTTTATTTCCTATTACAAAAGTATATTCTGGTCATTCAGAGCTTCCTCAACTTCTCTCTTCTTCAAAATGTCACTCCATCATCAAGTTTTCTTCCTTCCCTCATTCCTATCTTTAATTCACTTAATTCCCAACTTCTCTCCATTTCTTCTTTTTTTTTTTTTTTGGTGGTACTGGAGTTTAAACTCAGAGCTTTGAGCTTGCTAGGCTCTACCATTTCAGCCATGCCTCCAGCCCTTCCCACTGCTTTTGATTCCTGTCTTTCTCCTTCAAGGACTAGGATTCTCAGTCTTTATTCATGCTTATGTCATACTTTCAAATGCTAGAAGTTTGTAGGGAATGAGTCTTTCTTCCACTGACTCCAATTGTATCCAGTTATCATCCTATTTAATGTTCCCCCCTTCAGTGCTTAGAGCTATTGGAAGAGAAATCTTCCCTAACTGGGCTCCCTTGACCTTCACAAAGGATCTGTGCTCTGTAACATACCCTTATATTTGACTTCCAGCTTTCAGTCCTTAATTCCCACCAGGGAACTGGAGAGGTTGCCAGATATATTTGACTTAATCTGCCATCAAACAGACAACATTACAAGAGTGCATTTATTCAATTGAAGTAAAAAAAAAATCTGATATTTTTGATGAGCATCTGGCAGTATACTTCAGAGAGTTCACTTTATATCAGTGTGTCCTGGCACCCCAATAAAAACTTTATACTCTAAGACTGTGTAATGATCCAAAGGAACCACAGAAGGGTGTTGGCAGGAGTGCAGTGGGGAGGAGGGAATTTGAAGGACTCTATGCAGCTCTGTATCTCTCTAGGTCAGAGAACATACTTTGCAAAGACTTTATCTGTACTAGGAAAGAGGGTGGACATAGAAATAAAAAGTGTGGTTCACACAAAAAACTTTTGGCGAAAACGGGAGAATGGCATTTTACTCCACTTTAATGGCCTCAATGTAACTCATTCCAGTACGACTTTTGTGACCACCCAATTGAAGCAACATCATACAGAGAAGAGAGGGACCCCTTCTTGCTGCAGTAAAATGAGGGCCTCCCAATGGCTTCTGGGCTTCTGAGGTTTCACCAAATGGAGTCAGTACAGGAGAAGGTGCCACATGGTAGCTATGAAGTCTCAGGTTGTTTGGGCCATCAGAAAATGGTCTCTTAGGATCATTGTGGGAGACAGAAGAAATGGGAGGTCTCCAGGAGCATGAAGACGTGCAGTGGAGGTAGGAAGCAGCCAATAAGATACTATAGATTGAAGGGAATTCTCTCAGCATAGAACTCAGCTGCTGGGGTATTATTTTGCATTTAGTTCTGGGAAAATTTTCATGCTTTATCATGGCAAAAACAACAATAACCAAAACAAAAGCATCCTCCCTAGTAGCATCTGTGCCTTGCAGAATGGGCTGGCAAAGGCAGGAGTAGGTGTGAGGACCTGGTGTTCTCAGATGTGGTTAAAAGGGAGCTTGATGACCTTGGGACAGGAAGGCAAGCACCTGTCTGTCTAAATATGACCAAGGCCTTGATTATGTTATTTTACATTCTAAAATGATACCACTTGCCCTGCATCCAGCCAGTGTTTCTTGAGTGCTTGTTATCATCCCTCCATGGTTGGTATGACTACAAACCCAGGGCCATCTGCTACAAGTTAGAGGATGTGGATGGATCAGCACAAACCTCCACACTGCTGGAATTAGGTCCAAACTGGGGGATAGGGTAACAGCTGGGGACTCAGTGAAACAGTGATTAAATAGGGGAGCTTTCTGCCCCACATGCTGCCATCTTAACTCTCAGTACTGCTCATAAGTCAAGCCTTTCACAAGCTGATCCAACTATGGGAGAAGAAAGCCTGGCAGGCCTTGGTTTTGACAAACTTTTCTTGTTAGTTTCTTTGAACAGTCTCTCTTCTTTGTGGATATGACTTTTTGGGAATGAAATAAACAAAGAGATCTGTTACTACCAATGGAGTGTTCTCTCATACTGAAAATAATAACCAGGACAAGCTTTGCTGTGAGCCAGTGATTGTGTGCACAGTGTATGTTCCCAGCCCTTTGGGAAGCAGATCTGAACCAGGCATGGGCTGCTGAGGGGGCTGCAAGTGAACCAGGGAGGCAAGGTGAGAAGGCAGTTGCTCAGTGTTTACCGAACACTCTGGAGCGAGTGAAAATGTGGGTCTCAGTAAGACCAGAAACCTACCTGTACTCACCCTAGCCAGCACTGTGCTAGCCAGTCCACTAGCCAAAGTGGCTGTGTCCAGTTAAATGAATGAAAATAAACTAAATTAAGCTAAAACTCATTTCCTCGGTCATCATCCACATGCCAAGTATTCAGTAGCTTTGTGTAACAGATGACTGCAGTGTTGGACATCACAGAAGAGAGCATTTCCGTCATTGCAGAGGATTCTGTTAGTCAGCACTTCCTGGAATCTGAGTGCTAGCATCAAAGGCATGGGTCTCCCTAGGAGGTATTTCTCCCCTCAGCTCTCAACTCTGTCTCCTTCTAGGCTCTACTTTTAGATGGCTGTGAATGCATGGGGGGACATGTAGGTAGCATTCAGAGATGGAGATCTATTGAAAGTATTTTTTAAATGTGTTGATCCGAGCTGTTCATTCATTTGGGAACCATGTCGAAATGAATTTGAAAAGGGAGGAAAAGGTCTGGTGTCACCCCCCAATACTTCTCTCCTGAACTTCTGACATGTCCATCCAGCTGCTCGAATGTACTATGGTGTGATTTTCAAGGTCACCACATTGCTAGTCAAACTATCATCCCCCTCTCAACTGTTACTATTCCCTTGTCTTGTGCCAACAAACACACCCCAACATGCTTTCCCTCCACTGGTGTCTATGATGTGCTATAAGTGACATCCTTCCAGCCAGCCAACCATACCATAAAGCTATCCTTCCTACACTCAACCCAGACAACAGTGCTTAGAGTGTGATCTTGTTTGATCCTCCTGTGACCTCAACACCTCCTTCCTATAAGTTGGAGGGTAAACTCCCAACTGGAGTCTGGAGTCCTTGTGGCTTTTCCCACTGCATTTCCTGCTCTTCCTCCATTCCCATTTTGCACTCAACTGTTGACAATATGTATTTCTCCCCACCCACACCAGAGTGGGAGTCTATCTCTTGAGCAACTAACTCTTGCTCACTCTTTGAGATGCACCTCAGGCCATGCCTCTGTGAGAACACCTACACCCTCCCAGTGCAGCCATACTTGACTGCCTTCTATCTCTGTCCCCTAGGACACAAGTGCATTGTAGCATGTATCACCAGGCTTGGTAATTTTTTTCTGTAGTTCCTCTCCATTTTCAATCTAAGAAGTCAAGGGTGCTGCCTTAGTGTATTGGCCTTGCTCATCTTTGTATCCTAGCACTTAAATGCACCTAATGAAGAGAAGGCAAGTAAAGTAGATTCCCATCTACAGCCATGGCTAAGTCAAGGTCTATCTCTGAGAACTAGTTTCCTCCTCTGTGAAACTGTGAGAGCCACATGTGTCTTGTAGGGTAAATAATCATTAGGATCAGTGGGAAGGTTCCAGCTAGTGCCTGCCTCTTAAAACACAGTCACCAAATAGAAGATATTATTGTTAAAATTATTATTGTAACATGGAGTGGATTTTATGTTAAATGAAGGAAGGAAGAAATTATGGATGAAAGGAGGGAGAAAGACAGAAAAAGGAAGACTAAGTGGACAATGCAAGATGTCTCAGGCCTGGATGATAATGGAAAAGGAAAGAATATGAGAGGCAGCCTGAAGCAGTTGGACAGGCCTTAGCCACTGGCTGAACAAGGAGGAGCAAGAGGAAAGACCTTTATGAGGTTTGGGGTGTGCATGGCTCAGATAAGCAAGCCTTCCCCATCATTCATTCAACCCCTATTGGCTGAGCACTTGGTATCACTAGGAACAGTGCCAGGTTCTGGGGCTGTAGGATCAGCCAGAACTAGCCCTGCCCAAAGAGCTCACAGACCTGGGAGACCTGGGAAGCAAAGAAGTCAGAAAACAAGGCTGTTCTAATTAATAGTCAGTAGAATCTGAGCCTGGACATTGTGAAGTTTGAGGGTGGACAGAGAGCTTCAGGCTCCCCCAGAGTTCTGGTTTTAACAGGAAAGATTTCTGAAATAACAAAGAGGTTAGGAGGGGAAAAAGAGGTGCAAGTGGACGCCAGATTTGAGTGACATAAAATCTCGGACTAGAAAAGTAGCATGGTAGGTGTTCAGAAACCAAAGAAGAGGCAGTGCCCAGAGGAAACAGGCATGGAGGGAAACAGTTATTGCCGGAAGCTACAGAGACAAACCTAGACGAAGCCATTTCCCTTAGGACTCAAGAGCGCTCCACATACCCTAGAAGAGAGTCTGGCTAGCTGAAGGTCCTTGATAAATATTTGTTGAAATAAACATTTTAGAATGAATTGAGAGCCATCATCAAGCCATTTTACATTCATAATAAATATTGGCAAATTTATTTCTTTATAGAAGTTCTAGATATGTTCATTTTAGACAGAGTGGCTGGTAGAAGCTATAATCCTGATCACATAATAAACACAATAGTTACTTATTTATTGAGTATTTACTAAGAAGCAGCCACAGCGCAAGCACTTTCTGTGTCTGATCTCTTTATTGTTTACAGCAACTCTTTTATGCTAAGTACCATATTGTCCCTTCTATTTTTTCATTCTTTTTATTATTTTATATTTTTCTTCCTTTATTATTTTTATTTTGTGGTACTAGAGGTTTGAACTCAGGCTTCACGCTTGCTAGGCAGGCACTCTATCGCTCGAACCATGCTGCCAGCCCATCACTTCTGTTTTAAAGGCAAGGAGCTTCAGCTCTGAGAGGTGAAATGGTTTTCTCCAGCTACTCAGCTAGCAATCTGATTTCACAGCATGATATCCAAGCTTAGGCCTCACAACCTACAAAGCAGCACGCATTCTAGTGGTAAAGAAAGGGGTAGAGGTTGCAAATGAAAGTGCTTAGAGAGTAAGAGTGACGTGGACAGAAAAACGGCACTACCCTTCTGTTGGGCAGGGAACAAAGACACAATTCCTAATCTGCCGCATGATTTGAAGCACCTTGTCTGAGTCTGTTTTCTGCTGCTAGAAGACAATACTTGAGGCTGAGTAGTTTATGCAAAACAGGTTTATTTGGCTCACAGTTCTGGAGGCTGGGAATTTCAAGAGCATGGCCTTTGGGCTGCATCATGCCAAGGTGAGAGGGCAAGCGAGGACAAGGGGGAGGAGCAAGAGAGCAACAGGGAGACCAAACTCACTTTTATAACACTGCATTCTCATGATAGCTAACTCACTCCTTAAATCATGGCATCACTCCATTCACGAGGAGAGCCCTTGTGACCTAAGCACTCTTCTTAGGCCCTACTTCCCAACACTGCCACACTGGAGATTAAATTTCCAGCTGTGAACTCTGGGGGACACATTCAAACCATATCACACATGCCTCAGCCCCCACCCATTTACCTCAATATTGTGCATAAACAACTTCTCACTTCTATTTCCGCCCAACATGTGCTCTGCAAGGCTCAGCAGACCTTGAAAAAACGGTGACAGAGAAATGGTACTGAAACCTCAAGCCCACCATGGAGGCCGTGCTGACACCAACAGGAAAGTGGACATATTAGGAAATCCTGCCATGTCTTACCAGCCCATACTCAGTGGAAGAGACATAATGATGCTGACTAAACTCAGCATGGCCAAGACGTGGGAAGGAGATGACTGGGCCTAGCACTTGGGTCCCGTGTTCAGGCCTCATAAAGCAGCAGTCACTACCACCTCCTGAAAATGCCACCATTGTTTCATCCACCCCGCGTCTACACCACCTGGTACACACATGTACTGTCTGTCACACACTCACACACGTGAAGCCCCTCCAGCATTCTTGTGAGCAGACTGTGGGATGAGGGGCCTCAGTATCCATCCAGAAGAAAAATAGGGCATTTGATTTTAGAACCTCCAGGCTTGCTTTCTTAATCCTTTTTGTGTCTCCAAAGCAAACTGTCCTTCATTTAAAAGTAACCACTATTGTAGGTGTGGACAAGTGGAGGGTCTTTTAAAACCTTCCCAATTAAAACATATCATTTAGGCTTTAGAATAAATTGATATGATTACTTTCCTGAATTTTTCTTTAATTTTAAATTTCATTTTTAACTTTTGCAGAAAAACATTACCCTTTACAGAAGGCAACAAGCTATGACTGATGGCAGCTTTCTCTGTGTACTCTGAAATTAAACCATGTGGGCCTTTCCTGGACACTCACTCTTGAGACAAACTTACGTGACTTAATTTATAGAAATATCTAGAAGTTGTTCCTAAATGCCTGCCTCAGTACCCAGGAATGTAGTGGCTTTAATTTTTCCATGTTCTATAATTTATAGAAACATTCTTCATTGTTTGACAAGAGACTATATTACAACCAAAAAAAGTAAAGTTCACTTTGGAAAGGAATAAGAATGCTATCTTGGTAGTTACATGAAGGGCAGAGAGAGAGGGAGATAGTGACTCTGTGTGTGTGCGCGTGTGTATGTGTGTGTGTGTGTGTGTGTGTGTGTGAGAGAGAGAGAGAGAGATTGAGAAAGAGAGAGAGATTGAGAGAGAGAATGAATGGGGTAGGGGGAGGGACTGGTTTTCTGTTCCTTTTTTCCCTTTGGCAGCTCTAGAATTCCAAAGTAGGATCAAGTTTTTCTACCCTTGGCCAAATTCACTCACTCTAAGCAGCCCCTCTTAAGAAACCCATCCCTTGCTCCATTCTGGGGGGCCTTCTTTTTTTTTAGGGATGTGGAGTACAGTTGCCTCTTCTGTGTCTCTATCCGTTGCAACACCTCCCCCGGCTCTCTGGGCCTATCTGTGCATAACAGGAAGCAAGTGTAATAACAAGAAGCTTGCAGAATTGTGAGCGCTTCCTACTGAACCCTGCCCGGAGCTGCCTCTTCCTCAGCACAAAGCCAAGTGGAAATTTTGGCAATAGGCTGGTAAATTTAGCCTGTGTTGACAAACTAGCTGGGTAACTGCCTATATAGAAGCTACCAGCTTTCCCAGGCATGAATGTAAGGAAGACCAATTCAGATCAAGTAGGACTGTGGGAAAATATGCACCATAAACTGTCCAGTGATGTATTAAATGGAGAATCTTGTATTAAGTGGACTGTCAAAGCTCCTCATTTATTTTTGGTGAGAGGTTTAACTTCATTAGTCAGCAACATTCGAAATAAATTGTGCATTAGGATACTTGTTTGTATTTTAGAAGCATGGAGGAGGGACCTGAGTTTCACAGTAAGATTTCTGCCAGGACAACAAGGCCAGGACTGGCAAATGCAATTAAGCCTTGAATCTTGGGAGGCTATAAACTTTGTCTAGTCAGTTCCTGGGGCCTTCACTGGTCTTTGGGAATAGTGATTTTAGTCTTGAACACTACTGAGAGTGTGAACAATGAATAATGCTTGCAGTGGGATGGGCCTGGAATACAACCTGATAAAAAGATTTTGTTAAAAATTGACAGGCAGAAGCCTGGAACCAGTGGCTCACACCTGTAATCCTAGCTATTCAAGTGGCAGAGATCAGGAGGATTGCAGATCGGAGCCAGCCCCAGGAAAATAGTTCCTGAGACCCCATCTTGAAAAAACCCATCACAAAAAAAAGGGCTGGCCCAGTGGCTCAAGCAGTAAGAGTACCTGCCTGGCAAGCATGAGACTCCAAGTTCAAACCTCAGTGTTGCCAAAAAAAAAAAGGGGGCGGAGGGCAGAGATTAGGAGGATCAAGTTTGAGGTCAGCCTGGGCAAAAAGTTAGTGAAACCTCACTTCAATCAATAATCCTTGTGTGGTAATGCACCTTAGTTCCCAGCTATGAGAGAGGTCATGGGTAGGAGGACAGAGTACAAGGCCAGCCCCAGGAAAAAACTCAATGCCCTACCTGAAAAATAGCTAAAGTTGGTTAGAGATGCAGTTCAAGTGGTAGACAATTTGTTTCTGGATAGGAGACAGACGATATCCCCCCAAAAAAATATTCATTTGTTTTATTAACCATGATCAGAGTAATATAGTTAGGAAATAAAATATCCATATTTTTAAAGATGCATACTTAACTATGAGAGGAAAATTAAATCATGTTTGGGATTTGCTTTAAAATATCTCAGGAAAAAAAAGAAAAAGAAAGGGATAGATGCAACTGTGACAAAATTCTAATACTTGTTGAATTTACCCAGGAATGGGTGTACATGGTAGTTTGTTGATGTTTGAAATGTTTGCATAATAAAAAAAGAACTTTTTCGAGATTGTATTAGGCTCATTTACTGTTTCACAAGTCAGCTGTTGCCCTGACTTACCCATTTTCTCAGGCTTCATTTCCAGACCTGCTAGTTATTCCTCCAACCCACTCAAATGATACTACCCAGATGTCACACCGCACACATGCTCATTCCCTCCTCGATAGACCCAGCCTCTGCTTCCCCTTCTCTGTCACTTTATCAGTTAGGCTCCTGGTGCTTCCAGTATGGACAGTGCTTCCTGTAATGTCAAATGTTGCACTGACATGGGGGCAGAGAGGGAGAAAGGGCAGCAGAAGACAGAGGAAGCGCCAGGGTGATCTCTGAGGGAATCCAGGAAAGAAGGGCCTCCTGGAATTCTAGAGGGTCTGACCTCTTGGCAACAGCTCCCATTTCCAAATTGCCAGTGAAGTGACCACAAGATTATTTCAGTAACAGTAAGGTGAAATATGAAATGATACTCTGTGTGTGTGTGTGTATACAGAGAGAGTTGTTATATGCACAAAACCTCACAGTGGAAACAGTGAAGAGCAAAAATAGCCTCTGCATAGAAAAAAAGGAATCATTCCCAACAGATTTTATAAAGTTAAATAGACCAGAAACTTCACAAAATCAGAGATTTTTTCCAGTTTGACCACTCATCTATTCCAAGTGTCTAGAACGTTCCAGGAATGCAAGGATACTTCAATATTGAGAACACTTAATGCATGGCTTATCCCATCAATAGTTAGGAGAGTTTTTAAAAAGCCAAAGTCTCAAAAGATTATGACTTTATATTCAATACATTCAATATTAGTTCCATTGAAAGTTAATTAACCGGTTGGAGGCGTGGCTCAAATGGTAGAATGCCTGTTTAGCAAGCAGAAAACACTGAGTTCAAATGCCAGTACCACCAAAACCAAAAGCTAATCCTCAAGAAAAGAGGACTGCACTTTAGGTGTTAAAGAACATACTATGTCTTTCCAGGTGTGGTATGGTGTGTGTGCCTGTAATCTCAGCATTCAGGAGGCAGAGGAGGGCTGCGTTACATGGAGACACCTTATCTCAAAATAACAATAATAACAAGTAGTAATAATATTAATGTCTCTCAAGCCAACAATAGAAAAGAATTGAAAGATGCTCTAGGTTGCTGAAAACTCAAGTATTAAAAATTGGGAGAATTATAAATTCTTAGGAATCAGGCTAAGTATTTGCCTGGTGTGTTAACTGTGAGGAAAAATTAGGAAGTCTCCAGGTGTGGCTTTTCACAGAAGCGGAAAATAACATCTCAGGAAACTTCTGATGTTTTTTCTGTGCCATATACCATGCTATGGAGTTTGTGGAAATTTGTACTATGACAACATTTTGCAACTCTCTTATAAAATGTTTAGAGCTTGACAGAAGAAACCATTCTAAAATTCACGAAACATTTGCACACCAAACATATTAGAAACACATTTCTTGCCAGGATTAGCTTTGTTTTTAAAACAAAACAAAACAAAAACACACAAACAAAAAAACCAATGAGAAGCAAGGAAAAAAATATGTTTTTAAAAAATGAAAAAAAAAATTCATGAAACAATGAAATAGGAAAAAAATCAAAGCTAATGTATTACTTAGAGCTACTACCTTGTAAGAAATTAATGAGATTTCACTTTTTCACAAAATCCTTCCATTTGCCGGCATTTCTATCCATTTCAAGGCTGTGCCCTCCCTGTCCTGGAGTGAGGCTCTGCAGAAGGCAGAACTTCAAACCTTGTCATCCTGCCACTGACATCCGGCAGTTCTGCTTCCTCTTCAAAGCTGTCAAACTTTATCAGCTGTCTGAAAAAATGCTTCAGGGGGTTCCCCTTTTATCACCAAAGTCCTCACAAAACATTAGGACTTATTTCATATGCATGTGTGAGCAACTGTGTGCCTCTGCCTGAGCTGGGCTCCCTGGGAGACCACACGCTGGCCTTTGACCTCATTTGTCTCTTTGTGGCTGGCCACTCCTTCATGGTTCTCACAGAAGAACTAGAAGAGCACCATTCTTTCCTTTTCCTTTGTTTGCTTGTCAAGCTAGTGGTCACTGAAGGAGTGGGTGCAGAGGTTGAGGAAGTGGAAACCACACAGACGGACAATTGTGCCGGAAGTGGAAAAAGGGCAACCATTATTCTGCACAGGCTGGTATCATGGCACCCAGGATTCACTCTGAATTCTGAATCTCCTTGGCCTGACCCATCAAATAGCATGAGATGTTTTTTTAAGGTGAAAAATTAACTGGCACTGTTTGATTTGGGTTATGTTTTAAATTACATCTTACTGTGTTAAAATGCACATGACATAAAATATCATTTTAACCAGTTTAAGTGTCTGTTCTGAACATCTGCATTGTTGTGCAACCATGGACACATCCATCTCAAGAACTTTTTATTTTGCAAAACTGAAACTCTGCACCTATTGAAAAGTAATTCCCTTTTTCCCTTTCCCCAGCCCGTTAACTACCATTCTATTTTGCGTTTGTATGACTATATCTGCTCTAGGCAACTCAGATAGATGGAACCATACAATCTCAATCTTTTTGCTTTATATCACTTATCATAACATCCTCAAGGTTCATCCATGGTATAATACAGAAGTTTCTTCTTTTTTAAGGCTGAATAATATTCAATTGCATGTATACACCACATTTTGGTTATCCATTTGTCAGTGGATATTTGAATCACTTCCACATTTAGTTATTATGAGTAATGCTTCTATGAACACGGTATACTAGTACCTCTTTAAGGCCCTGTTTTCGATTCTTTTGAAACTGCTAAATTGCATAGTGATTTTAATTTTTTGAGGAACTTTCATGCTGTTTTCCACAATGGGGTCACCATTTTGTATTCCCACCAGCAGTACACGGGGTTCCAATTTCTCTACCTCCTTGTCAACACATGTTATTTTCTGTGTTGTTTTTTAATGGTAGCTTTCCTAAGGAGGATGAGATGCTACCTCATTGTGATTTTTATTTGCATTTCCCTAATGACTAGTGATGCTGGACAGCTTTTCCTGTGCTTATTGCCATTGTAGACTTTCTTTGGAGAAATGTCTTAATCAAGTTACTTGCTCATTTTTGAAATGAAGCTTTTTGTGGTATCGTTTTAGAAGTTCTCTCTATATTATGGTTTTTAGTCTTTTATCAGGTATATGATTTGTGATTATATCTTCCATTCTGTGGACTGCCTTTTTACTCTGTTAGTAGTTTTTTTAATGCACAATTTAAAAATTTTTAAAAAGTCTAATTTGCCTATTTTTCCTCTGTTGCCTGTGCTTTGATGTTGTATCTGTGAAATAATAATCAAATCCAGTGTTGTAAAGCTGGCTGCCCTAGGCTTTGTTCTAAGAATTTTATAATTTTAGATCTTACTATTTTGACTTCATTTTTGTATATGACATTGGATACGGGTCCAACTTAATTATTTTGCATATATAAATCTAATTTTCTCAACATCTTTTTTGGAAAGACTGTCTTTTGCCTTATTTAAAATAATTTGACCATATATGTGAGGGCTTATTGCTGGACACTGTTCTATTCCATTGGTCTGTATGTCTGTCTTTCTTCTAATACTACACTGTTTTAGTTAATGTAGCTCTGTAGTAAGTTTTAATGTGAGTTCTCCAGCTCCATTTTTTTTTTCAGAATTGTTTTGGCTATTCAGGTCCCTTGAGATTCCATATAAATTTTAGGATGAGTTTTTCATTTTGTAGAAAAAAATGTCATTGGGATTTTGATAGGGATTGCAATAAATCTGTAGGTCCTAGAAGTAACATTGACATCTAAACAATTTAAAATCTTCAAACTAGGAATTCATTCTTCAGAATGAATTTCTTTAGAAATATCTTGTAGATGTGTAGAATAGTCTTTTACCTGCTTAAGATTCCTAAATATTTTATTCTCTCTCTGGTACTGGGGTTTGAACTCAGGGCTTTGGGCTTGCTAGGGAGGAGCTCTATCACTTGAGCCACTCCTCTAGTCCTGAAAATGTGTTCTTAATTTCCTTTTTGGATTGTTCACTGTTAGTGTGCAGAAATGCAAATGATCTTTGAGGGTTGACTTTGTATCCTGCTACATTGCTGGATTTGTTTATTAGTTTTAACAGCTTGGTAGAATCTTCAGGGTTTTCTGCATATAAGATCACATCATCTCTGAATAGAGATGATTGTCCTTCCTTTCCAATTTGGAAGTCTTTTATTTGTTTTTCTTGCCAGGTGCTAAAAATTCTAGGAGTACATTAAATAGATGTGGCAAAAGTGGATATCCTTGCCTTGTCCTGATCTGAGTAAAAGCTTTCAGTCTTTCAACATCAAATATGATGTTCACTGTGGGGTTTTCATATAGATTTTTCTATGCTGAGGTAGCTTTCTTTTATCCTAGTTTGCTGAGTGTTTTTATCATGAAAGGGCGTTTGAATTTTTGTGCTACACCAAAATTGAAATGATCATGCATATTTCCCTTCATTCTCTCTAAGTGGCATATCATATTGATTTTTTTATGTTGAATCATCCTGTAATTTCATTGTGATGTCTGATCTTTTGATGTGCTATTGAATTCAGCTTGCTAGGATTTTGTTGAGGATTTTTGTATCAATGTTAGAACAGATATTTGTTTGTTGCTTCTTACCGCATTTTTGACTGGCTTTGATACTAGGGTGTTGGCCTTATAGAATGAGTTAGGAAGTTTTCCCTCCTCTTAAATTTTTTGGAAAAGAGCAAAGGATTGATGTGAGTTCTTCTGTAAATGTCTGATATAATTCACTGGTGAACCCATTAGGGTTTTTCTTTGACAGATTTTTGGTTACTGATTAACTCTCTTAACTAGCTACAAGTATATTCAGATTTTCTATTTCTTCCTGGTTTAGTCTTAAAAGTGATATATTTCTAAGAACTTTTCCATTTAATCTAGGTTACCAAATTTGTTGATTTACAACTGCTCATAATGCTATTTCATAACCCTTTTTATGTCTGTAGAATAGGTAGCAATGACCCAGTAATATTTCTGATTTTGGCAATATGAGTCTTTTTCATTTTTTCATAGCCTATTTAGCTTATGGTTACTTAATGTTTTTTTGTTGATCTTACTGTATTGAATTTCTAGTTGATATGACCTTCTTTGTCTCTTATAGTATTTTATATTTAAAGTCCATTTCATTTGATATTAGTGTATTTTCTTTTGGTTACTATTTACATGGAATAGCTTTTTAAAAATCTTTTCACTTTTAATTTATTTATGTCTTTGAGTCTAAAGTGAGACTATTTCAAACAGCATATTGTTGGGTCATGTTTTCTTATCCATTCTGTCAAATCTCTATTATTCAATAGAGAGCTTAATGGCAATGCATTTAAAGTAATTGCTGATAAGGAGGAACTTAGTTCTGTAATTTTGTTACTTGTTTTTCACATTCCTTACAGCATTTTCCCCCCTCATTTCCTGTATAGCTACCTCCTTTACTTAAATTTCTGTAGTGAAAGGTATAAATTCCTATCTCATTTCCTTTTGTGTGTATGTTATTTAGCTATTTTCTTTTGGTTAAAATTGGGATTACATGTAACATACTAAAGTTATAACAGTCTAATTTGAATTTATACTAGCTTAACTTTAATAATAACATACAGATTGCTTCTTTCATAATTGTGTCTCCACTCCTTTCTGCTGTTAATGTCATCAAATTATATATTGTGTTTCAAAGACAATAACTATTTTTATTTTAAGTTTTTTAGTCTCTTAAATTATGTAGAAAACAAATGTATAGTTCACAAACCAAAGTTACAATAACACTGGCTTCTACAATAAGAATTCACCAGTCTTCAAATCATATAGAAAACAAAAGGTAGAGTTACATATCATTGTTGTAATACTGGCTTTTATAATTATATATATATTTATCTTTTCCAAGGTTTTTATTTCTTTGCATGGATTTGAGTTAACTGTTTAGTATCCTTTCATTTTAACCTACAGGACTCCCTTTAGGGTTTCTTGGGGGCAGGTCTAATGGCAATAAATTTCCTCAGCTTCTAGTTATCTAAAAATGTCTTACTTTTTATCTCTTACTTTTGAAGGATAATTTTGCTAGGTATAAGATTCTTGGTCCAGCACTTTGAATATATCAGATCACTGCTTTCTGACCCTGAAAGCTTTTGAAGAGAAATTTGCTCATAGTCTCATTGAGAATCCTTTGTATAGGACAAATCATTTCTCTGTGTCTTCTTTCAAACATCTATGTTTGTTTCCTGACCTTTCCATTATACAGTGTCTCTGAGTTCATCAGACTTGGTGTTCACTGAGCTTCTCAAATGCTTATATTCATGTCTTTCATCAGATTTTAGGGAGTTTTCAGTCATTGTTTCTTCCGATATTCTCTCTTCCCCTTTCTCTCTTCTTCTGGGACCTCCAGGACTATATTGGACTGCTTACAGGTACCCCACAGATCTCTTGGGTCTGATCACTTTTCTTTAATATTTTATGTTCCTCAGTCTTGACAGTTTCATTCATCCTATCTCAACTTTGCTGATTCTTTTTTCTGCCTGCACAAATGTGTTTTTGAAATCCTCTAGTAATTTTCATTTCAGTTATAATAATTTTCACCTCCACTGCTTCTTTTGGTTTCTTTTTCGGTTTTCCATCTCTTTGCTGTTTTTTCATGTTGTTCCTACATCATTTTTCTTGACTTCACATCTTTCTTCAGTTCTTTGAGTATCTTTAAGACTGTTGCTTTAAAATCTTTTTTTTTTTTTTTTTGATTAGGTCTTTCTCAGAAACAGTTTCTTTGGGTCTGTATTTTTTCCTTTGAATGGGCAATAATTTTCTGTTTCTTTGTATGCCTTGTGGTTTTTTTGTTGTTTTTGGAAACTGGACATTTGAACCTAATAATGAAGTTGTAAGAGGTACTCTAAGTGCTTTTCCTGAAAAGCACTGACTCCTTCTTGGGCATTCAAATTAACTAAAAACAAGAGAAGTGTGGTATCCCTACCTCCATTTTATATCTGTCTTTGCTCTAAGTCATTTTCTTTGCAGTCACTTTTCAGTCACCTTGGATTCCAGAAAGGGCAGAACTAATAACATCTTTATAACAAGGGACTGAAACTTCCCATAAGGAACAGTGGAGACTTGCAGGAGAGACCATCCCTTCAAATGAGGACAATTACCTATAATGACAAGGCTACACCCTGGAGCAGGAGTAATCATCTCATGGGAACCAGATTGTTCCCTTCAAGTGATGACAGTGATAACATCTTTTCTGGAACCCCTCTGGGAATCCTTGGACTGAGATCATGGTCAACCAGAACACACCTGTGACTGGATCTGTTTAAGCATAACTTTGTCCCCTACCACCAGTTCTTTTGTCTACTTAAACCTATAGTGTGTGCATGTACCCCAAAGATGACTGAATATGGGCTAAGTGCTTACTATGCCTCTTTCCATGGCATGTCCTGAGCTGTGTAATAAGCCTCCTTTCTTTGCTTTTACCATGACTCTTTATTTGGCTTTTAGGGGTGGGTGGCTGGACCTGGCAAACAGAATCTCAGAAGTTTGGACCTTGGGTCCAAAACTCCAGTTTTAAGGTCACTCTGGAAATCAGATTATACCCCTTTCTCTAGGGTTGGCTGGCTTTTGTATTGTTTGTTCGTTGTGACTGTGATAAGCATTTTAAGAGAAAAGGGAAGGAAGGTAAAGAGAAAAAGGGCATGGACCTTTTAAAGCTTCTGAAAAGTCATTTTAACCAATGGGGAGAGATGAAAAAGAAGAAAGAAAGGAAGGAAGGAAGGAAGAGAGAGAGAGAGAGAAAGAAAGAAAATTGCTACTCCTTTGTATGCACCTCTGTAATCAAAGGACAGACCCCTGTTATTTGGAGGCTGGAATCATTTTGCCCACCCTGCTCCTACATGCTGAGCATAAGCCACTCAGAGAATGCATACATAGCTGCCTGCCCTGGGGTGGGAAATGGGTGCCTATTAGTATGCTAAGAGCTGAAACTGACCAAAATTAAGCACAGTTTACCGCCCAAGCCTTTTCCCTAGAAAATCCAAGTTTCCATGAGACACTAGAATTCAAAAATAGTTGTATCAAACGGATTCTGCTAGGGTAGTGCCATCTAGGTGAGAAGATAGATCTTAGGTGCTTCTTATTCTTATCATCTTCCCAGCATCCTTTATGGGTTATATTTTAAGGGAATAATTTTATTAAATTTAATGCATACACCCAAAACATTATTTGTCAAACATAAAATAACCTACATATTTTATAGTAAGATGGAATGGAGCACATTTAGAAAAGAAATAGTAAGTATTTGAATGTGGAATTTTAAAAATGGGAGAAAAAAGATTTGTTTCATGTGCTTAAAGAACAAATTATATTTCCTCTCCAACTTTTAAGCTCAATTGTTCTCCTCCCTTCTTCTCTTTCTTGGCATTCCCTGATTGTATCAACTGTGAAGAAAGATGAGTTAAAATCAGACCCAAGAGAAGTAGGAGGAAGTAGTTAGATTACAGTAACGTTTCTACAGACATGTTCCTTTTAATATATTGGGAGATATTTCAAAATACAAATAAATAAACATAGCTAATTTCATTGACTTAAACATTAAATTTCAACTGATGTACAATGTGAGTTTTATCACACCAGAGATAAAATTATTTGGGGAAATGATTCTCAAAATGTTATTTCAAATTACCTTGCATAATTTTGAGAAAGAGAACTCACAGTAATATTTCAAAGTGTTCTGCTGTAAAAATAGCACTGGGCATTTCACACTTTCAGTACTTTTGTCTGCATGATAAGAGATATTTTGGAAAATGTTACTTTTTTGATAGTTGGGAGGGCTCAGAGTCACACAGGAAATCCGTGTGTGGGGGTGTGGATGTATTCATGTAGGCAGTGCTAGTGAGGAAAAAAGTGAACGAACATGTTTGCAAGACATTGCAGGCAGAGATTGAATGAAAGACTTAGAAACTATAATGTCTGTGAAATGTATTTGAAGACTCAGAATCTATAATATTTGTGAAATGTATTTGATATTCATAGAATATTCTGGGTTGAAATCATCAAAACCAACTCTTGACACAAGAGTACAATTCATAAAAGAAAATTTTGATATTAGATTTCATCAAAATTAAAACTTTTCACTCTATGGAAACCTTGAGGAGAATGAAAAACAAGTTACAGATTGAAAGAAAATATTTGCAAATCACAAATCTGACAAAAGACTTGTATTTGGAATAGATAAACAACTCTCAAAACTTAACAATGAGAAAATAAATAAGCCAATCTTTAAAATGGGCAAAATATACGAACTGATACTTTACCAAATGAAAAGATACTAACCACGGTTAGTCATTAAGAAAATTAAAATAAAACCACAATGAGATACCACCACAAAGATACTACAATGACTAAAATAAAATTTAAAGGCAAACTAACAACATCAAAGACTGGTAATGTAAGAGGTGCTTAGACTGCTTTTGCTGAAAAGCATTGCCTCCTTACTTGGTCCCACAGATTAACTAAAAACATGAGAAGCTTGACATCCCTGCCTCCATTTTGTATCTCTTTGCTCTAAACCATTCTCTTTACAGTCAATTTACAATTACCTTGGATTCCAGAAAGAACAGAGCTAATAATATCTTTATGACAACGAACTGGAGCCGCCTGGAGCTGCCACACTCCCAGTGAGGACAATTATCCCAAGAATCCTCTCAACAGGAACCAGATTACTCCCTTCAGGTGATAACTTTCCAAAACTGGACCAGACCACCTGCCTGACCAAGACTGCTCTGCCAATCACAACTACACCTGTGACTGAGACTGCTTAACTATGCATATCTTAGTCCCTTGGCCCCAGTTCTTTTGTCTATTTAAACCTATAGCTCATGTCATCATGGCTAAAGATGAGCTATGTGCTTACTCTGCCTCTTCCCATGGCATGCCCTGTGCTGTGTGATAAACCTCCTTTCTCTACCTTTACCATGCCTCTTTATTTGGCGTTTAGGGGCAGGTGGCTGGACCTGGCATATGGAATCTCAGGAGTTTGGGCCTTGGGTCCAAAATTCAGGTTTCAGTAAGGATGAAAAGCAGCAGGGACTTTCATACATGACTGGTCAGCATACAAAATGATACAGCCACTTTGGAAAACAGTTTGGCAGTATCTTTTAAAGTTAAACATGTGCTCATCATATAGCCTAATAGTCCCACTCCCCAATATTTACCCAAGAGAAATGAAGCATTAGATTCATATAAAACCAGTAAGTAGATATTTATACCAGTTTATGCATAATGTCTAAAAATTAGAAATAACCTCAATATCTTTACATCCTTACAGAATGTCAGGACATGTAGGTAAGTTTGATGCCTGCCCATTTATAAACACCAAGCAAGGTTATTGAAAAGACAGTAAATCCAACACAGTAAGCGGAATCCAAAATGACTCTAAGTCCAAAATTCAATTATCTATAACACATGGTCATAGTATTTTGAAACTAATGAAATGGTTGTCCTCAACCTGTAAAGTTTCCAGTCTACAGCTCCTACCCAAATCCATCCAAACCCTGGCTGGGTTTTCTGCCATCTGGTGGCCATAGTCAGCTTCAGTTTACACATCAGTGAACAGAATGCCATCCTGTGGCTGGCATCCTGCATTTCAGCAATAAGAAGCAATTCTAGGAATTTTCATTAGTTGTCACTCTTGTATTGGCCTAGACCAGGAAGACTGCGCTAAGAGAAAACTATGAACTAGGGAACCCACATTGTGCTTCTCCACCAGCCTACTCTTTTGACATCCCACTATACATTATATCCAGAAAACACATTGGCCAGAGGGGGGAGGCTAGAGGATGACAGCTATTTGCCCATAATGTGATATCTGGACCAGTTATCACAGGATTCCATGTTGAAGTAAGGCAGGCTAATATAGGGACAGGCAGCATGGGAATTAAAGCAAGCCAGAATTAGGAGCTAGGACTGAAAAATTGCTAGGATTTCAAATTTAAACATTGCACTATGTAATCTTTAAGAAAAATGCACAAAGCACATACATTTTTCTCAGTACTCCCTAACCATCATTTCTTAGTTCCCCATTAAATATAATATAGAATAAAAGAAATTTCTCTGACCTTGCCCCAGAAATTAGAGATGCCTGGTTCAGCAATTCTTTTAATCAGAAGCATTCCATAAAAGTTACAAGAAAAGGGCATCCATGTCCCAAGACCCTCCTTTTCCTTGGTAAGACCACCTTAGACCCAATGTCTCCTGCTTCAGTACTAATTCAAAAGATTGCAACAAGACAATTGAATGTTAGCAAGTGCTTACTACAAAGAAATCACTTATCTGGAAGAAAATTAAAGCAAGACTCCCTAACCTACTTTAATTAATACAAATAACCTCAATGGAAGAATCACAGTATTTCCTTCCAACGCTCACTTGATGTGTGTTTCCCTTTCCCTCTACTGGTGGTGCTTTGTCTTACTTGTCTAGTAAAATCTTTGCCCACCTTCTACTTACTTTGTGAATTGTCTTGAAATTCTTTTCACTGACAGATTCAAGAGCTTAGGACAGGAGGACAGAGTAATGAGTCAAGGATCTCTCTGTCATTAAGATCCTCCTTGACCCCTCTCTGGTGACAAAAGGAGGACTTTTTCTCTTCTTGGAAGTGTAAAGTGGTGATTTTAACCTTTGTAAGGTTATACACTTCTTTGAGAATCTTCATGTACACCAATAATTCTTCATATGACTTCAGGCAGGTGTGGGCTCATTGAAGCCAGACTGGGGACATTAAGGGAAAGAACCTGAATATGTTAGCTGGGGAGGATTGCAAGCCAGCAATCACAGCATTTGGAATAGACAGGGAAAATGGCAGGGGCAGGCATAAGAAAAGAAAGAGTAAAGTTACTGTTAACTAGGGGACAATAAGCATTTCATTGCCCTCTAAAATGTACCAAATGCCCACATGGCTCTTTAGACATAGTCATTCATGCTGGGTATCCTCCACCTTTCTTTTTCACTCTTACTACTGGTTCCATTTTACATACCTGAGGCTTTCCTGGCCAGTCTCACCCCCGCTCTGGTTTCCACGCAAAGTCATTGGAAAATCATCAATGAAGTTTGGGTTGCAAGTGAGAAGACTAGCTGTGATGAGGCCAAAAGTCCTGACTCACTGAGTGATCAAGGGCTACAGCCTCTCTGGGCTTAATCCCTCAAAGGATGGGATGAGACCCTACACACAGGTGTTGAAAGAGTCAGAAGCAGTATACAAGTTTGAGTCTGTGATATACTCCAAAATTGAATCCTAGGAAACGCCACAGGTAATTCATACTACAGCAGGTGACATAAGTGTCCACAACACTTGCTGGGTCTGCTGACAAACTATTCTTTATGCCTTTGCCCCACACATTGTAAACGACAAAAAATTTCCACCTTTAAGTTTTAATAGTACTCTCAGGTGTCATTTTTACTTCATGTGCATTACTCAAAACTATACTGTAGGATATAAATAATGTTTTAGTGTACATTTTTAGAGAAGAAAAAATTTAAAAGTCAGGCTACTACAAAAAAGTAACACAATTCCAAACATTCTGCAAATCACTGCTCCAGATCCCCCTTCCAATCTGCCATGGGTGCTGCCATTGTGCCATGGCTGTCTTACCAGCACTTACAGAAGCAAATCCCACACTGTGTGGCATATCTAGTCACTTAGGAGCTCATGAAAATTTAAATTCCTAAGTCATACTACTGAGCACTTACACTAGTACCTCTGGGATGGAACATAGTAGTGAACTTTTTAAAACCTCCCAGGACAGCCAAATTTGAGATCCAATTAATTAGAGGAAGAGTAGAGAATGTTTATCTTCAGAGTCTTATTCTGTCTTTGCTTGGTTCCCTTGAGCCCTGGCAGGTTGATCTGAGCTATAAAAATATTAACATGAAGTCTCTAGGGAACTCACAGAGAACAAATGAAATGCTATGAAAACTGGAGGCTGGAAAGTGGTCAAGAAGCTACCAGTGTAGTCTAGGCCCCACATGGAAATAAGAGAAAGTGGTGGATTGGATCTGAGGTAAAAGTAAGTGGAACTCATAGGACTGATGGTGCACTAATTGGGGTAGGAAGAGGTCCTGAGGTCGAGACCAGGGTCAAAGATGACCCAGTTTCTAGGACAGAAGTAGAAGAATATCAGGATTGGTTACATAATTCACAGAGCTTAGTGCAAAAGTGAAAATGTGGAGCCCTTGTTCAAAAGTGATTACAATTACAAGATGGTTCTAACAGAACATGAAATGCAGCATGGGACCCTGCGTAACTGAGGATGGTTGCACGCCATGCAAACAGCCCTAAGAAGGGGATCTTAGTCATTGGATGGAATAAGAAGGAGTGGTAAATAGAGAGAGCATGCAAACATATGACCAGAGATGGAAAGCCACCCACTGATAACCTCTCTCTGTGAAGGACCCATGGAAGTGCTAGCTGAGGTTATTGTAGATTTTCCTACTTATCAGTGAACTTCTGGTGGACTTCTTCCGTCCTTTTCTCTCTCTTCCTTTCCCTGGCTGGTCCTTGTCTTCTCTTCTCAGCTACCCACTTACAGTAACTGACCATCCTACAAAACTGATATATAGCTTTAGTATTGTATTTCCTGAGCAGTTAATTTTTTTCATGCTCACTAGTAAATGTGAATTGAATTTTTCTCCAAAGAGGGAAATAAAAACTAAATTAAATTGCCCATTTTACCTGTAGCCATCAATATGAAAAGGTCCCTAAGTTCCTAAGTCAGGTGCTCCCTAAGAGTAAAGAAGAGAACCAATGTGGTTAGAGAGAAGAGGGAGTGGGGAGGCAAGTGAACAGAAACCCCCTCCCCAGCCCTGAATCTGAAATGAAGGAAATCTTAGCCCATGCTTTAGTCACAGTCATCAAAATGTTTCGATTAGAGGAGCAAGAAGTACCCCTTGTGACACTGTGCCTGAGGCCCTGACCTCCATCGGGAATAACTAAATGTTCAGTCACCCACATACTGTTCCAAAATAGCTTCAGAAACCGAAAGCCCTACTTCTCGTTCTATAAGAAAGTCAGAATTACCTCTCTAAATCAAACCACTGCTCAGTCTCTAATAAGAACAGCATATAAAGAGATAATAAAAATTTAAAACATGCTTCAGTCATTATTTAACTTGTTTAATTTCCCTGGGGTAGAGGAAAGTTAGCAGGCACAGGTCAGACTCCAGCTACTCTGCAGAATTCTCCTTGATAACTACTGTGCAGCAGGTACTGTTTTTGTTCTTGAATGATCTAAAAGTGAACAAAATGCAGTCCTGACTTCAACGAGCTTACAATTCAGTGCACCAACATGCAAATGAATAAGATCATTTCAGATTCAAAATTGTGTTAAGTAAAGTAAGAAAATGAGGAGGAGACTGGAGAGGTAGGGGCAGGTTATATTAGATGCTGTGGTCAGGATGGACCTCTTTGGAATAGAGTGGATGAAAGGCCACAGTAAGACCTGGGAAAGGCATTTCAGGGACAACAGCAGATGGACCTTGAGCTAGCCCCAGCACAGAGTGTTTCAGGAGCCAGAAGGTGTGTGTGACTGGGCATAGCATGGGAGCAGCAGCAGAACAGTCAATGGGTTGGGGGTAGACAGGCAGTGGCCTGGCCCACAGGCAGGGATCCTGGGTTTAAATTTCATTCTAAGTACACGGGATTTTTGAGGAAAAAACAACATAATTTGATTTCTATATTTCTAATCTGTGGAGTCTGGCTATGGTGCAGAGAATATATGATACAGAACAATAGTGGGGTCAGGAAGACTGAAACACTACTGCAGTAGATGGGGCAAGAATTATTGGGGTTTATTGCATCAAAGATATCAGAAAGTATCAGGTTGGTGATTTGAAGCGAAAGATCTTTTTCCTATAGATCAGGTGTGCAGTAGGAGGGAAGAAGATGAGCAGAAGTTAACTCCAGATTTTTAGCCTACCTTACTAAGATCAGAACCCACAAGAGAGATTGGAGCTAATAACAAAATTGAAGGTACATGCTGGGCATGTCATCATGTCCAATTATTCAGAAGGCAGAGAATGGAGAATTTTGGTTTTTAGCAAACCCAGACAAAAGTTAGTGAGACTCTATCTCAAAAACAATCTGGATGTGATGGTCTATGCCTATAATCCCAGCTAGGAAACAGGCAGAGATAGGAGACTTATATTCCAAAGCAAGTCCAAGGCAAAGCAGGAGACTCTATCTGGAAAAAAAAAACCTAAAAAAACAAAAGAACTGGGAGCACAGCTCAAGTGGTAAAATGCTTGCCTAGCAAGCTCAAGGCACTGAGTTCAAACCCCAGTGCCACCAAAAAACAGTTCAGGCAGTGTTTAAAAGGTGATAAGATCACCTAGGTGGTGATGTTGAATGAACTGAAGAGAACACAGGCACTGAGCCTTGGGACCAGGACTAGCTTTATATACATACTACCTGTGCAATCACACAGGGCCCTGCGCTCAGAAAGTTCTGCACTCAATTTAATGCTCAGCTGCCCCAATCTGAAATTCCAAATGCTCTTTTTAAAATAAGGAACCCTACATTTTCATTTTGCACTAAGAACCACAAATGACAAGCCAGCACTGCCCAGGGCACCTCCACGTTAAGAGGTCTGTTGGAGGATAACTTATCAAAAAGGCTCAGAAAGATGACTCATGAAATCAGGGTAAGCCAGGAAGTGTGGCCTCCAGGAAGCCATGAGAAGAAGAAATGGATGATTTCATCCAACACTGCAGGATAGTTGAGTGAATGAAATGAGGCCAGAGGAGACAACTGTAGTTTGGCAAGTTATGCATCATGAGTGACTTTGATTAGAACATCCCTGGTGGAGGGGCATGCACCAAATGTCATTAGGCTGACTGTTGTGTGAGACATGACCAGGTCCAGCACTGATATTGGATAGCCTGCACCAAAATTCAAATTGAGTTCCTTGTCTTAAAACCCATGTGCCTTCTTTCTGATCCCCAGCTCCATTCTTCCAGTGAGGGACTTCATGAGGATACTACAGCCCAGAAACCCAAACTCTGTGCCTCCCTAAAATCAACCATCCATGGAACAACCACCTTGAGAACCCATAAGAACACTCACTGGGTTCTTGGTCCAGGAAAACACTCGCTCGTGTACTCCTAGCCAGCTGTCCCAGGTGGTCCAAAAGGCAGGCAGAGCATGTCACCTTGGCTAGACTCCTTATGCTATGAGCAGGAGAACAGCAGAGGCAAGACAAGAGCATAACCCTGTAAAGTGTGGGTCTTCAAATAGGGCCCCTATTACCTACATCTAAGAGTAGAACTGGAGAAAAAGATGTGGGTATATGGAGACTGTTGGTGATAGGAAAATGAAGTAATTCTTTTTCGGGTGCACATATTTTTCTCTATGAAATGTAAAAGTATGAGTAATAGCAAAAAAAAAAATAAGTGTTAAGACCCTGAGGAGAAAAAAGGAGAGTGTATTAGTCACACTTTTCATAGCTGTAACAAATACCTGAGAGAATAACTTAAAGGAGGAAGGATTTATTTTGGCTTACAGTTGCAGAAGTTTCAGTCCATTAAGTCAGGGAAAGCAGGGCAGAGCAGAGCAGTTCATATCATGGTGGTCAGGAGGCAGAGAAAGAATGCTTGTACTAGTAGGTTCTCTCCTCTTTCCCCTTTCATTCCTTTCAGGCTCCTAGCCAAGGACAGGCCTTTCCCCGTTAATTAATCCTTTGTGGAAATGCCCTCATAGACATATCTAGAAGTGTGCTTTGCTAATCTAGGTGCTTCTTAAACTAATCAAGTTGACAACCAAGATTAGCCAGTATAATAGAGTTTGGGGAAAAAGAAAAATAAATTTACTAGGTAGGTGCTATAGTTTGAATGATTGTGCCCCTTTGAAAATCATGTTGAAAGCTGATCTCCAAAGCAAAAAAAAAAGTATTGACAGGTGTGGTCTTTGGGAAGTGATTAAGTCAGGAGGGCTCTGTGACCAGGGCCTTTTATGGTTTGGGCCTTTTAAAAAAGGCTCATGTGTTGAAGATTGGTCCCCAGCTATTGGTGCTATAGAGAGGATCAAGAGGATTTTAACTCATCAATGGACTATTGATAAATTCATAGCTGATGAAGGAAGTAGATCACCAGGAATATGCCTTTGAAGGCTGTATCTTGTCCTGAGCACTCTCCTCCTCTCCCCTCTCCTCCCCTCCCCTCCTCTGTCCTCTCCTCTCCTCTCCTTTCCTCCCCTCTCCTTTCCTCTCCTCTTCTTCTCTTCTCTTCCTGGCCCCAGGGAGTGAATAACTTTGCTCTACCACAAACTTTTCACCATGATGTTTGGCCTCATTCAGGCCCAAAGTGATGGGACCAAGTGACCATTATCTGAAGCATCTGAAACCATGAACCAAAATAAATCTCTCCTCCTTTAAGTTGATTTTCTCAGGCATTCTGTCAGTGCAATGAAAAACTGACTAACACAGGGCCTTTACAAAAGAGTCTGAGAAAGAGGGTTCACTTTCTTCTGACCTTCTATTATGTGATGTCACAGTGTTCATCCCATTTTGCCCTTCTCTTTCTCATACCATGACACTACCGTCCATAAGTAACAGGCTTTCACCAGACACTAAGCATGCCAACACTTTGATCTTGGGCTTCCCAGCCTCAAGAACCGTGAGAAATAAATTTCTATTCTTAAATTAAACAAATTACTGAGTCTCAGGTATTTTATAATAGTGGCAGAAATGGACTAACACAATAGTAGGTTTTTCTGCTTCTGTTAAGTGCCCACTAAGATGACTGGCTGCAAATAAAGGCAGCTCAGTGGTCTGGTTTTTCTCCAGTGATATTCAGCTGCTCAGGTGCAGGCACTGAAAAGGTGGATAATTGGGTTTAAACAATGATTTTTCAGATAGTCATGAGGAGTGGGGGCCAAAGGATTTAAGGGTGCTTGTTGCTTGTTCAGTAGAGGAAGTAATGCTAGAGTTAGGAATCTAAAGGAAGGAGGATGTAATGAGGTGATAGATAAAGAGAAAAAATAATTGGAGGACCAATGAATGGTGGTTCATTGAGGAGTTGTCAGAGAATTGATTACTGGAGTGGGTAAGCTGTGTACATAGGTCACAGAGTAGGAAGTCTGAAAGTGAGATTTCAAAGATAGCACAATTATAGGGAGTGACATGTTTGACTTATGGCTATGAGTGGCTGAGCTGGTTGGAGGAAGTACTGTGTAACAATTCTGTGAAGCAGGCAGAACCTACTCCTCCATCTTGCAGATGAGAAAACTGAGACACAGACATTAAGTGCTCGCCTAAGTCAGAGATGATAAATGGCTGAGCTGGAAACCAAACCAGCTCTGTCTTCTACGCTTTGTACCTAAACTCACTTTCCACCCACCTTCTATATTCAGCTCTGGCTTCTTCGTTAAGTTAAGAATTATTTTATTTCTGTCAAGAAATATTGTAAATCAGGAACTTTACTTTTTATTTGTGAAGACAAAAGAGTGACTACCATTATCAATTGCTTTCATTGTAATGCTGTCCATTTCAGGTCATAGAAGGATTAGGTCTGGGAATAATTTTGGGCTGGCCAGAGACCTGGCAACATCCAAGGCTTTCTGGAGGTAAATAAGGGATACAGTCAACATTTAGTGACAGAAATCCAACTTTAGTGCATTGTCTGTGGGCGCTCTCTACTGGCTCTCAATGAGATAGCAGTTGAAGATCCAAAAAGATCTGTGGTTTTTGGAAACAGCATATGGACTTGGATTAACATGTAAAAAGTTATCCTTGTAGATATTTAGGGGCTATGGCTCAAGTGGAGCAAGGAAAACGACAGTTACAGAATAAGTCCTGTGCCAGCTCTGTAAATATCATGAAGACAATTACGCTGCTCTTTAGTGGGAGAGATCTACCCACTCAGTCTCTCTCTAATAAGACTGTCAGAATCTTAATCTTTTTATCTTCTTACACCATTAGCTGAGCAGAGTGCCCAGCACCTAGTAGGTATCCAATAAATACGTGTCCGTCAGAATAGAGAAAAATTAGCCACAAGGTACAGTTTCACAGCAGGAGGCAGCCGTCCCACTTGGGCAATATAACTAGGCTTCCCAGAAGGAGATGGGGGTGGCCATGGTGATGGGGAGGAAGGGGCAGAATTGAAAAACACCCATAAAGTAGGATCACAAATTTAGGCACTAGATAAAGGATTCACAAGGGCAAGGATTTTTTTTGTGTGATTTTTGGAAAGATCCCTGCAATATACTGTCAGATGTGACTCCCAATGTGTGAGCAAGAATAAAAGCTTGCTTTAAAATAGATGAAAGAAGCTACACAACAGAACTCAATTCAACAGAACTCAACAGAAAGAACTCAACTTGACAAAGACAAACAAAACCTGAGTGCTGTTTGCTGAGACTTTCACAAAGGACTGGATTTGAAGGTGTTGATATCAGACCTACATTGTGGCAATGGCAGTGATGGTGACAATAATGATAATTAATATTTATGAAGCACTTAGTATTATGCTAAGGGGTTTATGTCGATCATCTCCTTTAATTTGCATGAAAACTGTAAGAGAGAATACTGTGATTATTCTCTATTTTTCAGTTAAAGAACCTAAAGACCAAGGTCACATCATAAGCAATTAGTAAAACTGGGATTCTAATTTAGACAATTTGACTCCAAAACCAGCTTTCTAACTATGATATGATTGCTGACTTAGTCCATTCCAGTTAGTTTAGACTTGGTCAGAAAGTTATTTTGTAAACATTATAAAATTATTTTAAAATGTTAAAATTTACTCTACATCAGACTTAGGAACTCCATGCTGTAGTGCTTCCTCTTTCACTTTGAACCTCCAAACCAACAAAGAAGCACACAAATGGCTCAGCCACCATGGGCCAGGAACCTTATCTAGAACAATATGTAGATGTGCAAATTTGGGGGATGGATGAGCAGTGTGAGAGGAAAAGATAGAGTGAGGCAGCTGTCACCTGAGTTAGTCTCCGTGCTGGTAACAGAGACCTCATGACTTACGGAGGATATTTGGTACTGGTAAAGACTGTGAAGGTATGGGTGAGGAAGTGCTCTCAAGGTGAGACACAGCCGGGGGGGGGGGGAGATGCTGTCACATAGAGGGAGCAAGTCAATGTTTTCTGAACAAGTGAATAAATTTAATTACTGGTCTGAATGTACTAAAGATGTCACAACTTTATATAACTCTAGAGAAGAAATTTGAGTGCTCATGGGATTGTATCTTTATTTGTGAACTAAAAGAAATGATCCTCAGCATTTTTATGTCCTTTGAACTCTTTTTAGAAATATTATATAGAGATACATGCACACTCATGTTCACTTTGGTGCTATTCACAATAGCCAAGTCATGGAATCAGCCTAGGTGCCCTTCAGCAGATAAATGGATAAAGAAAATGTGGTGATGTTTTACATCATTCTGAGTAAAACAAACCAGACTCAGAAAGACAAACATTGCATGTTTTCTTTCATATATAGAACCTATATTTTTTTAGACATGAAAGTAGACAATGTACTATTTGGTGGAAGAAAAAGTCAATGAGAGGGGGAAGAAGAGATGACAGAAGGGTATAGAAGATGAGTATGACTGAAGTACACAGTATGCAAGTAGGACAATGTCATAACAAACCCTTATTTTGTACAATTAGCAATAAAAATAATAAATAATGAAATAAATGCCAAATTAGATAGTACATAAAATAATATACTAAAGACTTAAAAACTTTAAGAAGAGTGAGGGTTTGAATTTGTGATCTTAATAAATTGAACATTAATTTTAAAAAAGAGAAAACTTGAAATGTGCAATTGTTAAGTATGAGATCTGCCCACAGGCTGTAGGAAGAGTTGGGTATATTGCATGTACTTATACTTTCTTATTTAAAGAAAATGACTAATGAGGTTTTAATAGTCTCACAGAAAACCATTTTCAATGAACACAAAAATTCTTATCAAACACAAAATATAAGCTTGTTAATCAAATGGGTGGAGGTCGTTGTGACTAAGCTTCAAAGTTAATTCAGTTTCTTCAGAGCCAAGACAAAAAGGGGAACATAGTTAAGTTGCCCTGTCTTATCAGAAAGGAGGAAGTGTAGCCATCCCTCAAAGAAGGCAAAGTTATTTCTGAGCACTGAATTCTTAAACAATTTTCTCACATGGAGTTATGCACAGGAGTTACTAGAATGGCCCATTCCTCATTTTCATTTTTCCAACACAATTAGGAAAGATTTCATGAAATCATTACTTTCAGGAAAGACAAAAACTGAAAGTGTAACATTAGAGCACAGCTCAGAGAGCCCTGTTCTAGGAGGGCACCAAGGTAATGTAGTCTATCATAGCTGCTGGTCTGATCTGAGATTGGAAATGAGATTGCCTGTAAAGGAAGGAAACAGATGTGCATATATATGTTATGAATCTTGTTTGTAGAAGTTAAGCATCTTGCCCCAGGTTTGCTGCTGATTAGCAGTAGGATCCCCAAACCATAAGCTCCTGGCATCCTCTACTCCTCAAAAGAATAATCAGTGGACAATTCAGCCCTTAGACAATCTCTTATCAATGCTACTTTTTTCAGGCAATTTGAGGTTATTTTTTCCCATGAGGACCTAGAGTACTGTGTTACATATTTTATTAAAAAAAAAATTTTTTGATAAAAAACCAAATGATCAGTTAGTTGGTGAGGTTGACTCACATCATACAAGTTCAGAAGCATGCATGGATATCACCTCAAAGGAAGTCTGTAGTCTAGAGATCTGTAAACTGTATAAATGATTGGGGAAAGGATTATTATATTGTCTTTCCACTTATTCAAAGACTTAGGGACTCCAAATGGGCATGATGTCCATGCTGTGACCAAAACATAGTAGAAATTGAGCAGTGGTAATGGAGTCCAGGGTGCAGAGAGGGCATCAGGCAGATGAGAATGAGGGGGAAGTGAAGAAAGTGAGAGGTGACTGAAGGCTGCATTGCAAATGTGATGTGCCTGGGGAAAGTGTGGCAAGGAGACAAGTAGTCAGGTGCCCAGAGTGAGCTCATAAGGAATTTCAGCTTAACCCTTCCAAAGGATTAGCTAAACAAAATATAAAACATTTTACTTCCACCAAGAAGCAGAGACTATCATTGGAAAATCAGTGGGGGAACAAAGACAAGTGTGGGACTCCCTAAAGAACATGTCTGTGTCTTAAAGAAAGGGACTGACAGCAATGGGAAGAGGGGTAGTGGCACCAGAGCTCTGGTTTACTAGCATCCTTCTGTGGCTCCCACACCTGCTGTCATCACAGGATTTCCCTCATGGTCTTGTAATTGTTTCCCTGTCTGTGCCTCCATTTAACTGTGAGCTCTAAAAATGTAGAGAGCAAGACTATCTTTATATTTGGTTGTCAGACCAATGAGTATCATTTTTTTCTAAAATGGTTTTTAGTTTAAAACAAAAAGATTTAGCAGAGAAAACTGGTGATAAACAAAGGCTAAAATAAGAAATGTAAATTATTTTTTCTCCTTCTAATTTTCATATCTCAGTTCCTTCTGGGGATTCTGCAAAATTTCCATGTCAACCTCTGTGATGGAATCCTTCCAAATGGCTCACTGTGGCTGTCCCCACTGACTTCCCCAGCTCTCCCCATGTACCATTTGGTCTCAGTTGCTGTGGCCCACAAACTAGTGCTTCACTTTGGCTCTTTTTACCCTCCTAGATCTTGCATCTCAACTTACCTAATTAGTCACCCTCAGTGCTGCAACATGGAAGATTCTTTTTTTTTTTCCAAGCTGTCTTGTGTGTAAAAGGACCATCATCACCAACTTACTCCTCTCAATCTGTCATAGATCTTTTCAACTCCCTCACAGTGAGCATGACCTACTCAAAGGACCTCTCTCCAGCTGTGTGGAGTCTCCATACAGTTCTCCCATTGGGCACCGTGAAAATGCCTTATAAATTGATGTGTGAGACAGAGAGAGGCAGTACTATCACTTCCGCATACTATTTAGATTGTGTACAACTAGGCCAGGGCTGTCTTGACCCAGACCCATTTTCAGAATCACAGACACTAAGAGCCACAGAGCTTGTGTCTGTCAATCCAGTGCACTTGGCTTCCAGTATAGCACAGCTTGCAAAATCTAAGGCAGCCTTGCCTAGTGTCTGCAGGCAGGGCATTGTGGGTGAGTGGGTAGAAAACAGTGCATTTTCCCTTTACTACTAAGGTTGATCCTCACTCTGTTGCTGCAGCAAGCAGACCCAGAGAAGGCATCATCCCTCAGTCCTTAAGTGGTGATGAGGCTCTCAGCTTGGACAGCAGGAGGCATTTCCTTTGTGGAAAAAATCTAACTTATACCTAAAGGTAAGTCAACAATATTATTTTTACTCAAAGAATAATGATGCACCCTTTCAAAAAGATAGAGTGTGGCTTGGGAAAGAACCCCCTTTGTATCAATTGTTCACTTCCAAGGAAGGCATGTTCTGATCCTTGATGCTGCCTGCATGCCTGGGGACTTTAAGCCACCAGTGACTGGGAGCTACTCAGGAAGCATAATAACTTTGGCCACAACAAATAAACACATGGGTCTAAAACCCAGGCTGGCTGGATTAGCACATGGTAATTTTGACAATGAACTGTAAAGGAAATTTCACCAAGATTAAACTCCCAAGAATGCATGGATCAGCTCACCTTGGGCAGAGAGGTTTCAGAATTTCCAACCAGTATCCAGCATTTCATGTCTAGGTGAGGCATAAAATATGCTCAAGCAGGTTGGCCTGGCCACTGTGAAGTTGTGTAGTTCTTTCAAGAAAACCCTATTTCCTGGGACTCGAAGTCCAGAAAGTCTACAAAAGAGTAAGTGTGAATCTTAGCTTGGTGGAACATCTTCAGTTAGACCAGGACTTTGGAGCTGGCTGCTAGATTTCCAAATATATATATTTCTTAAACATATGCCAAGTTTAAGACCTTGGGTCAATATTCCTTGTCAACCACTTGGGAATATGTTTCAGCTTTGAGTATCTTTAATGACACAGTTAATACTTGTTCATTACAGAGAACTTAAAAATAATAATACTTATGTGTGACTATATCACACCTATAAAGAATTCACCCATAGTTAACTGCTATTAACGAGTGCTGTAAATCCTTACAGATTTTTGAGGATTTGTTTATATGTGTGATATTTTGTTCATCTGACATCCAATAATACAATAAACTCTCATGTACCTATACTGAGGGTAGTTACCTTTGAAGATCCCAAATACATTCTCTTTCCTTTCCCCTCCAAAAGTAGCAACAACTCTGAATTTTATATGTCAATTCCTTGTTTTTTAGAATAGTTTTTCAATATACATATACTTATGTATATTAAAAATAATATAAATGAATTCATTCTTCTCTTCTTTAACTTCTGTTTTTGCCTAATAGTAAGTTTTTGCTATTTAAGTGTGTTACTATAGTTAATTATACTTTGTTCTTGTACAGCATTCTATCTTGTAAGAATGCTGGAGTTGATCTTCCCATAGTACTATTGGTATCTCCCTCCTGTTATTACAAACAATGCAGCTATGATAATTCTATACACGCATTCTGTTCCCATGCACAGAGTTTCTCCAGGGAAAGTCTCAGGAGATAAACTGCTGCTTCATAGGATCTGTGCATCATCAGCTTCCCTAAGCCATTGCCAAGTGGTTCCTCCAAAGTGGCTGGATCCTCAGTGTGTGAGAGGTGCCATTTCTTCACATCCTGGACAACAAACACATGGTATTGTCAAACTTTTTCATTCTAACCAACTTGGTGAGTAAGAATAAGTACGTCACTGTGCTTCTAAGTTTCACTCTTTGATTATTAAGTGTATTTTCAGATATTATTGGCCAAGTACCATTTCTATTCTGTGAGATACCTATTCATGTTGTGTGCCTATTTTAAAATAGTTCAGAGGACTTTTTTATATATTCAGTTCTATCTCTTTAAATTTATGAATCTATCTAAAACTATACTTTCAAATCTGACTTCTTTTAATAAGAATAATAACCTATATTATGCAAAGTTTTATGATTTATAAATTGAACTAGTTATAAAAGTTTAAATAATGAATGTTTTTATTTCCTTTACTTTGATTCTCTAAAAGACAAAAATATACCACGTCAGATAAATAATGATTAAATTGGTATCAAATAGAAAACCAAATGGAAAAACCCACTCTTGACCTTATTCACTTATTAGTTGAAGGTTACAATAAATTTTTGTTTCTGAATAGTTTTTTAATATTAAATTTCAGGAAGGGAAAGTTAGAAACAACCTTTCCTCCATAGTCATTTTCATTGTGTACTTCAAAATCATATCCCTACAAGGCCCTATTCTCTCCTATTTTGGCTTAGGAGAACTGAGAAAAAATAAGATGTGTGTGCAGTTGGATACAATATAGATGGTCTTGAAATTCACCCAGTAGTCTTCACAAACCACAGAGTAGAGAGGGCTTTCCTTGGATGGTCAGTACCCTCTCAAAGGAGCACTCATAGGCAAAATACTGGATGTGCTAGACCCTGGGAAGAAAGGATGCTGTGTCTCTGAACCTTCCCCCCAGTGATGACAATTCAGTTGATGGACAGACATGTGAAAAAGTGAAATATTTGTGTAACAGTGTGTGAACACTGTGGAAGGCTATCAGAGTTTAAATTGCTGGACTGAACTTGAAGATGATAAAGATCAAAGGAAGAAAAGTGAACTACAGTCCCACCTCAAGTCAAAACTATTGGCTCTACCTTTTCTTTTACTTCCAACACCTGTTCTCCACTAAGATCCTTAGGTCAGAGGCAGGATGGTCAGGTTTATGTTCTCCCATCACTGCATCATAACCCTTCCAGGATCACGGTGGTGGTCTCTGGGGCTGTCCTGCCATCCAAAGGCTCCCCTCAGCTCTTTGAGATGGAAGTACAGTACAGAGTCCTCCCCACCACTCTCAGACTTTCACTTTCACTCCAACCCTGTCTCAGCACTCAGGACTTAGGGGAAATGGAGACACAGTTCAGTGAGGAAGAGCAGAGCCCCTACTCCCCAACCCCCATCCCGGGCCACACTGTAGGTCTGTGTCTTGCTATTTCCCCAGCAAGAGCCCAATCTGGTGTTCTTCTTAAACTACTGTCCCCCTAAAGTCATATGTTAATACGCATCTTCTAAAATTGAGCTAGAAAGTGAATCATTATGTGATGTGTGGGTTCCAATCACAAGTGACCTTGTAATTGTACATTTACTGATCATCTATTCTAGTAGTTCACAACTAGGGAAGATATTATGCTCACCCCCTCCCCCAGGGGACATTTGGCAATGTCTAGAGACATTTTTGGTTGTCACAATGGGTGGTGTCACCTAGTGGGAAAGGCCAAGGCTGCCAAATATGCCATAATGCACAGGAAAACCCCCACAACAAGCCTGAATGTCAACAGAGATCAGGAAGAGATACCCTGATCAGATTTTCACTACCCAAGCTGGAAAAGAACTGTAAGTCATCAGTTTCCCTGATCTGACTCCCAGTTCCACAGGTCTTCCCAATGGAGGTGGCTTCTTTGATACACCATTAAGCCAGCTCCTACAGTTGCACCTGGACAGAAGATGCTGGGACTGAGTCAGGGACCCTCTGCTCTCAGAGGACTGGGCTTATCATCTAGATTCTAGTCCGTGAGACACACATAAGATACATTCTACTGCAGTCCAGTCTCTTGGGGCAACAAACTTATAGATGGCATGGATAAGGATAACGATGAGGACTCCTTAGACTTCGTTAAGTCATTGTTACTATTTTTCCGTTTAGTAATACTAAATAATACCATCTTCTGGTAACCAGTCTTTGTTCAGTCAGTGAATACTGCTTGTGTGCCACGCTGGCCCAGGTGTTAGGCGCTGTGTTAGACAGTAACTCTCTGAGGCTCGTGCATGTAGCCGGTGGCACCTGCAGCATTCTTCATCAGGTGAGTGCTTATTGACATGCAGAATCCTGGGCCTCCTTCCAGGGATTCTGATGCCATAAATCAGGATGGTGCCCAGGAATCTGTGTTTTTGGCTGGCACTTGACTTGCCTGCAGCAGGCTATCCATGGTGCCACACTTTTAACTACCATGAAATCTACCCAACTTAACCCTAGGCTTGAGAATCTAATATAGTAATGGTCTACATTCTGAAAAAATCATTTAACTATTAATTTTCTTATTTTCAAAATGAAGGAAAGACCTAAGTACCTATTAAAATACAGATGGTGAGAGAGCAAGATGGCCTTATGTGAGGAGAATCAGGACATTTTCAAAGAAACAGAGTCATAGTAGTTTTGCTTTGAAAATGAATTGTGATGGCATAGAATGAGCACGAGCCTAGTGTATTTGCAATGATGGTTAAGAGAAAAAGCTCTTGCTTATGTAAGAAGCATGAACATTACCTGTTCTCTGAATTGAGCTCAACAGTTAATGATTCCAGCTTGGTTAGGGAATGCCAGTCCTCTCTGGCCACCAAGATAAATTAATCTTATTTTTCCTTCAACTCCTTTCTCAGATCTTCATCAACACTCTTCATTTGTGAATTTTCAGTGGACTACACATTTTAGCGGTAATCAACCACCATTAGGGGTCCAAGCTAACCTTTGTTCCAAGCAAAACTCTTCCATGTTGTTACAAACACCTTAACACTTACCTGTGTCTATTATCAAGAAAGTTATCTCACTATGTGTTTATACATTTACATTTATTTATTATTATATATTAAAATTATATGTAAATATTACTTAGGCAATCACTTTTAGTTCAATTTTCTCTATTCTATATTACTGTAATCAATTTAATAATAGACGATATCTGTATAAAGAATACCATAACAACAATTAAATACTAGATTTAAACTAATGTATCACCATGATCATTGGAGGTAAAGGGTATGAATTAAAAGCCGGAATACCTCAGAATTATCCCTTAAAGATAACGAATTGAAAATGTTTCTCTTTTTCAACTCTTCTGAGTTCCTTCCCATTCTGTTCCTTTAAAATTCTCTTTATTATACCTTGTCTGCTTTTTGCTACAGATAGCCACATCTTGACCCCTGGGCTCACGAAACAGGACATTCACCATTGAGTTTAGTCATGGATAGAGCACATCAAAAGACTGAAGTCTTTGTGCTCCTATTGAAAACCACTCAAAATATGGATGAGTTTCAAACCAAAGGGAATCGACCCTACCATGAAATATAGGGAAAACCTCAGTTTTGTGCCTGATATGTAGCCTAAGACCATCCTATATTCCACACACCAAGGTGCTCCATTCCACAGTTACCTCCAGATGAAAGAGAACCCTCTCCCAGCATTTGGAAACCTTGAGTCAACAGATCAACTTGAATGCAAATTTTCCCCCAAACTCAGACTTACTGCAGGCTCTGGTTTTGAAGTAGACTATGCTCCCTGCAGACCATCATGCAAATGCTGAGTGCTCCAGTATAAGAACCACAGAAGCAGAGAAAAGAGCTGGACCCAACCATACCTATTTTCGCAGCCTCTGCTTTCAGGTTGAAATCCCAGTTCCTTGGTAACTTTAAGGACATTTTGCCTCCGGTTTGGGTGAGTAGCTGGTGAAGCAGTCAGTCTGCTACAATTTGTGCCTTTCTTGCCTTTTCGATCTTTCCTTTTGACTTGTGTCTGTCTTTCCCTCCTTAAGATTGCTTCACAAGCAGTCTTAGGTTTGAGCTTGATTTGCCAATGTGTCTCCTCCTTTCTCTCAGATGAAAGGTCCATCCATCTGTCACTTCAGAATGGCACCCAAGCTACCCCTCACTCCCACCCACAAACCCCTAGGGACTGGCACCCGCTTTTCTTGCTTTCAGTTTTACCAGAAATATCCCAGTTGACACTTCGCTCTGCGTCATGGGAAGCAGAGCTTCTGTTTTAAAGAATCTCAGGCTTTACTAAGGCGAAGTCGTGATAAACAACTCTGCCTCGCGGCTTTTTTTTTTTTTTTTTAACTGTCTGCTTCCTTGCATTTTGAGGAAGTGGGTAGCTGTTCAGTGTAGTGTGTTATGAGCATGCTTTCTTGAAAAAAATGTTTCTTTGGAAATGCTTGTAAAGGTAGAATAAATGCATTTGTGATGTAAGGTTATAGTTTTGATTAAGAGAAAAATTCCAAGAGTCTTGCTTCAGCTCTGTTTCTCTCCTCTTCACCTTAAGGATCAAACATCCAAAAATGGTCAGGAAAACAGCCATCATTCTATCAAAGTTCCCTTCTTTAAAATTGTTCCTGCATAAGGGACATGATCAGCTCTTCACCTGCTCAGGATAAAGGTTCCCAGTGATCTCAGCCTCAGGTAGGGAAAGTTTCGATGTATTTAGCAGAGAAGTCCATTTTAGCTGGGCAGACCCATTCACATATCATGATCATCCTTTGGCATCACGTACAGGGTTTCGAATTGGACCAACATGTGTTTGAAACTCACTTTTTTCACTTCTCATCTCTATAACTTTTAATAAGCAACTGAATCTTTCTGGACCTCAATATGCTCATCAGCAAAATGGGGTTGGTTATTTTGCTGCAGAACTGTTGCAAAGGCATGCAGTACAGAGCTAGACCCCAGTGGTTACACCATAGACATTATAATCCAACCTCTACTCCACCTTGCTCAGTTCCATGTCAGGCATATGTTAAACTAGGTCAACCTAACCAAAGGTTAAGCATTTGAATACTAGAACCAGACTTCCTATGTTCACATCCTAGCTTAACCACTTTCTTGCTATATGATTTTGAACAAGTTTCTTGACCATTCTATATTTCAATTTCCTCATCTGTAAATAGGGAAAATCACAGCGCCTACTGTTATGAGGTTGTTGTCAGGCTTTACTAGGTAGCAGGTGCAAAGTGCTTGGAGCAACCACTGCTCACCATCCTGCAAGCTCTAAATCCTTGACCCATTCATTCAGTTATTCGATTGCCCTGGGTAACTCTGTCATACTTTGTTCTTCACCTCCCACATGGTCCTTTCTGTTGATGAGCAGACTTCCTGTTTCATTAAGAAAATTGATGCAACTAGAAGAGAATGTCTGCAAGCTCCCCTTCCCCATATCTCGCCTACTTGCGTGTGAACCTGTTTGCTTGATGTTCTCCCTGTTATAATGGATGAACCAACTCTCCTCACCCCCCATCTCTACTGCTTTCTCACTGTCTTCTCTCTTCTCCATCAGTATTCAAAATATTATGTTTTATTCCAACTTTAAAAAATCTTTTGTTACTACTTCCTCCTTTGGCTCTCTCCATTTCTCTCCTTCATAAAAATGAGCAAAGCTTTGATAAGAGCCATCTACACTTGTAAATGTCGCCCCCTTATTCTTCCCAGAATTTCTTCCATTGATGTTTTTGTACCTATAACTCAACAGAATATCTTCTCATTAAAGACACTGTCACCAAACCAACAGATCAGTTCTCCATCATTAGCTAGCAGTCGTGTTAGACACATTTGACCACTTTTCTCACCTCTGAACCATCTCTCTATCTGGCTCCCAGGAATGATGAGTGTGGCCTAGTTGTCTGCTTGTCTTTCAGGCTGGTATGTTTTGGTACTTTGCTAATTCCTTCTTATTTCTCCAACCTCCAAATATTGGAGGAAACCAAAGCTTAATCAGTGGACATCTTTTCCATCTCTCTTCACATCTTGGTGAACACATCTGCCTCAAGACTTAATTACCATGCATGTATACTGACTCCAATGTAAATTTCCAGCCCAATCCCAAAGGACCTCTGCTCAGATCTCTATGAGATATCTCAAACTAAACCTGTCCAAAACTAATATTCAGTGACCATTAGTGTGGGGAGCTAAAGGTGCTGTGGTGATCGGAGAATATTCTTCTCATAAGGAATGAAAAGAAAATAAGAAGCAAGAGCCACACAAATGTATGGTCCCATCCTGTCTGTTCACATTCTATTGGCCAACACAGGTCACATGACCAAGCCCAAAGTCACTAAGCTGGAAGGAGGAAGGAGTAGGGCCAGGGATATTTGCTAATCAGGGCTTCCATCCATAACACCAACCCGGCTCACCCAGCTGCTTTCTGGCTTCCCTGCCCTGACTCAGACAATCATGACGTTTGGAGCCCTTCCTGACTTAAATGCCTCTGTTCTTTCTCTGGTCCTAACAAGAAAGGAACCATCATGAGCCCAATCCAGTAGCATCTCCATAGGGAAATGAACAACATCCAAACTTTCTGTCCTAGCATCTATAACTTAGGAACTCTGAAAATATTTTGAAGGTGGCTTTTAGGAACATACAGGGAACTTCCTTTACTCTTTTGGGTGGCTTCGTGTGAGTCCTGGAAAAACTCATGACCCATGGGGGAAGTTGGTTATGCATACTCGGAAAGGCAATCAGAAAATGCAGCACTGGAAAGGCCCCACACTGTAGCCTTCCCTCTTCAGAGCCCTTCCTGGATGTCGTTCCCTACGTGAAGCCACAGGGACAGAGACTTGTCTGTTCCATCTTTGTTCCCCTTCCCTGACTTTATAAAATGAAGAGCCAGATGTCTTGTCTGGTCCCTGAAGTTTAAATTAGCATGGGCAATAATGAAAGTAAAATTCCATCTATCCATTTGCTAATTAAGAACTAAACTTTTGCTGGCTGTTGGAGGAAAGCTCATGAAGAGGCAGGCTTGGCTCTGACCTTCGCCACCATTCACATACAGCTAATAGTGTTGAGGGAGAAAGTGAATAATTAAATACAACAGGAGAAGGCGATGCTGGGGGAAGTGCAGGGAGTTATAGGAAGGGCCTGATTGAGACTTGGAGAGGAAGGGAAGGTTTCCTGGAAGAATGTCTTTTAAGTTAAGGTTTGATGAATGAGTTAGAGAAAGAAGAGTTCTCAAAAAGGGATCTAGACAAATGCAAGAGGCACAGAGGCAGGAAAGAAGTCTTCAGGTTGCTCGTGAGAAGGAAGAAAGCCATGAGATGGAGGAGAGATGAAGCTGGAAAGACAGGCCGGAGCCCCAGAGGGTTATATCTTACAGGGCCCCATAGGCCTGGGTAGAGTTTTGACTGGGGGGCGGGGCGAATGGCTCAAGTGGTAAAAGTGTGAGGTTCTGAGTTCAAGTGCCAAAACAAACAAACAAAAAAGAGTTTTTACTTTTCCCTGGGGAAAATAGAGGTCATTGAGGAGTTTTTAGCAGGGTGGGGTGAGGAGACTGTGGGCAATATCTAAGTGAGAAGGAGAGAGGCAGCATAGCAGGTATGGAAAGAAGAGAAAACAGACAAGAGCCAAGTAAGTGACAGACCCAGGGGCTCCTAGTGAGAGAAAAAAGACACCGGAGGGTTGGAGGTTCCAGCCACAGAGATGGACATGCACGGAGAGAATGAGGACTGATTATGAGGGGCAGGGAGTTGAGGTACCTTGAAGAAGATGGTGGGCTTCAGTTGGGGGATGTTGTATTTGGGCACCTATGGGGGCCCTTGGGTACAGATCTTGTACAAGAATGTGAGCCTCGAGTTCAGATAGACTCATTCATTCATTCACTCACTTGTCTCATTAACATTTATCCATGACTGTGGATGAATGTGTGCTGCATGCTGAATGAACAAGCATGATTAGGAACCTGGCCTGATCCCCAAATGACTCATGGGAGAGAAGTGTAAACACATCAACAGTACTATGCCAGATACAAAAGTGGCTCGCTATGATAAAAGCGAGAGCACACAAGGGAGGGGTGAGGATAGGTAAGACACCTAAAAAACTAGCTAGCATTTGATGCCCTTAATGCAGAGAAACTAAAGCAGATACCTTAAAGCAACTGAGGCCAATAGGAAAAGGGGACCAGGAACTAGAGAAAAGGTTAGATCAAAAAGAATTAACCTAGAAAGTAACACCCACACACAGGAAATCAATGTGAGTCAATGCCCTGTATAGCTATCTTTATCTCAACCAGCAAAACTCCTTGTTCCTTCCTATTATTGCTTATACTCTCTCTACAACAAAATTAGAGATAAGGGCAAAATAGTTTCTGCTGAGTATTGAGGGGGGGAGCGGGAGGGGGTGGAGTGGGTGGTAAGGGAGGGGGTGGGGGCAGGGGGGAGAAATGAACCAAGCCTTGTATGCACATATGAATAATAAAAGAAAAATGAAAAAAAAAAAAAAAAACAAAAGTGGTTCGCTCACAGGGTAGGAGGGGAGCAGAAAATGGTCAGCTCTGCTTGGATGGTTGGGAGGTGTGTGCGTGGGGTCTTTCCAGGAAATGGGTCACGCTTCCTGACACATAAATCTAGTCAGGAAGCAGGGTAGGGAAGAGGGAGGAGGACACTGTAGGGAAATAAAATGGCATATAGCTGTTAAAACATGACACCTATTTAAGAAAGTGTCAGGAATAGCAAATGGCTGAATGGGGAGATGGGCAGAGGTCATGTAGTCCACCAGGTCCAAGGCCTGACTACTTGCTGAGGTCCTGGAGTCTATTCTGTGGTGACAGAACTTTTTAAGCATTCCTATCATGGTTATTTTGACCATTATGGAATTATATGTGGACCTTTGCAGAGGTTTTAAGAAAATATGAATATAAATAACTTGCTGTTACCATTTAATGTGTACAGTAGTTCTCTCTCCATCCGTGGGAAATATGTTCCAAAACCCCCAGAAGGCACTGAAACTTCAGCTAGTGCCAAATCTTATATGTACTATATTCTTTTCCTATACATAGATAGCTATGATAAAGTCTAATTTATAAATTAGGCAGGGTAAGAGTTAACAATAACTAATAGTACAATGAGAAAATAAATAATATACTGTAATAAGACTGTCAGCACCACTACCCTTGCACTTTGGGGACATTATTATGTAAAATAACTTATTTGAACATAGGCGCTGAGCACTACAATAGTCAATCTGATAACGGCTGACCTCTCAAACAGGTCAAGAGAATGAATCTGGCCAAAACCCCTACACTCTTGTGAGGTAGTGCCAGGTGTGATTGGAGTCATGCTGTATTACTGTTTTCCTTATAATAGATGTAAGAAGGTTAATATTTTATACCCACATCTCATTTGAAAGTGAGAAGGAAAAGGTAGCCTGATGTCAAGCATGCTGGGACTAAAAGCATTTCTTTGCAGATGTGAGACAGTTGTGCTTCCCACCTGGCTCCTGCAGGTATTGAATGTGGGAACTCCATGTCGTAGGGATACTCAGCCAGGAGCTACACCTTTAGTTACCACTAAATCACTAAATGCTAAAGGCTAATGACTGCATCTTGCTTTTCTTCCTTTCTCTTTTGGTACAGACTGGCCTGGACTGTGATGCTCCTATTTATGCTCCCCCAAATGCCTGGGATTACAAGGGCACACCAACACACCCATACCCATCTAGAACTTTTATTGGTCTAGATGGGATCTGGTAAACTTTTTTCCCTTGAACAGAAATCCTCCTGATCTCCATTTCCTCAGTAACTAGGATTACAGGCTTGTGTCACCATACCCAGCTTACATCTTGCAATAGTGAATGACAGATTCCCCAGCATATGTGTCCTGGAATGTGGAATTTGGATACACAAATAATAAGATCCTTTTTATTTGGATTTTCTATATATTTTATATATTTTAAAGAAAACTAGACTTAAAAGGTTTTATTCCCTTTCCCTAGACATATGAGAAAAACAGAAAAAAACCCACCACTTGTCAGAGTAGGAGATTTCCATCCTCTGAGTACTCTGTGTGAGCACAGGCACAGGCTCTTTCGCTCAAACAGCAGAGCCTTGTTCCTCCCTGCCCTGATCCTGCCTCATCACTGACCTATGCTAAGTTCCCTGGCTTTGTCGTATCACAGTTTGATAGTCTATTAAACTTGTCTTCATATCCCATAGCCAAGAAAAATTTTATCCAGAGGCCTGAAAGCCAAGACTGGCATTGTTGCTGTTGAGAATCTGCCTAGAAAAAGACTGCTCTGTGGGTCACAGGATCGGGGGAGAAATGTCTATTTAAGTGAGAAATTTATTATCAAGAGATTAGAAGTAAACCCCAGTGTTTTCAAATGGAAGCACACAGAGCAAATCAGGAGGAAATGTCCATGACATAACACCCTCCTTTTGCCCATTATTATGGGTTACGTTATATTAGGTAAGGTCACATGAAGCTGCCAGTATTTTGCAGCTTTTGATCTGTAAAAAAAAAAAAATGGCTTCCTGCCACCTATTTCTCTAATAAATATCAAATGAATTGTTCACTTTGTAATGTACTGGGTCTGCCAGGTGCTGAGAATGTAACCAACAGCAAGACAGACAAAAATGTCTGCTTTCATAAAGCTGATTCTATTGAGAAGAGAGAGAAAAATAAGTATAGTATGTTTATATGGTGGAAGTGCTGAAGTGAGGAAGAAGTGCACTAGAAGGGGGGAACACTGTCATGTTAGTGGAGAGAGGGAGAGACTGCCAATTTTAAATAGTTAGACAGCAAAGTCTTCATGGGATAAGTGACCTTTGAGTGAAGACCTAAAGAAAGGGAGAATGAGCCATGTGGACACATGTAGAAGAAACTTCCAGCAGAGAGAAGGGCAAATACAAGAGCTCCAAGCTCTACCAGAGGTGGGAGGAAACCTAGCATATTCAAGAGATAGCAGTGAGGTCATGAGCATGGAGAAAAGGGAAGAAAGGGACAACTGTGGAGACAGGAACTAATCGTATGAGGCTTTATAGGATTTGGCCAAGACCCTGCCTTTTATTTGGAGTGAAGCTGAAGGCAGAGTAATGATTTGATTTGAGTTACACTTTTAAAAGTTGACTGTGACTCTGTGTTAAGAACAGACTCAGGGATGGGGAAGGCAAAGACAGAAGCAGAGAGACATTAGAAACTGAAGTCATGGTCTGGGTGAGTGAGATGGTGGGTCTAGATCAGTGTGAACTATCCAGTACACTATACATGGTTGTGGGGTTGACACATTGTGAAAAACCACAACCCTCTTGGGTAGGTGAGTTGAAATACAGTGAGGGTACCAGGTATCAGCCCAGAGCATAAATATGGAGCCACATCTATCCAAAGGAATGTTCTCTGCACCAAGTCTCTATCCACTCATGAAGTCATGAGGGTGATGTTCTAAATGTTACAAAACACAATCCCATATGTACCAGTAAATGCTCTGGTGGAAGCCAGAGAGGTGGTAAGAAGTGCTTAGACTCCAAGTATATCTTGGGTCAATGATATCATTTCCAGCAATGGATTGGATAAAGAGTGTGGAAGAGAGAGAGGAACCAAAAGAAACTACAGGCCATGGCTTGAGAAAATAGAATAATAGAGGTTCCATTTGTGGTGATGGCAAAAAGGATGGAGATTGGCAAAATTAAGTTAAAGATTCTCAGTAAACATCCAAGTGACAATGGTCCAGTAGGCAGGGGAATATGAGTATTGTTGGTTGGCTGACATCCTTTGGATGGACGGTTTAGATAATGTAGAATGACTTATTTCCTGGACCTTCAATTACTTTGGTTACCCAAAGTAGTTCAGGGAGAACCTAAGCAAGTGCGATTGGTAACTGCTTGATGGGTCAGCAGGTGTCTGAGGCCCCATTCTTTCAGCATCCTACAGAGTCAACAGTGAGCACCAGGCTTGTCCTAGCTGAGTCAGTTGCTCACCCTTGCTTTCTTTTTTGTAGAAAGGAGTTAGAAATGGAAAAGTTTTGCTCAGGAGAAGTAAACATAAGCTCAAGCCAGGTGTAATAGTGCATGTCTGGAGCCTAGCTACTCTGGTGGCTGAATCAGGATGATCTCTTGGGCCCACAAGCTCAAGACAAATTTGGGCAACATAGTGAGTCCCTGTCTCAAAAACAAACAAACAAGCAAAACATCATTATAGACTCAGATGTCAAGAAATCTAAGCTTAAAAAACAGGTGTTCAGAGGGGACTCAAGGGAAGTATTAGCTCTCTAACACCTGTAGTGTTTGGGAATTTAGTCCAGTGTGCAGTTGAGTCAAAAGGCACTTGGGCTTTCTTACTGTATGAAGGGTAACCATCCTTGCAGTCTACCCAGAGAGTGCCTAAGGCCACTCATCTGATGGTCCTGCTCAGCTGTACAGTTCTACTCTCTGATCCCAGGTGTTTATCAATCAAGGTCTGGCCCTGTCATATCTGGACTAAGAGAGGGGAGAATATTTATCTCCACCCTCACTGACTTTCTATTCAGCACGTACTACCCCCAAAGATAGATGTCAGATGTGTCCAAGCACAGTCAATTGAGGTATTTCCTCCTCCTTCCAAGTGAGCCAAAAAACTCTGTGGGGATCTGGGAGTCTCCATCTTGCCACCACACATGACCTCCAGGGACCAGACAGTGTGTTAGTCAAGCCACCCAATGCATATCCATAGGTCTACTGTATGTCTATTCCAGGCTGACTGGCTATCGAGTGGCAGGGCTTTCTCTCCAAACTCCAAGGCCTAAAGTCCGAGTGCTCTGCAGCAGAGGGTACAGCTGTGGGCACCAACTCCCAGGTAAGGAGGCCAGAGAAACCTGAACAAGCAGGCAATGTGATCGAGGAGGTAAAGGAATAGCGTCCCCTAACCCTCTGCTTCCAAGAGTCTGGAATCTCTCCGTGGCCTAGATGTTCCTCGAAGAATCCCTGCTTACCAGCATTCCACAAGCACTCAGTTCACACCAGTCCCCAAAGATAAGTGATCAAGATGCCAAGATTTAGTGGCCTTCCTTTTTTTCTTTGCAAGTCCTCTGATCCCAGTAGACTTCTTGCTAATCCTAAGAGGGAGCCCTAGGACAAGGAACCTTATTTGCCCTCTTCCTCCCTGACCATGTTCTGGATAATCACTCTCCTAATAACTGCTCTAGACTTTTATCTGCCCCCTCTTACTCTGTCCTACCTACAGCAAATAGCTTCAAGGAGGCTCTGGATAAATGGAGCCTACTCTTATTAGTTTCAAAGGTCCCTTCAAGTTTTGGATGGCTCACTGGTTTTCTGTTTTGCAGCTGGACCCCAAATAGGTCTACAGGCTTAGGCAGGTTGCCCTATGAGCCCCGGGTGGTTAAGTCACTAGAATGCCCCTCATGCCTCCTTCACCTTGACTCCACTGAACCTTTTTCATTACTGACTAGTAACTACAGTATATGCAGGCTAACTGCAGGCAATCTTTAGCCCAGAATTTTCCTGCTGGCCTTGAGTACAAGCTCACTGCCTTGTGCAAGCCAGCCAAGCCAAGCACCACCATAGGCAGCACTCATACATTTGCCCTGCTTCTCCTGGGAATATGCTGAGCCTGGCTTTCCCTTTCAGACTGAGTGTATACCCCACAGTATCATCTCTTATCTAACAAAATACTGTCAGTCATCTTGCTTTAGGTGATGGGTTCCTATGGCAGATTTGTCCACCCACTTTTCCCTTCCTGGGCTTCCCCTGCCTCTCCTCTAACTCCTTCCAGTGTGGGGACTGGGAAGTTATGCCGTCAGATCATGCTGAGGGTAGGCTGTGTCCAGGTGGCTACAGTCTTGGCAGAGGGCTAAGCATTGTAGGTGTAGGTGTAGGTATAGGTAACCCCACACAGGTATGTAAACTTATTCTGTGAGTCCAGCTCAAGACTGGGGCAGGTGTGTCTGCACCCTCAAAATCAGCCATTATAGACATCTCATTCTGCAACAAAGGTCCACATATTAAGCCTTTACTGCTTGTCATGTGGCCTTAGTCAACTGCAAATACATTTTATCCAGAGATTTTTGTGACCTGTATTTTAGGGGCCCAGTTCTCTTTTCCCAGAAGGCCTTGGGATGCATAGATAATAACTGCTCTATCCGGTGTCTTATCTTTGATCCCATTATTCCCCTAGCCTTTCACACTATAAGAAGCAAACTAAACAGTGTGTGCAGCACTGCCATGATTCCAGTTACCCATATATGGGTCATCCATCAAGCTAAGGTTTATGAGAGACCCTCCTTTTCAGGCATTTCTTGATCCACAGATGACAACATAGTCCCCAGACCACCAATGTTCCTTAGGCCAGCAATTTGCCCTCTTGTGGTGTTTTTTGGCCTATAGACATTGTGGTTACTCCTTGCTCATGACATGCCATCACCCATGGGGTAGGGGGAGACACCCTCCACTCTGAAGACCCCCATAATCCCCTTCTACATGACTGGTCAGGCAGCATTTGTTCCACAGTGACACGCCTTTCCATAGACAATATTGATACCACTACTTGTTCAGGCTTGGTACAAATGGCAGAAAGGCTGGCAGGTACCTGCAGCCTCCAACATCTCAGATATGAGTATGCGGCTATGTTCCATAGGGAGACCTCTTCTGGGAGAAGCATTTGGAATGAAAAAGTCCAAGGAGTCTTTAGATGCAGAATCCCTTATATCATACCTACAACAGACCACAGAGGCTTGCAAGATCCTTGAAATACCCATCAAGGACTAGGAAGTCAGCAAGGGATTTGTTTGACACAGCAGTGTATTGCTTGCTTTCTAAGTGGTTTGTCCCTTGAGTGACCTGTCTCAATCTCACATGGGATTTGCCAGCTATTTCACACTCTAAGTGATTGGAATGACCACTCAGGGAGAGAAGCACAGCCACCATCACTCTCACCTCACAAGAATAGAAAGCATAGAGGTACTGCTGTTCCTCTTCTGGAGCACAGGTTCATGTGTCTCCAGCTGAGTCCAGGCTGAACATGTCTCTTCCCAGTTTGGAGCATAAAGAACCTGGATGTCAATTGACTTTCTGTTCAAGGTTGTCCACTCCAAGTTCCACTTGCTCTTGTGTGCATAGTGTTTTACAAAGCTGTCTTTGAGCACTGATGTGCCTATAGGTGATATGGAAATCCCAGGGGTTCAGGAGCCTGAACTAGGAGAAAAGCATTATAAGGACCAGGAGTCCTAGAACCTGACTTCCTGGGTTCAAATCCTACTTCCTCAGCTTACAACCTGTGTCACCATGAGCATGTTGATTAACCTTTCTAAGCTTTACTTCTATCATATGCAAAAGTAAGGTGGAGTAAAATCATCTATAAAAAGCACTCAGTATGGTACCTGGCATGTAGCAAGTTCTTAATACACTTTAGAATAGCAAATAATTTTCATTGGTGAAATTATGAGTCACAAAGAGCCCTTCAAGCACTTATGTGACTTGTAATCTAACAAATTTAAGTGTGCTATCCATGCTCCATCTAGGGGAACATGACAGACTTGCCCGTCTTTATTTTAAAGACCCATTAGGCTGCAAAACCAACTTGGGCCAGATGCAGAGGGGCATGGAAAAGTGAGAGGAAGGGTGCTGTCTGTCCACAAAGCACTGCAGTGCTGAGATGCTGAAGGTAGTGACTAATTCTGGACCACAAACCATTGGTGTGGTTTAAGGAGCCCCTCCTTGCCTGCCCAGTGGCCCAGCACGTGTGCAAACAATGACACACCCAACTTGCTTAGCTTGGACATATTGGGTGAGAGGAAGTGGTATGCTTGGAGGGCTGGGGAGGAAAGGGGGACAGTTATAACCCTGACACAAAGATGGGAAAGGAATCCAAGTTGCAGAAAGACAAACTTGTAATCCACTGTCTACCTAGGATTTCACTGAGGAAATCCACTGCCACAGTTGGAGCACTTCATTTTAAAGACAAACCTGAACTGCTCGGCATTAACTTCTACCCCGAGATCACGAGATGCTCAGCAGGGCACTGCCAGAACAGGAAGTGACAAGGACAACTGATTCCACAGATGAACAAAACCCATGGTTCTCATCGACTAACTACACATAACACACCCAGAGTAGCTGGGGGAAGGGAAAAGTGAGCTGGAGCACTGAGTTCACTTTCAACTGAGCTCACACGGGCAAAGGCAGTACTGCAAACCCACTTCCTCTTCTGACTCTCTTTAAAGCTTGTATGTGAATGGAGCAAATATTATTCAACCCATTTTATAGAAAGGCATGGGGGGGACCAATTTGCTTACAGATCAGTTCAGAAATTGATACTGTGTCCATAAGTTATTATAATCTTTAGAAATATACAATATGATCCTTAAAATATACAATGTGCAGTATGATCCTTGAAGTATAAAATTCAGAATAAAACAAGGAAATTAAGATATAATTGTTAGTTCTGATGGTGAAAAGAGGAAATTAACTTTGACCATTTTCATAAAGGGAGTCACCATGCTTTATCTGGTATACAAAAAGCTTTGTTTATGAAATTTGAAGTGGCCAGTGCAATTGAAGCTTGTGTACATCTTCATTTGAAACCTAACTGTTTCCAATGTTAATTTAGAGTTGGTATTAGTTAAAGTGGCCCCTAAAAACTTTGTGAGTCCTGATACATGGACATGGAGCAGGCAAAAAGCAACCAGGAGGTTAATTCACAAGGAGGCTTTGGAGTCTGGGGGCTTGGGGGGCAGGAGTTTGAAGCTTTATTCAGCTATTTGTGAGCATGACTGGATTTCTACAAAAATGTATTTCAGTTTTGAAGATCATATTGATTTAGCAGAGAAAATAATTATCTGAAGGGATGACTTTCAAATCCAAAACATCTGGGGCAGAGGAAGTGTATCAGAAAATAGCCTGAGAGTTTTAAAAGCACATAGATTTTGTTCGCCTTGCTATAGAACTTTTGAGTCTGGGAGGAGAGGAAAGGCTGAAAGCAGACTGTGGCCTTTATGGACCAGAATGTGTCCTTTCTGACGACAGCAGTAGCAAAGTGCTTATAGCAACATAACTTTGAGGACTTTGATCTTTGCACAGGGCAAAGCTTTCAGAGCAAGCATAGGGCTATTATTGTAAAAGACTAGTTGCAATGTTTCCTTGTGTGTGTTCTCTGCTCTGCCCCAGCCTCATCCCGCTGCTCCACTAAACCTTTATCATGGGAGTTCTTCAGAGTGGCATTTCTCAAGCCACCCATTGCCAAGGGACAGCAGTTCTTCTGACTTGTGATTTTAAAATGGTGACCTTCTCTAACTGGGTGTGTTCATTTTCAGAAAGGGCCCTGATCAGTCGGCTGATAGTGCACAGGAAGTTGCTTGATCTTTCACCAAAACCAAAATCAATTTGGTCTTTGCATAACATTTAAAGTCTCCTGAAAATGAGCATAGGATTTAGATGGGTGACACAGGTCACTGAGCACCCCAGGGTAGTCAGCCATCACTCAGACTGAGTTTGGGTAATAAAGCAAGAGGTCATGATTATAACAAATGTCAGGTACCAAGTTTAGTAGCCTGGACCTTGGAACCCTGGGTGCTGAGCCCTGAGGTCAAGTTATTTGCTGTGATTTCTGAACCCCAGACTTCTCATGACAGTATCTCCTGTGGGGTGTACTTATGAGAATTAGACCTGTGTGTATGTAAAGTGCCTGGGTCGTAACAGTCATTCATTAAATAGCAATTAGAATATTGTTAAATGACCCGGAAATAGAACTTGAGAATGTGCTCCTTGAGAATGTGTGTATAGGGAAAAAAATCTTTTTCTCTCTATATTCTCAACACTTCACTTCACTTCTGAGCAATATGTAGGGTTTTTTCCCCATACCACCCAGACAATTCTCCAACACTGGCTGGACATCCTACAATTCAATTCAGTTCATCCATGATCTAGCTGGAGTTAGCAAGTCCCACAGGTGAGGGCTCCATCCCTCAAGATTGTTCTGACTTCAGCACCAATTACAAGTCCAAAGTTGTCCCCTGTACTTCTGATTGACTAGCTATAAATTGGGGTTCCCATGACTCCCTCCTCAGATTCCATAATTTGTTAGAACAAGTCCTAGGGCTTGGGTAAATACTTACATACGTTGGTTAATTGTATAATAAAATAGATGCTCAAGGATACAGAAGAACAGTCAATGAAAGGCACATAGGGTGGGTCTGGAAGGGTTTGGCTGGAGGAGCTTCTGACCTTGTAGAGCTGGGGTGCACGATCCTCTTGACATGTGCATGTGTTCAGTATCCTGGAAGTTTTCCAAACATTGTACTTTGGGGATTATTTTTCTGCGAGTTTGTCATGTAGGCATGATTGATTATTATTGATTACATCAGCACTTCTGTTGCTTAACAAATAACAGGGATTTGGGGAGTTCTGTGTCAGGAACCAGTATCAGAGACCAGTATATAAATTTCTTATTATTTTACAACATAGTAAAGGGATTTTGCAGATGTGATTAAATCAAAGATCTTGAGATGGGCTTCTAACCTAAATTATCTACGTGGGCCCTAATTGTAATCCAAGGGTCCTTATAAGAGGGAGGCATGATGAGCTCTGACTATAAAAGGAAGAAGTGAGTACAGAAGTGGAGATTGGAGAGATGTAGAAAAGGGGCCACAAGGCAAAGAATGCAGGCAGCCTCTAGAAGATGGAAAGGATAAAGAAATGGATTCTCCCCTCAGATTGCCCAGAAAGAGCAACCCAGCTAACACCTTGGCTTTAGCTCAGTGAGACCAATTTTAAACATCTGACCTCCAGAACTATCTATGTTCTAAACCACTGAGTTTTTCATAGTTTGTTACAGAAGAAAGGATAAAACTAATTTGCTTGGGTGACTGCCTCTGGAGGTAATTTCCAACAAAACCCTTTTTTCAGAACAAGATTATCACGTATTTATGACATACCTATTTTGTACCAAGTTCAAAAGCAGGCAAGCCTATAGCAGGAGAATGCATTGAGTGGGAAGAACAAAGGCCCTAAGGCAGACAGACCCTAAGTCTGTGACTTTCAGACTTTCTTGTGCATTTGAATCACCTGGTTTCGTATTAAAATGAACATTCCTTTTCAGAACCTTGGGATACAACTGATCCTGTGTCTCAGCATTTCTAACTTGTTCCCAAATGATATGATGCTGCTGATCCTCAGACCACACTCTGAGTATCAGGATCTAGAGGATTACTTTGAGGGAACACTTAATTGGCACTGAAGAGATTCCCCTTTAATGGATCTGCCCTTGATTAAGTTTCCAGTTCTCTCCAGTCCTTTGTAAAACTCCTTGACAGGTGCTCACAGCTAATGGCATGCCATTCAATTCTAGTCCCATCTAGTGAATTGTATAGATTGTATAGGTTAACTCAGCTGTGCAGGATACCTCAGTTAATGCTCCCAAGGCAATATAAAGTGTACTAACTATTCCAATTAAACGGTGAAGTAAATAACTTAAAGCAATGAAGTATGAGTGCAGAAAAGAAAACAGAGCTCATTCAATGAAATCTGTTAATATCTTTGGAAAGAAAGAAGAAATGTACATCACCAGAAAATATCAATTCACAAGTGGGTAAGTGGAGAATCACAAAATCTCTACGCCTGGAATGCTTTAAAAGTGTCTTCATTTTCACTCCCACTATAAAGAAACCAAAACTTTCCTGCTGGTGCCTCTTAGATACAATGCATACAGGAAAAGTCACAGGAATGAGCATCTGTCTTTTAAGTTAAAATGTAAAAGGTCAAGTGACTGTTGTCATTCTCAATGGCGATGTGCTTATTTACATTTCAGACCTTTGGCCTCACATTCACAACACTGCATGTTTTTACCTAGTGCCCTTTTCTTGCCTTAGCACACAAAACCTGTCAGACCAGGATTCAGCTCTGGTTTCTGACAGAAGAGTTTGAAGCTCAAAAAGAAAGCAGTGAATTGACTCATTTTAGAGCCAGCAAAAACCTCAACATCCTGACCCTGGGGCAGGATCTCTGGTTATACCTAGCATAGGACCTATGGTTTAACATTCATTTAACTATAAAAGAAACACTGAAGAGTATAGACAAAGTAAATATTGAGAGAGAGAGAGACAGAGAGAGAGAATCTGCCTTCATTGTTTAGCTAGGATCAAGGAGGAGAGGCAAAATTCTATAACACTGAAGGATGCTTGGGTCAGAAAACTCTACCAAGTAGAGTGAGGCTGCCTATTTGAGATGGCCTTAGACACCTCATAGTGGTTTCTCACCAATGTAAGTGCTGCCTGAAGATAGCATCATGTGTTTGAGGATTTGGATAAAACTAGTGTGTGTGTGTGTGTGTGTGTGTGTGTGTGTGTCTGTGTATGTGTTGTACATTCTCAATCTGCACCAAGAAAATCAAGCTTCAGTTTCATAAAATCATGAAGGTAGAGAGACCCATATTCCACATCCTCTGAGTCACCTTCTGAGAGAAGAATGTTTACCCAAGCTCCAGGGTAGAATACAGGTAACCCAGGACAGACTCTGGAACCTGTGACCCTCTCCCTTGTCAAGCTGACACACTGTAGTGCCCCTGTCTTTCTCAAAGTGTTTTGCAGGAATGTAAAAGTTAAGAAGCACTTCAGTAGCATCACAGTGTGCCCCACAAAGGTTACGTGGATGTTCACTGAGCAGTTCTCCTTCTTCTTTTTGACTTCATTTTTCCTTCTTCTTTTGAAACAGATTCCAAGGGATGGTAAACAAACAAACTGGGCCTTTTCATTCAAGTTGGGAAGCCAAACATACTGCTTTATCTCTCTGCTCTCCCTAAGTCCCATCTAAATGGCAGAAAAGAAGGACGCAGGGCACAGGGAAAGATCAGCATGAATTTCTTCATGAGTGGAATCACACTGAGGGATAAACATGAACAGGAGGGTTAACAGCTCAGAAAATGGCCCAGAGTGCAACAGGACAAAGAGTCAGAAATGGCAGATACGAAAATGATTGAACAAATGCCTGTGGAATAAACCTAAGGTAGGTTTGTTCTCCTAGCCACCTCCTCTCACTCCTTTATGTAATAGTGACTTTTATGCCCCAACTTAGAGCCAAAGAGCTGGTCTTTGCAGCCTCTTATCTATATGCCTGAGAAGAGATAAGAATAGTACTTTATCAGAGTACCTGCTTACAAAATCCAGCCCAACTGGTTTTTAATCTTAAACATAAATGCACATCACACAAGAAGTCCATAGGTTTGATGGCTCCAGCATGATCAGTTTCTGGGTTCTGGGATATCATTCTTTCCACCTTTCAGCTCAGCCCACTCAGTATGTCAGCTCACCCCATGACCACAAGATGGCGGCATGCCTCTCACCTAGACAGGAAACCATGGAAAGGAAGGATTGAGCAGTGTTCTCTCTATTCCCACACACTTCTTACAAGAGCAAGCACTCTTTTCCCAGTACACCTAAACAAATCTTCTGTGGGAACTCATTTGCCAAAACAGGGTCACATGCACACCCCAAACCAATCACTGGCAAGAGACATGGGATTTTTTTGCTATTGTTGTTGTGGGGAGAGGTTGTCTTTGAGCAGTGTTTCTCAAACTTGAGCACATATCAAAATTGCCTGAAGCACTTGTTAAAGACACAGATGGATTGCTGGGCTCCAGCCCCAGGGGTTGTGAATCAGAAGGTGGGGGCAGGGCGGAGGATTTGCAGTTCTATGGAGCTCTCAGGGTTCTGATGGCACTGGTTTGAGAACTGTATTTGAGGAGACGATGAACAGAGTGAAAGGGCCCATCCTCTTTCAGCATTTTCACAGTGCACACTTCCTGCCCACATGTTTCAAGTTAAGCTCCACAGTGCGCATGTCATACTCTCGTGCTCAGCAATTAGTCACCCCTCTCAGTCGGGGAAGTTATGATTGTAGCCACCAGAAGAGCTGAAAGCAGAAATGTTCAAAAGTGGGAGAGGAGGGGGAGGAAGGAATTCAGTGAGACATTTTATTGTTGTATGTCATCTGAATGAATTGGATTTTTCTTTCCATCTGTGTTATTATTTTACTAAAAATATTTTTGTAGGGATTGGTAGAGTGGCTCAAGTAGTAGAGTGCTTGCCTAGCAAGCTTGAGTCCCTGAGTTCAAACCCCAGTGACTCCAAAAAAAAAACCAAAAATGTTTTTGTAGTACATGTTTCCTGCTAAAGAATTTTTCTCAACTTTCTTCCTTTCTTTAATCAAGCATGTCTATGTATCAAAATCAAGATTGTGTATGGAACATAATGTAGGTGGGAGTAGTTATTCTCTCAATGATACCAATAATTGGGTTAAAATCATCGTAAGGAGGTTGAAAAAATATTAAACATGCACCAAAATTTATCTTAGGAAGGCACTCTTCCCCACTAGAAAACTATTTTGAGAAGAACCTAGGAGTCGTTTTCACCTGCAATCCTGCAAACCACCACTACCAGCAGATCACAGACCTTTATGAAGGTCAGCACCTAGGCCTGGGAGAAACAAGCTGAATGGCTACAAACAAAGGGAAAAGTCGTTGGACCTCCTTGGGAAATCCTACAGAGAGCAGAAAAGGGAAGAAGAAGAAATGAGGGTTTTTGAGTGGGACAGGGCTGCATTCTGTGTGAGTGATTTTGTTGTGATGGAAACTAGAGGCCAAGTTTCAACTGTGACATGAGATGACCCAGACATGTGAGGAGGAAGTGGAAGACCAAGGAGACAGAGAAACTCTGAGAACTACATAGGGTTGGTCAATACTAGGGAGATGTAGCAGAGACCTTGGATTTCATTCTTCATGATCCCTGTTATTAGAGAGCTGAAGGGATTTTCACCTATATCACAAGGAACAGATCAGCCCCCACCTGACTCCTCATTATATAAGACCTCGAATAAGCCAGCAAGTGTGTCAGGAAGCAAATATTTCAGCTCTGTGAAATTGCCAGTTGTCTGAGGACTCTGACTTCCTGGAAAGGAGCTGTCATTCACCTGCTGAAGAGACATCTTCCTAGAAGTATTCAGGATAGGGGTGTCCATCAGTGTCCAGAGCCCCCTGAGGTGGGAGTCACTCTAGACCAAAAGCTGACTGTTTGCTTCAGACAGGCTGGTGTTCATCTATGGAAGAAGACAGAGAAGCCAAGGTTGACCCATTGTGGGGGAGGCTGGGAGGGGGGAGTCTTGATAAATAAATAAATAAGTAAATAAATAAAAACTCTATAGTTATTTTTAGCCTGATTCATTCCATAATCATTATTTCATTCACCAGCTGAAAAACAGTGACTCTAATTCAAATAATACTTATGTTCCATTAGCTTCTGGTCATCATTCCCCTTTAATACCCAGGAAGCAGTCTGAAATTCTGCCATTAGTACAAAATTGTTATTACTCCATTTGCTTAGGAATTTAATGGATTCTGTTCATCAATTTCTTTTCTTTTATGATTCTTTTATAATTCAAGTCTGTGTCCTTTTTTTAAAAAAGCATTCCCATTTCTCTTCACAATTGCCATACTACGTTGCTTTATTATTTTTTCCTTCCTTTCTATGGCCAGTTCTCCTTTTCGTTTCTAAATTATCTGTTTGACCTATTTGCTGACCTAACATAAAATCAACCTAATACAATCTGTCTTGGGTAATTAGCTGCTTCCTTTATGGATCAAATGGACAGGCTTGTCATAAGACTCTTCAATGAAGCATCTCTCAGAAAGGATAACACTGTTACCTTAAGGAAAGCCATTCTTTAACTTCTTAGGATAAAAATCATGAGAAGAAATGCGTTGGCCATTTAGTCTCATAATCCAAAATTCAATTGGATTCTGCTTTCTTTGTCTCCACTCCATGGAGGATCATAATGTGTACAGATGTCCACATTGCTGGCCTATCTTACATTTGTCTTCCTAACCCTCAGGGACAAGGGTCATATGGCTGGCTGCAGGGCAGGGAGTGTGCAAAGTGGGATTGAAGTACCACACACTCACTTGCCAAATTTGATATATTCAGATCTTGGTTTAATCTGTTCTAATTATAACCTGACAGAGAAAAGTTTTCTATGTCCATGACCATTGAGGCTATTTGGTAAGAGAAAAAAAATTCTTGTTTCTTAGCTCCCTCTGCTGGACATTTGCAAACCCCTCTGTTCCCTTCCTTATGGATCTTGAGCTTTGTGTACACAGGGGAGCATCTTCCTGCCACACATGGCTGATAGGAAGTCGGGTCCACATCATCCAGGAAAAACAGGCCTTAGCTTCTCCAGGAAACCAGTGCTCCAAAAGATGAAAATGGTTGAATTCAGGTTAAAATACAGGCTTCATCCCAAAGAGAAGTGAGGCTGAGGTTCTGCTGTACTTCCAAGTTAGGAGCCAAGGTCCAGAAGTGGTGGGGTTTTTTGCTATTGTTTGTGCTGCTGGGGTTGAACTCAGGTTCCTCATGCTTGCTAGGCAGGCACTGTGCCACTTACACCACCCCATCCGCTCTGAAGTTGTGTTTTACACCTAATTCAAATTCCAGTTACCACCATTTAAACTTATGTCTCATGCAGATTTAGTGGGGAGGGAGAATACCTAATGATTATCCTGACTCAATATGCTTGGTTATTTAAATGACCTTCCTTCCTTCCTTGGGCTAAAAAAAAATCCAATTCTATTAATTCTACTCTCCTTTGTTCACAATTCTTATCCTCCTGAAAGATTCTCAGACACCAATAATAGCAATTCAGAGAGACATTCAACACTGCATTTGAGGTCTTTCAGCCTTTTCATCTTGGGTTTTCTCATTTTTTTTCTCCTTAAGAGTCTTGCTGGTATCACTGCATTCTTTCTGACTCTGATGAGCAGTCAACTGCACGGTTCCCAATCTGCTCATGACCATGCCTTGTGCATAAAGGTAGGCAAGCCAGTTCATGATGCTGAATGACACACCCAGTATGCTGTGCCCATCGTCCCAAGGTCTATAGCTCAAACCTGTCCCTGGCAACATCTTGGCACATCAGCTCAGTAACTGGTTCTCACTGGCCAGAATACAGTTTAAACTCACATTCTATTTGACCCCAGTAGAACTATATCAAGCAAAATGGTTTCAAGGCTCTAAGCTATATCCATGATTTGGACAGATCAAGGTCATGTTTTACTGTTATTAGATCTTGACTTCCCTGAAGACCTCAATCAAATTGACTTGCTACCTAAAATATTAAACTTCGTAACCAATGTTCTAAAATACATATTTCAATTCTATTCATACTTATGATAACAAATGTTTTTACATTTTAGTTTCAAGGTATTATACTATTAATTTCAATTAAATGATATATGGAAACAAATAGCCTGATTATTATCTGCCCACACTGTTACTCCAGCCCAAGTATTTCTGGTAGTCCCCATGAGCTGTATATACAGGGAAATCTCCCTCTCATGGTGGCTCTATAAGTACTTCATTGGCTGAGCACCAGGATCTCTCTTCAGATCTCCACTGCACATAGCAGTGGTCACCAGCACTCCACCAAGCAAATCCTGCCCTTGGTCCAATGTAGCTCATCCAAAAATGATCACTGCTGCTGTGGGCCACCTCTTGAAAACAGTAAGCCATGGGGCACGAGAGCTATGCAATTTTCTAAAGAAGAATGCAAGAGAGTGGTTCCCTTCACATTGTGTTATATACTGCATGAAGTATTACAAAGCGGGACTGCTTGAGCCTGTAGACTTTCCAGTTTGCCTTCAATCCTGTCCCCCACTGTCATGTGGGCATCTAAGGTAAGGAAAGATTTCAGTAACCTCAATTATGTCCTTTGAATCCTGACTCTTCCTGGGAAACATCTTTTTACTGGATCAAACTCCTGATGCATGGCTTCTTCTTCCCTCAGGTTGCAACCTCCCACAGCAGACTTCTCTTGGGTGGTTCCACCAGCTCACCAGGATGATCTGGTATGTTCAAGCTTCAGATGTGCAGCTTGAGTCCCACAGAGACACAAAGCACCAATCAGAAGATTTCTTTGCCTCAATGCAAATGGTCATCTGTTAAATCTGTTCACCCATTAACCAAATATGTCTGAACCCTTCACAACAGGCTGCACCTCCAGTTGTAATTTCCATATTGAAAATGTTTTCCATTAGAAAAGGTGATTTTCTCCATTGGAACTTAGAAAACTAAAAAGCAGCTTCAGATGTTCACTGTGCAATCTTTTAATTGACATTTCTAGGGTTTTAGCTTTGGAAGTGGTGAGATGGTGAAGACGCATATGTGTCCAATGTCAAGAACAGAAACAGTCAAATAATTTAACCAAGAAATCATTCTTTGGAAGTGATTTAGTGAAACTGAAGAGAAAATAAAGAAGATTTTTACAAGAAAAATGTTTATTTTTGTGGGTATGATACTGACAAAGAAAAATAAAGGAACAATAAAATGAAGATGACTATTAACTTTAGAACGTGTGCCATAATAGATAACAAGATCTCAAGTTCCTATGCATTATTTTTAAGATTAAAAAAAAAAAGCAAGAATACATATATTGTTTCATGACACTGATATTTAGGAACAGAATTTGAGACCCTTTTAAATTTCTTACATTAAATTCACAATGTTTATAGTAATACAGAAAAATTAGTATTTATTCATCATTTGATTGAGCCATTTCTTCCATGATAGCCCAGTTGCAGATAAATCCTCTTTCTTGCCACCTTCCTTCCCACACTAATATCTCTTCTCTTTCCCTGTTCTACTTCACATTCCTATCAGCCTCCCATATGAATGAATATGCCTTTTGAATTATACCAGTTCTTTGGTAGCTTGGTATGCAATTATGCCAATGAGTCATCTCCTTCAGGGATACTTGAATTCTAAAGCTTTCTCTCCAACAGTGTACTGAAAATCTTCTTTTTAATGAAAATCCAGTATCAGTTGTTCAGGGGATACAGACAAGGTTAATTTAAAATCCCCAATTCCAAAGTCTTAGAATCAAAAGCCCTCCTTATGATTTTGGTGAATTCCCAAGAGTTATTCCTTTGCATTCTCTTGACTAATGGTTCCTGAGTCTACGTGCACTCGCTTTGTATCAACTTGAACTCAGAAGTCAGCACCATTTTTTTTTTAGTTTAATAAAATTTGCCAAAATTTTGAATGCATTTGACAGTGCACATCCCTCTACCACCTTTTCCTTTTTTTATATGAGCAGGAGTTGGGAAGGTGGCTGAAAGACAAGTATAGTGAAGATTATACTTCCAGTCATCTTTGGAGAACAACCAGGAGAGGGCTTGGTGAGGACTGGTAACAGAGGCAAGGTATGGGGTAGTTCTTAGAAAGGGACTGCACCTTTCAGCACACTCAGCAAAGTGTTGTCAGTAGCAATTAATGCTGGTGTTCCTGCAGCCAGGAGGAGCAACAAAAGTGACAATTTACCCAGCTCCCCCAGTAAGGAAGTTTGAGACATGAGGTAAAGCGCAGTGGCTCTGTCCTGCTTAATGACTGTTGACTGGAAAAAATGATTCTCTTCTCTGAAGGCTGGTTTCCTTCAAAATTTATGAATATAATTGCCTCCACCCCATGGCCTAAGCTCTATATGAACTTCCTAACTCAAATTAAAACGGACAAACATAGAGCCATTAAAAACAATTCAAGGCAATATAAGTGTGCTTCATCTTTTAAAGATCCACCTTCTTAACCCATAGTGAAATAACTTAAGCAACCTTTCTTCCATCTCAGTAATGTCTGTGTGGATGAAAGCCATTCCCTGGAAATATTCTCTCTCCCATCCTGAACCCTACCCTACCTGGGTCTACTTTCTCACCATCCCATTCCTATACTTAGTATAGTTTTCTTTCATTTCAACATAAATTCTCTAACATTTCTCCTGTTTTCTAATAAATTAGACCTCATAATAATAAGAATGACCCCCAGGGAGGGCAATGTAGCAGGGAGAAGGAGAGTAGAGAGAATAACATGGTCAAAAAGAAAGCACTAAGTTTTGTTACTAGAACCAACAATGCTAGAATTTCCAAGATGTTCCTAACAGACAAAGGGAGGGCTGGAGAAGGTCAGAGATTAAGAGTATTTGTGCATGGCTGAGTATGGTGGCGTTGCCTGTAATACCAGCACTTGGGAAGCTGAGGGAGGAACAGAGAGAGTTCAAGGCCAGCCTGAGCTACATAGGGAGATCCCATCTCAAAAAACCAAGGGCTGGTGTAGCTCAGTGGTAAAGCACTTGCCTGGCATATGCAAGATTTTAGATTAGATCTAGGAGTGGTTAGGCATATTTGATTTTGTTCTATATAAGGGAAAAAAGATCTCTTGGAAAGAAAAGCAGTTGTGTGTGTGTGTGTGTAAGTGAGGAAATGTGTCTCCGCTACTTTCACGTCTGGGTAAGGGTCTTCAGTGAAAAACCAGAAATACAGAGCAGCGTTTTCTAGGGCTGCCATTAACCCATGCCAGGGCCATAATCCACTAGAACTATTGTTCAATTCCCTTTCTGCCACAAGAGACCACTGTAATAAAAAGCAAGAGCAAGATAACTCCCGAAAGTGTGAGGACAAACGTGAAATCACAGAACAAGGTGCCAGGTCCTGAGTAGCCTGACTGACTCATTCCTACTAACGACCTTGGAGGGTCTGGCATCTCCTGTCCTTTGCTTTTGGCCCCTCAAATTTAAGTAACTGTCCCAGAACTTCCATCCCCACCTGGCCAGGAATTACCCAGACCAGGTCCCTCTGACCAGGTCCTCCTGCCCTGGCTGTTAGCAAGGAGTCAAGCTCACAATTTACAGCTAGTGGCTAGAGCCTCACTCAGCTCACCGCCCAGGTGCAGAGAGAACAACCCCCCACCCACCAGCCACACACTTCCTGGAAAGCTTTGTTCTCAGTTGAGCACCTGCCTAGATGAGAGGCCTTCGCAAATCCTGTGACACTGAAGAATTGGCTTCTGTCCCCAAGTACTCCACCCCTGGGAGTCTCAGTGCAGTAAACAAACCTTTTCTGCATAGCAAAACCTGGGACAGGTATATTGGACACAACCCAAGTCCCTGCTGATTGATCACTTCTTTGTACTTCCATCTGTGGGCAACAAGTGTGTACTGTTGACCTTCGTCTGGTCATTCTATGTGTTGGGATGCATGACCAAAAGTGTTTTTCATTTTAGACATCCACAGGTCAGATCCAGATAGGTTTTACTCCTATAATACACCTACAAATTTTCAAGTTTCTGTTAGGAATTAACATGCTATATTCAGATTTAAAAGTTAAGGTACAAACTAAAATATTAGCTCATGAGATTGGCTAATCGTTTTAAGACCTTGTTATCTTTAAACCAAAGAATGTGCCGTATTATTCTTTCTAAGAATGTTGTAACAATACTGAGAGCTAACAAGCATTGATCTGCCTGTGTGTCAGTCACATATGACATTATTTCATCTGAACCATGGTTGGCTCCCCTCTTACTAAGAATGGGTTCAGCACCAAGGAGTGAAGATGCAGCAGAAGTGCAAAATAATCCCAGGCTTTGTTTAAGTCCACTTGGGAATATGCTTCTTCATTATGAGAGGTCATGAAAGTGAGCATACATTGTAAATGACTGAGAATGGGAAGATTCTTCAATGCAAGATTTCCAGAGGAGCCTTGCAGAGAGAAACTGGAGAGCGGTGAGAGGTAACAGCCACCTCTTTCCTGCCTGCGTTTTCTCGTCACACCACACCGCTACTTCTGTTTTTTGCCTTATTAATCAGTAAAATGACAGCCTCATGACAACAAGGCCCACAGCCCAAAGATGATTAAATGTGATATTCAAAACCAGATGCAACAGAACTAAGCTCTCATGTGGGTTTTAAAGAGTACTCGCCTTTTTCACCAAGAGGAGCGTGAAGGCTGCATAACCCTTCCGGCTTCAGCTCCCCTTCTGTGAAACGAGCGGCAGAACTGCATTTTCTATAGGCCCTCTGTCCCCAGCCTGACTCAAACCTCTCTGGGAGGTTGCTGTTGGAGCAGGTGGAAAGAAGATGCATGGTTTGGTTTCTTAGGAACAATGCTGCAAAGCCCTGTAAGTAAACTACTCTCTCCCAAACTGACATTGTGCTTCCTAGAACTTTGCTAATCAGTCACACCCATGATTTGTCACATAACCTATTTGTGGGAGACGTAAGAACAATGGACCCAAAGTTACAAGACCAGGTTCTTATCCCAAATCTCATCCAGCTGTGTCATCTTTGTCTAAGTAGCTAACCTCCCTAGAGTGATCCTTAATTGAAAAATGGGGGTTGGAACAGGTGGTCTCTAAGGTTCCTTCCTACTCTGAAACAGGACCGTGCAAGTTAATGGAATTAAAGAATTTCCATAATGCAAAGTTCCCAAGCTTGGAACTCAAGCAGTGACCCAGCACACAAAGCAAATAGCCCTTTAGATAGAAATGGCTTCCTGAAAGTGTTATTGGTAAACACTTAACTTTCATACCAGACTTACATTTCTACAAGTATTACCTGTCCCCTTATTTAGAGTGTGATGCCATTTCAGCTGCAGTTACAATGTTGATTTGAGTAAGAAATTTCACAAAAAGCACATTTCTTCTGATTACTGATTTCTGCTCTGCCCAGTAGCTAAGAGATAAATAGATATGTGATCCTTCTTCCAACAGCCTGAGGTTTTATTGAATTAATAAGTAGAAAATAAGAGCTAAAAGCTACTTTGGAATACATGAACATAGGAACATGTAACATTTTCTAACCAATTTATTCCTGTCATTTATGTGGATTTCACATTAAAATGATCAAATCCACAATTATTAGGCCTCAGGAAACTTGTGCTCCAGGAACGTTCACACCAACTAAGTTCTGGAGTTACAGAAATGAAGATATTCTTATCTAGGCTGAAAAGTAGAGTAAATGGTGAGAGATAATAAATAGCAATATTTGGCTTTACTTTTACTTTGTTGCCAAAAATTTGGTTATGTCTTAAAGTACATTTCACATTTTTCTAGCAAATACACAGTAACTAAGATGTTCCTTCCCATGGGTGGTGTGGTAGGGCAAGGTGTGAGGCCATACACAGTCGGTGGCCCGTGTGGGACATTGGCTATGTTAAGGAGATCATTTCTATGGGAGAAAGGAAAGAAAGGGCACCGAGTCAGCACTGTATGGAGTAGTTGGACCATGTTGTTTCTACTAGCGATGTGTGAAAGTTGCAGTCTTCACATTCTTACTAATGGGCAGTAATGCCAAAGTTTTAGTTAAATTTTAATGATTCCAACTGGTAGGAACTGACATCTCATTGAGGTTTTATTTTGCATCTCTTTAATAACTAATGACATTGAGACATTTTTCTTGTGCTTATTCCTATATTTTCCTTTAAAAAACATTTTGCTAGCATACATTAGTTGTATAAAATAATGAATTTCATTGTGACATTTTTATACAAGCATATAGCATGCTTTGGTCATTCATGCCCCATTACCCTCTCTTATCTCCCTCCCCCTGATCCCCAGCTTTTTCTGTAATAGACCCCCTTTTACTTTCATGTTTTCTTCCTCCAGATTCCACATGAGAGAAAACATAACATTCTGTTATAATGGGCTTATTTCACATAACATGATGATCTCTAGTTCCATCTAATTTCCTGCAATGTCAAGATTTTGATCTTCATTATGGCTGAATAACGCTCCATTGTGTATATGTACCATATTTTATTTATCTGATCATCTGTTGATGGGCACCTAGGCTATTGTGAATAGCACCATAGTAAAATGAGCAGTCAGGCATCTCTATTGTATCTGACTTTGACTCTTTCAGGTATATACCCAGGAGGGGCAGAGCAGGATCATATGAGAGTTCTATTTGTAGTTTTTTGAGGAACCCATACTGATTTCTATGGTTGTTGAACTAATTTACACCCCACCATTAGTGTATAAGGGTTCCTTCTTCCTGTATCTTTGCCAACATTTGTTGCTTTTTGTTTTCCTATAACCATGTTAACTGGGGTGAGATGGAATCTCCAATGTACTTTTGATTGCATTTCCCAGATAGCTGACGATGTTGAACATTTTTCATGCATTTATTGGTCATTGTACTTCTTCTTTTGAGAAGTGTCTGTTCAGTTCATTTATTGATTAGAATATTTGTTCTTTTGGTAAGTTTTTGAGTTCTTTACGTATTCTGAATATTAATCCCCTGGCAGATGAATAACTGGCAAGAGTTTCTCCCATTCTGTATGCTGTTGCTTCACTCTGGTAATTGTTTCCTTTTTATGTCTGAAGGCTTTTTAACTTGATGCAATCCCACTTGTCAATTCTTGTTATTATTTCTTGAGTTATTGGAGTCCTATTCAGAAAGTCCCTGTCTATGCCAATATCTTGAAGAGTGTTTCCCTGCAGTAGTTTCAAATTGTCAGGTCATACATTAAAGTCTTTGATCCATTTTAAGTTTATTTTTGCACAGGGTGAGAGATAGAAATCTAGTTTCAATCTTCTACAGGTGGATATCCTGTTTTCCTAACACCGTTTGTGGAAGAAACTGTCTTTTGTCCAACATGTGTTTTTTACTTCTTTGTTGAGAATCATATGATTGTAGCTGTGTGAGTTTATTTATGGAACTTCTATTCTATTCCATTGGCCTACATGTCTGTTTTTTGGACTCCTATCATTCTGTTTTTGTTACTATGGTTCTGTAGTAGGAATTGAAATCAAGGTAAGATAACTTCAGCATTGCTCTTTTTGCTAAGAATTGCGATGGCTATCCGAGGTCTTTTGTACTTTCATATGGATTTTAGGATTTGATTTCTATTTCTGTGAAGGATTTCATTGGAATTTCAATGAATCTGCAGATCACTTTTGGTAATATGGCCATTTTTGCAATATTAATTCTGCAATCTATGAATATTGGAGACTATTCATCTTTTAATGTCTTCTTCAATTTCTTTCTTCAATGTTTTATAGTTTTCATTGTAGAAATCTTTCATCTCCTTGGTTAGGTTTATTCCAAGTATTTTAGTGTTTTTACTTAATGCTGTTGTAAATGGGATTGTTTCCTTTATTTCTTTCTCAGTGGGTTCATTATTGGTATATGAAAATGTTATTACTTTTTGTATATTGATTTTGTTTCCTGCGACTTTGCTGAATTTGTTTACCAGGTCAAAAGTCTTTTGGTGGAATCTTTAGGGTCTTCTAAGTATAGGACCATATCATCTGCAAATAGGGATAATTTAACTTTCTCCTTCCCTATCACAGATTATTTCTCTCTTTTGCCTTATTGCTCTAACTAAAATTTCAAGTACTATACTGAATTAAAGCAGTGACAGTGGACTTACTTGTCTTGTCCCTGATTTTAGAGGAATTGCTTTCAGTATTCTCCCATTTGGTATGATGTTTGTTGTGTATAGCCTTCATTGTGTTGAAGTACGATCACTTTATACTAAGTTTTTTCAGAGCATTTATCATAAGTGATATTAAATATTGTCAAGTGCTTTTTCTGCATCTATTGACAAGATCATGTGATCTTTGTCCTTGATTCTTTTTCTGATTCTATTTCTTGATTCTTTGTCCTTGATTCTATTTACTGATTTGCATATGTTGAACCATCGTCTTGGAATGAAGCCAGCTTGATTATGGTATATGCTTTTTCTAATGTGCTGTTGAATTCATTTTCTAAGTATTTTGTTGAAAATGTTTGTGTCTATGTTCATCAAGTATGTTATTTTAAAGTTTTCTTCTTTGGTTATGTCCTTATCTGGTTTGGTATCAGGTAATACAGGCTTCATAGAATGAATCTGGAAGCATTCCTTCCCTTCCCATCTCACGGAAGAGGCTGAGGAATACTCGTGGTAGTTCTTTATCAGTCTGATAAAATTCATCAGTGAATTTCTTCATTCCTGAGCTTTTCTTTGTTGGGAGTCTTTTTTATTACCGCATCAATTTCATTACTTGTTATTGATTTGTTTAGTTTTTTTTTGTATCCTCTTGGTTCAATTTTGGTAGATCATATGTGTCTAGAAATTTAGCCATTTTCCAATTTATTGGGTTTATAAAAATCTCAAAATAATCCCTAATGATCTTCTGGATTTTAGTGGTATCTGCTGTTTTATCACTTTTTTGTCTTTAATTCTATCAATTTAGAACTTTTTTTATCTTTTGGTTATTTTGGCTAAAGTTTTGTCAGTATCATTAATCTTTTCAAAGAACCAACTGTTTCATTGATCCTTTGTATTATTCTTTTAGACCCCATTTCATTAATTTCAACTCTGATATTTATTATTTCCTTCCATTGGTTTGGGGTTTGGCTTGTTCTTATTTTTCTATTATCTTATGATGCATCATTAAATTATTACTTAAAATATATTTTCTTTTGTAAAGTATCCAAGTGTTTTGCCATTTTATTGAGTTGTCATTTTATTGTTAATTTTTAGGAGAACTTAAAAATATTTTATATTCAAATCCTTGTCAGATATATGTATTGCAAATGTTTTCTCCTGGTTTGTGGCTTGCCTGTTTATTTTCTTAGTGGTGCCTTCAAGTGAGTGGAAATATTTTATTTTGGGGAATTCTAACTTATCATATTTTTATTTTATGTTGTGCATTTTATATTCTAATAAATCCATTTTCACCCTCAGTATTATGATGATATTTTCTTGTGTTTCCTTCTAGAAGCTCTGCAGTTCTTACTTGTGCTTGAAATCTTTGATTTAATTTTGGTGTATCTATAAAGAGAAGATTTGACATTCATTTGTTGTCATTCAGATATTCAGTTGTTTCAGCACCATTTGTTGAAAAACAAACACAAACAAACAGCTCCTTTTCAATATTAAACTGTCTCAGTGCCTTTTTTTAAAAAAAAATCAATTGCCAATATGTGTGGGTCTGATTCTAAACTTTCTCTTATGTTCCCTTGATCAAGTTGCAATTTTTTTTGGTAGCACTGGGGTTTAAACTCAGGGCCTTGTGCTTGCAAGGCAGGTGCTCTACCATTTGAGCCATTCCCTCTGCCCTTTTGTTCAGTTATTTTTCCAATAGGATTTCCTATTCATGACCAGACCAGTCCTGTTTATGCTTCCTACATAGCTGGGATGACAGGTGAGTTCTACCATGCCCAGCTTTGTACTGGTTGAGATGGAGTCTTGTAAACATTTTGCTGTGCTGGCCCCTGATTCTCTTGAGTAGCTAGGATTTCAGGCATGAACTACTATGCTCAGATTGCCTGTTCTTATGCCTCTACCATGACATATTGATTGATGCAACTGTATAGTAAGTTTGAATACAGTAGCATATGTCCTTCAACTTTGTTTTCCTTTTTTTTTGTAAAATTCCTTATATTTCATATAAGTCATAGGCTCAGCAAGTAAATTCTCACTGGATCTTAACTGGAACTTCACTGATTCCATAAATTTGGGAAGAACAATATCTTAACAAAACTGAATCTTACAATACATGAACATAAGCTAGTTGAATGGACTTGTTTAATTTCTTCTTAATTAAATTTAATGTCTTTAATAAAATTTTGTAGTTTCAAGTATAGAAGTTTCATACTTCTTTCCTCCCTAAATCTTTCATATGTTTTGATGCTATTGTAAATAGTAGCACTTTAAAATTTATTATCCAATTGCTTGTTGCTCTTAAAGCAAGAGTTAAGCCTTCACATACGTATCATTGCAGTCTTCACTTGAGAATATTCATGAACAAAAATTTCCTGGTTGGATTATCACTAATGCTGTTTCCTCCAATTTATCTCCTATATTTGACCACATTGCTTTGTCCTATACACATAGACTCATAGCCTATGTTTGTCCTGAGAGGAAATATCTATTATGTTACTCAAAAATTTAATAAATTCTCTATTTATGATAACTAACTTATCAGAGTGAGGAGCCTTTGTCAGACATTAGTCTACTGTGAGGGAAAAGAAGAAAGCCTCGTAGTTCTACAAGTACAGATGACAACTTCCTGGGTGAGGATTTGAAGAAGACAATCACAACTTTATGGGCTTTCTAGGGCTTTAGTGGTCCTTTGGAGGCAAGAGTGGGTTCTTTACTTTTGGACATTGAGATCATGAAAAAAAAATCTGCTCAACTTTATCAAATTAGGTCTCCCAAGGCTGCTAAGAATCAGGGTAATATACAGGGAAAAGCATTCATTTCCAACCATCTGTTCAGCGTCCCTGGACCTCAAACTTCAAATACAAAGAAAGGGCTATGTCTCTAGTTATAAATGATGTATTAGATACTCACATGTGTCTCTGATCCTTCCTAAATCCCATGAGAGTAACTACAATGAAATTTTTTAGCAAAAAAAATGAAAGCAGGAGAGGAAAATTGGCAATAAAACTTGGAAATTGGAAAGCAGAAAGACTTCACTGTTCAAGAAGGCTAAACCCCAAATCTCACTAAGGAAAACTGAGAAATAGTTAAGCTTGCACCACCAAACCCACAAGGTCCAAGCAGTAGGACTTTTAGATGTGAGAGAAAAATAAGGCTGAAAATAGGAAAATAAAAAAAAGTCTGTTGAAAAAAACCTTTACTTCACATCTCCCACTCCCATTGAGCTGGCTACCCATATTCTGACCTACTCAGAAGAAAGTTGGAAGGCCATTCTTTGGAGAAGATTGATCAGAGGATTGTAGATTCCATTGGAAAACAGGGGGGATTGCATGGAAGCTTATAGTCTGATGGTGAGGACCCAGAGGGGAAAGTGAAAGATTCTTCTTTGTGAATCTGACTGGCACAAGAGAAAAGCACTGAATGTTTTTCTTGCTCTCTGAGGATATACCCTAGCCAAGAACCCTAGAATCACACCAATGGTGAGCAAACTACCTCCTCATTCTCAAAACTCCAAGACAGCCTAATAGTGCCCCATTCTTAAATATTCACAAAGATTCAAGAGTTGCCAGGCATTTGAGGAAAGCATCTATTATAACTGATAGACCAAGCAAATAGAAACAATGAGCTAGTCTTTACTGAACACATTCTGTGAGCTAGGCACAGTTCTAAGGACTTTATACATGTACCTACTCATTTAATCCTCACAACTACCACTTAAATTCATTTAAAAATTTTTGAGACAGGGTCTTGCTAAACAGCCCAGACTGGCCTCAAACTCATGATTCTCTACCTCACCCTTCCAAGTCCTGGGATTACAGCTGGTGAAGTTAATGGTATTTTTAGCCCCATTGAAAAGATGGAGAAACTGAGGCATAGAGACATTAAGTAACTTTCCCAAAGTCACACAGTTAGTAAGCAAGGAAGCTGTTATTCTTACAAGCAATCTTGTTTGGGTCCTGCTTATAATCACTCAGCCCCCAAAATAATAGTAAATAAATTAAATTAAACATACTTGTTAGCAATAGAGATAATTCAGAGAAAGCAGAATTTCAAAAAGTGATATCCTTTGAAAGCTAAAAGAAGAGATTACATCTAAGAAACAATAAAAAAAACCAGTATAAAATGGAATATTTGGTGAACCAATATGGTCTTAACAAAAATATGAAAACATCAGTGAAAAACTCAATGGAACAGAAGTCTTTCAGAAAATAGAGAAAGTCTTTGCCTCATGCCAGGTCTCCCAGCTTCCAAACTTGGCTTGTTCTCCTAAACTCTCTCACTATTCTCAATTGCAATGAGTTGAGTGCTTAATTTTAAACACTAATTTATAGCCACATCAATTATTTGATTAAAACACTCCAGCACACTCCTCTTCATTTAGGAAAAAAAACTCATCCTCTTTCGTTGTAGCTTGTGACATCGTGGGTAATCCGGTGTGTTGGCCTCTCAAACCTATTTCTTCCCTAGTCCAGCTGAATGATCTTCCTCATCTCACCATGCTTCTCCTGCCTCGAGGCCTTTGCTCTTGTAAGCTCACTACTGGGAAAGATTCCCCAGGTCTTTTCAGGGTGGGCGTTTTCATCTTCATCTTCATCTACTGGAAGCCAAGCTGTCCCTGATCTCTCAATCTAAACCACCTCCATTCCTTTCTGCCTCATGCCTTGAATTGTCACTTCCTGGCCCTTTCCTTTTTCCTGACACTTATTGCTATCAGAAGTTTTGTGTTTCTACCTGTGTTCTTCTTTGTTTTTGTGATGGATTCATCTATACGATAAGCTCCATGGAGACAGAAACTTTGTCTTGTTCATTGTTGAACTCCTAATGCCTACACCATCCTAACACATAGTAAGCATTAAATAGATACTGGTTAAGTAACTAACGAACGAGTAATGTAGGTGATAAAAACAGTAATACCAACTACAATGACTGTTTTTATAGAATTCTTAAAATTTCAACCTGCAAAATGATAAAGTAAAATATTTATGCAAAGCAAAAGACATTGGTTTCATTTTTATTAGGCCAGTAAGCTCTAGAGGAGGTGACTGTGAACACCGCATCCAGCTGAGCAGTATACATTGACATTTCTTTTCCAAGCCCCAGAAAGCTCTCCTTTCTGGCAAATCCTCAAAAGAAGGGAGCAACACAGCACTGGTGTTGGCTACAGGTGTAAACCAGCCAATGGGCAGCCTTTTCTTGCTATCTGCATAAATATAATGCTGCCACTGGGATAACCCAAAGGGAGCAGCATTCTCAGCTCTAAAAGAGTTATATTCTTTAGGAAAGTGCTTCCTGACCAAGAGCTTAGGGAAAATTCTTTGGAGAAAGAAAAGATCTGAAATTCCAATCTACCTTTTCATAGCTATGCTCCAAGTCCTGAGGACCTAGAGAGGATGCGTTTTCTTTAAAACACAAAGGATTTTCTGAGAAGAGCATTTATACTGTTAACTCTCACGGAAGATCTCTGTTTTAATGGGGGTTGTATAGAGAACAACAAGGAGAAATCCAGTGGTAATCCAAATATCTCATTTTACCACAAATAATGACCTCACTTCCCAAAACTGCCTGGTCTCCCAAGGAAGGAATTGGCAGGTGACTTCATTATGATAGTTCAAGGTTGGCAACTGGAGTCCAGTTATCATCCAATAGTGGAGGGAGCCTCTAGTCCATGGCCAGGAACTGAGAGGTTGCAAAACCTTCAAACACAGATCTGAGAGCAAGCAGAAACTTATATTCCCTAGAGTGGATCCCAAGACAGCTAGTATATGCAGAGTTCAGTGTCATCTGATTGGTCTGGAGATCAGAAGGCAATTTATTGGGCTGAAGTCAAGGTGTTGGCAGGGCTGATTCCCTCTCAAGGCTCTGTGGAGAGAATCCATTTCTTGGACTTTTCCAGCTTCTAATGGCCTTGGCTTGTGACTTCTTTCCCAGCCTCAAAGCACAGGGCTCCAATCTCTGTTTCCATTGTCACAGCATGACTGCCTCTGTGTAGTCATACCCAGTTCTGCCTTCCACTTACAAGGACACTTCTGATTACACTTAGGGCTCACCAGATAACCTTCCCACCTCCAGACCTAGAGGTACTTGACTTAATCACACCTGTGATGTAAGGTAGCATTCACAGGTTCCAGGTGTTTGAAACTGGATATTCTGGGGCCATTATTCATCCCATCATAATAGATAAAGTAAATTATATGTGTGTATCTACATGTATTGGATATGTATGCATACATGTATGTAAAACCTACTGGTTCAGTGTCATGGAGAAGATGTTGTTACCTGACTGCTGATTCTTCCGACCTAGAATGATTTGGTTTTCTTAATGTATTCTACTATATCTTTAGTGAGATTGTGTCTTTGCAGCCAGAATGGAACATTCCTCCTACCACAGACACATCCCAAATGTGGACTGTAAATAATACCTGAAAACAAGTTTCAATTTTCTAGTAGATATGTGTGTATATTTCTGCCCAAGTATTTACTACTAAAGCTCGAGTTATCAAGATCACATATTGGGGTCAACTGCTCATCATCTCATACTGGATAAAGGAACAAGTCTCTGAAGTAGGTTAGCAGTGTTCTACTCATTAAAGGTTGAAAGTACTCAGATGTGAGTAAACTGTTGTAAGAAATTAGGGGTTTCTACCAAAGGAAATGAATGTAAGCTGATCCTAGCTTGATGAATTTTCTTCTTTCTTCTCTTTTGGAAGACTGGAAGAGGTGGACAACCTCTACAGCCTTCAGGTCAGCTGTAGCCCCCTTGTTGAGGGGCCAGCTCCCAGAATCCAGAACAATTGACACATCCTGAGGAAGTGAACTGCTTTCTTACGAGAAACACCAAGAAGAAATTTGTGAGACCTTGAGTTTCCTTGGAAACCTTAGTAATATGTGGAAAGAGGACTGTGAACCAGGATGTTCTGTCATGTTATGGACAGGTGGGACTTTTGCAAACTGCCCTCTGATTATTGAGGGTGAGGTGGGGGTGGCAGTAGTGTACCTACTTGGTTTGGTGACATGTTACCACATATGCACTGATTGACCCCTGAGAACTTTTATCTGAAGACCTGACCTTCTCCTAGCAGTCAAAGTGTTCTTTTTCATTGGCTGACAGAACACCTGGTATGGTTTGTTTTGCAAACTGCTATTTTGAGAGGGTTTAGACATAATTTTCTAAAAGTAAAGACCTAAAATTCTAGTGTCTGTTCTCACTTAAGGATTCTACAAATTTCTGCATATGTCCAGATGAAGATGGTCTTTGTCCAATATTTTTACAATGCTGTTCAGAAACAAAATGTGCTCATTAGGTTGTTTACTATTTATTGATGTTCAAACTGTTCTTCTTAGAAATTCATGGAAGACTTTGGTTGACCCACTTCCTTAATTAAAAGGTCAAAAAGCTAAAGGGATACATTTTTATCCTCATACTGGAAACTATTCTAACCCTCTGTTTCTGCAAGCTTATTCCTAACAAACCAAGTTTAGCATTCCAGTGCAAACATTTCAGAGAGTTCAGTTTTGTAACAGAGTCACAGGTGCCCAATCCTCTACCATCCAGAGCCTCAGAACTCCCATCTCTGTGGCCAGTTGGGGTCTTCTCTAATTGTTGGTATGCAGAAGCTGGCAACTCCACTGGATCCATCTGCTCCACTGCTGCCTTTTTGCCCTAGAAACAAGGGCAAAACCCTGGGAAAATTGTGTAATTAGACTGAATTATTATGATAGAATTCTGACCATCAAACACTCCTTTGTATATTAGTACCCATGGAGAGGATAAGAGAAAAAGGAACTAGACATAGTAGCTCCATCTTAGTGTCATCCAGAGGTATCTAGCTCAATCACTGACCTTGTCTCCTTAAATACAAAAGTGGCAGGGACCTCAGATGCTTAAAAACAGTGTAGCTTATTGACCTCATGCTCTAAAACCAAAAGAGACTGGTTTTAAACTGCAGGTGTTGCTTAATAGGCAGTGACCTTCAGAAACACTGTTACCACCCATCTCATGGGGTTATGAGGAAGAAATAAAATCATGCTCATAAAGAACTTAATAAAGAACACAGCGACATTTGGTTAACTAAAATTGATAGTATAACATATTATATCCCAGTCCAAAAGGACTTTAAGGTAAAGAAAAACTTGCCTATTATTAAAAGAATATGTCTTAAGTTCAGGTTTAAAAAGCCCACTTTTAAAATCACACCTCATATGTGTGGTAAAAATTAAGCTAGAATTATTCAAAATAGATTTTTATCAAGGTACTAATGTCCTGGACAATACTGACATCCCTATTCATGTGTTTTGACAACTTTAGTTGTAAAGATGAAGATCATGTAAAAGACAAAACATAGTTAGAACTAGCTGATACTAAGCCTTTCTGAGTACACAGTTAGGATGGTTTCCCTAGGGTAGCAACTAGAAACAGAACTCCTTTCAAGTGACTTAAACCAGGTGGAAGCTTATTTTTATCTCTTAGGAGAAGTTTGAATACAATCAGTCCAGAGTTAGTATGGACACCGGAGTTATCATAGGTTCATTTCATTCCCACTCTCTAGTCCATCATTCCTATGTTGCAAGCCTTAATTTCCTTATCCAAGGTGGCTGTTAGAACTCCAGGCATTGCATTAATAAGCAGAAAAATTTGGAGAGAGAAAAAGCAAGGAAGTAAAAGTAAGGTTCATTCTTTCTTTCCTAAGTTTCCTCTTAGGTTGTACTGATTTATATTTGGTCACGTGGTGATTCTTAGATACAAGGGAGTCTACAAAATATAATCTGAAATAAAAATCTGGTTTTTCTTTTTGTTTTTGTTTTGAGACAAGGTCTTGCAATGGAGTCCAGGCTGGCTTTGAACTTTCAATCCTCCTGCCTAAGTCTTCCAAGTATTTTGCTTACAGGTATGTACCACCACACTGCTAAAAATCCAATTCTTTTCCCAAAGTAGAAGAGAATACTAGATAGTGGAAGGAAGTTAAACTTTCCAGCCACTCTAAATTCATTCTTTTCTTTGAATATTCTTTCTCTCCTCCCATTCCTGGTTTCTCTTTCTCCTTCTCTTCTTAAATGATTATGCTAATCTTTTTCTGTAGATTCTGTCCTTTCAATTTCTCACTTATTCCAAAGATTTCAATTAAGTAAGGAAGGAAGTTATTAAGGCAGCTAGCATGAGGCCCACTGGCCCACTTCTACCTCTATCTCAAAGGGATTCTTTCTGGGTAAGAAAGTGGTGGGGGGGCGGGGAGGGTGCAATCTCATCTCCTTGGGAGCCTGTCTATTACTAGACTACTTGTTTGATATGAGAAGAGTCCTTTTCTGTGGAATCCTCTTGGCAGGAGATCCCTATTCAGGACTACTTACTGTGTTAGTTTTAGCTCACTGTGATCACACATCTAAGAAAACCAATTTAAGGGAAGGAAAGATTTATTTTGCTCATGGGTTCAGAGGTTTTGTCCATCATGTTGGGAAAGGCATGGTGGAGCACAGCTGTCTAATTCATGGCAGTCAGGAAGCAGAGCAGAGCAATAACAGAAAGGGGTAGGGGGTAAGATATAGGACATGCACGCATTCCCAGTGAACTACTTCCTCCAACCTGGCTCCCCTTCCACACTCCCACCACCTTCCAATGTTCTGTTCAAATTCTGGATACATCAAGGGTTTAAACTACTCATTGTATCATCTCAGACACACCTCTACTATCTCCTGGGCATTTCTCAATCCAATCAAGCTGACATCAAGATTAACCATTATACTTATGTTAAATAAACTAGAATCTATCGATTTATGAATTAATGGCTTCTAAAGAAATCACAAAATCCCTATAACGCTCTGTTTTAAAAGAGAGAGATGTTCATAACCTAAATGTCTCCACTTGCTGCAGTGACCTGAAACTACATTTAGAGACCTCATCTTTTATTTGGGGGCAAAGATCATGTCTGATGTGGGAAGGGATCTGGAAACCACTGAGTTATATGCCAGACAATCTCTGACTTACCAATGCTTCTTCAATTTTTAAGACTTGATATTATTGGTAAAGCAAGAACTCTAATTTGTGGGTCTAATTTGACAATCTGATCCCTTGTGATGGTTCAAAGTGAGATCTCTCTAACTTCCAGTTTTCTTCTAAATTCCTCATTGATATTTATAATTACTTGCTGGAAGACTACCTAAATATTTTATCAGCACCTCAAAATCAACATCTTTATAATAAACATCTTTTTTGCAGTAGTGGGGATTGGTCCTAGGGTTTTGTGCTTACTTGGCAAGCACTCAACCACTTGAGCCATGCCCCCAATCTTTTTGTTTTTATTTTGTTTTATAGATAAGGTCTTGCATTAACTTTGCTTAGGTTAGCCTCAGATAGTTGTCCTCCTACTTCAGCCTCCCTACCTTTATCTCCCAAGTAGCTGGGATTATAGACACGCACTACCACACTCAGGGCAATAATAAACATCTTATTTGTCACCTAAATCAGTTTCTGCTCCTTAGTTGTCAATCACTCAACCTCAAAACATCTCCATCATTCCTTCCTTATCTCCAGTAACTTTAAAAATTTAATTCCAACCATCTCTTCCTCTTCCTTTTAATTCCTCCTAATCTGATTCTAGTCCTTCTGAAACTTTCCAGTATACTATTCTTCCTCCAGTACTCTTCTATGCAAATACAAAGGACTTCTAGGGGAATACGGCAAAGGTGACCTATCAGTAAACCTAATGAAATGAACAGAATAAGATAAGATAGAAGGAGATAAAGATGGTGATATGTAGATAGAATAGATATAAACATAAGCTGTTTCTGTACTAAGGACCTCATACACATATCATAAAAATCATTCTCACTCCACCCTTTACAAGCTAGGCATGGTGGCACTCACGTGTAATCACAGTACTAAGGGGGTCAGGAGAGGATCATGAATTGGAGGCCAGCCTAGGATACCAAAAAATCAATTAAATTAAGTTAAAAATAAAAAGTAAAAGTGATGATATAAAGACAGGAGGCAGACAAAATTCTGAAAAATTCCACAAATACCCCCATGTTGAAGGACATACTGGGAATGGGAGGTGATATCTTATAGAAACAGACTAAAAGATTCCTCTATTGTTTCAAAGCTTTTTTCCACTACAATGGATAACATAGCAGAAATAGGGGACATTGCCAGAGTATGGTATTTTCATTTTCACTCACTGGGAAGAAGGCAAGAGAGTTTCTGAAGATGACTGTCCACAGTTAAGGTTTCTAAGAACAAAGAGTGGTTTATCAAAATGGAAAGAGAAATCCAAAGCAAGATAAGAACTTGAGTTTGCATCTCACATTGTAAATGGCTCATAGTAGATATGCATGGGGCTCCAAATCCCCTTCCTTATTTTTTAATTTGAATTTATAGTACTAGATAGACAGTATATCAGTGAGGGAACTGTCAGGAAGCAGAGGAACTTGGAGTCTGTTCAATAAAGGATGGGTTTGCAATGGTGTTGACAGGGCTAAGAGGAACCAGCAAGGAATGGGAAAGTGCCCTGAGGTCAACAAAGGGAACCAACATCTCCCCCATGCAAAGGGAAGAAGCAGTTACCAGGACCAAAGAGACCAATAGCTATAGGAGTTGGTGGCCCAACAGCTAGTCCCCAAGTCTAGCAAGTTGGGAGTTAACGAACAAATCCCAACCTCACTCTGAGTTATCTTGACATCCCATTGATGCTTGCCATTAACCTAATCCAGAAGAAACTAGAAAGAACATTGCTTAATGATACCAAGGTCAGTCTCTAGGTTACAGAGAAGATTAGAAAGGATCTAGAGAAACAATCAGAAAATACCCTACATGAATAAATAAACCTTTGGAGTTTCATAAATATATACTTGAATTTAAATTAGGATTTGTAGATTTAGGAAGAAATATTATTTTTGTATTATTGAGTGTTCCAAACAAACAAATAATTTTCTATCAATATTCTGTAGCTTTTTAAAAAAATAGTTATTGTTTGCATGGTCATTACCTCAAATTTTATATTTGAAATAGTTATATTTTAAGTGATTAAAAATAATACATACTATGAGCAATTTTGTTCATGTCTTCAGGGAACTTTCTATGAATATAAATTTTGCACATGTATACATTGCTGAATCATTATTATATGCAAAACATTAGTAGACACTACCAGGAGGTTTCCCCCAGTGGTTAAATAAATGTACATTGTATTGGTATATTTTAAAGAGTGAGGATTGCTCATATCCCAAGACCATTTGGTATCATCTACTCTATCATTAGAGCTATTCCAGTAACTTCATAATAACTAACAAATGTGTGTGCTTTTCTAACACTAAAAAAGGAAGATATTGGGCCAGCAGAGTGACTCAAGTGGTTAGAGCACCTGCCTTGCAAGTGTGAAGCCTTGAGTTCAAACCCGAGTACCATTAAAAGACAGAGAGAGAGAGAGAGAGAGAGAGAGAGAGAGAGAGAGAGAGAGAGAGAGGAGAGAGAGATACCCTGAACAAAAGCCTTCAATTTTTCTCTATTATCTTACTAAATGACTAGGGAAGTAGAAAAACAGGTCGATGAGAAAAAAATTATATGAAATTGAGAGTAACTAATATAGGACAAGATTACCATTGATGTAAATGAAGGCTCAGTAATTCTCTATAAGTTAAGGAAATAAATCAAAACCCAGGGCAACACCCCCATAATAGAATGTGCATCTGTCCAGTAGGAATGAAGCCCAGGACAAGACTTTTAATAAAATAAGAGCTAAAAGAACCATTGCACCAATTATGGCTACAGACATTTCTCTTATCCTTATTCCTGGCAATACAGAACATGAAACACAAACTGTCTACTGGAAGATAAAAATGGAGGAAGTAAACAGATAAAGAGATTGTTGAATAAGAGGAACACACCCATCCTGAATTTGGGCAATACACCAGAGAGTTGAGCTAGTTCTGTTCAAGATGAGTAAAAGAAAAGGAAGTAACAGAAAAGCTAAGCATGCTAATGACAGAAGAAAAGAGAAGAAAGAAGAGAGTAAAAAAGAAAATAAAAAAAGGAATAGAGCTTGAAAAATAGTGAAGAGTTGGGCATGATGATACACACTTATAATCCCAGCACTCTGGAGGCTGAGGCAAGAGAATCAAGAGTCCCAGGCCAGCCTGAGCTATACAGTGAAAAAAGCAAAAGTAAAGAAAGAAAAATAAAAATGAGTAGTCTATCTTGGAAGAAAAAAATACCATGAGAAATAAGAACAATGAATGTTTCTGTCCTGAATACATAAAGGATATGGAGAGCATGACCCAACAGATATGTATGTCAGTCGAGTTGAACAAAACAAAAAGGGATATTTCAGAGCTAAAGAAATTCTGCATGTCCAAACAAAATCAAAACTGTTCTACGGAAAACTCACTCCATAATCACTCTTGAGACAAAGAAAGCATTAAAATAAGGAAAGCGTATATTTTGGCTCAAGATGATGTAAAAAAGTCAATGAAATTAAGATGAACAGAAACAAAATAATTCATGTAAGAGGAGAAGGTGACAATGTAATTAAGCTGGCATGTCAATCTGCAATATTGCTTCCCAGTAACCAAAATACTCTTCTCCTTGAGAACAGCCAGTAGGGGACATGGGCTGGAAGTGAGCCATATTCAGCCCTGTAAATTCAGAGTCTAGTTTGTTAAACACTAACACGAAAGAGTCCTGGAATGCTAGATTAGAAGGACATTCTTCCCTGGCCGCTCAGATGAATCTTTGACATCCAGGTTAGAATTGGGGCCACTGAACAGACATAGGGATGAAAGGTGGGGAGCCACCATGCCCAGTGAATAATCCTTACAAGAGTGTCCTGTAAATATCTATCAATTAATTCCACTTACTTTGTGTGCCTCCTCCTGCCTGCCATCTGTGTGTCCTCCTGTGCCTACACCAGTGTGCTTATGTTGGCCTTTCTCAAGGGCAAGTGCTCATAACCATGAACTTGGAGAGGACACAAACTTGGATAGAAAGAAAAATCACTATTCTCATAACCTGTAACTGAAGCTTAGCGTTTCCTGACATTATGAAGGTAGGCAACAAACCACACGAGGATTAGCAATTCAAGAGACTGTCACCAAATGTCATCACATATATTTTTTGTCACATTGATGAACTATCACAAAATATCATGTATATTCATCGTTACTTCAAAATTTTGGTTTTATTAGCCTTGACCCTAAATCTTCTTAAGGCATTAAAGACTTACTATAAAGATATGTAATATGAAGATTTATATAATCATACCATAAACTTTCAAAATATTCTGATAAATGCATTTCAATATCATTGATTTCTTTTGTATACCTGTGTATTTTTTAATCAATTTGGAAACATTTTTGGAAGAGGGAGCTATAAATTTCGGTAGATGCAAAAAGCACCTGAGGCAAAGGTGAAGGGATATTTGTGTTAAGGTTCAGGTTGAATAAAATTTCCCATCAAAGCCTGGCATGGTGTTAGACACCATGCAGCAGGATCAAGAGTTCAAGATCAGCCTTGGCCACATAGAGAGACGCTGTTTCAAACAAAACAAAACAAAAACGAAAAAGAACAAACTTCTCACAGAGGAAAAAACGAAGGAGGGATATACTATTTTAGAGAAAATCTGGTTAATTTGGATGATTTAAACTAAATGATTGGACTTCAGGACAGTTGCATCTATTTGGTTTCTTAGAAAGCCTAAGGAAGGCGCAGAGGTTCACTTAAATGCTGCAGCCCAGAGTGAGGAAAAGCATGAGCTCCTGGAAGAACTGCTTGTTGTCAGATCTCAGAGCACAATTCACCTCTTGTGTGACCTTGAGCCACCTCTCTGAGTAGAGGCTTCCTTATCTGTAAACTGGGAATGATATACTTGCCTCTGACTCACAGGGTGTGAAGACCAAATGAGACTAGTCCTGTAACACGCTCAGCTCCACAGGACATGTGGTAGCTGCTTCCAGCTGTTAGCATCAGGTCAGCTATAGATTTCTTCACAACCTCTCTCCTGCTTTGCCCTGGGATGCCTCCCTCACCCCATCACACAGCCCTGCCTCCTAGCGGCTGCTCTCTGCCCTGCCCCCCCATCTCCTCCTGTGAACACTCATTCTCAGGTAAGGCTCTGACATTTCTTATTTAGGTTTGTGTTTCCAGTTTTTCAATTAAGTCTCCCAGGAATGACAAGCCTAACATGGTGAGAGGCTTTGCCTCCAGGGAACAGCACTTTCAGTTTCAAGAGTAGATTACTGTTTCTTTTCCCATGTAGAATGCTTCCCTTTTTGTTTTTCTACACCTCACTTGTCAAGTTCAAGGTCCCCTGTATCCAAAAGCCTCCCCTACCTCTCTCTTCCTGAATGGCAGAGGCAAAAGGCTACTATCTGACATCTCTGAACTCTGGCATGCAGGGCCTGCCGGCCAGACTGAATACTCAAAACAAGCATGGCTTCTATATCTCTCCCTCTGCTTCCTGGGTGAGCAGGGTTCTCTCACAGCAGGAGACTGGGGGCTTTGTTTTACATTCTTAGGGACCCAGGTAGTCAAGGTCAGGAAAGGGCAACTATAAACATGTCTGAGCAGTGCTTCCCTAAAACCTCCTGGCCTCCACATCTGTGCTGCGGACTCTCAAGGATAGAATGAGCTAAACTTGGCTTGCCAGGGAGCCAGGATTGTCTGCTAAACTCCTTAAGGGTCTCTTGAGGAGCCCAGGCGGCTGAAAGGTCACCTCGAGGATTCTTGGAAAGCATCCTTCTCCTTTCTAAGATTTTGATGCTCCTTGCACCAAGGAGTGCTGTGATAGAAGAACCCTGGACTCGGCTTCAGGAGCCTTGGGATTTAAACCTGTCTCTCACAATGACCAGGTGTGTGACCTTGGACATATCTCTTACCCATCCTGGACTTGTTTCATCAACTGTAAAATGAATGTTTTGAATTTGATATTCTCACACTCTAGGAAGGAGAACTGGACTCATTTTTTGTGGATGCATTCCAAAATGTATCGTATTTTTTCAAGAGCAAGACTTACTTATAATTTTCTGGACATCTCACAAATTCTTTAGCATTCTTTTCCATAATGAGTATGGAACTTGTTTCACGCTTTGGAACATGCTGGGGTGACCACCACATTGCTTTGTTTTAATGTCTTTGATTTAAGAAATTATTTTTTAAAATATGTACTCAGTAAGCAAAATTGTCAAAAGCTTTACAGTAAATCTGTCCTTTTACTTTAGTTATGAAAATGGTTTGATTTTAAAAAATCACATCTTTGCTCTTCTGTATAGAAAATATGCATATCTCTTTGCATATTTAAAGTTTCCAGAGAACAGAAAAGACATGAGTGTCACCTTATTAGGCTTAGCACCAGTCTTTGGAGAAACCATCAGCTGGCAGTCAGCTCAAGAAGTTTGAGCATGGCATTTTGTCATAGGTCTGTCTCTTGCTCTTTCTGCAGGTGTGGACATTAACCCTGTTCCTGTTCAAAAGGTTTAGTCCTAATTTATGTAATTGCAGTAAATGGGTCTCAGATTTCAAGTTTTGGCACCTTGGTGCCAAAATGTATTAATGACTTTACCAGAGCAGATTTAAAGGAAGAAGATATATAAATCAGTTAAATTTCTTCAGGATGGAGGCGGGAAGTTTATAGCAGTAAGAGCACGGGTAGCACTGTTGTCAGAAATCATGATCATGGAATCTATTCAGTCTTCACCCAAAAAGCCATCACCCTAGAACTTGGACAAGGATAGGAAGTGGAACAGAAACTACAGGAACTATAATGATCCTGTTGGGTCTGGAGACCTAAGGCAGATGGGGATCCATCTCCCCCTGGAGAGCACCGTCATTCCCGCATCCTGAGGAGTTAGGCCTGCATTCCTGTACCCTGAGAGGGAGTTGTAACCTGCATTTCTGCATCCTAAAGAAGAGATACAGGGTCTGATAGATCTGCCACGGGCTGATGAGCAAAATGCTCTCAAGATTGTTCCCTTCCCCCAATAAAGGTGCAAACCAAACCAGTTCCCCTGAGAAAGCCCGCGAATCCATGGCCAATGAGAAAAACTCACCTAACCCAGAGTTAGAACGTCCATAAAAACCCCAGCCTTCACCCGAGCAGTGAGCCACTGGCTTCCGGGCTCCACTGCAGTACCTTAGCTGTAGCCTTTCCTTTCTCTCTAATAAATCCTACTTTATATACCCGCTTTGACTCATCATTTAACTGCCTCAAGAGCCAGTTCTCTGGCCTCTGAAGGCCAGGACCCTCGACACTGACCCACAACACGACACCGGCACGTACTAATACATCCTACGTACACATACATCTGTTTTTATTTCACTTGCTAACACAACATCCATTCACTACAAAAATCAAAGCGGACGCTAATAGCTGGAAATACTACAGACAGTTAAATGAGTGAAAAATTGATACATTTTCAGCTGAAAAGCAGAAAGAATTTCAGTTATCATATGTGAAAAACTCCTATTTAGTATAGTCAACTCTTGTTTAGCCTTCTTAATGGGAATGGTGAACACAATACCAATAAATTATATCACTTCATTGCTTCTTAATTCAAAAGCCCACATTTAGTCATTTTAGAATGCAATATATGATTTTATATATAAGAAAATAAGAACTGCTTTCCAATGTGTACTTAGTTTAGGCTTATATTTTAATTAACTTTTATTCTCTGAGAAAATCCTGACTAAAATGTAAGGTAAGTTTGTTGGGCGCTAAGTGAGAAGAAATAAGTAGGTCTTTGAATCTATGTATAAACTTATAGCTTATTCCCTGGAAATAAGCTAGGGTAATAAATTATAAAAAAATAAACTTTTCTGCCCAAAACAGAGTTGACTGTATTTGGAGGGGAAACACCACACAGGTATCACTGAGCCTTCTAAATGTTCTGCTCTGGAATTATATAAGAAGGAAAGGACAAGTCCACTCCATAGCTCTGACACTTGTGAGAATAAAAACAGGCTGAGAAACGCTCTTATCCCTGCCCAGACTCATGCTGGCTGGGAACACACATTGGAAGGTGGTCACTATGTCATGATCACCAAGACGCTCTGATTCTGGAGTTTCGAAGCCTTGAGCTCATCTCCTAACTGTAGACCCTGCCACCATTTCCTTTATCTTCGGCGACCAAATCTCATAGCCTGGTTGGCACCAACATGTTATCAGGAAATAATGCGTGATGTGCCGTGCAGAATGGTACAGACACACTCCACATGAAAACAACGAAAGGAGAAAAGGGTGAGGTTGCTAGACACGTCAGCCAAGGTAACAAGTTTTCTTTGTTCAGGCACACAGTTGAATGCATTTCCTCACATATTATTCCACAGGTTCCCAACAACCACTCCAACAAGGCTTCACAACTATGACCTTTGTCCTCTCAGAGAGACTTTTCCCAGGCCACATAAACCATACAGCCAAGACTGGATCTCAGCTCTTCTTGGTCCAATGTTTCAAATTCCAAAATTGCAAACACCAAACAAAGGAGGCGGGTTAGAAATTGGGATGAGCCTTTAGTAAGTTGCTGGGGTCACTAGAGCTCATTGTTGGACCTACCCCTGGTCATTCACACTCCCTTTCTTTCAAATTGGTCCAGGCCAGAATAACTGAGAGATGAGGCAACTTCATCCTTATACCTGGAGAACCTGAGCTTCTGCCCCAACGCCCGTGTTTTCAGACTCTCCCCTCCAGTCCCTCCCATCCTCCTACAACTCCAGAGTAAGTATCCCATAAGGCCAAGGAGACAAATCTACCCTAAGCCCAGAATTCCTTTCTCTAGACTTGCCCCTAAGAACCAGAATCCCATAATTCCTTGTCCAAATGGCATCCATGGTCTATATGGCTTCTCTCCAAGTCCATCCTCTTGATTTTAAGTTTTATCATTTCGGATAAGCCCTGGGTCTGGGTAGATCAGTGTGGGAGGTGAGGTCAGAACGTGTACACAGAACTTGGCCATGAATCCTGGGGTGTCCATGTGCATATGTACAAGGCTCTTCCCAGTGAGGATCAGACCAGGGATGAGAAAAGAAAGACTGTAGACAGAGCTGGGAGCTGCTTTTGTATTCTTGACCCAGCCTTGCAAGTGTTAGGAGTGAACTGAAGCCTCAGAGCATTCCTAGAGATGATCTGGACCAGTGTGAGGGGAGCAGCAGAGACCACCTAAGATGCCCTCCCACTACAAACACATGAACTGCAATCCTACATATCTTCTCTGGCTCCCTTCTGGCAACTTCCGTATTCCAGACAGCCTACACCACATTTTCCTTGGTTGAGTCCCTATTTCATTTTATCAACTAAACGTCATCAAAACATTAGGTTTCATCAGTGCCTACTCCTGGCACAAATTAGACATTCAGTGAATGTTGACTATTAGTGACAGTGTCTAGTCACATCAGTTTTAGAAATTCTGAGCTCATTAAACACAGTGGCCACACAGTTGTCCATACTCTTCCCTCTGTGAGGATGGAATTTGTGGTTGACAGGTATATGTACCCAAGCACACTGGCCAGTGTCCCCAAAGGTCCTGTCTTACGTTTAAACTCGGATCGTCCATCGGGTTACTTTAGTCGGATACAGTCCACCTCCTCCGTGACAGGCATCCCTGTTGTTCTGAGATCCAGGTCGGCACTGGACTTGCTCCCGTGGTGGGAGGGACGCCAGTGGAGCAGCATGATCTTCTTGAAGTACTTGACCGTGCTGTTCTTGACCGTGACGAAGCACACGGTGTTGATCATGCTGTTGCTCATGGCGATGCACTCCACCACGTAGAAGGCGGTGAGGTAGTGCTTCTCCTTCACGAACACGGTGGGGAAGAAGTCACGCACGATGGTGAAGCCGTAGAAGGGCGCCCAGCACAGCACGTAGGCGGTCAGGATGCACATGAGCACCAGGACGGTCTTCCGACGGCAGCGCAGCCGCTTGCGGATCTGCTCCGTCTGGAACCCGGGCACCGCCTTGAACCAGAGCTCCCGGGAGATCCTGGCATAGCACAGGGTCATGGTGGCCACTGGGCCCAAGAACTCCAGGCCGAAGATGAAGAGGAAGTAGGACTTGTAGTAGACTTGCTGGTCCACAGGCCAGATCTGGCCGCAGAAGATCTTCTCCTGGCTCTTGACAATGACAAGGACAGTTTCGGTGGCGAAGTAGGCTGACGGGACGGCAATGAGGATGGACACCGTCCACACCAAGGCGATCAGGATGGTGGCTGTCTGACACTTCATCCGTGGTCTCAGCGGATGGACAATGGCCAGATACCTAGGGCAAGAACAGGAATGGAGTCAACCATGGTGAGCAGCAGGTGCTGGGTGAGAAATTCATTTTTGCAGCATTACAAGCATGAATGGTGTGTGTGTTGGGGGGAAGCCCAGTGGCACGTGGGCTTCCTCCAAGTGGACTTGAACGCAAACCAGCTTCACTTCAACTAGTTGTGCAACCTCAGGCAAGTCTTATTTAATCGCTCTCAACCTCAGCTTCCTTATCCCCCAAAGTTGTGGGTTGCTTTTAAAGATTAAACGTGAATATGTATGCATTACATCTAACAAAGTTTTAAACATGGGATATACTTTTTTTTAAGGCAATATTACTATGAAATGTGGTAATGAAATCTCCCATTGGTTGCTAGCCTGGCACTATTCCCAGCTCCTTCCTGTTTTCATGCTGTTCATCCTAATTGCCCAAAAATTCCGAGCTAAATAAGACTGATAACTCCAAAGAGAGGCTGGGAGAATTTTTCCTTTCCAACTGAGAGATGACAGGCATTAGAAAATATTGCTGTGCATGTGGACATGGAGGAAAAGCACATTGTCATTCGTCCCCCTTTCCAGGTGACAAGATGGAGGCTGGAGAGAGAGTAGCATATACCACAAGATCCTCGATAGAAAACATTTCACCCCACCTCACAGGGCTGATGTGAAAATCAGTTAGAGTGCATACGAACATATATTTTTTTAACCACAAAACATCAGGCAGTCAAAGATACTGCTTTTGTTCTTTCTAAAAGAACCACACTATGGTTATCACGGTGGTCCAGGAAGGAGAGAGTACTGTCTGGGGGCTGTGAGTCACCAGGGTGGTGTGAGAGCACACAGCTTATACACAGAGCCCTGGTCTCCTGGAACACTTTCCATGCCTGCCAGGGGGTGGAAGTTGGAGAAGGAAAAAGATGGGAAGTGAAGTGGGAGGGAATGACTAATCAACATTGGAAATAAACACATTCTCATGTGTCACAGCTTATCCCTGGTAGAACTGAGCACAATGTGACAGGGGCTTGAAAGAAAGTCAAACCAATTCTTTGTTTTCTTTGAAATAAATCCCTTTGAGGTTATGTCATCTTTCTTGGGTTTTGATCTGAAGAGAGGTTCTCTTTTTTTTTTTTTTTGGATATTTTTGCCATTTCTGTCTCTCCCCCACAATGCAAACAGCCAAACTCATTGTGAATTGAAGATTCCCAGGGGACTTCTGTTCTCCAACTCCCAGAAGATACTGATGAAGCTGGGTGGGTTGGGTGCCCTCTGGACATGCAGCTAGCTGCCTGCCTGCTTGGCCACCAGCATGCATCCCTGGCACTCTAGGCGACTCCTTAGTGCTAAAAAACAGAACAGGAATATCTGCAGTGTTGGTTGGTGATGCTTTGGCCAGTGTACCTGTACAGGTCCTTCACAGGACCATGGTGCTTCTGATGGTGCGAGGCCATCGATTGGCTTGAGTCACTGAAAATTAAAGAGCCCAGAGCTTTTGCTGTCGTGGGTTCATGTGCTCTCTGTCTGCCCCACAGTGTTCTGCTGACTACTCTGTCAAAAAAGAAATCGTCTTCATAATTGTTCGCTGTAGAAATGTTCTCTTATAATTCTATTTCTTCTCCTCCCAGTTGACGCCCCAAGATTTTTTTTTTTTCGGTATGGGGCTTGAACTCAGAGCTTTGTGCTTACTAGGCAGGCACTCTACCACTTGAGCCATGTTTGCAGCCCCCACCTCCCTTTTGTTTTGGTGGGACTTGGGGTTTGAACTCAGGACTTCATGCTTGCACAGCAAGCATTCTATCACTTGAAGCATACCTCCAGTTTAGCATTAGTTATTTTTCAAATAGGGTCTCACATTTATGCTAGGCTAGCATGGATTGGGATCCTCCTATCGCATCCCACATCATAGCTGGGAGGACAAGCACATACCACCATGCACAGAATTTTATTGGTTGAAATGGAGTCTCATTAACTTCTTGCCCAGGCTGGCCTTGAACCATAACTCTCCTGATCTCTGCTTCCCGAGTAGTGAGAATTATAAGCATGAGCCACCACAATCAGCTCTAAGTGTTTGTGATGCTCCAAACTCACAATGTTTGTCAATGACCATGTACCTGTACAGGTCCTTCACAGGACCATGGTGCTTCTGATGGTGCAAGGCCCATCAGAACCCATCAAGGACTCTGAGTACCAAGAATTGAGTTCCAGTTTTGCCACAAACTTGCTATGTGAATTGGAGTAATTTTTCTTAGTCCTCTTGGCTTAAGTTCCTCATCTATAAACTGTAAGTATCACTGAGCTACTGCATATAAATAATAATCAGCTATTAATATACAAGAAACTACCAGTATCTCAAAGTGTACTTTTTTCCAGAGCTACTCTACATACTCTGCAATGTTCTTTTACCCACTATTGGCAATACTACATTTGCAAGTCTTTTATTACTTTCTGTTTTATTGAATTCAGTTCCTCCTATCAAAATGAATCTTCAGGGTTATTTCATCCTGACATCTCTGACATCACCACAACTCCATTCCCAAGGTCAATGCCATGAGCAATGTAAGAGAGCTTCCTGATGCATTTACTAATGGGCTAGCTGCAGAAACTGCTTTAGGGATTCCCAGAAGCCTTTGCTATACTAGGATTAGAACTCTAGCATTAGTAATATTTGCTTATGTTTGTAAAGAAGTTTACAGTTTACAGAGGACTTTCAAACCCACATTTTTATTGTGTAGTCCCAACCCTATGAAATAGGTAAGAGACCAAAGAAGCCCATTTTATGGATGAGTAAACTGAGGCTAGAAAAGAAACAACCTGCCAAATTGACTAGAAATTGCCTGACTTGAACTCACATTTTGCTGTCAATCCAATAGCCTCTATAATATGCCATCTGCTCCCTCCCTTTCCAGCAAGAGCCAGTCCTGACCCTTCTTCCAGCCTCCCTGGCATCTTAGTAGCCCTTTCCTCTTTTCTCTTCACCACAGTTGATTTCTATCTAGTGATGTTCCATGAAAAAGTCAGACAACTGGCAGCTGCTCTTCTCTAGTTAGGAACAGGCCCTTGCTTGCCCTGTGTATGGATGGATGACAGCAGTGGTGTAGGTCCAAAAACATCCATCTCCAGCAGTACCCAAAGAACAAGGAATAAAGGCTGCTGGACAAAGAGTTGTCCAGGCAGTAGTTTGTGTGATGATAGTGGACTGGGTGCCTGATTGGAGCATTTAGGCTCCCTCTCTACCCCTAGGATTCTGTCCCAGGTCTAACCATAGCAATGGCAGATGTAACAGCAGCTAGGCTGGTCATGGGATGGGCAGCAAGTGCACTCCTGCTTCTTGGGGGCAGGTGAACCCAACCAATGACTTCACCAGGGGCATGTGTTTTTGCTAAGGCTGTGCAAGGCTCCTCAAGCATTAGTTGGCCTCATCAAGACAGAGGAAGAGCCTCCCACAGTACATAGACATTGCTGTTTTCCTCAGCATTCCCAGTAAAGGGGGGGTGCGGCTAGTGTCTTGTATGCTGTGGGATCAAAGGGATACACTGCAGGACAGCACAGGTGTCACCACATCAAAGAGGAGCCCCAGGCCTGGGGGAAAGATTTCTCTTGTGGTATTTTACGTTCCCTCTGTGATCAGGTTGTACCCTCTGCTAGATTTTGAAATCCCTGTCCTTTCTGATCTCACCTCTCTCATGTTTCTGTCACTGTAGCACACACCTCCCTGCCTCCCTAGGTATCCCCACGTCTAGGCTTTTGCAAACACTGTTCTATCCTCTTGGAAAACCTTCCCTCATCTTGGTTAATCATGAATTCTGGGCACTTAATAAGATTTTACTAAAACTTCATCTTCATCAAATGCCTGGCACTGGGTGAATAGAAAATTTAGAAGGCCATGGTAAAAGCCTTCAAAAAGACTGCAACCTTTCTTGGAAAACAGGACATAAATGTTTTTAACACATCATGAGACTGGGAGGCCGTCAGGGGCTAGAAAAAATAAGGTTGAAACATGTGAAGAGGTTTGAGCTATACTTTGCAGACAATGGAGTTATTATCAGTTATTTAAGCAAGACAGGAGAGACATGTTCAAGACAGAATTTGGTTGCAGCCTTTCTTACTTCCTTTAAGCTACAGGAACCTTCTCTCCATTCCTAGAATCCATCAAGTCTGTTCCTGCCTGGAGATCTTGCATGTATAATTCCCTTTGTCTGCAATGCTTTCTCCCAATCTTCACAAGGGAGACCTTCCCCATCACTCAGTGGTTGGTTCAAAAGTCTCTTCACAGATACTTCACCTAGAATAGGTGCCACGCTCAATGGCTCTTGATGTTTCTGAGGTTGTGTGTATTTGGTTTTGTTCAGCGTATTTCTCACTTCTGAAATTACCTTCATTGTTTGTTTGCCTCAGAGTTACCTCTCTCCAGCCTTTGGAAATAACCTCCTTGAGGGCAAGTAACTTCTTATATCATGTTCACCATCATATCCCCAAGGCTCTGAATAGTACCTATCACCTAGTCACTGAAAACACATTTTTAATGAATGCGTGCATGCATAAATGAATGGGGAGAGGGGAGAGAGGAGAGTGAAGGAGGGGGTGAATTCAACTCTGATATATTGTAAGAACTTTTGTAAATGTCACAGTGTACCCCCAGTACAATAAAAACAATAAAAAAATGTTTAGGATGGGGTACAAAGGGGAAGGGCTGGCAGATGAGCAGGGCGAGATACACTGATGTCAAGAAGACCAAGGGGAGACTATGGCAGTCTTGCCAAGTGAACATTGTGGGGACAGGGTGAATTTGGCCAGGACCTGGCAGTTGAATGAATGCTGGAGAAGAAGAGAGAGTGGCCAGGACAAAAGAGACTTTCTAGCTTAGATGCCTGGAAGAACAATAGAACCAGTAGTAGGAACAGAGAAGTCTAAGCAGGTGGAAGATAAATGGTCTGCTGCGTCCGCTGCGTCCAGATAGCTGTGTTTCTTAAAAACCTTCCATTGTTATTTTATCTAAAGCATATTGTAAAAATAATCGATAATGAAAGCAGAGAGATTAGCCAATTGGAAATGCTTATTAGTGTATCTGGTTTCATTGTTGTTCTTAGTCTTTTAAGAACTATAATAGCCACTCTTTATGTAGTGCTTGTTTGTCTTAAACACTGTTCTAAAAAATTACAGATATTATTCCAGTTAATCTTCAGTACATTAGGTTTTTGCATTATCCACATTTTATAGATAAAAAAAAAAAAAAAACTGAAGCAGAGAGAGGTCAAACTAACAAGCATTAAGCCCTGTAGTGAGTAGGTGGCAAAGCAAGAATTTAAACCCAGCCAGAGTAACACGAGCACTACGCCTACAGAAGTTTCATTAGAAAAAATAAAGGCATTTTTAGAATCATAAGTGTATTTTTATACCAAGATAAAAAACTTGATTGCCCTAAGCTAACCAAATCAGACTTGAAAATCACTGATAAATTTTTGAATACATAGATCACAAATCAATGATTCCTAGACTACAAAATTGAAATTAGATGGTAGTAACACATTAGAATAAAAATCATTTGAAGCAAAGCTCACAAATATCAGAATAAAAACAAACAAAAAAACCCTTCATGCGTTAGTTTAGTTGTCCACAGCCACAGTGCTGTAAGGGGCTGTGAGGGCCTGGTCAAACATCCCTGAGCCCCGAGGCTGTGGAACAGGGAGAGCATGTGAGCTTCTGGCTCCTGGAGTAGAGAGGCAGGCTGTTCAGATCCAAGTACACTGAAGCCTGATTTTACCCTTAGGGCCACCGTCTGTAGACTGTAACAAGGTGCTTTGTGCTGAGAGTCAAAAACTGGGCAGAGGAGTTAGCAAAGGCAGTCCCCAGAGAACAAGGACCTCCCTGGCCCATTAACACAAGTCTAGACCAAATGAAAAGACTAAGTAGAGAAAAACTGCCAAGGTTGCTCTGTTGATCTTGTTTACCATCACTAGAAACAGGTGGTTCACACTGCTGCATGCAGATGAACGCAAAGGTGTAAAGTGATTAACACAACAACAACAAAAAGTAAGTAAGCAAATGTTCCTTTTTCTTTTTCTTCCTTTTTTCCTGCAAAAAACAAATCCCTGCCTTAATCTTACTTAAAAATCCATTATCCTGGAGGTCATGTTTTAGTAAAGGAAGTCTTGATGAAATAGAAACTTCCCTCAAGGTTTTCAAGTTGACTCAGAAGTAACTGCCTGGAACTTAAACTTCTCCCTCAACACCTCCTTTTACCTGTCTATTCTAAACCTTGAACAAGTACACATGGGAGCAAGTCCACAGCAGAGTGAGCAAAAGGCTTCCTACTGCTCAACTCCAAGGATTCTGTTACCTCCTGCCTGACCAAAGCTGGAAAACAAGAACTCTTCTCACTGTTCAGGCAGTGGGCAAATTAATGCCCCATTAATCCAGGTCTACAGGGAGCTCAGACACTTTCCATCAATATGCGACTGCAAGAAAGAAAGGGGCGATTCAGATCCCCCTTCCTCCCTGGTCACTTTTCTCTCCCCTACTACTGCCTCACCTGTCAATGGCAATGGCCAGCAGGGCATTGGTGGAGACGTAGAGAGAGACAGTGCGCAGGTAGTTGACAGAAGCACACAGGACATGGCCATGCTCCCAAGAGAGCTGGCGCACCACATAGTAGTCCATTTCAAAGGGGCAGCAGACGATGGCCACCAGGAAGTCAGAGATGGCCAGGTTGGCGATGAGCAGGTTGGTGAGGTTGCGCAGCTTCTTGTAGCGGGCCAGGGCAGCAATGAAAATGAAGTTACCAATGCCACAGACCAGCATGATGCCCACCAAGGCCATGCCGATGACGATCTTGGCCGCAAAGAAAGTCCGGGAGTTGGTCACATCTTCATCTTCATCCAAGGGCATATCATAGTCACCATAGCTGAAGTTGAATGGGAAGGAAGCAGTTTGGGATCCGTAGGGGTCGAATGCAGAAAGAAAGTTGGCGGAGGTGTTGGTGGCATTCTCGTCCATGACCCCCACAGTGATCTCCATCTGGCCAGGTGTGTGAGCAAGCTTGCTAGGAATTCTTCTGGAGTGATGTCTGCAAGGCTGATGGCTCTTCTTAATGAGTCAGGGTCCCCGTCAGCTTCCTAGGAGTTCAGAATCCGAGCTCCATTCTAAGCCTGTGAAAGACATGCAGACAGTTGACTACATGTTGAAGAGAACCTGGCTGAGTTTAAACTCATTCTATAACCTCAGCAGCCCCATTAGCCACCTGCTCAGAGTGAACAGATAGTGTTGTAGTGGAAAAAAAGGGACTAGTGAGAGAAGACAAATGAGGGAAAACCACATATTACTCAATTGGCCAAGGCTGGATGCTGCGGAGACAATGAGGCTCCCACTCCGTTTAGCCCGTCACTGCAGACTCAGAAATGCTGCACTTTTCCTCAAGGACCAGAGTGGGGAGTATGAGGAAGCCAAAGTGGTCTGCTCCAAACTCTGTTCAGTCCTGACAGCCTGATCTTAACAATAGCTCCTTTCCAGTGGCTCCAAAGAAATGTCTTTGAATACCATCAAAGAGGGAGGGCTAAGGCAGTCCATCTGCTCCTCATGAGCCAGGCATCTGGCAAAACACAGCTGTAAAATCTAGCAGCCACTTTCCCCTCTCCTCACTAAGCTTCCTGCTCCCACCTCAACAGCTGCTGTGACCCTATCAACTGGCACATTCCCAGGGCCTGTCCCCAGGCAGAGACTGCAGGGGCAAAATCATAGCCTGTCACTGAGGGATGACCTGAGAGCACAATCCTTCCTTGGCTGGTGATGTGTCCTAAGGTGGAACAGCTTAAACACTCAGGGTTTCAACATCCTCTAGACAGAGATCAATAACGTCTGTAAAGCATGGGCTCCAGGAGAGGTACAGTGTTACACCCCAGAACTGCAAGGAGTCACTATTGAGCACTCAGGCCTCCCTGCCAGCAGCAAGGAAGGGAAGGGAAATCGGACCCTGGGTCACACACCACATAATGGGGTAGGGGCTGCTGGTGGGGGCAGAAAGTTTGTCACAACACTGCTGGAAACAGAAAGGAAAACAGAATCCCCTTGGTCCCTGACTTCTCCCTACAGCCTGAAGACATCAGCGCAGGGAGCCACAGCTCCAAGGAATGGCCTCTGGAGAGCACCGGAAATGTCAGGAGAAGCCTGTGTATAATCCTAGCTACTTGGGACCCAGAGACAGGAGAGATTCAGAGTTGGAGAGAGCCTGGAGAAAGTGAGACTCTACCACAGAAACAAAATATAAACAAAAAGGAAGGCTGAGGGCATGGCTGAAGTGGTAGAGCACTCGCCTAGATGAGATTCAATCCCCACTACAAAAAAAAAAAAAAAAAAAATAGCTAGGAGAACAAGAGGAAGACAAAGGCAAACCTGAGTTCTGGAAAAGGGAGGCAAGGGCAGGCTCTCGCCTCCCACCCAAGGAAAGCCTACTGCCCAACCTTCTCAAAGTATGGGCCCATCTTTAAGGGGCCAGGGTAAAGACCCTGTGCACCCTGATGAGGCTCAGCCCCAGTGCCCCTCCCTCTCTCAACTCCTCATCTGATTTTGCTCTTCTTTTAGGCTTCCAGTTCTGCCCAGCTCAGCCCTGGCCTCTGCCCCTATCAGTTGTCAGGCACAGAACCCAGACCTGAAAAGTCAGAAGGGGCCAGGCTTGGAGCCCAGGCAGGCAGGACTGCCATACCAGCGGGACAAATCTCACCCCTTGCATGCCGCTTCCAGGGGTACCCCAACAATGATACATTCACCGGGAAGGCTCAAAGTCGGGTTTTAAAACAAAAGAATAGAAACTTATAGGGGAGGGCGTTGGGAGAGTGAGGATCGAAAAGGAAATTATCCAGAGGCCTTTTCTCCTGTGTCCTCGGCTCGAGAAGGAACCGCACTCCCACTCCGTCCTCTGGATCGCGGGAAGCCACTCATTTCAGCCCCTGCCCATACATAAGCCCTCTCCTGTCTCCAACTTCTCGGAGCCTGGCGGATACGCCTAAGGACAAAAGTTGGGACGTGTCTGGCCTCTCTGAAGAAAAGCACAAAGCCAAGTCCCTGAAAAAAACCCCTTGGCATTCAAAAACCCGGGCCCACGACCCCGACGGCGGGCGCCACGTGGGGTCTTTAGAGCATCTCTGCGGGGGCGCGCTCGGTACCTGCAGCATCGCGGCGCCCCGCGCCCGTCTCCTTCATGCCCGGGACCGGATCGCTGCTCCCGGTGGCCCGCGGGCACGGGCAGATCCCCTGTCTCTCCTCCTCCGGGCGATGTCGCCCTGCTTGGGTGAAACTTGCGCTCGCGCTACCGCGCGGACACACAGATCGGCGGCGGCTCGGCGCCCAGGCCACCCCCAGCTGGGTCCGCCCAGCCCTCGCTGTCCCCTCCCCCGGTGGTCGCGGGGCGCCAGGGGTCGGGAGGTGTGCTTCCCCGGGGGCGCCAGGCTCCTGGGGTCCGGGCTGCAAGTGGGGGTACGCCGGGGTGTTCCAGGTGGAGAACCGGCAGCCGTCCCTCGGCCGTTGGGTAGAGCCCGCCCAGGCTGCAGCTCGCGGCGAGGACACGCCAGGGGGAGCGGGCCAGGCGGGCGGCGCGTTCCCGGCTCTGGCTCCGGAACGGCCGCCTGGGGCGGGAAGGGGGGCGCCCGCGTTCTAGGCCGGGCTCTGCGCCTACACCGGCCCGGCTGTGCCCGCCCCAGGGCACGGGACTCCTCGCCGGTTCACCTGGCCAGCCGGCGCTGCCACCAGTGGGCGGGCACTGCCCCACTGAGCCTTGAGCTTCCAAAGGGACGGATCCTCCGTGCTGCCCGCAACACCGCCTGCACAGGACCCGCTGGGACTGGCCCAGACCCCTTTCCCTCGGGCTGAACACCAGGGTCACCCGCTGGCAGCTGCCGGCAGCTTGCAGGCTCAGAACTGCTTTCTGGAGAGCAGGGGAGAGGGCGCGGACAAGACAATGGCGAGAGAGAAGCTAACACCCCCCACGCCATCCCGTATGTGTTCAGAAGAAAGCTGGGAAGACCAAGCTGGCCTACAGAACACAGGTCTCTGTCAAAAGCCTACAGATTCCACAACACGTTAAATTCTAGATCTATCATCCCAAGAAATCTAATTCAAAAGAATGGACAGCAGGAATTCAGGTGTTAGCGCACCCATGTTCATAGCAGCATCGTTCACAATAACCGGGAGGCAGAAACCACCCACATGTCCATCAGCTGATGAATGGATAAATAAAATACATGATATGAATGTACAATAAAATTTATTCAGCCTTTCCAGGAAATATAGCAAGTGCTGGTGAGGATATGGAGAAATTGGAGCCCTTGTGTACTTTTTTGGGGACTGTAAAGTAGTGTAGACTCTGTGGAAACAGTACAATGTTATCTACCATAAGATCCAGCATTTCTGCTTCTGGGTATATACCTAAAAGAACTGAGTAGCTTGTGCCTGTGTTCATAGTGACATTATTTACAATAGGTAAAACATGGAAGCAACCCTCGTGTCCATCAATGGAGGAATGGATAAATAAAATGTGGTAGATAGATAGATACACAATGGAATATTATTCAACCTTAAAAAGGAAGAAAATTCTGGCACATGCTATGACATGTGTGCACCTTAAGGACATTATGCTAAATGAAGTAGCCAAACACATGAAGACACTCTACGATTCCACCTACGTGAAGAGCCTAAAGGAGTGCAATTCATGGAGGCAAAAAGTAGAAAGAGCAGCGGTTCCCAGGGGCTAAGTGTGTTATGGTTTGGAAATTAAATAACCCCCAAAGGTCCACATGCTAAAGGCCTGCTCGCCAGTTTGTATCGCTAATGAGAGGTAGTGGGGCCTTTAAGAGGTGGGGCCCAGCTATAGAAAGTTAGGTCATTGAGGAGGTGACCTTGAGGGGAATATTGGAATCCTGGCCTTTCCTAGCTGCCATAAGGTGAATAGCTTTGTGATCACCCCATGATGTTCTACCTCATCACAGACCCCAGAACAACAGAGTCAATCAACCATACACTGAATCTTCTAAAACCAGGAGCCATAATAAATCTTTCTCCTTTTAAAGTTTATTTTCTCAGGTATTTTGTCACAGCAATGGAAAGCTGGCTAACACATGGTGTTATGGTTTAATGGGTATAGACTTTCAGTTTCACAAAATTTTCATTCTGAAGATGGATGTTGGTGATGCTTGCACTACAGTGTGAATATGTGTACTACTATTGAATTACACACTTAAAAGCAGGATGGTAAATATGTATATTTATCACACTTTTTTAAATGGGGGAAAATAATTGAATTACTAAGACATGCTACAACATAAGTGAATTTTGAAAACATCATGTTAAATGAAATACGCCAGTCACAAAAGCACAATACGTTAGGTATATTTTACATAACTATCCCTCCTATATAATCGCCAGACCTTAGCAAGGCATCCATCCAATGCCTATCCATGACTGGCCTCTAATTATCCTTAATGGAAAGGGTGCTGCCAGAGTGTGAACCTAGAGCTCACTTTGTCACTATTGAGCCATGTGACTTTCAGCAAGTCACATAACCCCTCTGGCGCTCCATTTCCTCATTAACAAAATAAATGAGTTGAGTTTGCATAAAGAAGTGCCAGGTTCTAACACTTCATGCAGTATCTCCCTCTGGCCCATATCCTTCCCTGGACTTCTACTTACACAAAAACCTTGTCATTTTCAAAAACATCACAGCACTTTTCCATCTCTGAATCTCATGTTCTCTGCAACATGGAACAGAATAGTGTCAAAGTCCTGGGTATGGAGTCAGCTGCCTCTTTTCTGCCTAGCTCTCCACACGTGAACCCTGTGACCTTGGACCCTGGGCAGTGGGGTAACCAAAGCCTAGCTTTCCTCATCTGTAAATTAAGGATGATAATAGCTCTCACATCATAAAGTTGTGAGGATTAAATAAACTATGGCAGGTAAGAGGCTTAGCACAATGCCTGGCACTTAGCCGGCACGTGAGAAATGCCAGCTATTACCATTACTGATTCATTCCCTATTTTGCTCTGTGAGATCCTAACCAAATTTGAGACCTGTTCACATGTTATTTCTTGCAAGAAGCATGCAATTAATTCCTCCCTCCGGTTTTTCACTTCTCCTTACCACTTCTGCTTCTCTTCAGATGTGTGTGTGTGTGTGTGTGTGTGTGTACCAACTTGCTCTACATCTTACACTGGTCCCTGAGGAAGGACTAGGGTTCATCCAGTTTTGCATCCTATTCTGCATTATTTCTCAAAGTTGTCCAATGACAAAAATCACCTGGGATGTCAGTAGATCATACTGGTTCCTGAGTCTCACCCCAAACTGAGGAGTAAGGCCTAGAAATCTGTGTGCTTAACCAGCACCCAGGGGATTCTTATTGTCAAATGTGTTCTGAAACTCCTGGCACAAATAGACCAATGTTGACTTGCCATTACAGATGGAGCATGTTTTCCTGACTATCTCTACTCAAAAGTCAAAAACAAAACACACGAAGTGCATCAATTATTTATTGCTGCATAAGAAACAAACATGTATTACCTCACAGTTTATGAAAGCCAAGGATCTTGGCATGGCTGAACTAGGTGATTCCTGCCTCAAGATCTGTCCTGAGATTAGAGTCAAGTTGTCAGCCAGAGCTGTATTCTCATCTGAAGTTTCATCTGAAAGAGAATGCACGATCAAGTCCACTATGTGGTTGTTGTCAGGCCTGTTTTCACTGGCTGTTGCAAGAGCCCAGTGCACTGGGCTACAGATGCCTGTGTGATTTCTCAACATGGAGGTTGACCTCCCTCATTTCTGTTGTATGTTATTTGTCATTAAACAAACCCTGGGGCAATGTGGAAGGGGAATCACACAACTGCATGAGGATCACTGGAGACTAACATCTTGGAGCCATCTTGGAGACTGGCTACCAGGCAGAACTTCAAGTTTTTCTTTTCTCCTCCAAAATCTCAGCAAGAACTGATAGTTGAGGCTTATAGTATGGTTACCACAGTGAAGATGTTTCAGACTGTTGGGTAGGATAGGAGTATAAGTGGATCTCACTTACTCTTATCTACCCAACGTAAGTGGTAGGTAAGTCAGGAAGACATAATAGGGTGAGTTTTGGGATTCCCATGGGGAAAATGGAATGATGGGAGTAGATGCAGCCCAGCAGGCTCTGTGTACTGCAGGACCTGTTAAGAGTTTCTTTGAAGGACTTGGGTGCCTACACGTTACTTTCTTCTCCCTCACCATCTGAGAAGCAGACATCCACCTAGGGCCCTATGAAGAGCTCATCCAATTAGAATTTTAATAGACCATCTCTGTGACAGAGTTAAATGGGGACTACCTTGGCTGAAGACAAAACCTGGAAACTAAAAAAAAAAAAAAAAAAAAAAGATTTTAATGGAATAAAAGGAAAGGAGTTAAAAACAAAATCTGGAACATCACTGATAATTTTGTTTATCAAACTTATAACCTCAAGGATGCCTAAAATGTTGCCTGTGATTACAGTATACTGTCACAAGGGGCAGAGACATCTTGGCTCACCCTGAGACATCTCAGAGAATTTGCCATCCCCAGGAGTCCTATCCAAACAAAATCCCAAGAACCTGTTTAGGAATCACTTTCTTTAGACATGTCTACCCACTCCCAAATATGTCCTTGGAGCTACTTTTGATTATTTTGTTCCCTTATTCCACTGGCAAGAATCATCCCAGCCCTTTGAATTCTCATTTCTTCATTTTATCCTCTAGTTATGTCCCTTGAGTTTACACATGGAAGTTCTTGACAACTTGGGACTATTTTCAGCCATGTAACTCCATGACATTCTAGTAAATACCACAGAATAATTGGCTCAAGGTCCTTCAGTGAGTATGCTCAGTTGAGAAAGGAGCTAACAGACAGTCAACAGGGAAAGATACAGACCCAATGGACCAGAACCAGCTGATTTCAGAGCTTACATTCCAGTCCAAGTCTCCTAATGCTTAGCCCAGTTCTCTGGCCACCTCTCTGGCCAGCCATACTTACCTGTTCACAATTTGCCCCTCTCTCCATGGTCCTTGGCTCCAGGGCCAGCTGCAAGTTCTCCTGTCAGCCAAATTTATTAAATCAGTTTATTTTCTGCTTTCATCAGATTTGTTCTCAGCACACACTCATCCAATGCCATGAAAAAAATTATGGATTCCTGGAAGATGCCAGAGCTGGCTCAGAACTCATCCTGCTTCCTGTTTCAATTACCTCTCATGCCTGGAGTCAGGGATGCTTGCTTGACCTGCTTCCCATAGCCCACTCAGCTGGTTGTTTGGACTGCCCTCTGCTGTTCCCCTCCAGGAAGATTGAAAAAGGTACAGGAAGTCATCCTTTCTGATGGAAGCCCTAACGCCTCAAAAATGCTAACTTCCTTTGATCAATTTCACTGGTTTAATACTGTCTCAAACAAGTTCTGAATGGAATTCTTTTGGAAGCTGAAGACACTATTCACATGTTTATTTGAAAGAATAAACAGGAAATAGCAAACAAGAATCTTTTGAAAAAGAAGAGCAATAAGAGGAAATTTGCTTCATTAGTGTCAGAGTGCTATGAAGGTTTAAGAAATAATGAGAAGACTGTGAACTTGAGCAGGAGGGCTCTCCACACCTGCACAGCTGGGTTCTGTGAATGACTGAGAGTGAAGGCTGAAAACTTAGTTCAGTTACCATTCTGGAATATTTCACGAGGACAGTGGAGGGGAAGGGTGGGGAGGGGACAGAGCCCACATGTGGTGTCTGCTTCAGATCCAGGCTTCCTAAGTGCCCTGGTGATGGCTATAGGCAGTGAGCTGCTGGGAGGCAGGAGAGCACAAGTAACACTGCTTTGGAGCTTCCAGTGCAGAATGGGGAAGAAGGGTCTTTTAGAGGAATGTAGCCGGGTTTGAATGCAGCCAGGGCCACATAGAATGGCCACAGTTTCTGAAGCCCTAAGAGGGGTCTTTCTCTTGAGTGCAGTGCCAAACTTAGGGGAAGTGGCACAAGCCACTTCAAAGGGGAAGAATGTGAGAGAAGTGCTTCACAGGCTCACAGAGGTATGAGAGTGGGACTATCTTTTTCTTTTTTGAGCCAAGATCTCTACGTAGTCCAGGCTGAACTCAGGATCCTTCTTCCTCAGCCTCCTGAGGGCTCAAATTACAGGTAGTTGCCCCATGCCCAGTTTTGGGGCTAAGATTCTCTGAGCTAGATAGATGCGGGCAGTTATGTCTGTATGGGGGCCCACACAGGCTAGGGAATCCTAGTGACACTGGGTCACCTGAGAACTCATTACAAAGGAAGCCACCTGTGACACCTACACCCAGAGTACAGACCTGTAGATGGCAGTTTACTGGTTCATATCCATTGTCTTACTAATATTTCCTACTAATAAATACTCTTTGATACAGAATTTATGCTTTCTTCTGAGGAAAAAAATAAAGAAGTATCCATACATAACCCTATAAGGGATAAGAAAACACTACAAAAATAAAACCTAGTATCACTCAAAGTTGGTTTATAGTACTAGTTCTCTTGGGCTGTCAAAACAAAGTGTCACAAACAACAGAAATTTCTTCTCTTAATTCTGGAAGCTAAAGTCGAAAACCACGGTTTCATAAGAGGTGTTCTCCCTCGGAGACTCTAAGCAGAATCCTCCCTTGTCTCTTCCTAGGTGCTGCTGGTGGCCATTCATCTGTGGCATTCCTTGTTTTACAGCTGCATCACTCCATCTTCTGCCTTTGTCATCACATGGCCTTCTGTCTGTAAGTCTCTGCCATCTTCGTATGACATTTTCCTCTTAAAATGACATCAGTTATGTTGGATTAGGATCTACTCTAATGACTGCTTCTTAACCTGATTACATAAGTAAGGTTACATTCCTAGGAACAGGGTCTTAGGATTTCAACGTATCTTAAAGAGGAACACAATTTAGCCTAGAATAAGTATAGTATGATCCAGATATGGACTACTACATGGCAATCAAAAGTGAGGCTGTGAAGTGAAACAACAGCTGTTAGAGGTCGGATAGAAGAACAATGGCTACACTTTATGGGGAAGTGACTGGAAAGAGCCATTTGAGGGCCTTTTGGGGTACTGAGGCAGACTAGAAGTAGGAAATGCTTGGGGCTCATGTAGGTTGCCCAGGGATGGCCTAGACCAACTTCACCTGGCTGGGAACTGCCCATGCTCCTCCCCATTTGTTCATTATTGGGTGGGAATCTCCTGGGTCTGCTCCCCATGGGTTAACATAGGTTTCAAAAGCAACTGAAAAAGAAAAGCATGCTTTCTCTCTGCTGGTGGACTCCACCTGCGCCCCACCTTGCTCCCTTTGTATTTTCTTTCTTAGCTTTTAATAAATCCCATTTACAACCACACATTCTGCTTGGATTCTTCCATGCTGGAATGCAAGAACCAAAGTCTTTTGAAAACACCCCTTTTGCCTTCAACTGTGCTAGTAATATATCATTTCTTGATCTGGTAGCTGGTGACATGGGTATATTTAGTTGGTAAAAATTTACTCTTATGTGTTGGAATTAAAGACTCTCCAGTGCTGAAAACAGACACATGAGAGACAGAAAATCTTGACAAGGCAATTTCTTTTGATCAAAAGGGTACAAACACATACTTAATCCAGCTGAGCAGACACGTGAGCACAAAATGGCCAACTGTGGCTCCTCCTTATATCCCTGACGCAGTTGTACCTGCGCCTAACCCAGGATTTGTCCAGGTCAAAGGTTCACAATCTTTCCTGATTGGCTAAAAGCTGGGATGGGTTAGGGCATAGAGTCTGCAGGCAATGGAGTCATATAGGAATCTGGAAGAAGAAGCAAGGACCATTTAAACATGCAAGTCACCTAAAATGGTGACCTGAGGAATTTTTAAGTAATCTAAGAGAGTAACAAATACTTTGATAGAAAAGATCCTTTTTCTTAGTTTCCCCCCTCTTTTGATTTAAATTCTTTTCTTCAAATGCATTTAGGAGCCGTTGGCTCTCATGTTCTGCGTTCCTGATAGAAACAAGTTATTTTGGTAGGGCAGGGGTGATTGTTTGGTGAGAGCTGTCTCAATTAACCACTGTATTAGTCCTTAGACACAAGGAATTATGCTGCATCCTACTAAAATTAAAACTCCATCCACTACGACCAAGTTGGTTAAGATTAAGGTCATCCAGCCCTTCCATCTTCCAAACCATTTTTCCATTAAGTCAGTGAAGGAATCATTTATACCTGAGTTTTCAGCTAGCTCGTTAGATAGGGTAGTTAATCCCTGTGGGGCCTTAGTAATAGTTCCATCGGGGGCTGTATTATTTAGTATATGCATGCAACACGAAACTCCAGTCATTACACAAACTCTTCCCTTTTCGGCCAACATCATGTCTAATGCTAGCCTGTTCTCCCAAGCCGTCTGGCTAGTTGGTCCCAATTGCTCTGCTATTCCTTTGATGGCATCCCTGGTATAGTTAACAAACCTTTATTGGTTATAGTAAATATAACTAATCCAATTGAGATTTTTATTTATAGTGGACCACCAAAAGAGTACTGATTCAAATCCCACTGCAATTTGGTGCCTGGCTTTTAATTCATTTGGCACTCTCCTAGGAACCCCAATGGCATCAGTGTAAACATGGGGATCAAAGGAGCCTCTGTGGTTGGCTGCAGTGTCTGTGTCTATGTCTCTCCTTTTCCTAGGTGTTGTGGCACTGGCTGGGGATCGAAATGCTAGAGTGAAAGTGATTGCCAACTACTCCAAAGCACAGCTGCCTTTCCAGTTATCTGGGAGAGTCTCAAGTAAAGGTCCCCCACAGTACCACAGACATTGGCTCTGCCCACTGAGAGTGTGGACTGGTTTGTGAGGCTTTTGAAGGACTGGTTTTCACTGCATCCTGTCAGGTTTCCCACATTTGTCAATCATCCACCCTGTCTGGTGAGATATGAGGTATGACTGATGTCTAGGGTGGGTGGCCTAATAGTCCTCAGGGGCTGACCCGCAGGACCTCTGACCTCTGGGAACAGTAGTGATACCATCCGGCAGGATTTGTTGCCCCAAGCCTTGGCATCCTGAAACAGAGCCAACATGCACTACATTCTTTCTGGGTCTGAGGACTATCCTAATGAAAACGGGACCACCTGAGACTCTGGTCTTCCAGTAGTACAAACACAGCAATCACTATTATTTAATGTGTGGACAGAATATTTTATCCATTCCATCCAAGCATTTGTATCCTTGTACCCTATTTCAATAGCCACAGTTTGTCTTAGGTCCTTGACTTCTACTACAATTACCTGAGTGTGATTGTTGTACAAATGTGGAGGTAACATTGGAGTGGAGGTAGAACTGTGTGTCCCCTGGAAGAGGTTGGGAGCTACATGGAGCTCAAAGTCACCTAATGAGTCTGTCCCTGAGACATCTGCCCCAACCTATATCTACAAAATATAGATAGTTCTCATGTCATACTCCAAGGGCTTTCTATGACTAATCTAAGTGGGTTACATTGTTTATCTTCACAAGTAGGAGAGGGGTATGTCTGGAACAGCTGTAATTTCAACTGTAGTCTGTTAAAAGACTGTCGATTGTTCTGGATGGTGGAAATTGGAGTCTTACCAGTGTCTTGGGGTCTGGTCCAGCCCTTAGGATTTTCATAAAAGGGAGAAGTGTATTCTTTATACCCAGTATTTTACTCCATATCTGTCCAGGCTTCCCTGTGGGTCCTGGGATGGGGCACATATAAAAGGAATATCCTTGGAGCTGGAGTTGGGACTTAAGGCCCCCACAAGGAAGGATCTGGCATGCATCGAATTCAACAGGTAAGGGAAAAGTACTCTGAGTTACATTAATAATAAACATACTATTTCCCAGATGAAAGAGAAAGAATAATTTCACTATAGTCTTTTTAAGGTTACTCTGGTGTCTCCTGGATGTGAGAGCACAGTCCATTGTTCTTTCTTTACTCATGTGTGATGAGTCCACCTCCCTCTCCATGGTCCAGAAGGCTGTTTCTGTGGTCAGTGGGACCAGGAAAGGTCCTTCCCAAGCTGGCTAAAGCTTATTTTCTTTCCAGGTCTTGATCAGCACATGATCACCAGGCTGGTGTGGGTGAACGGGAAAGTCAAGTGGAGGAGCCTGTGCTAACAATCCTTTTTTCCTAAGACAAAGTTAAGTAGAGGACAATCCAAGCATATAATTTTTGAGGAACTGGTGTTTGGTTTCAAAGGAAGGTACATGAGAAACCGAGCTAAGGTAAGGAAGACCATAAAGTATTTCATAAGGGAAGAGGCCAATGTCTTTCCAAGGGACCATCCTTATTCTGACTAGTGCTATGGAAAGGCATTTAATCCAAGGTAATCTGGTCTCTAAGACTTATTTAGTTGGCTGATTTTTAAGAGTCTGATTTAGAGCAAACAATTTGCAAGTCTGTGGTGACCAATTGTTAGGGAGTCAGCCTGATTCTATTATAGTCAAGGCCTACCCATTATGCCTTCTTCCTTCAATTGCCTTAGAGGATCACCCACAAAGAAATGGAACCCGGTCTGGAACCCGAGGTCTGGCCTTACTTTCATTTGGTATTCAATAATATCTAAACATTTATGTGTGGGGCTCCTCCTTCCTGCTTCCCCTTCCAAGAAAGTGGCTGGATTTAGGGCCTCATCAGCAGTTAAAGTCAGGTCATCCTTTTCTAGCAAGACAGCCTCATACTTTAGGATCCTGGAATCTGTCAGCCATCTGCCCACCTTTTGGTTTAAGATCATCCTAACTTGATGGGGAGTGCCAATAACTAGACTTCCCCCAAAGGTGATTTTTCTACTTTCTTCGGTTAGAAGAGCTATAGCCACTATTGCTGAATGCAGTCAGTCCAACCTCGGGTGACAGGATCTAGGAATTTAAATAAGAAGGCCAGAGGTTGATGTTGACCCCCATGTTTTTGGGTTAGCACCCCAAGGGCAACTCCCTTGTTTACATTTACAAAGAGGTGAAAAGGCTGTTCAAGAGAAGGCAAGGCTAGCATTGGGGCTGTGATGAGGACTTGTTTTAGCTCATCTACTTGTTTTTATCTCTTTGGGGGTCCAAAAAAGGGGGTCTGGTCCTCTTGGGTCAATTTAAGATAGAAAGATTTAGTTTTAAGGGCATATGCGTCTATTCACAACTGGCAGCATCCCACTAAGCCAAGGAACTTTCTTAATTCTTGTTTCTCCTGGGAGGGGGAGACCAGTGATTCCTTCTGTTCTTTCTGGACCAATCCTTCATTGGCACTTACTGATCAAATGTCCCAGATATTTTCCTTCAGTCTCAGCAGATTGTCACTTATTCTTTGAAATATGAAGTCCCTGGCTTCCCAGGAAATTTATAAAGCTAATGGTTGTGCTAGTCACCTCCCCCTAATTATCCCCTCATATTAAATCTCTCAAGTCTCTTATATTTCCTCAGTGCCCTGGGGTGGTGTTATCCCATCAGGGATCTTGACTAGGAGACTTAACAGCAGCTACCAGGACACTTTGTCCCAGGGGATGCTCGGCTCCCAGGTAGCCATTGTCACGCTGTGGATCATGGCTCTTTCCTCCCCTGAGAAGAGAATTCCCAAGGTAGACATTAACTCAGCCCAAGTATGTATCTGTGGTCCCAGAAATTGATCAACCTGTGCTGAGACCCCAAAGGGATCCTCAAGAAGGAGTCACAACTCCTTTTTAAAATTTCGGACCTCAGAGCTGGTAAGAGGGGCATTTACAAACCCAATTTCACCTCCTCTGAGGGGAACCTCCTAGGGGAAAGAAGGAGTGGGGTTTTTCTTCTTCAGACTGAGGAAAAGGTGGATTCTTAATGCCTTGAAGACATTATTCTAACTCCCCTTGAAGTTGTGATAGGGAGAGTTTCAGGTAGGAAAGGAAGGGGCAGGAAGTTAAAGGGGTGGTGGAGGTGAAAGGGTTAGGATGGGGAGGTGGAGAGGCAGAAGCCTTGGGTGGCAGCACTGGGGCTGCTCTGGTGCCTGAGCTGGAGGAACAGCAGGGTTATGGGGGGGGAGGAAGGGAGGAGAGTAAATCCCAGTTGGAAGGGGTTTTGAGTTTTTTGTCTTTTTTGTCTTTTTTCCTTTCCTTTAAGTGGAAACAGGACTATAGGACTCTGTCTCCAACAGAGGGTATATTCCATCTCCTCTTGAGTGACTGGGCTCTTGTCATTTACATGCTCAATTAATAGTTGACAGACCCAGTCTTCGTCAGACGCAGATTTGGGTCAAAAAAAACAAAGGCTTTAAGATTGCTTCTTGGGTGCAGATAAAACAACAGTATTTAACCACTCTTTGTTTCTTTTTCCCTTTAGTACGGGGGCTATCATCCCAATATTTTGACATCTTTCTTAGGGGGTTCTCAGAGGGTATTTTATCCTGGGTCTTTGTTTTCCATCCCCCCTCTTTGCTGTCTTTATTTCCCATTTCTTCCTTCTGGTCGACTGTGCTCTATCAGGAGCTCAACCCCCATTTTGCCTTGGAAGTTTCTTGCACTCTGATTCTCTTTTGCTTTGTCTGTCTCCCGCCGTGTACCTCGTGGGAGTTTGAGGCACCTCTTGGTAGCTGGCAGGTCAGTATAAGCTGCTGACCTGGATTAGAGTCAAGAATCTAATTTGCCTTGAACAGTATGAGGTCACCTCAGATCAGGACTCTGCTTTCCTTTCGCGTCACCTGACATGTCTCATTCACACAGCCTCCAGTATCCCAACCACTAAGACATTATTTGGTCACCCCCATGACGTTTCTTGTCTTGGTTTGTGCACAAAACTTACATGGTCGCCACGGTCCCTGTCTTCAGAGCTCTTTAACCCGCATTGTCAAGAAATTCTGGAGTCTGAGTTCATTAGATCTGGAAAGTTGTCGCCATTGGCCAAACCTCGGGGCTGCTGAACCAGGCAGCAGGATCCCTCTATTGGGGACGGGCCGGGGGCCCCCTTCCCAGATGGAATGTAAAATCCTGGACCAAGCCCCCAAATTATTGGAATTAAAGACCCTCCGGTGCCGAAAACAGACAGACGGGAGAGAAAATCTTGACAAGGCAGTTTCTTTTGATCAAAAGGGTACAAGCATGTACTCACTCTAGCTGAGCAGACACTTGAGCACAAAATAGCCAACTGTGGCTCCTCCTTATATCCCTGACACAGTTGTACCTGCCCCTAACCCAGGATTTGTCCAGGTCATATCCTGGACAAATCTCCCTCAATTGGCTAAAAGGCTTGGGAGATGGGTTAGGGCATACAGTTTGGCGAGCAATGGAGTCATACAGGAATCTGGAAGAAGAAGCAAGGACCCTTTAAAAATGCAGTCACCTAAGATGGTGACCTGAAGAATTTTTAAGTAATCTAAGAGGGGAACAAACATTTTGATAGAAAAGATCATTTTTCTTACACTATGAAATATGCACTTTCCCAAATTTATAGATTTCAGTGTAAAGTCAATTAGAATACAATGCTGCGAAAGTACATTGATTGACATGGAAGGAAGTCATGATATATTACTGAATGGTTTTCAGGTTAGAAAATTATATTGCCATGTGATTCCATTTGGAAGGGAAATACATGCTACATATATCCATAGGAAAAAATGTCTGGGAGGATGGAGGCAAACTGTTAGCATTCAACTCAGAGCAGAAAGAAAATGCAAACTCTTCCCTTACGTTATCTGCCTTTTCTGATTTTTAACTGAACCTATATTATTTTTTAATGCTTTGAACTTCACAAATTGGAAAAGAGTAAAGTAATAAAAAAACAAGAGATTCAACTGTTAGGAAAACCACTCATTTTGATCTTTAATTCACACTGTATTCTAAATTGCAATGTAGAAGAATTAAAGAGTTACATTCAAAAAGTTAAAAACTGTAAGGAATATTAACAAAAAATGTATCTGATTACAGAGTAATAAAGTCTTTACTAAGCAAAAAGAAACCAAGTAGATATCCCAAAACAGAAGATTCATAGATTTTTCTGCATTAAAATTTAAACATTTGAAAGTCAGAAAAAATCATAAGCAAAACTAAAAGATAGTGTCAAACCAGGAAAAATATTCATGATGAATGCAACCAATGAAAAGGCAAGATCCTTTACATAGGAAGTACTGTTAAATTTTAATAAAGGAAACACAAGTCACATATACAAACAGGAAATTGACAAAAAGAAAATGCAAATAACAATAAAATGTATTTTTAAATGCTTATCCCTATCAGTTACAAAAGATATGCCATCTAAACGGTAAGATACCATTTCATCTATTAAAGTAGTCAAGAACACAAACTGTAAGAATGGAAATTGGATTAGTAGCTTAATTTAATAACTTAAATAAACAATCTAACTTTGGAAGTGTCTTGAACATTCTCATATTCTTCGGTCCTTACTACATTCTGCTTAGAGTTGCTATGTAAGAAGTCTATGCTGATTCAATTGATTCCACACATCATTTCCCCCATCCTGATCTTAGGTCTGCCTGACATTTGTTTCAGCTGCCATCAGGAGAACGGCCAGAGGCGCCAAGCCAGAAAGATGACATCATTCAAAGTCAAGTGTAAGAATTCTGTGCTGACCTACCTGCTCTTGTACAAATATGCACAAGAGAATGTCCAAATCAAATTACATGTAGAGGAATTTGAGTTTAAAATGTATAATTAATCTTTTGCATGGTTTATTGAATAACTTACAAAATTACTTTTGTTTTTGGTGAGACTGAAGTTTGAACTCAGGCCTTTACACTTGCAAAGCAGGCATGCTACCATTTGAGCCATACCTCCACTCCATTTTGCTCTGGTTATTTTGGAGATGGGGTTACCAAATTTTTGCCTGGGCTGAACTAGAACAGAAATCCTCCTGCTCTCAGCCTCCCAAGTAGCTAGGATTATAGGTGTGAGCAGACTGTGCCCAGTTTACAAAATTATTTTATATTTAGATCATTTTCAAGTTGCAGGAATGTGTGTGTGAGTGTGTGTGTGTGTGTGTGTATGGGTCAGGGAAGGAGAGGGTGACATACATGGGAAAGCTCCAAAAGCACTTTAAAACAATCCTGATTGCACTTGGTGAGATGGCTTATACATAATCCTAGCTACTTGGGAGACTGAGATCCAGAGGATTGTAGTTCCAGGCGATCATGAGCAAAAAAATGTGAGACCTCATCTCAATGAAAAAAAGCTGGACATAGTGGTGTGTGCCTTCCATCCCAGTGACAGGCAGAAGGCATAAATAAGAGGATCATGGTCCAGGTCTCCCTGGGCAAAAAGTGAGATCTTATCTCCAAAATAACAAGAATTAAAAGAGCTGGAGCAGTGGTTCAAGTCTAGAGTACCTGTTTAATAAGCATGAAGCCCTGAGTTCAAACCTCTAGTACCATACACACACTCACAATTTTAATTGGCTTTATTTTTTATTCTACAATGAGACAATACAAAAGCACTTTTACCACTGGCCAAAAGCCAGAATGTAGCAATAGAGTTGGCCATTAGGTCAATGCGTTTCATTAAAAACCGCTTTTGATGCTAATCAGACAGTAATTAAAGAGCACAGGGGAAATTAAAGGACTGGAAATATTGAGACAAAAAGACCAAGGCTGTCTACAAAGTAAATCAAGTAGAATGGAAGCCCCCTGCCTGCTCAATAAGAGGGGTTTGAAGAGTTAAAGTTGCTAAGACGGAAATGCCACTTGGTAGAGGAACACCTTGTCTTTGACTCCTTAGCCTCCTCACCAGCTCTTTTCTTATGGATGATGTCACCTTATCCATGCTTGGGTGTGTCTAGTGCTTCTGCTCACCTGTGCCTTCCCCTACATCCAATGTCATCCTCAGTAACGAAGATGTGTAAGAGCTGGGAGGTGGCTCAGTGGTAGAGGACTTAACCAGCATGTGCGAGACCCTGGGTTTGATCCCCAGAACAAGAAAACAAAGAAACAAGGAAATACATACAATATATATACATATTAGATATATCTATATATCCTTGTTTATCATTTAATTAGGCAAAGTACATGAAGGATATATTTTCAGTGTTTCAAATTTTATCTCTTAATAAAAAATTCAAACTATGCAAAGTATAGCAAACAAAAATTTTCACACCTATTCTACTATTAGCAGTTTGGTATAGATTTTTTTTTAATATAGAGTGCCTTAGAATAACCGTATACAGAATTAATGTGATATTAGCCTATTAATGCATGTTTTAACAAATGCAGAAGATAGGCTATAAAGTTGCAATGTTCAAAACGTCCCTCTCAGTGCCACAGTATTAGCATAGCATCCGAAGGGTGTTTGGAGTTTGTTGCTCATTAAAATAATTCTCCACCTCCCGCCATGGGACAATTCCAGGCTCCGATTCTTACCCCCAGATAGATGATCTGCATGAGGACAAGACAGTGGTTATTTTGAGTCTCAATCATACCCAAGCAGGAAGGTAATGAAGGTAGCGGGTGAGTCTTGGGTCTGGAGAAGGAAAGATCTTGGGGCACGTGGTAGGGAAGCACAGAGAGGCTGTATGGAAGATCCAGGGAAAGAACTGAACTGTCCCGGCCTTCGAGAGGCAAGATGGTGGCATGGCCAGATCTTCCTCCTTTTTCTGACTGACAATGGTGGAGGCAGTGACAAAAGCCTTGGCAGTGTATTGGAGCCCTGATTCCAGGCAGTAGCCTCAGTTCCACCTCTAGCCAAAAAAACAGCCAGAAATGGTCTCTTACACACAAATGTATTTTGGTGTTGAAGTCAACAGCAAAGAAGATAGGCTTGTAGTGAAAGCCTCTTGCTTTCACCATTTAAGCAGTGACAGCCACAGAGCTCAACTACACATCCTAGAGGAACTAGTTCATGTAGCTGACACAGTCCTCCAGGCTCATGGGGGTGCATCTGAGTTCTTACTCTACTAGCTGCCAAGAGCAGGTAGAAAGGGATGGGGATACAAAAGTGACTTGGGGAATCTTGGATTTTTTTCTGGGGGAATACTGGGAAAAAAAAGAAAAATTCCTTACTGGTTGTTTTACAGGAGCCCTTTGTCTAATCTTGATCTGTTCTATAAGCTTCTGCTTAGGGGAGCAGTAACAGCCTTTGTGCTGGACTAATCCAGGTTGGCATGTAGGCTCAGTGTCATTAACAGCAAGTAGTGAGAGGACTGTGACCTCATTTTGTACCCCATTCTAATGAAATGAACATATTGGGGGAAATACATACACACATACATACATATATATGAAATCATACACATCAAAAATTTATACACAAACTCTTATTAAACAAAACTGTATCTTATACTTATGTTCTGTTCTACAACTTGCTATAATGTATGTGTGTGTATGTATGTGTGTGTGTATGTGTACACATACTAGATTTACCTCATTCGTTTTAGTTGCTAAATTGTATTCCATTGTATGGATATACAACAACTTCATGAATATACCTTCCTTCTGTTAGATAATTATGTTGCTTCTAGAATTTTAGTAACCAGATGATGGGGGACAGTATTTGTGGTGCAGAGTGGCTCTTCCTGGAATCACAGAAATGAGAAAACAAGTCACCTGCTAGTAGGAACCACCTTGTACTATCCTCCCGTTGCTGTGGCTTCCCTGAAATTTCTTAACTCAGTCATGTTTTTAAAATGTATTTGGGCGCACTCATGTTTGGCAAATGTATGTTAAGAATTGCTAGTTCCTGTCCATGAATTGTTCCCTCTATTAATAGGAAGTGACCTTCATTCTCTCCACTCTGCAGAGCTGCTGGGCAAGGCTTGGCAGGGTGTATCTTGTATAAAGCATCCAGACAACAAGCCACAAGGGGGCAGAAGTTCTGTCCATGTGCCTCAGGCCAAGTTGATAGCTTTTCTGTGGCCTGAGTCCACATGGGGAAAGAACATCTTTCTCTAGTTTGCACAAAGGCATACTGAGCATGATCAGTGGCCACCAATTCTGTCTTTGCCTTATCAATGTAGATGGTGATTGATGCCAATCGATGACTGCTTGCATTCAGTTTATATCCACCATTCCACAGTTAGTTGTGTAAGGAGAGTCCAGCACTAGGCTGGAATTCAGAGGGCTGGGTTCAGGTTTCTATCTCGCTGTTATCTGTGTGATGGTGCTGTATGATGGTGATGGTGTATATCTTCCTTACCTTCTCTGGGCTTCTTCTTTGTCAGAACATCTAAGGTCTCTTCTAAACCCAAAATTATATGATTCCTTATAGCACCAAGGTTAGAGATACTTACACTGATGAATTTGTTCCAAACCTGTAAGGTGATCTCTCCAGGTTTTGAGACCACAGCCCACACCATTGAATGAGCGACCTAAGAGAAGCTGGAAAGCCTGTAGCCTGTCACTATTGTTCCCACATCCTTTGGATACTGGTGCCTGTCCCTAAAGATTCCCTTTGGATGCTGCATGTTTCCATATGCTCCACCTCCCCGAATTTCTAGTGACATTGCTCAATTCATTTGTAACTAAAAGATGGTTTGGGTGGATTTTGGTTCTTCTTCTCAAAGACCTGCTGTTGTGGGCAGTCTGCTGCTTGCACTGTTGGCAAATTTCAATGATTTGTCAATATCATTACACCAGCTGTTGGTTTTTTTCTATAATCTTGATCTGTTTTATAAGCTTCCAGATCTTGTGCTTAGGGTAAAAGTAGCAGGCTTTGTTCACTGACAGTCCTCTGTTCCATGTGTCCTGAAGTCTGCTGCCATCTGCTCTAGTGCCATCTGTGCACTGGAGTTCTGAGCAAGGCTGTTTACTTCCAACCCCTCCATTCACTCTCCACTTGCCTCCTCTCTGGGGTGGCACACAGTTGAACTGCTAGGAACATCAGTCCTGGTTGAAGACCCGGACTGGCTTCACTGTGGAACAACTGCCACTTCCTGACCAAGAGCCTGGTGACTTGGTAGCTTTCTCTCACGTTCTGACGTCCCCCATACACCCTGAGAGCTATGAAAGCTCCACCTCCCATGTCTTGGGTGGCTTTCACATGTGCTGCAGAGCTCCATTCAGAGGTATGATGCACCAACAATCTCACATCACGTAACTTAGTTTTCCAGGTTCATAACAAGTTCTGGATGTACCTGAATTTGCCAGGCTTCATGTGGAGACACAACTGACCTCCTGCACTGCCTTAGAAGAGAAGATTCAAGCTTTGGCCAACAGTGTTACTGTTCTCCAGAGTATGTGTGTTATTTTAGATGATGTGGGCTCTGATTCTGTATGTTTTCTGGCTTTTATATCTGCAAAATAGAAAATTTGGCACTTTCTACTTTGATAATTTGCCATTTTCTTGACTATTTTCCCTTATCTCTCACCCCCGTCATTGATAAGGGTTGCAACCAAATTATCCCTGCCTGACACAGGACATGACACCAATGCCTGAGCCCTTCTACCCCATTACCAACTCCATCTCTGATTATTTACTCATATGAAGACATATTATAGTCAAACAATTGAAAATAAAGACAAAGAATTTTGAAATTGACAATGGGTTTCTTTTAAGGTAATAACTTACTTATCAGAAATTATGAAGGCCAAAAGGCAGTGAGAAGACATATTCAAAGTTCTAAAAAAAGGATACTGGATGCAAAACTTATGGGATGCAGTGAAAATGATGATTAGAGTGAAATTTGTAGTAGAAAATGTCTACATAAGAAGTAATAAAGATGTCATATCGATATCCTAGCCTTTCAAGTTCAAAAAATAGGAAAAAATAGAGGCAAGAAAAGGAAAAAAGTAATATAGATAATAATAGTGATAAAGTAAGGAATAGAAAAAGCAATGTAGATAATCAATGTAATGAAAATTTGCTTATTTGCAAAGAACACCAAAACTGACAAAACTTTAATTAGACTGAGCAAGATAAAAAAGAGAATACCTGACATTATTAAAATCAGGGATGAAAGAGAGTACATTATTACCAACCTTGCAGACATTCTAAGGGAATAGGATGAACATTTTATGTTGACAAACTAGATAACCTAGATGAAAAGAACAAATTCATAGAAATGCACAAATTACTCAAAATGACTCAAGAAGAAACAGAAAATCTGAATAGGCATAAAACAAGCATAGAGATTAATGTAGTATTTTTAAAAACACTTCCCACAAACAAAAAAGTTCAGAAGCAGGTGACTTTACTGATGAATTCTAACAAACATTTAAATAAAAATCAACACACCAAATCCTTTTCAAATCATTTAGAAAATATAAAAGAAAAATAAAGACTGCCTTACTCATTCTGCAAGGCCAGTATTACCCTGATTCAAAAGTCAGACAGAGATATTCTAAGAAATGACAACTACAGACCGATATTCTTTATAAATATAATTGTAAAAAATCTTCAACGAAATTCTAGCAAACTGAGTCCAGGAGCATATAGAAAGGATTTTATACCACAACGCAGTGGGACTTGTCCCTAGAATGCTGGCGCAATATAACAATCACTAAGTGGACTAGACAATGTTCACAGTATAAAGGCTAAAGACCACATGACCGTCTTAATGTCAAAGACAACTGACAAAACCTCATACCCTTTCATGAGAAAATCACTAAACAAACTAGAACCAGGGAACTTCTTCAGCCCCATAAAGGACATCTATGAAAAACATAAACATCACTCTTAATGGTGAAAGTAAAAGCTTTCATTCTAAGATCAGGAATAAGACAAAAATGCAGTTTACCACTTCAAGTCAGCATGTACTGGAGAGTCTAACCAGAGCATTTAGGAACTAAAAAAGAAGGTAAAAGCATCTGTACCACAAAGGAAGAAATAAACACATCTCTATTTGCAGAAAATACGATCTTATATCGGAAAACTCTTAGAAAACTTTTAGAAATAATAAATGAGTTTAGCAAAATTGCAGCATATAAGACAAATATACAAAAAAAATCAGTTGTATTGCTATGAACAATCAAAATAAAATTAAGAAACAATTCTACTTACAACAGTATCACAAGGAATAAAATATTGAAGAGTAAATGTAACCGAGGAAGTACATGACATACATTGAAAACTATAAAACATTGCTGAAAAAAATTACATATCTAAATAAGTGGGAGGATATCCTATGTTTATAGATTGGAAGAATTAATATTGTTAGGACAGCAATATTCCCCAAAGCAAAACATAGAGAATCAACGCAATCTTTCTCAAATTCTGTGTTACTTTAGAAAGAACAAGTAAATCCTAAAATCTGTGTGGAAAGCAAGAGAGTCTGGATATCTTGAAGAAGGGAAAATAAGGTTGGAGGATGTCTACCACCTGATTTCCAAACTTACATTAAATCACAGTAAGACCATGTGGAAGTAGCATAAAGATAGCCAGAGAGATAAACAATAAAGTTTAGAGCTAAATAAACCTATATGTCTGTGGTAAATTGGATTTTATAAGGCTGTCAAGATTTCTCAATGTGGAAGAACAGGAGTGTTTTTCAGTAAATGATACCATATGAAAGGATGAACTTGGACTCTTCATGTCATGTTCAAAAATTAATTCAAAATGAACCAAAGGTTTAAATGTAAAAGTTGGATTATAAAACTCTTAAAATAAAGCATAGGAATAAACTATGTGCTTTTGGATTAGGTGATGTTTTCTTAGATGTGCCATCAAAATTACAAGCAACCAAAGGAAAAAAAGATTGATCGGACTGCATCAAAATAGACACTTTTATTTATCAAAGAACACTGCCAAAAAAAGTGAAAAGACATTTTGTAAATTGCTTTTTTTCATAGTCTGGAAGGAAAAAACTAATCAACCAATTCAATAAACCTATCTTATCTTTAAAACAAAAAAGTGAAACGACAACCCGCAGAATGGAAGAATGCCTTTACAAATCCAATAAAATTCTAGTATCCAAAATATGTAAAGAATTACTCAACAACAAAAAGACAGCCCAGTTTAAAAATGCACAGTTGTTCCTCCAAAAGAAGATAAATGGCCAATAAACACATGAAGAGATGTTTATCTCTATGAGTCATAGGGACATGCAAATCAAATCTTCAGTGACACGCTACTTCATACACACCAAACCAGCAACAATTACAATCATCATAATTAATAATAATAACTACAGGAGATAACTGTAGATAAGGGTATGGAAATTTCAAACCTTTATAATATATTGCTGGTGAGAATGTAAACTGCAACCACTATTTGGCAGTTATTCAAGAAGATAAACAGAGTGATATAATTCAGAAGTTGAATTCCTACGTATACCCACAGGAATTGAAAATACATGGTCATTCATAAACTTGTATGTGAATCTTCATAGAAGTGTTATTCACAATAGCCCAAAACATAAAAATGACTATCAACTGATGATGAGTGGATAAACAAAACACAGTATAGCCATGTGATGGAATATTATTCTGCCACAAAAAAGGAGCAAAGTGCTGATACATGCTACAGTGTGGATAAACCTTTTAAAAATTATACTAAGTGAAAGAAACTACAGACTGGTGGGTGCCAGGAACTGAGTGCAGGGAGAATTGGAAATGTCTGTTATTTACTGAATGTTTGTGTCCTGCCTCCAATTTCATGTGACTGTGAAGCCCCAACCCTCACCCTGTGGTATTTGGAGGTGGGACTTTGGGGAGGTAATTTAGGTTTAGATGACAGTCTGAGGGTGGGACCATGTTTTAGTCACTAGAACTGGGATAACAAATTACTGTAGTTTGAGCAACTTAAACAACAGATATTTAGTTCTCACAGTTCTGGAGGCTTGAAAATCCAAAATAAAGGTGTGGCAAATTTATTGTGTGGTGGGGCCTCTTCCTGAGGAAAAAACTGCTGTCTCCTTGTGGCATCCTCACATGCTAGGGACAAAGACCATCTTCCTTGTGTCTTTTTTTTTTAAATTTTATTTTATTCATATCTGCATACAATGTTTGGGTCATTTCTCCCCCTTCCCCCCACCCCACTCCCTTCCCCCCCACCACCCTTACCCCTCGCTACCGAGCAGAAACTATTCTACCCTTATTTCTAATTTTGTTGAAGAGAGAGTATAAGCAATAATAGGAAGGACCAAGGGGTTTTTGCTGGTTGAGATAAGGATAGCTATACAGGGCATTGACTCACATTAATTTCCTGTGCATGTGTGTTACCTTCTAGGTTAATTCTTTTTGATCTCACCTTTTCTCTAGTTCCTGGTCCCCTTCTCCTATTGGCCTCAGTTGCTTTAAACTACCTGCTTTAGTTTCTCTGCTTTGAGGGCAACAAATGCTATCTAGTTTTTTAGGTGTCTTACCTATCCTCATATCTCCCTTGAGTGCTCTTGCTTTATCATGTCATCAAAGTCTAATCCCCTTGTTGTGTTTGCCCTTGATCTAATGTCCACATATGAGGGAGAACATATGATTTTTGGTCTTTTGGGCCAGGCTAACCTCACTCAGAATGATGTTCTCCAATTCCATCCATTTACCTGTGAATGATAACATTTCATTCTTCTTCATGGCTGCATACAATCCCATTGTGTGTAAATACCACATTTTCTTAATCCATTCGTCCGTGATAGGGCACCTTGGCTGTTTCCATAACTTGGCTATTGTGAATAGTGCTGCAGTAAACATGGGTGTGCAGGTGCCTCTGGAGTAACCTGAGTCACATTCTGTTGGGTATATCCCCAAGAGTGGTATTGCTGGATCAAATGGTAGATCAATGTCTAGCTTTTTAAGTAGCCTCCAAATTTTTTTCCAGAGTGGTTGTACTAGTTTACATTACCACCAGCAGTGTAAGAGGGTTCCTTTTTCCCTGCATCCTCAACAACACCTGTTGTTAGTGGTGTTGCTAATGATGGCTATTCTAACAGGGGTGAGGTGGAATCTTAGCGTGGTTTTCATTTGCATTTCCTTTATTGCTAGAGATGGTGAGCACTTTTTCATGTGTTTTTTGGCCATTTGAATTTCTTCTTTTGGGAAAGTTCTGTTTAGTTCACTTGCCCATTTCTTTATTGGTTCATTAATTTTGGGAAAATTTAGTTTTTTAAGTTCCCTATATATTCTGGTTATCAGTCCTGTGTCTGAGGTGTAACTGGCAAATATTTTCTCCCACTCTGTTGGTGGTCTCTTCAGTTTAAAAACCACTTCTTTGAGCAGAAGCTTTTTAGTTTTATGAGGTCCCATTTATCTATGCTATCTCTTAGTTGCTGTGCTGCTGGGGTTCCATTGAGAAAGTTCTTCCTATACCTATTAATTTCAGAGTATTTCCTACTCTTTCCTGTACCAACTTTAGAGGCTGGGGTCTGATGTTAAGATTCTTGATCCATTTTGAGTTAATATTAGTATAAGGTGCTATACATGGATCTAGTTTCAGTTTTTTGCAGACTGCTAACCAGTTTTCCCAGCAGTTTTTGTTGAAGAGGCTGTATTTTCTCCATCATATATTTTTAGCACCTTTGTCAAAGACAAGTTGGTTATAGTTGTGTGTCTTCATATCTGGGTCCTCTATTCTGTTCCACTGGTCTTCATGTCTGTTTTTGTGCCAGTACCATCCTGTTTTTATTGTTATTGCTTTGTAATATAGTTTGAAGTCAGGTATTGTGATACCTCCCGCATTGTTCTTTTGACTGAGTATTGCCTTGGCTATTCGTGGCCTCTTGTGTCTCCATATAAATTTAACAGTAGATTTTTCAATCTCTTTAATGAATGTCATTGGAATTTTGATGGGAATTGCATTAAACATGTAGATTACTTTTGGAAGTATAGATACTTTTACTATGTTGATTCTACCAATCCATGAGCATGGGAGATCTCTTCACTTTCTATAGTCTTCCTCAATCTCTTTCTTCAGAAGTTTATAGTTTTCCTTGTAGAGGTCATTCACGTATTTTGTTAGGTTTACACCTAGGTATTTGATTTTGTTTGAGGCTATTGTACATGGAATTGTTTTCAAATATTCTTTCTCAGTTTGTTCATTATTAGTGTATAGAAATGCTAATGATTTTTCTATGTTGATTTTATATCCTGCTACTTTGCTATTGCTATTGATGGTGTCTAGGAGCTTTTGAGTAGAGTGTTTTGGGTCTTTAAGGTATAGGAGCATATCGTCTGCAAACAGGGATATTTTGACAGTTTCTTTACCTATTTGTATTCCTTTTATTCCTTCTTCTTGCCTAATTGCTCTGGCTAGGAATTCCAGTACTATGTTGAATAGGAGTGGAGATAGTGGGCATCCTTGTCTGGTTCCTGATTTTAGAGGGAATGGTTTCAGTTTTTCTCCATTAAGTATAATGCTGGCTGTAGGTTTGTCATATATAGCTTTTATAATGTTGAGGTACTTTCCTTCTATTCCCAGTTTTCTTAGAGCTTTTATCATGAAATGGTGTTGGATCTTATCAAAGGCTTTTTCTGCATCTATTGAGATGATCAAGTGGTTTTTGTCTTTGCTTCTGTTAATGTGATTTATTACGTTTATTGATTTTCTTATGTTGAACCACCCCTGCATTCCTGGGATGAAGCCTACTTGGTTGTGGTGAATAATGTTTTTGATGTGTTGTTGAATTCAGTTTGCCATTATTTTGTTAAGGATTTTTGCATCAATATTCATTAAGGAGATTGGCCTATAGTTCTCCTTTTTGGAGGTGTCTTTGCCTGGTTTTGGGATGAGTGTAAACTGGCTTCATAAAATGTGTTAGGCAGTTTTCCTTCCCTTTCTATTTCATGGAACAGTTTAAGGAGGGTTGGTATCAGTTCTTCTTTAAAGGTCTGATAGAATTCAGCAGAAAATCCATCTTTTTTGGGAAACTCTTGATTGCTGGCTCAATTTCATTTTGTGTTATAGATCTATTCAGGTGATTAAGGTCCTCTTGGTTCAGTTTTGGATAATCGTAAAGTATCTAGAAATCTGTCCATTTCTTTAAGATTTTCAAATTTATTTGAATATAGGTTCTCAAAGTCTCAGATGATTTCCTGGACTTCCATGGCGTTTGTTGTTATCTCCCCTTTTGCATTCCTGATTCTACTAATTTGGTTTTTTTCTCTCCTCATTTTAGTCAGGTTTGCCAGGAGTCTGTTGATCTTGTTTATTTTTTCACAGAACCAACTTTTTGTTTCATTAATTCTTTGTATGGTTTTTTTGGTTTCTATTTCGTTGATTTCAGCTCGTATTTTTATTATTTCTCTCCTTCTATTTGTTTTGGGATTTGCTTGTTCTTGTTTTTCTAGGAGTTTGTGATGTATCATTAGGTCATTGATTTGGGATATTTCAATCTTTTTAATATATGCACTCATGGGTATAAACGTTCCTCTCAGGACTGCCTTTGCTGTGTCCCATAGGTTCCGGTAGGTTGTGTATTCATTTTCATTGATTTCCAGGAACTTTTTAATTTCCTGTTTTATTTCATCAATGACCCAATGTTCATTAAGCAATGAGTTATTCAGTTTCCAGCTGTTTGCATGTTTTTTGTCTTTATTTTGGTGTTGAGTTCTAGTTTTAATGCATTGTGATCAGATAGAATGCATAGTATATTTTCTATTTTCTTATATTTGCTGAGGCTTGCTTTGTGTCCTAGGATATGATCTATTTTGGAGAAGGTTCCATGGGCTGCTGAGAAGAATGTATATTGTGTAGAAGTTAGATGAAATGTTCTGTAGACATCAACTAGGTCCATTTGATCTATGGTATATTTTAGATCTAGGATTTTTTTTATTGATTTTTTGTTTGGATGACCTAACTATTGATGATAATGGGGTGTTAAAGTCTCCCATGACCACTGTGTTGGAGTTAATATATGGTTTTAGGTCCTTCAGGGTATGTTTGATGATATTGTGTGTGTTGACATTGGGTGCATATAGGTTGATAATTGTAATTTCTTGGTCTATTTCCCCTTAATTAGTATGGAATGTTCTTCTTTATCTCATTTGATCAATGTATGTTTGAAGTCTGCTTCGTCAGAGATAAGTATTGCTACTCCTGCTTGTTTTCGGGGGCCATTAGCTTGGTAAATCTTCTTCCAGGCTTTCATCCTAAGCTTACGCTTATTTCTGTTTGTGAGATGGTTTCCTGTAAGCAACAAATTGTTGGATCTTCCTTTTTAATCCAGTTCGTCAAATGGTTCCTTTTGATGGGTGAATTAACATTAAGCATTAGTACTGATAGGTATGTGGTGATTCCTGTCATTTAGTTGTCTTAGTTGTTTGAAGGTTTCATTGTGTGTACCTAAATTGAGGTTACTCTCTACTTTCTTGCTTTTTCTTTTCCTGTAGTTTGGTGCTGCCTGTCTTTTCATGGTTAAGTTGTGTTTCACTTTCTGCGTGCAGAATACCTTGAAGAATCTTTTGTAGTGGTGGCTTTGTGGTCACATATTGTTTTAGTTTCTGCTTATCATGGAAGACTTTTATTGCTCCATCTATTTTGAATGATAGTTTTGCTGGGTAGAGCTTCCTAGCTTTGAAGTTATTTTCATTCAGTGCCTGGAAGACCTCACTCCAAGCTTTTCTTGCTTTTAATGTTTCTGTTGAGAAGTCTGCTGTGATTTTGATGGGTTTACGTTTGTATATTATTTGTTTTTTCTCTTACAGCCTTCAATATTCTTTCTTGGGTCTCTGTACTTGTTGTTTTAATGATAATATGCCATGGGGCAGTTCTATCTTGGTCTGGTCTCTTTGGTGTTCTGGAGGCCTCTTGCATCTGTATGGGAATAGATTTCTCTAGATTTGGGAAATTTTCTGTTATTATTTTGTTGAATATATTATGCATTCCCTTTGCTTGCACCTCTTCTCTTTCTTCTCTGCCCATGATTCTCAGGTTTGGTCTTTTGATGGTGTCAGTGAGTTCTTGCATTTTCTTTTCACAGGTCTTGAGTTGTTTAACTAATAGTTCTTCCGTTTTTCCTTTAATTACCATTTCATCTTTGAGCTCTGATATTCTGTCTTCTGTTCTAGTCTGCTGGATTGGCCTTCCATTTTGTTTTGCAATTCTGTTTCATTCTTTTTTCTGAGGTTTTCCATATCCTGAGTTTCTTCCTCTTTAATGTTGTCTATTTTCGTCCTGAGTTCATTTATCTCTTTATTAATTGTGTTCTTTGTTTCACTTTGGTGTTTATACAGTACTTGTATGGTTTCTTTTATTTATTCTTGTGCTTTTACAAATTCTCTATTGTTGTTGTGTTGGAATTTCTTGAGTGTCTCCTCTACATTTTGGTTGACCCTATCCAGTATCATCTCTATAAAATTCTCATTGAGTACCTGTAGTATGTCTTCTTTTAAATTATTCTTGTGGGCTTCATTAGGTCCTTTGGCATAGTTTATCTTCATTTTGTTGGAGTCTGGATCTGAGTATCTGTTTTCTTCATTTCCCTCTGGTTCCTGTACTTATTTTTTGCTATGGGGAAACTGGTTTCCCTGTTTTTTCTGTCTTCCCGTCATTGCCCTTGGTGTTGTTATTGTCCCTGTACTGTGTTTAATTAAGTATTTTCTAGCTTGTAACAATAACAATTGTGATATTTAGAATGGAAGGGTGAGAGGAGAGGGATAGCAAAGAAGGTAAAGAAAAAGGGAAAAACAAATAAACAAGTAAAAAAACAAAACAAACAAAGAAACAAGTTTCAAAGATATCACAGGGAGAGATAGTGTACTAATCAACAGTAAGCTAAATAGGCATTAGAGTGATAGAGGAAGGATTGAAAAATAAAATAAAACTTAAAAAATCTCCAAGTTCAAATGCAATAAAGTTTCAGTCTTAATAATTTTTGTGTTAATCCCTCTGCCTCCAATCCTGGAGACAGCGTCTCAGAAGTAGTTCTGTCATCTCATCAAAGGGGAAAAAACCAAAACCAACCAACCAACCAAACAAACAAACCACCACAAAGTGTCCCAAGTTCAAATGCAATACAGTTTCAGTTAGCTTTTCAGCATGCAGGTGTAGTTCAGTTGTTGTCTCATCAAAGGAAGAGAGAAAAAAAAAGAGTCTGGAGACAGGTCTGTGAATGGGTATCTGAGGCTACAGCTTATCTGCCTACTGCTGTCAGCCTGCTGTTGCTGGAAGCTTTATTTATGCAGATCTCAGGGGTGAAATTAGCACTCACCTAGCCCCACAGGCTTTGTTTACTTAGAGTTCTCCTGGGTGCAACCTCCACTGTTACAAGCTTTCCCCTCTCCAAGCACACTGGGGGAAGTGGCACTACACTCGCTTTCTCCAGCCGGCGTGTTTATTTACAGTTCACGTGGGAAGTGGGCCTTCCCCCCTCTCCTGTGGAGTTTTCCTTCCACTGCCACTTTTACAAGCTTTCCACTCCTGATTGCTGGGGTGTGCCACCACTCCTGCCTTCTTCGGCCGGCTTGTTTATTTACAGTTCCATGGGGGATTGTCCCTCCCCGCTCTTTGGTGCTCAGGGTGCCCCATCCTCTTTGCTACATGTCTTTTTTGTGGTTGTTTATTACTCAGTTTTTCTTTTTTCCCTGGGTGGGGGTCGGTCTGTCCAGGGGGCTATGCTGATCTGGCCCAGGGTTGTCTGTGGGAGTGCTGCATGCTCCTTAGCTCACCTTGTTGTCTGCATCTTCCCAAGCCATCTGGGCGCCGGCATCTGATGGTGTGCGAGCCCTCCTGGTTTCTCCATTTAATGTGGAGTGGGAATGCTACGCGTGGGCTGGGGGTGTGGAGGAGTCAGAGTTTTGCCTCTTCTCAGTGATTTTTCCTGTAAGGTGTATCTCCAGCATCTCCCCAAGATTTTACTTTAGTAAGCATACTTTCTGCTCCCTCCCTCTAGTTGCCATCTTGGAATCCTCCCTTGTGTCTCTTCTTATAAAGACCTTAATCCCAGTCATGAGGCTTCCACCTTCATGACTTAGTCACTTACTTTGTGGACTCTATGGAAAAGAGAGAGGCCAGAAGGCCAGCAATTTGAGCAGTCAGCAGAAAAACCTTCAAGAAGAGCATTTAATGTATTTAAAAATAATCTCCTATGATCTTTCATTCAGATCACACACAGACTTTTCAGATCTTAAACACAGGCAACAAGAAATGGTTCTCAGTGAGCCAGGAGCATTCATTGGCAAGGTTTTCCTGCACACAGAGGCCTTGTCAGAATTGTACACCTTACTTCTGGATCGGGGGCAGACTGACTCCTAGGGGAGAATCCAGGTTCTTCTCCAGCATTCTCTTCCTCCATGACCCAGTCATACCCTGAGTCCAGATGACATTTCTGCCATGGAAGGAAGTAAATGCCAATGCACACGTCCTTTGCACCAGCAGGATATGCTCACCATTCACTTAGTCCTCACACTTTATGAGGTAGGTCCTATCATGAGCTTGGAAAGGATAATGTCCCACTGTCACACAAGTAGTAAATGGCATAGACAGAATTCAACTTAATGTTTTTCTGGAGACTTATGCCCTTTCCCTTTTGGTGAGGTAAATGAAGCAGGAATTTGGAGAGTAGGACAAGATACAGAACTGAATATGGCCTCCCAAGTCTGGGCTTCGTATTGGGAACTAAGAGGCTTTCTGAGGTTGTGTTTTGTTACTTCTATAAACGTGGTTTTTAATAAAAGTTCTGCATCAGAATTACCTGAGAAAGTTGCCTGGGCTTCACCTGGAAGACCTGGTTAGTGAGAGAGTAAAGTGTGTTAAGTTTTCCTTTAACTTCTAGAAAAGATACCAAATAAAAATAGAGAGGATTAATTAATCTCAAATTAATGCATTAAATTAAAAAGATAGACCAATAATTTAGGGTTAAGTTATTTCTGGATTATAAAGAAATAACTAGGAAATCATAGTAGGATGGCATTTTGTTTCCTTGTTTGTAAACCTTTGCATCAGGAAAGGTTATCTGGGTTCCATCAACAGCTATATTCAAATAGTTGTTCTTTTTCCTGTCCTCAGTTTAATTCATTCACTCTTTTGAATGCCTGCTATTTGAAAGGTTGCATTTTTTAAAAGTCAGATCAAGAAGAAAAGGTTAAGTTTAACAACAAATTTAACAGATACCTATTGACTACTTAATACATTTGGTCCTCTGTATCCATGGATTCAACTAACCAAAAAATCAAAAATATTTAAAAAGGTTGCATCTCCACTGAAGGTGTACAGATATTTTTGTTGACATAATTCTTTAAACAATACAGTATAACAACTATCTATATCATATATATGTTGTATTAGATGACTTAATATACATGGGAGGATATTTATAGATTATATGCAAATACTGTCATTTTTTATAGGGATTTGAGCATTCTTATATTTTGGTTTCCTTGGGAATGGAGAGTCTAGAAACAATCTTTTGTGGCCTGTAGATGCAAAATATACAGATATAACCTTTCTTGTCTTGTCTTGAAGAAAGGAAAGAGGAGTCAGAGATGGGGAGGGCATTTTAGGAAAAGGAAATAGCTTATTTAACACCACACAAAAACAAAATAATTGTCTAGAATACTTTTGCTAGATTTCAATTATTATAAAAGCAATCAGTAACTTATTTAATGTATATATATGTGTGTGTTTTACCAATACACATTTCTTTTGAGCTTAGAGCCTGTGAAAAATTTATTACTTGTTTATAACTCTTTTTTCATACTTGTCTGTATGTAGATTATGCTTTCCTAACTACACCAGCCACATCCTTCCTCAGCTGACTTTGGGCTTGGTCATATGACTCACTTTTGCCTATGGAAAGTAACTGAACAAACTCTGATCTCTTGCATGGTTTGTTTTAACCTTCTGAGTTCCTGCCTTCTGCTTGAAAACATTTCTCAGAAGTGGGTGCTCTTGGTCCCAAAATGAGAACACAGAGAGTAGACCTGGAGCCAACTCCAGTACAGCTCAGCAGCATCAAGCCCTTATAGATCTGCAAGACCCATCTGTTTTCTCTGTGCAGGTTTTAGGCAGCAATGGGTTTGAAGTGTTAGTTGAATTAATGTTTATAGCCATATTAATTCAATTATTGCATGAAAATTATTCAAACTTAACAGCTTAAACAGCAACTTTGAAACTTTGAAATGCTTCAGAGTGTAAAATGCTTACTACAGGACCTGGCAGCTCTCAAAAAAGAGGAGCTCTTATCATCCATCATCTGTGCTCTCACCAGTTATTAGGTATAAGAGGAGCAACATGGAGCCTTGGGCAGAACATGAATCTTGGAATGAGACAAATCTAGATCCACATTTCTTTGCTTCCTCTTATTAGCTATATTTCCAACTTTTACAGCAGGATTAGAAGCAGCTCTTTGTGTTTGCCACAGACAGCTGAGAAAGTAGGTGGATGCATACAAAATGTAGTTGAAATCATCTAGAGAAATGCAAGGATTGGAAACAAAAATCCACCTTGACAAGGCTGAATGGCAAAACATTCTAGAAACAGTGGTTGCCAACTCAAGAAGGCCATGTGAATAGGTGAAGCTGTAAGAGGCAGGTGAAAGTAGCCTCAAGGGTTATCTAACTCTTCAGGACTCACAGGAAGGGTAGAAAAAGTCTTCATAGTTGGTGTTTATGTTGGCAAGTTGGTAAACCAGCCAACTGTGCCATGGCCATGCTGTTACCTGCAAAACAATTCAAGCAACTTAGGACAATTGGTGATCATGGTTCCCTCTGGAGCCCAAAAAGACATCACTGAGCACATGAAAATGAGAAGACAAATCTACTGTAAAAGCGTCAGCATCTATTAAAATAGACAGAAGTCATTTTAAGAAGGCTTCATGCAATTTGCCTTGACCAGCTGTAGAAGATGCTCTTGTGTGTTATACCATTACATATAACTTTATTTTTTTGGTGCTAGGCATGCAATCCAGGACTTCACCCATGCTAAGCAGGCACTCTACCACTAAACTACACTTCCAACATATGACTTTTAATTTAGATCAAATGACTATTCTTCTAAACTAAACTCTGCTTTAATTCACCACTGTTTGGTGTATGTAAGCAAACAAGATGATAGTCATTAATGTATTTGCTGCATTCACAAAAGAAAAGCTCATATAAACATTTTATGCTGGTGTCATCAAATGATTCCAAGTTAAAGTCAGTTAAACTGATTCCAATAAAGACTTGAGGACTTAAGTGGTAGAGCACCTCCCTAGCAAGACTTGATCTGTCATAGTGAAAGCTTTGGAAGTTGAGTCTAGCAGAGGAAAACATTTGACATTATTGTAAATGTTATTACAAATTCAGGTAATAAGTTCAACATTGAAGATAAAATTACTTAGTTCATTCTTTCTTTTATCAGTTAGATATTAGAATGTTTGTGCCTTTGAAGAACTATTTTGTTAATGTATATTATACTAAATTGCAATTGTATTAAAATTTAATAGTTCCTCTATATTTTGGCTGCCTTTTGAGCATAAACAATTTAAAATCTTCAGTTAAAGTATTCAAAAGTTGTTTTGTATAACAGCAAAACAACTTAAATTTCAAAACTTTTAGAAAATGGCAGCTATTGAAAAAAAGCTAGAAATTTATCCCTTAAAAGCTAGAGGAACAAAAAATTAAATAAGGGAATTTTATTCTTATAACACTTTGGAAAGTTTCTGCTTTGTGAGAAGCATGTATTTTCACAAAATACACATAACGTAAAATTTACCATCTTGACATTTTTAGGTGTACAGTTCAGTAATATTAATTTTATTTGTATTGTTTTGCAACTGGTCTTTAGAACTTTTTCATCTTGCAAAACTGGAAGTCCATACCTATTACATTAAATAATTCTTCATTTTCCTTCTACCCCTGGTACCTGGCAACCACCATTCTGTTATTCTGTTTTCTGTTTGAATTTGACTACTCTAGCTACTTCATATAAGTGCAGCCACAGAGCATTTGTCTCTTTGTGACTGGCTTATTTCACTTATCATAATATCCTCACATTGCATCCAGGTTGTGGCTTGTGTCAAAATTTCCTTTTGTTTTAAGGCTAACTGATTCTCTATGGAATGTATATACATTCATTATCCATCCATCCATGCACACATGGGTTGCTTCTACTTTTTGCCTATTGTAAACAATGCTGCTATGAACATAAATATCTCTGTGAAATTCTGCTTTCAATTTTTCTGGCTACATACCCAGAAAGGGTATTGATGAATCATGTTCTATTCTTAAATTTTTTGTGTGGTAGTGGAGCTTGAACTTAGGGCCTACACCTTGATCCACTCCACAAGCCCCTCCCTTTTTTTGGTGATGGGCTTTTTGAGATAGGATCTCCTGAACACTTTGCCCAGTCTGGCTTCAAACCATGATCCTCCTGATCTCTGCCTCCTGAGCGGCTAAAATTATAGATGTGAGCCACTGGCACCTGTTCTATTTTTAAGTTTGGAGAATTTGTTATACTGCTTAGTACAATGGCTGTACCACTTAACATTCTCATCAGTGGTACCCAGAGGTTCCAATTTTTCTACATCCTTGCCAATACTTTTCAGTTCTGTTTTGTTTTTGATTGCAGCTTTCCTAATGATGTAAGATAATATTGTTTTGATTTATTCTTCTTTAATGTTGGCTATTCATATGCCTTCTTGGGTAGAATTTCTGTTTAAGTCCTTTCCCCATTTTTTAAAAAAATAATTTTTTGGTGGGAATGGGTTTTTTGCAAAGCAGGTGTTATACTGCTTGAGCCATACCTCCAGTCCATTTGCTCTGGTTTGTAGATGGGGTCTCATGAACTATTTGCCCTGGCTGGCCTCAAACTGCAATCCTCTCAAGTAGCTGAAGTTAGTCAGCCACTGGTGCCTGAGCTTGCCCCATTTTTTAATCAACTTATTTGTTTTTGGTCATTAAGCTCTAGGAGTTCTTTTTCTATATTATCCCCTTATGAAATATGACTTGTAAAATCTTTCAGTCATCAAGTAGTGTTGATTCTATTGCATCATTGAATGCATACTTTTAAATTTTGTTGTAGTCTTATTTATCTGTTTTTACTTCTGTTTCCTGTTTTGATGTCAAGAAGTCTTTGTAAAATTCAAGATCATGAGTTTTCCTTTATTTTTTATTTTTCTTAGAAGAAAAGTTCTTTCTTCTAAGAGTTGGGTCTTCTAAGTGTTAGGTCTTAGATAAAGCTTTAGTTATTTTTTTAATATAATAAGGTAAGCATCCAACTTCATATTTTTGTATGTGGATATCTAGTTTTCTGAGCACCATTTGTTGAAAAAAAAATTGTTTTGATACTGTTCAAAACTTTTTGACCATATAGAAGAAGGTTTATTTTGGAATCTCTTTTCTATTCTACTTGGCTTTATGCCAGTACCACACTGTAGGTTTGTAATAAATTTTGAAATCGGGAAGTCTGAGAACTCCAACTTTGTTCTTCTTCAAGACTGTTTTGCCTATTCAGGATCCTGTGAGAGGCTATTTGTGAATTTTAGAATGGATTTTCTATTTCTGCAAAAAATACCGCTGGGATTTTGATAAGACTTACATTAAATCTGTAGATCTTTTTGAGTAATATTGACATCTTTACAATATTAAGTCTTCCAGTCCACAGACACAAAAGTTCTTTCCACTTGTGTCTCCTTTAAATTTCTTTTCAGCAATGTTTATAGTTTTCATCATGTAAGTCTTTTACTTCCTTGTTTAAATTTGTTCCTAAATATTTAATTCTTTTGGATATTATGATAAATGAATTCTTTCCTCAATTTCCTTCTCAGATTATTGGATGTGGGTGTATAGAAATGCAACTGATTTTTGTATGCTCATTTTGTGTCCTGCAACTCTGCTAAATTCATTTAATTCTAATAGGTTATGTGTGCTCAGGAGAGGGGCCATCTTTTGGGATTTTTATGTATAAAATCATGCTGTTTGCAAAGAGATAATTCTTACCCATTTTTTTCTGCCTTTTGGTTTTTGTTTTAACCAAATGACTCTGACTAGGACTTTCAGAACTATGTTGAACAGAAGTGGTAAAAACAGACATTTTTGTCTTGTTCCTGACCTTAAATTAGTTTTTAGTTTTTCATTTTTGGGATTGAGACAGGTTTAAAATAGGAAAAGATGCCATGGGACTCTTCAGACACCATGTAACTTTATCACAGCACATTTCATGCTAACTCTTCTTCTCAGCCCTTTGTAGTTGTAAATTTTAAGACAAGAAGCCTTGGGTGATTCTGCCCTCCATTATCTTTCAGATAAAAGCCCTTTGCTTAAGAATTGCTCATACCCCATGCATTTGATTAAAATACCTAAGAGCTAGCATAAGTGCATGCACAGAGTAACTGTCAATCATCCTAGCCCAACCCTCCCCTCCAGCCACCCCAATTTTTCCCTGCCTACAGATTATTGGCAATTTAAAAAGGCCTTGAAACAGAGTGCCACCTTCTTCCTTTTTCCTTTTTTCAGTGCACATGTGCTTCCATTCTACCTTGCCCACTTGGCCAGGTGGGGCCACCATTGCTTTTTATGATGTCTTTACCTTACCTTTAAGGAACTGTATTTGCTCCCTTACTACATCCACATGTTCTGCCTGGGTTCTTCCATGTGGGACACAAAGAATTTGGGAATCTTCTGATCAGAGACTACAGGAGCCTACAATACGATGATGTTAGTTGTCTGTTCATCATATGTACTCTTTATTATGTTGATATAATTTTTCTGTTTCTCCTTTCTTGAGTATTTTGTTTGTGAAAGCATATTGAGTTTTGCTGAATACTTTATCTGCATCAGTCTGCATCAGGGATATTGGCTGTAAAAGTTTTCTTTTAGTTATCAGTGTCTGGCTTTGGTTTTGGGATGAATTTCGAGGTGTCCCTGTTGGGGTACTTTAACTTGTAGCCCACCTAGCCTAAAAATCAGCTATAACTGGCAGGACCCTTGGGTAACCTCGTGAAGAGGAAGATAGCCTTGAAACAGGGTGGTAAAACATGGTAAACTGTCAATTAAAAGCTGTAACCTCAGACAGAGCTGTGAGGAATTGCTCATTAGAACCATGCAAAAGTTCGGGACCCAGATGAAAGGCACCATGCAGAGATAAGCACCCATTCCTGCCTTTCTTTGTCTCCACTTGTAAATAAACTTTCCAAAGCAGGACTCCCCTGCTGTTCTTATCTAAACCTTAGGTTTCTATTCTACTACTAGCCCCTAATTTATGGGAGAATGCATTCCTTGTAACCTGATAAGTAAACCTCTGGTGTTTCCCCAGTTCCCAATAAATAATATCACCCCACCACCAGGATGTGGGCAAGATCAGGAAAATGTGACCCCAGGGGCATGAGGAATTCCTATGTGACAATGATTGATGCTTTAAAGAGTATAAGAGCTGCTTAAACTTTTCTCTCAGGGTCCTTGTTGAAACCTGCTGTGTCAGGTGGATGTTCGGACCCTAGCCGGCTAGAAATAAACCTCGCCTTGTGACTTCCTTTGTCTCGAGTGTCCTTTGTCCTCTCAGGAGGTGGCCGGCCTCGTACCCTAACAGCTGGTGGCCCCAGTGAGATCGGCCCCTCCCTGAGAGGAACAAATGGCCTCCGATACCGAGGTTTAATTGGGAAAGACCGCGGAAGGAGGATTGGCCACCTCCGTTTGGAGGGACTTAGAGTCCCCGTCTGAATTTGGTAGAGAATTCTCATTGAGTGGAAGGAAGGGGTTACAGCCCTGGAGGCTTCACTATTGGAAGTCGTGGGAGACATCTCCGACAGTCAGGAGCCGCGCCAATGTCCTCAGTGGACGCCGTTTGGGTGGTCTTTGGGTAAGGATCCTGAGTCTGGTGTGAATGGAATTGCGCCTGTGAGAGTAGTCTGGTTGACTGGCCGGTACTTGTGTATGTTGGAGAGTCCTGTGCGAATTTGTTTGTCTGCTGGAATTGTCTCTTTTGTTCTTTGTTGTCTCCTTTGTCCATCTCTTCTGATCATCATGGGACAGGCCCAGGTAACTCCTAAGACCCTTCTTCTGAGTCATTTTTCAGAAATCCGTGCTAAGGGACACAATTATGGCATGGAAATTAAGAAAGGTAAGTTTGATGCCCTTTGCTCAGTGGAATGGCCAACCTTTAATGTAGGCTGGCCTCCTCAGGGTACCTTCTCCTTGGACACAATTAAGAAGGTCCGCGATGTCATTAATAAACCTGGTCTTCATGGCCACCCTGATCAATATCCCTACATCCTTATGTGCCAGACCTTAGTAGAGGACCCCCCCTCCTGGCTGCAGCTGTTTACCCATGAGGCACCTACAGACCGGCCCATGATACTGGCCGTGTTGGGGAACACCCCCACTCCTGTTAATTCCCCTAAGAAGCCTATTCTGCAGGAAGAACCGACTTCCCATCCATCCTTGATAGACTTAGATTCTGAGGCAAGCCCCCCGCCGTATGCTGCTGCTGCACCGCTCCAGCCAGAGGCAGCTGCACCCCCTGAACCTCCCCATTCATCAGCCTCCCCATCTGCACCCCCCACCCCGGTCTCTGGACCGGCGAGGGGACTCAGGCCCCATAGGCAGCGAGAAGAAATTCTGGAGGAGGAGCCCTCCTCTACTTCCACCGCCTCCCCATCCTCCTGGTGCGGGCTCTGGGCAGTGCTGGTCCCGATGGGGGACGCGTCTATCAGTATTTTCCCTTTTCAAGTAGTGACCTGTACAACTGGAAAGCCCAGAATCCTCCTTTTTTTGAGGATCCTAGAGGCCTGACCGATCTGTTCGAGTCTATTTTACATACTCACAGTGCTACATGGGATGACTGTCAGCAGCTCCTTATTCACCACCGAGGAACGGGAGCAGATTCTCACTGAAACCAGAAAGAATGTCCCCAGCGACGACAGACAACCTACTACCCTGCCAAACCTGATTGATGACCGTTTTCCCTTAAACAGACCCGATTGGGACTATGGGAATGCAGAAGGTAGGGAGCGTCTCTGGGTCTACCGCCAGACTCTTATGGCAGGCCTCCAGGCGGCAGCTCGCCACCCTACCAATCTGGCTAAGGTAAAGACAGTAGTGCAGGGGGAGAATGAAAGCCTGGCCACATTCCTTGAGCACCTTTACGATGCATACAGACAGTATACCCCCCTAGATCCACTAGCGAAGGTGAATCAGTCAGCTGTGATAATGTCCTTCATAAATCAGGTTGCCCCTGATATTAGGAAGAAACTATATAAGCAGGAAGGACTTGGGGAAATGACTATACGGGATCTGATGAAAGTAGCCGAAAAGGTTTTTAACACCTGAGAAACCCCAGAAGAGCGAGAGGATAGAATCAGGAAAGAAAATCAGGAACTACAAGAAAGGATTTGGAGGGAGGACAGGGAACACCAGAGTAAGGAAAACAAGAAACAGCAGAAGGAAATGGCTAAAATATTGCTAGCAGGGGTCCAAGGTTTGGCTGCAACGGGCTCTGGATGGACTGGCCCCCCCCATCCCCGAAGAGATCAGCTCCGGTTAGGCCAGGGACAGTGTGCCTATTGTAAGGAATATGGACACTGGAAGAGAGAATGTCCCAAGCTCCAGGGTTTCTTGAGGCCAAATAGCAGGCCCAACAATGACACCTGGGTCCTGTTAACTGAATTGGACAATGACTAGAGGGGACAGGACTCAGAACCCCTCCCTGAGTCTTGGGTAACCATATATGTGGAGGGAAAGCTGTGAGATGCATGGTGGACACAGGGGCTCAATATTCAGTTCTAAATAAACCTACTGGGCCACTGTCTCAGAAAATTAGTCTCGTGCAAGGAGCCACTGGATCCAAGGCATATCAATGGACTAGCAAGTGTCAGGTGGATTTGGGCCGGCATCAGGTGACCCATTCCTTTTTGGTCATTCCTGAATGCCCTGCCCCCCCTTCTGGGGTGCGATCTGCTAACTAAGGTGAGGGCTCACATTCACTTTGAGCCGGATGGAATCAAAGTGATGGATGGACGAGGACAGCCCCTCCAAGTCTTGACTGTGTCTCTTGAGGATGAACATTGCTTGTTCTCCTTGCGGGACCCTCCCCCGAAACCTACTGAGTGGTCCCCTGAAATGACTTATTGGATTCAAACCTTCCCCCAGGCTTGGGCAGAAATAACAGGTGTGGGGCAGGTGAAACACTGAGCACTGGTAATGGTAGAAATCAAGGCTTCGGCTCAGCCCATCCAAGTCCGTCAGTATCCCATGTCTTCCGAGGCACAGAGGGGGATTGCCCCTCACATTAACCGTCTCCTGGAGTCCGGAATATTACGGCCCTGCCGTTCTGCTTGGAACACTCCACTCCTCCCCATTAAGAAACCCAGGGGAAAAGACTATAGGCCAGTCCAAGATTTAAGGGAAGTAAATAAGAGGGTCGAGGACATCCACCCCACAGTCCCCAACCCCTATACCTTGCTGAGCCATTTGCCCCCTTCCCATGTTTGGTATACCACTTTGGACTTCAAAGATGCTTTTTTTAGCATAGCCCTGGCACCCAACAGTCAACACATTTTTGCCTTCGAATGGCATGATGAAAATATGGGAACCCCCAGACAATTAACATGGACTAGACTCCCACAGGGTTTCAAAAACTCCCCTACTCTGTTCAGTGAGGCTCTTAATCAGGATCTGGACTCATATCGCTGGAGCCACAGTTCCATCACACTTTTGCAGTATGTAGATGACTTCCTTCTGGCAGCTGCATCTGAAGCTGAATGCTGGCAAGCCACTGGAGACCTCCTCCAGGAGCTGGGGAAATTGGGCTATCGGGCCAGTGCAAAGAAGGCCCAAATTTGTAGACAAACAGTTACCTACCTGGGGTATGAACTAAAAGAGGGAACCAGATGGTTAACAAATGCTATGAAAGAAACTATTCTCAGACTCCCCATCCCCACCTCAGCTCGAGAAGTTCGTGAGTTCCTGGGGATGGCGGGCTACTGCCAGCTGTGGATATTGGGGTATGCTGAACTGGCAAAACCCTTATACAAGGCAACTAAAGATAAGGCCCCATGGGCCTGGGGGCCAGATCAACAGAAGGCCTTTGAGGAGCTCAAGACCGCCCTCCTAAGAGCTCCAGCCCTGGCGTTGCCAGACCCTCTAAAGCCCTTCACCCTCTTTGTAGATGAAAGGAGGGGAACAGTGAAAGGGGTACTAATGCAGTGCCTAGGGCCCTGGAAGTGTCCAGTTGCTTATCTATCCAAAAGGTTGGACCCAGTTGCAGCAGTCTGGCCCCCATGCCTGTGGATCGTAGCGGCAGTTGCCCTAATGGTAAAGGACGCAGATAAGCTCACTTTTGGGCAACATCTGAAGGTGGTAACCCCCCATGCAGTAGAGGGGCTCTTAAAGCACCCTCCAGGTAGATGGATGACCAACGCCTGACTGACTCATTACCAAGGGCTCTTGCTGGATGCCCTCCGAATCCTCTTCTCCAAACCAGTTTCTCTTAACCCAGCCACCTTGCTGCCAAATCTGGACCTGGAAGCCCCCCTACATGACTGTTAAGAGATCATAGCTGAAATCACCCAAGTGCACCCCGATCTTCAGGACCTAGCCCTACCCAACAGCGAGCTGGTATGGTATACAGATGGGAGTAGCTTTGTCTCAGATGGGGTGCGTAAGGCGGGGGCAGCGGTGGTGGACCAAGGTGGGAACATAATTTGGAATGCCCTGTTGCCCCCGGGGACTTCAGCCCAGAAGGCCGAACTGATCGTGCTGGCAGAGGCACTCGAGTGGGCTGAGGGAAAACGCGTGACTGTTTATACCGACAGCCGCTATACTTTCAGCACCGTCCATGTACATGGCACCATCTACCGGGAAAGGGGTTTCATTACAGCGGAAGGAAAGGAGCTACGTAACCTCCTGGAGATCCAGAGATTACTGATTGCAGTGCAGAAGCCTCAGGCTGTGGCGGCAGTACACATTCCTGGTCACCAATCTGCCCAGACTCCGGAAGCTATGGGGAACCGGCAAGCGGACAAAGCGGCCCGAAATGCTGCTTTGGCCTCCATGACCCTAGCGCTGACTTTACCCATGCCCGAGCTTCCACACTTGCCACCACAACCCGAGTACACCCTGGAAGACAGACAGTGGATCCTAGGTCACCGATGCCCGGAGTCCAACCAGCAAGGCTGGTATCGTGATGACGAAGGGCAACTGATCCTTCCTGAAAAGTTAGGACTGTTTCTCCTCTCCAACCTACATCGAGCCAACCATCTAGGCAAGAAGAAACTACTTGGCCTCCTCAAGTCGGCCTACCTCCAGTTCCTGCATCAAACAGCCCAGATTCAAAGGATTGTGGACCAATGTGCCGGGTGCCAGGCTATGAAACCCAGCAAAAGGGGACTCCTACATACAGGTACACGGGTACGGGGGAGGGTGCCGGGATGGAGCTGTGAAGTGGATTTCACTGAGGTGAAGCTGGGAAGGTATGGGTATAGGTATTTGTTGGTTCTGATAGACACCTTCTCAGGCTGGGTGGAGGCTTTTCCTACAAAACGAGAGACTGCTCAGGTTGTAGCTAAGGTTTTGCTGGAGGAAATCATACCCAGACATGGCATCCCTGAAACTCTAGGCTCTGATAACCGTCCGGCTTTCATCAGTAATGTCCTACAAGGGCTGGCCCGGGCAGTGGGGACTAATTGGAAACTGCATTGTGAATATAACCCCCAGAGCTCAGGGCAGGTAGAAAGAATGAACTGGACCCTGAAGAGACCTTATCTAAATTAGCCATCAAGACTGGCGGAGACTGGGTGGCCCTCCTACCCTATGCCATGTTCCAGGTTCGAAATTCACCATATGTACATGGATTGACACCTTTTGAAATTCTATATGGGGCTCTGCCCTCCATTGTTGTCTGAACTCTACCAGACCAAGACCCCAGTATGGCCCCAAATTACTTGGCTAGCTAAAGGCCCTACAGGAGGTCCAACAAGAGAGCTGGCTCTTATTGTGCTCCTTGTATGAGACCAAAGATGCATCAAACCCAGAACATGGCATCATCCCAGGGGATTGGGTGTGGGTAAAGAGACACAGAGTCTGCACTTTAGAAGAAAGATGGAAGGGCCCTTACATGGTCATTCTGGTTACCCCCACTGCTCTTAAGGTTGACGGCGTTGGGCCTTGGGTCCATCACTCCCACATGCGTCAAACCAGTCAGCAAGAACAGGAAGAGGCTAGAGAGTGGATCGCACGGTGACACCCCAGTAATCCATCAAAACTGAAGCTCATCTGGCCCAGGAGACATACAGAGCAACTCTCCACGCGACTTTCAATGCCGCCCCCTGCAGTGACCTCTGGACCAGGGCAGACCCCAAGGCCCATTAGCCAGCAAGATGATAAAATTCCTCCTGCGCATTCTAAGCCTTCTGTGTCTATGCTGGGTGGGACCTGCCCAGAACCCTAATCCCCACCAGCCCTACCACCTCACCTGGGTGGTCATAGATACATCCACAGGGGAGATTCTCACTCAGACCTCCAAGGTGACCCCTCCCAACGTCTGGTTCCCTGATTTAACTTTTGATCTGACAAAATTGGTGGCCCGGGCGGAGATTCTGAAGGATAACTTTTACGTCTGTCCAGGACACCTAAAAGGTAAAAGTAATAGTAAACAGTGCAGGGGGGCATCGAATTATTTTTGTGCTTCCTGGTCCTATGTGTCCACTGGCAACATCTGGTGGCCACCCCCTGAAAAAACAGACCTAGTTACCATGTCTAAGGGCTGTATAACAACAAAGAAGCCGCTGGAGGCTCCTCTGTGACCTTGTAAAAATCAAATTTACAGAAAAAGGTAAAGCTGACACTCGATGGATATCAGGCCTCATCTGGGGGATTCGCCGCTATGACCCAATGAGGCTTGGGGCCCAAGACCAGGGAGCCCTATTTACCATCCGGCTCACACAGCAACCTGCCCCTACTCGGGCGATAGGCCCCAATAAAGTACTTAAGCCGCCCTATGTGGAGCCGCCTCCCCGACCTCGCACAACCCTGGTCCCTTCCCGACCTCACACAAATGCTAGTATTACAACTCCAGGACCACTAGGAACTGGCACTTCCCTGGGAAGGCCCAGCCACACGACTGGGTCTATGGACCCCCTTTGGAATTTGGTAAATGCCGCATTCCTAACATTGAACTACACCAGCCCTAATATGACTACCTCCTGCTGGCTGTGCTATGATGTGAGGCCCCCATTCTATGAGGCAATAGGACTAAATGCCACCTACAATGTCTCAACTAGTGAAAACCCCACTCAATGTTCCTGGGGAAACCGTAAGAGAGGTCTGACCATACAACAAGTGAGCAGCCAAGGAACCTGCTTAGGGAAAGTGCCGGCGGGAAAACAGGACCTATGTGCTGTTGTAGATATCAACCCCAGCTGGGGGCGATGGTATTAAGTGGGTAATTCCAAAAGACAATGGATGGTGGATATGCTCACAGTCTGGGCTCACCCCTTGCCTATTGACTAATGTCTTTAACGGCTCCAGGGAATTCTGTGTCCTAGTGACTGTGCTGCCCCGCATCATCTGTCATTCTGAGGAGAGCCTATATTCACATTGGAATACAGGAACAGATGAAAGAAAAAAAAGAGAGCCTATTTCTGCATTAACCATTGCTACTCTACTTAGCCTAGGAGTGGCCAGAGCAGGAACTGGCATAGCATCCCTGGCTACTCAACATAGTGGGATGTCCTCGCTGCGTGCGGCCATAGACAGGGACATAGAGAGAATAGAAGCCTCCATTAGTCACCTAGAAAAATCCCTTACCTCCCTATCTGAGGTAGTACTTCAGAACAGATGGGGGCTAGACTTATTGTTCCTTCAGCGGGGGGAATATGTGCTGCCTTAGGGGAGGAATGTTGTTTCTATGCTGGTCATTTGGGAGTAGTTAGGGAGTGTATGTCTAAAGTGAAGGAAGGACTGGTGAAAAGGAAGCGGGAAAGAGAAGCCCAAGAAGGTTGGTTTGAAGCTTGGTTCAATAGGTCCCCCTGGTTTACTACCTTGGTCTCCACCCTGGTGGGTCCCTTGGTTATACTGCTGCTTATCCTAACTTTCTGCCCATGCATTCTGAATAAGCTAGTGTCCTTCATAAAAGATCAAGTTAGTACAGTCCAACTCATGGTCCTGAGACAGCAATATGAAGGGCTACCTAGCCCTGAAAATGTTTACACGTATCATCCAAATGAGCATGATTCCTCATTATGAACATCTAAAGGGGGGAATGTTGGGGTACTTTAACTTGCAGCCCACCTAGCCTAAAAATCAGCTATAACTGGCATGACCCTTGGGTAACCTTGTGGAGAGGAAGATAGCCTTGAAACAGGGTGGTAAAACATGGTAAACTGTCAATTAAAAGCTGTAACCTCAGACAGAGCTGTGAGGAATTGCTCATTAGAGCCATGCAAAAGTTCGGGACCCAGATGAAAGGCACCATGCAGAGATAAGCACCCATTCCTGCCTTTCTTTGTCTCCACTTGTAAATAAACTTTCCAAAGCAGGACTCCCCTGCTGTTCTTATCTAAACCTTAGGTTTCTATTCTACTACTAGCCCCTAATTTATGGGAGAATGCATTCCTTGTAACCTGATAAGTAAACCTCTGGTGTTTCCCCAGTTCCCAATAAATAATATCACCCCACCACCAGGATGTGGGCAAGATCAGGAAAATGTGACCCCAGGGGCATGAGGAATTCCTATGTGATGATTATTCATGCTTTAAAGAGTATAAGAGCTGCTTAAACTTTTCTCTCAGGGTCCTTGTTGAAACCTGCTGCGTCAGGCGGATGCTCGGACCCTAGCTGGCTAGAAATAAACCTCGCCTTGTGACTTCCTTTGTCTCGAGTGTGCTTTGTCCTCTCAGGAGGTGGTCGGCCTCATACCCTAACATCCCCTCCTCTTGAGTTTTTAGGAAGAATTTGAGAAAGATTGATGCTAATTCTTTAAATGTTTGATAGAATTTACCAGTGAAGTCATTGGATTCTGAACTTCCTTAGTTAGGAAGTTTCTGATTACTGGCCCTAATCTATTCACTAATTATTCGCTTATTCAGAATTTCTGTTTTCTTTATGATTCAGTTCTGGTAGGTTGTATGTTTCTAGAAATTAGTCAATTCATGTAGTATACCAAATTTCTTGGTGTATAATTGTTCATAGAATTATCTTATAATTCTTTTTGTGTAAAATTAGTTGCAATGTCCTCTGTTTTCATTTCTGATTTTAGTTATTTGAGTTTTCTCTTTTTTATCATGAAGCTAATGCTTTAATAATTTGTTTATGTTTTCAAAGAACCAAATCTTGCTTTTTTGATTCTATTATTTTTTCTATTGTTAGTTTATCTTACTCTAATCTTAGTTTCCTCCTTTTTTTGGAGGTGGGGGCTAGATTTGGATTTATTCTTTTTCTAGCTCAAAGGGTACTGTGTTTTGTTTTCATTGTCCCACAATTTTTCCTAATTCCCTTTGTTGTTTTTTCTTTAACCTATTGGTTGTATAAGAGCACGCTGTTTAATTACAACATATTTGTGGGGTTTTTCCCTGACTTTCCTTGTGAATTCCAAGATTCACCTCATTGTGATTAAAGAGATATGTTGTATGTTTTCAATCTTCTTAAATTTCTTGAGACTTGTTTTTTGGCCTAATATATGGGCCATCTAGAGAATGTACCATGTGCAACTAAGAATAATGTGTATTGTATTCATGTTGGGTGGATGTTCTTTATGTTTGTTAGTTCCAATATCTAAGGTTGTTTGCTTATTGATCTTCTATCAGGTTGTTCTATTCATTATTGAAAGGGGATTATTAAAGTCTTGCCATTTTTGTAAATCTATTTCTCCTTTCAATTTTGTCAATATTTGCTTTATTTATTAAGAGCTCTAATATTTTGTGTATGTATTTGTAGTTATTATAGCTTTTGGCAAATTAATACTTTAGTTATCATATAATGTCCTTCTTTGTCTCTTATAACAGTCCTTGACTTAAATTCTGTTTTGCCTAGTATAGTAGATATATTGCCTAGTATATTAGTATAGCCACTTCTGTTGTCTTTTGGCTGCTATCTTTCGTTAGCCTTCACTTTTAACTTGTGTATGTTCTTAGATCTAAAATGAGTTTTGATTGTATAGTTTAATCTACTTACATTTCATGTGATTATAGATAGGGAAAACTTGTCATTGCCATTTTATTGATTTCTATGTGTCTTGGAGCTTTTTAGTTCCTCTAAGACGATATCTTTATTTATTTATTTTTTTTATTTGTCTTTTATTATTCATATGTGCATACAAGGCTTGGTTCATTTCTCCCCCCTGTCCCCACCCCCTCCCTTACCACCCACTCCACCCCCTCCCGCTCCCCCCCTCAATACCCAGCAGAAACTATTTTGCCCTTATCTCTAATTTTGTTGTAGAGAGAGTATAAGCAATAATAGGAAGGAACAAGGGGTTTTGCTGGTTGAGATAAGGATAGCTATACAGGGCATTGACTCACATTGATTTCCTGTGCGTGGGTGTTACCTTCTAGGTTAATTCTTTTTGATCTAACCTTTTCTCTAGTTCCTGGTCCGCTTTTCCTATTGGCCTCAGTTGCTTTAAGGTATCTGCTTTAGTTTCTCTGCATTAAGGGCAACAAATGCTAGCTAGTTTTTTAGGTGTAAGACGATATCTTTATAATGGAGCTCATCTTTATAACTGGATAACTTTCTATCTTGTATTGGGATGGAATGAGTTGAGTAGAACTATGATTTTTACAGCATCTACAACTCTTTGCTGAACATAAATATGATGCTTGCTGTGTAAAAGTATGTGATAAAGAAAGATACTCTGAATAGAGATAAAAGGTAGTACAACAGAAAATAGTTAAATTGACATATTCCGTATCAACATGAAACAAAAATAGATTGGGAAGAACTCCAGTAGGTAGCATTTGCTCTAAGGTTACTGGGTAGCTTGGCATCTATCGTTAAGAGTATTTTCTCCATTAACAATATCACATTCTTCAAAGAAGAGAAAAATGAAGTGTTAGAAATTAGACCTCTTATTCTGTGTCCCAGCCAAGGACTGTAATAACAGTGTTTTATTCATTTGATTACCCTTTCTCTCATACATTCATTCAACTTGAGGCTAGTTCCCTAAAGTGAGTAATGTTCCTAGTCCTTGGTCATGTAATAACTACTTTCTTTAACAAAGAACCTTCCTATAGTAAAAGAAGCAAGTCAAGCTCTTCAAAGATGTTTTTGTTAATTCCCATTAAGTGGGCTAGGGCATAGCTCAAATGATAGAGTACTTGCCTAGCAAGCAACAGATCCTGGATTTAATCCCCAGTAGTGGAAAAAAAATATCATTAAAGAAGTTAGAACTTCCTTCAGTCTACCATGCCCACCATATACCCACATCTTGGCTCCAATTACTAATTACCTTTTTTTTTTTTTTTTTGATGGCACTGGGGTTTTGATCAGGGCTTCACCCTTGCAAAGCAGGCGCTCTACAGTTTGAGCCACACCTCCAGTTTATTATCTTCTAGTGTATTATCTATCTTAATATTACTTTATCCATGCAAAATTACCTAGCACTCACATACAACAGGAGTTGGGCAAAGGGGAGCTGTTTGTCTTTTTTTTTTGACTGTGTTAAAGCATGTCTTTTATTATTATTATTTTTTTTCAGCTTGTTACCAAATCTTTTATCTTCAGCAGTTAATTTCTTTTTTTATGTATTTGGTAAAACAGGAAAACTGTGGTATGTCTGTGTGTAATGGTAAACTATATATCCTGAGTGGAAGACAGGAAAATGGAGAAGCCACAGACACTATTCTCTGTTATGATCCTGTGACAAGTATCATCACAGGGGTAGCTGCAATGCCCAGGCCAGTGTCCTATCATGGCCGTGTGACTATTCATAGATACAATGAGAAATGCTTTAAGCTCTAAAGCCAGGATACCTCACCCAAGAAGCCACACCAATCCAAGACAAGAGGTTTTAAAAACTCCCGATTGGGAACTTGACTTATCTCCTTTGTGCCAATATGCAAAAGACTGTAAAAAAAAATCCTGATGACTTTCTCCCCAAAATATCAATCTTTCAGACTGTAATAAAGCCTTTCCTGTAACTGAAAAAAAAAAAAAAAAGAAATTAGACCCTTGAAGACCAGTGGAGTCACAACTGAAGACACAAAAATGGAGAATTGTTTCCACAAGGCAAAATTTACTTCTGCAGAAGAGTGTGCAGGCATATGGGCACAGCAAAAATAAGTTGTAGACCATAAGTCTGCATTTTAATCCCTGACCTGGAGGGTCCCTGCCTCCTTTACTCGGATTGGTCAAGTTCAGTGCACAGTCTGCTCATGATTGGCTAATGCTACACTTGGAATTTGGGTGTGGGGTAGGTAGTAATTTAGGTGGGAAAACGGAGTTTAGTGAACAAGAACCCAGAACTGCAAGCAGCTAAGATGGAGACAGGCTTTGATAGAAAAGACTGTTTTCCCCACAGGAGTCGTAAGCAATTTTGAGTTAATTACCCGTATGTGGCATCTTTGAAGAAGACTTCGGGTAATTTTATGAAAAAATTGAAAATTAAACCATATTGAAAAAATACATTCTTCAGTAAAATACTGGTGTCACATAACAAGAGACAGATATGGCTAAGAAATTGATTAAAGTACAAAAATATATACTAAGAATATTCTACTTATGTCATTTTTAATATTTAAAAAATTTATAATGAAACATTAAATCTTGATTTATTTTATACACATATATATGTTAGTTTTTAGAATTCATTTTTAAAAAATTGTATGAGCAAAACAATTTCACAATTTGTTTTAATACAACAAAATCAATTCATTGGTTATTGGTTTTTAAATGTTAAAAATATTTATTTTTTATAATAAGCATATTTTATTATCATAAACCTAGAAAAGTTCTTACAATATATCATAGTTGAGTTCACTCCCTCCATCATTCTTTAGCTCTCTCTCCCATTCCTGGAATAGTTTCAACAAGTCTCATTTTTCCATTTTAATATTTCCACCACATTCACCCTCCTGTACCCTTTCCTTAATTCTTAAATAGAATAGAGTTCTCTTTCACTTTCAGAAGTGACCCAGTGTGGGGCTAAATGATGTGGCCACTCTGTCTATACATACAATATCTGAACATCCTGAATTCCTGAACACTTGCTTCTGAAGCTCATGGGTTTGTCCTTAGACTAAGAAATTTGGAACCTTTGGTTTACAGATGAGGCTGCCATGGACAGCCAGCTGAGTTCCTGAAAGCTGAGTCCACCATTGCCAGGAGACTACTGGAGAAATTCCAAGGTAGACAGCAATCAACTAAAAAGTGAACTCTGCATGCTTTTCAGGTATGGAGGGAAATTTTTCTCCCAGGAAATTGATTCTCCAAGAAGGATTTGAGAAAAGTATGCTGGGATTTGCAGTGTGATCTGCAAAGACCACACTGTAGGGGAAAGGGGAGTCCTAAAAGAGGACTTTAGATGCCCAAGAAAACAACTGCTGCAGAGTTGGACGTACCCAGTGCCTACCTACCACAGCGTGTGGCAAGCACATGTGGGGCACATTACATACATCTTTTCATTCTACCATGTGGGTGTGTTATTCCCACCTAGGGATGGAAACCTGAATCTTGCCCTTGGCTGGGAGCTCTGAGCTGCTGCACTACTGGTCTCCCTAGGTAGAGGGTTGTGGGGAGCATATACAGAAACAAAAGGCAAAAGGTGAAGAAGCCAGGCAAAGAAGTCATAGCTCCAAGTGGAGAAAACTACTTGTTTATATCAACCAGCATGAACAACCCCTTAACAGAATATGATGTTCATAAAAAATAGTTCAGGAGACACTTGAGAGCAGTGGTGTGCTAGAGGCCTCATTAATTCAACCAGAAACTAATGTGCCCTCTTTTGGGTGATGAGTGTGTGGAGAGCTGGAGATGGGGAATAATTATAAAATGGATTCAACTACCAACCATTCTCCAGAAGTTGACTTTGAAGTGGAATGTAGAAATAACACAGATAATCAGATCCACGGGCTGCTGGGAATGATGCAAACACATTATTCTCCCCAAATTAAAACACTCCATTCATGTACAGAGCTTGAAAATTCATTTCTCTGTAAAGGTCAAGAAAAGGAAACAGTGCTTGAATTTGATTATTAAGCCAGCTGTCAGTCACTGACAGTGACAGAGGCAGGAAGACATTTAAGGCAGGAAATCAGCCCCAATTAACATAATGGGATCTTTGCATCTCTAATCAGGATCTCCTCTTTCAGAAATACTTCATTTATCACAGAAAGAATGATGCCAAGTGGACATCCACTTTATTGTGTTCTGTAACTTGCTCTTTCAAGTAGCAAATCTAGCAGACACCATTTTAGTTTGCTAAGATGATGGATTTCAATAAAGCTGATAATTGTATTGCTCTGTCATTATTTGTCCATATTCTGAAGCAGGGCCTTAAAGCAAGATAAAGAAAGCATAAGATAAAAATTAGACCTCATCGCACTTCATTTTGATTATACATTTAGGCACGAGAGCTGGGTCAGGTAGGAGAACTGGTCCTATCCCTGATCCCATAACTACAAACTAAGGGTAGCTTCAAAAGTTAAAGAGAGCAGTCAAGGTAGACAGACTCCAAGACTTGAATTATTCTATAGCGTGAAAGAGAAAGAAGACCAAGTCACCTGCCAGCACCTCTTAGCACCACCACTGCTACTGTTTTTCCTCTGTAACTTTGTTGAACTCACTCTACCTCTTCAATGTTTATCAATTGCAAAATAGGAATGAGTTATCCCAAAAGGGAGTTACTAGTGATAAACTGAAAGTGGCCGTAGTTATGGGTGTTTTTACATTGTTATGCTTGTCTTTTTTCTCTGATTTTTCTGAAATGAAATTGTAAGCATATTATAAGATTTAAATATTCTTTGATCATTATACATCAAAGTTTCCTTATGTTTAAGTTATAGCTTACCTACTGATATTCTTTTGTTTTTTTTATGATACTTTAGACATGAGGTCACTACAAGAAAACAGTCCATCATTGTCTTAAATTGTAGTCTACATTGTTTCTCAATAAATTTTAAAGCTTCTGAGACCAAACACAATGGGTTTACATCTTGGTAAGTGCAGTCAAAACAAGCACAACCAGGAAATAAAAGGGTAGAGAAAGATTGATTACCTTGCAGCAGGTAAGGAGAGCACAGGAGTTATTTCCAAAGCAATATCTTCCCTGAACAAAAGATGGGGGGAGGGATTTTATTCTGAGTGCCTATCATATTCATCTAGGAAATCCTTTTTGGGTGGGCACATTCATGAGCATGCTCAGTTAAGGTGATAGTTCAAGAAGGAAAGATGACAGACTCATTTTTAGGCATGCTTAGCTCAAGGTCATAGAATATGTTAGAAAGGTGAAAATAGCAGGCAGGACATGCTTAGCTTTCATTGTAAATTTTCAGCTGAAATAAGGAAAGGGCACTTTGAAGGTATGTTAATATAGGAGCTTGCCCCTAAAGGGGCCTGCCTCACTTAATAGCCAGCTTTTCTTTCTGCAGCAAAATTAAGTGACAATGATACTTTTACTACTTTCATGCAATACATGTTCCCTGGTGAAACAAATCCTTTCTGAGGTTATTGTCTGACCAAGTTAATGGGCTATTCAGAAAAGTTTTAGAATATTACCTAACCTGTCATCAATTTGAGGAACTGCTTTACTTAAGGATCAGAATTAGTCATATTCTCAATAGTTTAAAATTATTTGAGTATAATGCCCATAGAGAAGAAATGACATTTTCAAATTAGATCAAATTAGATGAAAAAGAACTTTAAAAATGTAGGCAAAGAAGTTCTGTTTTTAAGTTTAGTATTTCTCTCTTACACATATAACAGCATATAAAATAACATTTTGTTAATATGCATACAAATTCTTCATTATTTTCATTTAAAGTTTTATGATGTTTAATCATTTGGGTGCTATTAATGGTTATGACAGAAATGTTTAGAATGAGCCAGAAGCTGTGGCTCAAACTTATAATCCTAGCTACTTGAGAGGTGGAGATCTGAAGAAATCAAGGTTTGAGGCCAGCCCAGGCAAAAAGTAGGTGAGACCCTGTGTCAACCAATAAAAGCTGCGGCAATGGTGTGTGCCTGTCATCTTAGCTAAGCATAAATAGGAAAATCATAGTCTAGGCCAGTTCAGGCATAAATTTGAAGACCCTACTGGGAATATACATAAAAGCAAAAAGGGTTCAAGTGGTAGATTGCCTGCCTAACCTGACAAGGCCCTAAGTTCAAACTCCAGTACTGACAGAGAGAGAAGGAGGGAGGGAGGGAGGGTAGAAAAGAAGGAAGATAGGAAGGAAGGAAAGAAGGAAGGAAGAAGGAAGGAAGAAAGGAAGGAAGGAAGGAAGGAAGGAAGGAAGGAAGGAAGTTTAGAATGTTCCCTGTGCTATGGATTTATGTATCTCTCAGATAATATGGATTTGGATTCTATTGACTAGAGTGTAATTTACTTTTTCTTTAGAGTATTCATTTCTCAAAATCACAAGACCTAAATCCAATTCACGTGAACTAACATTTACAGAGAATCAGCTATGTATGCTGCACTGGGCTAAGTACTGTGTGAGAAAAAGAAAGCAGTCCTCACCCTGAAGAAAACTAGACCCTCAGTGACTTTCTAGTATGATCACCATTTCTCTGCTATCTTAGACTATTCTCAGTAAGTTGGTCTAACTTGAGAGAAGATAAACTCTATGTCCCAGTGACCACATGGAAGAAAGCAAGCTTGTTTCACACAGGTGACAGGAACTTTTCCTACAACAGTGGTCAATCTTACCCCGGTTCCATTCTCTTCTTATTCTGTGCATCCTTGTGAATTAACTTCATCTTGACTTGAACTTTGTACTCTGCTTTCATATTTCCTTTTTCATCTTATGCATTTTTGTAAACTGCCTTGGGCCCTTAATAGAATGAGGCAGGGTATAAATCTACAAAAGCCCACGGAGAGCAGCAAGGGCTTGTAGGCAAAGGAAGAGGCTGGCCAGTGTTTACACACTCCCCTATCCTGAAAAGTTCAGTCATTAGAGTTGAAGATCATGAGGCACTGCCCCATCCTGGGCGATGAAATGCTGTTTCCACTAGCATTTAAGGGTAAATTGCATTTCATCTCACTGCACTATAGCCACAATTGTAGAAAATATAAATACTTGAGGTTTTTTTTAATTAAAGGGAAGGTTTTGAGTTTGCTGTGTTCCAGCTGGAACTTTCAGCATGGACTTAGTTTTGCCAGAAACTTCCTGTTTTCTAGTCTTCAATTTGTCCTTCCAGAGTGGGAGGAAGATTTCCAAAAGAACTAAGACCTTGGGGCTGGGGTGTGTGGCTCAGTGGTAGAGCACTTGCCTAGCATGCAGAAGGTACTGTGTTCTACTTTCAGCACTGGAAAAAAACAATAAAATCCTCAATTGAGATCTTTTCCTGAACTTGTTTAAAGTTGGCAACAGGGAAAAAGAAATATAAAATGTGTGTCAGACACTTGCATTAGCTAGTTAAAAGAAATACATCTCAAGCAAGGAAGAACAAATGGTGTCTTTTCTAGTCTGCTTCCAAGCAGACTCCCAAGTTCAGCCCCAGGCATTATCAGGTTATGGCAGGTGAAGAAATATGGTATGACAAGAGCTGGCACTTGCTCATAGGGAATATTGACCTTGGCTTTTATGCTTATTTATCTTCGCTGCTTGAGAACTTCATTTCTCCCTCCCTTTGCACTGTTTATTCCAAGAAAGCCCAACCTTGGTGTTCTGAATCTGGGCCCTGTGCCCAAGAGATTAGTTAATGCATTTGTATATGTAAGCTGGGCTGAGAAATAGCAGTTGCCAGGCAGCAAAAAGACAACTACCCACCCTCCCATAAACATGAGTTGAGTTCAGAACCAGTTTAGAACAAACCAAGGGGTAGGATATTATAGGGTGAGCTCTGGGACAGCAGGGTTTTATGTCACCTGAATGCCTAAACAGAGCTTGGAGGTCTGGCAGAGTGGTTCAAGTGGTAGAGCTCCTGCCTAGCAAGTGTAAGGCCCTGAGTTCAAACTCCACTACTGCCAATAATAATAATAATAATAATAATAATAATAATCAAACAGAACGTGGTATTTAGTGGAAGCTCAATATATATATAATTGTTGAATAAATAAATGAATACTAGGAGTTACACAGGCCAGCACAACTTCATAGTATTGGTTTTAGTGGTCACAGATCACAAAAGTAAATATCATTTACTATGCTAAAATTGAGTTAACAAATTCAGTAGGTCCAGGTTATGCAGTCCCCTTAATAGCCACAGTTCCTAAACCTAGTTCTTTGCTTTCCTGACTTTATAGCATTGGAAGCCCTTAAGTGACTTGGGAAATGATGCCAGAGTAGAAGAGGTCCCAGTCAACAACCCCACTGCAGTGGCCAAAACAGAAGTTGAATTACCCCTTTCTGCCTCTATCTTCTGCCCTGAGATTGTGTCTGTGACTTCTCTGCAGAGTTGCCTCTGACCTGTCCTCAACCCCATTTCTCCCGAATGCAGCTGGTATGAGAAGTTATGGGTAGGCTTGATTCCCAGTAATGTCCCCTGGGAATCTGGGCACTCTGTCTTAGCCTGTCCCACTCATGCCTCTTTGGAACTGTCAAGAACATCCTTGAAGAAAGGATACAGTGCTCCTCAGACTGCAGGTGGTGTAGCCTTTGTGGCTGCTGTTCTGCTTCCTACCTCTGGAGTCAAGTTGCTTCTTCACCTACAATGCAAGTTCAACCTAAAACTTCCCTCCAAGCTGCCGTTGCTTAAAGCTACACACACACAAAATCTCGCACAATAAGCCACATACACGTTGGTGTAGTGTGTCGCACACCAGGGTCTTAAGATCTGAAGAACTTTCATCCTTTGTGAAGTCCCAAGCATTGAGAAGGTAATTGTACCCCAAATAAATTCTGAGACTCATTCAGCAAAGTACCAGAACATCATGTTAGAGCATTGTCAGATGTTTTAAAAGACAAGCATTAACTTTTCAACACTTCTACCTCAGTTTGCCTCCTCAATGACTAACTTTTGAAGAGAGAACAGGAAAAGAAGGATCATAGCAATTAATGACTAAAAGGTTCTCAATTAAATGACTATAGTGCTGATTATATAGCTTAGTCATAATTTATGTTTTAATGTAATAAAGAAAAGCCTCTTTCCCCCTTTTTTTTGTTGTATGCAACAGACATCAGTTCTGGGTACTTGAGGAAAATTAAAAAAGATCCTGGGGTAATCTGATCAAAGGAGGGTTTGACCAGTCAAGGAACCAAGACAATTGCAAAGCCTCAGTGTTAGAGGTTTGGGTATCTGCTGTCCAAAGTCTGCAGGGTGAAGTACCCTAGTTCTGACTTCTTCTCTGTCCTCATCCAGTACAAATTCCCTAGAAAAAGCACTTGATTGTTTCAGCTTGGATCAAAGACCAGTTATTCTCAGAGAGGGAAAATTATGGGGTGGGATAGCCTTCCCAAGGCAAGCTTGGAAAGTTCTTAAAACAAATAAAGGGTGGTTATCATTGACATAACACAGGGAATTTCATCAACTACCCTGTCATTCTGATAGGACCAATATTTCAATTTTGTTAATACAAAATTTCTTTGATGGAGTGCTGATGATTTTTACTGGTTTTGGGGAAGTAGACAGGTATGAGTTTAGAGGGAGAAATAAAGCTTGGGAAGAATAAACGTGTTCGTGGTTGGGGAATGTTTATATAAATACCCAGACTGCTAATTCCAAACAGTTGATGATTTCATAGACCAGTAAACCTGCTAAATCACAAAAGTGCATCTCTTTATCAAGCGGCATGGGTAATATGTAGGCATAGGGGTTAGCGCCATCTTAAAATGTCTGCCATTGTTTAGAAATAAAAAGTGCAGTTGTGTAAGAAGAAGGAAATCAAGCAGATTGATCTGTGACTATTAATTAGAGCTGCCAAGCAACATGACTGTATCTCCTGTCAATTAGTACTTCTCTATCAACACTGTCAAGGAAGGTAAACTTCTCTAGCACATAATCAAAGTGTCCTGGACAGAGTTGCTCAATCTCAGTTTTGGAACAACACATTTCTTTTTTAAAGCAAAAGAGATAAATTTCACCGATATTCTTTCATTAAGCTAGCATTAACATAATTGGGCAATATTCCAGACTCTCCACGAAGCACTGGGGTAAGGTTGGAGGTTGTTTGGATCATAATTAGTTCATGATCTTCAATTTGCCTTTCCTTATCCTCCTGGATTTTCCCTTTCCATGCTGTAATACTATCCCAGTGTTCACCTGCTGATCCAATGATGTGAACATAGTGGAAGCATCCAAGCACTAAGATGTCTAGAGAAACCAGATCATTCATTGTTCACAGTGGAGATGGAACTTCACAAAATGTCAGGAGATTCCCAGAAGGTGAGATACCTTCAGAGATAAAGGCTGAAGATGCAGCACCAAGCTGGCTCATCCTACTTGACCTTATAATATTCCTCCACCTCCAACTTCCACAAACTCCCCAGTCAACATGGTCTTACAGGGTTGTAAATGCCTAGAATTTAGAGGATATGGGAGATGTGTAGTTGTCATATTTGGACTAGGGCATCCATTGCTTAACACCTTGGACATGGGTTATGCCTTAAATCCATAAAATCTCCTACGATTCTACCAGTTAAATAGTTTATATTTTAACTCATGTGTTGGCAAAACCCCACAGGTCATGGATTTAGAGGCATTAATCCTGGTTACCAAAATCGTTCTTGTTGATAGAAATGTTACTATAGCATCAGAAATAACAAAAGAATTCCTTACCAGGTCTCTGAGGCCTTTAACTTGAAACTACATGTTGTCTCTTTCACTTCCAGACTCAATAAGTAACCCCAGGAATATATATTTTGGACACAAGTGGTACTTGAACGCATTCTTCTAATAAGATTCAGCCAATAGTACGTAGACTGAATTTGACAGTCCACCCCAATACCCTTCCATTCCCAAATCCATTCTTATTCTCTGGAGTAAGTGCTGTAACAGTGACCTGTGTAACTCTTGGTCATCTTTCTATTCATATGTAAATAAATATACACAGATACACTTCCTACATAGAAGTACTGGGTTAATTATTCATTGGTGTCCTTTCTAAATAAACAACAGGGCTGGGGTATGGCTCAAGTGGCTAAGTGCCTTCCTAAACAAACACCATTTCTTGGTGATCTTTCCATTTCAATACATGAGTCAACCCCCTCTTTCTTTTCAGTGATGCCTGGGATAGAACCCAGGGCCTTGCACATGCTAGGAAAGTGCTCTACCATTGAACTACATCCCCAGCCTCCATCTTTCTTAATCATGGCATAATATTCCATAGTATAGATGCTACATCATTTCACACCATTTCCTACTGATTGAAATTTAGTTTATTTCCTTTTGCCTGTGTTTGTTTTCTTATTTTCCTTTGTTCTCTTATTACAGATAACAGCTGGACTTCCTGATGTAGTCAGCTTTACATTGAGATGCAAATGTTTCCTAAAACAGGAACAGCTGAGTCAAATATTTCAATATTGATTGCTATTGTTAAATCGTCTTCCAGAAAGACCTGACCATTACCACTTTCTTGTTATTGCTGAAAGTTACAAATGCTTTAGATGTGAAAACTTGATGATCAAGAGCTATTTCATCTTTTTAATTTACGTCTATGGGTTTTGGAAGGACTGAACATGTTTTCACATACACAAGGGCAAACTGTTTATCTTCTATGAATTATTTGTCTCTTGCCCATTTTTCTTTTACATCATTTAAGGAGCTTTTTATTTGTGCCTCAAATATCTTCTCCCAGTCTGTTGCTTTATTGTAACAAAGATTTCTTAATTTCTATGAGTGAAATATTTCCATTTTTTCTTTATTGATTCTGAGCATTTTCCTGAACGTTAGGCTAAAGAATATTTTACAATTCCTTTTATTATTTTTTCTCCATGTTTGCTTTTAATCTACCTGAATTTTGTTTTCCAGATGTTGAGGCAAGACTATAATTTCACCACTTTTCAAATCTCTCAGTTGGCTTAAAATTGAAATTTTACCATAAACTCATATATAGATGTACACATATGTGTGTGTATGTGTGTATAATATGTTTGATCTGTTTACAGAGTTTCTAGTCTCTGTTTTATTCATTTGCCTCTTCCTGAACCAAAACCATTTTTTCTTTAAAGTGTATATTACTCTCTTGTTTTGATACAGATATTTTGACAGGGTTGATAAGTCTCCCCATTGCTTTTGTTCAAAAATTATCAATTTTCCTTGAGCACTTTTTCCTTAAAAAGAACTTTAGAGCCAGGTTTCAGTGGCTCTACTCAGAAGGCAGATAGTGAGACTTGATCGCTAAAAAACCTATCACATAAAAAAAGGGCTGGCGGAGTGGCTCAAGGAGTAGGCCCTGAGTTCAAACTCCAGTACTACAAAAAAAAAAAAAAAAAAAAGAACTTGAGAATCAGATTCTAAATCTGTAAACTATCCATTTGAAGTTTGAATGAGATTGCACTAAACATACTTCAGGGAGAATTTATACCTTTCAATGTTGCATTTTTCTATTTAGAAATATAGTACTCATCTCCATTTATGGCATCCTCATGTCCTTTAAAATTTTAATGTCTTAATTGTATAGGTCTTACACAATTGTATTAGGTTTATTACTAGGCATTTTGGTTCTTGTTGATCTAAATAAGATCTTCATTCATCATATTTTTCTGGCTAGTTACTGCTGTTGTACAGTGACGTTAAGATGACGCTGTATTTAGCAATTTAAAAAAACTTGCTAAATTTAACTTTTTTTTGGAGCTACTGGTGTTTGAATCAAGGCTTCACACTGACTAGGCAGGTGCTTTATGGCTTGAGCCACACCTCCAGACATTTTTGCTCTGGTATTTTGGAGATAGGGTCTCGCTTTTTATCCAGGTCAGCCTGTACCACATCCTTCTATTTAAGCTTCCTGTCATCTCTGTGATGACCGGTGCATGCCACCATTCCTAGTTTTTTTCCTGTGAGATTGCGTCTCGTGAACTTTTTGCTCTGACTGGCCTGGAACTGCAATCCTCCTGATTTCAGTCTCCCAAGGATAATTTAAATAATTTTTCACTTGACATTTTTGTCCTTTCTAAGCAGAAAAAAACTACCACTTTTTTCCTATGCAATACATTTCATTTTTTCTTTTTCTATTATCCAAAGAATACCCAGAAGAACATGAAATATTTGAGGTGATAGTGGACATATCTTGCTATTTTGTTTGTTTTTTTAAAGACAGGGTCTTTTTTAAAGACAGGAGCAACTACTTAGGATTTTTACATCTATGTTCATAGTAAGATTAGTTTGTAAGGTTTTTAATGCTGTCTTCAGCTGATTTGAAGAACTGTGAAGGTTTCATGTTTTTCTACACCTATGATAATTCTAACAGAAGAATTATTTGTTGAATAAAGGTTTAATAGAATTCACATGCAATACCTAGGATCCAGTACTGTACTAGGAGTAGACCTCTGAATACTTTTCATCTATTTGGATTTTTTAAATCTGTTAAATTTTAATAAATTGTATTTTTCTAGAAAGTCGCATTCATCTAGATTTGCAAATTTATTGACATGAAGCTGTACATATCCCCTTACAAAATTTAAGACATCTATATTTATAGTTCTGTTACCATTTCTAATATTTGTATGTTTTGCTGAGTTGTCTATTTTATTGATCATTTCAAAGACTATTTTATGTTTTATTGATCAAGTCTACTGCTTATTTTAGTTTTTCATAATAATTTATTTTATTAATTCTGTCCTGCTTTCCTTGGGTTTATTTGGATACTTTTGAGTAGCTTTTTTCAGTTAATTTAGTTTTAAACTTTTTCCTATCATAAACATTTAAAACTAAATATTATTTGCCTTCAAGTACATCTTACTTGATATGTGGCATTATACTCTCATTGCTGTTTATTTATAGTGTTTTACAATACCTTTCTGATTTTTTTCCTCACAAGGATGGTTTTAATCTATTCAAAATAACAGATTAAATTGTACATTGGGTATATTTTCCTATCCTTTAGGTATTAATTTTAAGTCTATTACAATATGAGGTCTTTATTGTGGCTCCACAGATATGATTCTACCCTTGGCACATTATCTAAGGAAGTTCTCTGACTGTAGTTGGCACCAACGTGAACTACTAAGCTAATGCCTAATGGAGTTTAAAATCTCAATGATAATATATGATGCCGGTCGAAGTCCTGAACTTGTCGTTTTGTGGTTTCAGAGTACTGGCTCTTCTCTTTTATGGATTTCTTTTATGCCTCATGAAAAATGAAAGTTTCACAGACTAACCCTAAACTTTGGAATGATTACTTTTGAGATGCCTCTGAATGTGCTTGATTCTCATTGCTGGGGGGCCAGGCTGCTCACTGGTGATCATTGGAAATGGGCCCTCACTGCCTCTCCAAGAAATGCTCTTTCAACAGCATCTCATCTTTGATGCCAGAAAGTAGTGTGGGGGGTTCAATTTAATACTAATACCAGTGCCCCATCTGAGAAATCTTGACCCAGTAAGTCTGTGATGGAGCACTTATTTTAGAGTTTCATAGGGGATTCTAATGCACAGCAACTTGAGAATCACCTTTTTAATAAGTTAAATTAAAAAATGTTAGCCAAGTACAAATATCCATTCTCTAACACTTACAACTTTCACAATCTCTCCCTCTACATATTCCTTCTACTTGCCTATAAAACATTTCCTGTGTTCTCACTGCAATAATAATACAATAAAATATATGTATAATTTATACATGTGTGAAATACCAAGTTGAATTCCCCTTTGAACAATAAATACACTTAATAAAATGAAGGGCAGAAAGGTAAAACAGATCCTGTTTTACCAATGGGAAAATGGGTGGGTATCAATGGGAGGGGGAAGGTAAATGGAGAGGGTGAAGGAAGGTGAATATGGTCAATGAATTTTGTATACTTGTATAAAAATTGAACAGAGAAATCCATTGAAATTGTTCTAAGAAGGGGGTGAGGAGGAATGAGTAGAATGATGGAGGGGGTGAATCTAATTAAGACACATTATATAAATGTCACAATGAAATCCCCCTGTACAACTAACATACACTAATTTTAAGAAGGAAAGTGAACATGGAACTAGGCAAAACAAACAAAATCCTCTGTGCTTTCACTAATCTCTAAACTTTTCTGGAGTGATTACAATGAATAGCTTTATTTTCTCTCCACCATGCTTCCTATAAACTCTGAAATCCTACTTCTGCCTATTCTATACTACCCATTTTGTCGAGTTCCTTAATATCCAATAGTCATATGTCCATTCAACAAGTATACATTAAGCACCAGTTATGTTCCAGGTATTGAGCAGGTACAAGAACAGCTATGCTCTTAGCACCAAGGATTAGCAGTGAAGGAAGTAAGCAAAAATCTGTTCTGATGGAATCTACATTCTAATGGAGGGAGAATGAAAAATAAATTACATGGTATTAATATTAGGAAACAAGTGTATGGGAAAAGTAAAACTGGGGATGGGTGATCAGGAGTTTTGGGGGGGACTTGAGGAAGCTGAAATGTTAAGGTGATCTAGGTGGACCTTTTATATGTAGAAAAATTCTTAAAGGAGTTGAATACATATCCTAGTAGCCCAAATAAATTGTAAGCACATTTTTATGTCTCCAATTTCCCAAGGTCCTAGGAAATCCTCCTCCTCTCAAAAGATCAACCAAAAATATCTTTTTTTAGGATTAAGCATGTTAGTGAGAAATGTGTTATGTGATGACTTTTTGTATGATTAAGGAAGGTGGAATACAGTTTAAAGTCCATAAACATCATGACAGGCACAGCTGGTTCTTACCTGCTATTTGGGACAGTAATTCATTTTTAAAAATTGAGTTTCGTTAACATTGCTCTTGAGATCACTGACAGACCAATGACATCCCTCAATTTTGGAACTCACAGATTTAAACACAGTCCAATTACTAGTGGCAAATTTTCATTACATTACAATTAATTAAGATGTATATTTTATACATTAGTTTTACTTAAGTGTCTTTGTAAAAGTTGCATCAAGCTATCCTTAACAGCTACTGTGAACTCTACTAATGCAACTACCAAGAATACCTTTTGATAATAATTTTTTTTAATTCCTAAAAGAGTGGTGTTAGCCTTTGCATTTTTTTATTAATGACAGCTTTACTGAGATATGTAATTCATGTAACATAAAATTCACTCTATGAAAGTGCATAATTCAGTGGTTTTCAGTATTTTTACAGAGCTGTAGAACTATCATCCCTATCTAATTTTGGAACATTTTTATCACTCAAAAAGAAACCTTACACCCATTAGCAGTCTCTTCCATTCCACTTGCCCAGGTAACTAGCAACTATACATCTTTCTGTCTCTAAGGGTTTTCCTGTTTTAGAAATCCCATATAAGTGACATTGTGGACAGTTTTAGGTGGATATGTTTTCACTTCCCTCAGGTAAATACTTAGGGGTGGATTAAAGAATCCTTTAAGGATTTCTCAGGTTTGTCAGGCCACAAAACTAAAGAGACATCAGAAGAGAAAAGTGAGTTCCCAAATAATGACAGTCAGAATATTAGGTAATAGTCTAGAGAAATATTTATCTTATCCTTGCTTCATTTTAAATAAGTTTTACTATTATGTGATTATTTGGAGAGAGATTTAAAGTACCAAGAAAACAATATTGTGAATATGTTTTGTGCTTTTTTAAGATATAAAATTTTGGGTTTCCTTACAGTAGAAAATAATGAGGATGCCTTTGGTTTAATGATTTATGATTTTAATAATATACCTCCTGATCTGTGTATGCATACCTATTATTAAAAATTCTAAATTATATTTTAAAAATTCCAAGTCATCTAAGATGAAGAGTATTACTAAGCCTAAACGGGTTTAAGAAGAAAAATATGGAGATATATACGTCATTAAACCGGAGAATAAAGGGTTTCTTCTTGATCCAATGCCAGAATGTTGAACACTGGCAAAAACACTTGCTACTTTCATCAGAACTCAAAAGACCTAATGTCATTTGAGCAAATTACAGTTAAAAATCATTTCTGTATTCTTAATGTAAAGAGAGTACCAGTGAGGGTTAAAATGAGCAGGTAGGCCTTTAATTTGAAAAAAAAAAACAAACCTCAAATTCTTTGAGTTTTTCTACCTTTAAACTCAGGTATATAGTAAATTATAATTGTGGGACATAAAAACACATGCTCTGCCAGGTGAATATTTCTATAGCCTAGCTTGATCTATTTTTGGTATCCATTTGGCAATAATATCCTCAAGTTTCAAAGGATAAAAGTAGTGAAGTAAAAATGTAAAACTCACATCTAGGATACTAAAAAAAATAATAGCCAATATGTGATGGTTGTCATATTTAAGAGCCTGAGAAGTGAAAGAAGTATGCTTTCTCATTCATCATGTAATTTGTCTGGTTATACTTCCATAATACTCTATAAGACAGCATTGTTGGGAAAAAAAGACCAGTTTTATGCAACCTATGGTTTTTTATTACTAATATACAAGTATATGAAAATATCAGTTACCACTATTTAGCCTATTTGCTTCCTACTCTCAATACTTTAAATAGGAAAGAAAGCAAGGCAGACATTGCATTCTACCACTTCAGTGAAGGCTGACATTTCAATGTTTCACCTACAAAGAAGTCAATAGTAAAAGTCACAACTATCAAAGAAGGAAAACAATGATCCCTTAAGTACCTCCTTGTTCCTGACTTTCTCCCATAAAGAAAAAGTGAATGTGAGCTCTAAAAGAGCTAGTTTTTTCTTTTCATAAACGTTTTTGCTTCTTTTAGAAGCTCTTCCATGTCCTCCTTTTCTTCATCTTCTTTTCCTGGTTCCCAGTCAGAATCTTCATCTGTTGGCTCATTTTCCTCCTCATCTAGAAAGCTGTCATTCAGGTCACACTCACTGGGTTGCCCAACACCATCGTCTTCATCAAAAACTCTTCTTACTGAAAGGCAAAATATTGATACACACCACATCAATCGCAACTCAACCTGGGATCAGAGATGTTTGACTGTAAAGTGTCTTTTTGCATCAAGAAGAACTTTATTAATACATAGCTAACCATTTCACATTTCTAGAAAGGCACTAATATGACCACTTGTTATTTATTATTCTAAGTTTTCCTACCATGAGGCTCCTAAGAATAAACTGGCACATTACAGTCAAAATCATGATTCCTAAATTATAATCATAGCTATGGTACCCTACCACCCCTATGGTAGAATGTAATTTGTCCCAGTTATTCTTTGACCTTTTCTGATTTGATTATAATTCCCCTCTCTCACTCACTTGGCCAAAGAAATGAATAGAAGTAGTGTGTGCCACTTCCAAGTCGAAACTTGAAAACAAAATTTTAGGCGGGGGTGGGGGTGGGGGTGCAGTACTGGGTATCGAACTCAAGGCCTCATGTTTGCTAAGCAAGCACTCTAACACTTCAGTCACACCTCTAGTCCTTTTGCTTTTAGTTTGTTTTTGAGAGAGGGTCTTGTACTACCTTTGCAAGGGCTAGGAGATCCTCTTACCTCTACCTCCTGGGTAGTTGGAATTATAGGTATACACTAACATGCCTGCTAGAAACAAAACATTTAAGAAACAACTAGGAAGATTTTATCTGGAAATCATCTCAGTGACAGAGGACAATCCATGGTGAACAGCAGATGTACTGGTAAAAAATATTGAAGTCTGCTGGACAACTCAAAAAAGTGTTACCATGACTGAATTCTCTTCATATTGTTCCAACTCTTGTTACCCTTAATCTGAAATACTGGATCCTAAATTGTTGTAGGAGAAAGTTTGTTAAGTCTCACAAACTTATATGGACCTAGCATTTGTTTTCTGTCTATTCCTGTACCTTAAACAGCTACTAAAATGTAGATTCTATGTACCTCAACATAATAAAGGCTACATATGACAAGCCTACACCCAACATCATACTAAGTGGGGAAAAACTGAAAACATTCCCTTTAAAGTCAGGAACCATACAAGGGTGTCCACTCTCTCCATTCTTATTCAACACAGTCTTGGAATTTCTAGCCAGAGCAATAAGACAGGAAGAATAAAAGGAATACAAATTGGAAAGGAAGTAGCCAAACTATCCCTATATAGGACAACATGTTATACCCAAAAGATCAGAAAAACTCCACCAAAAAACTCCTAGACACCATAAACACCTTAAGTAAAGTTGTGGGATGCAAAATTAATCTAAAAAAATCAGTAGTGTTTCTACACACAACAGATTGAGAAAGAATATAGGAAAATATTTCCATCACGATGGCCTCAAAAAAATTAAAATACCTAGTAATAAACTTAACAAAGGATGTAAAAGAGCTCTACAAGGAAACTATAAGAAAAAAATGAAAGAAGACTATAGAAGATGGAAAGATCTCCCATGCTCATGGATTGATAAAATTAGCATAGTGAAAATAGCTATTTTACCAAAAGCAATCTACATGTTCAATGCAATCCCCATCAAAATTACAATGACATTCATCACAGAGATTGAAAAATCAATCCTAAAAGGTCATTTGAAGGCATAAAAGATTACGTATAGCCAAAGCAATACTGAGCAAAAAAGAGCAACGCTGGAGGTATCACAATAAACGACTTCAAACTATACTACAGAGCCATAGCAATGAAACAGCATGGTACTAGCACAAAAACAGACATGAAGACCAGTGGAACAGAATAGAAGACCCAGATATGAACCCATGTAGCTATGCCCACTTGATTTTTGACAAAGGTGCCAAAACATACGATGGAGAAATGACAGCCTCTTCAATAAATGTTGCTGGGAAAACTGGGTATCTGCAAGCAGAAAACTGAAACTAGATCCTTATCTGTCACCCTGTACAAGTATCAAAGTTGATTAAGAACCTTAATATAAATAAGACCTGACACTTTGAAGCTAGCGCAGGAAAGAGCAGAGCATACACTGGAATTAATAGGCATAGGCAATGACTTCCTCAATAAAACTTAAATGGCTCAGCAACTAAGAGAAAGGATTGACAAATGAGACTGCATGAAATTAAAAAGCTTCTGCACAACAAAAGAAATGGTCACCAGATTGAAGAGTCAGACTACAAAATGGGAGAAAATCTTTGCCAGCTATACATCTGACAAGGGATTAGTAACCAGAACATATAGGGAGCTCAAAAAACTAAACTCCCCAAAAAATCAATTACCCAATGAAGAAATGGGCAAAAGAACTGAACAGAGCTTTCTCAAAGGAAGAAGTCCAAATGGCTAAAAAACACAAGAAGAAATCCTCAGCATCCCTGACCATAAAGGAAATGCAAATCAAAACCATGTTAAGATTCTACCTCTTTCCTATTAGAATGGCTACCATCAAGACTAGAAACAACAGATGTTGGCAAGGATGTGGAGAAAAAGAAACCCTCATACACTGCTGGTGAGAATGTAAATTAGTACAACCACTATGGAAAACAGTATGAAGGCTCCTCAAAAAACTAAAAATAGAACTGCTGTATGATCCAGCAATTCCACTTTTAGGGATATATCCAAAGGAATGTGAGTCGGATTACAATAAAGGCATCTGCACACCCATGTTTACTGCAGCACTAATTCACAATAGCTAAGCTTTGGAAGCAGCTAAGATGCCCCACTACAGATGAATAGAAATGGACTAGGAGTAAAGAGGGCTGGAAAAGATGAACAGTTGGGGTTGTAATACATATATGAATGGAAATAACACAAGGAAACTCCCTGTGTAGCGATCTTTATCTCAAACTAGCAAAAACATCATGTTTCTCTTTTTATCTTTTATGTTTTTTTCTTCTACAAAAATAGAACAGGAGGGTGGAACAGGTTCAGGGGGAGGGGGCTGCCACTTGTGGGAGGGGAAATGTTGTGGGGAAAGGGGTAGGAGGATAAATACAGTGCAAATAATGTATACACATGTATATAAATGCAAAACTGATATGTGTTCAAATTGTTCCTGGAATCACCGGGAGTGGGGATGAAGTGAGGGGGAGTGGGGATGAAGAAGAGCAGTGGAGGGGGTGAATTAAAGTATGATATATTTGATACATTGTAAGAACCTTTGTAAATGCTACAATGTATCCCCACCCAGCACAACACAAAAAAGAAAGAAAGAAAGAAAATGTGGTATTTATACATGATGGGATTTTATTCAGATATAAAGTAGAATGAAATTTTGTCACTTGCAGGTAAATGGGTGGAACTGGAGGACATCATCTTAAGTGAGGTTAGCTAGGTTCAGAAAGCCAAAGACTGCATTGTTAGGTCGACGCTGATGGGAAGGCCAAATTGGAGCCAAATAATAAAGCAAGCAGGCTTTAAGCAGGCTTTATTGAGAGCACGCTCTCGGGCGAGGTTCACTGTCCCCAAAGAGCAGGGCCGGGGCGGAGAAGTCGCGCCGGAGAAATGGCAGCCCAGTTTTTATATCCTGGGTGAAGTCAAGAGCTTAAGGTATTATGCAGCATCGGGATAGGTCGAGGTTTGGTGGGGAGGAGCTCGGGGTAACATGGGTCAGGACCCATTGCCTGCCAAAAGGAGTTGCCATGGTAATCATGAAGGGAAGGAGGGGACAAGTGGAAAGTGAGCAGAGAGTCCCTGATCACCATGGAGTGGCTGCCCACCGGCCAAACATGCATGTTTTCTCTCATATGTGGAATATAAACAATATTATGAAAAACAGACTATGCTAAGGAGAGGTCACTAATGAGAGAGGGAGGGTAAATGAAGGCAGTTAAGAAGGTGAATATGGTTGATGTACTTTCTATACAGGAACAAATATAGAATTTGTAAGCCCATTGAGATAACTGTAAGAAGGGGACTAAGGTAGAAAGGAGAAAAATAGAGGAGATGAACCAATTTAGGTTATAATACATGTATAACGTGGAAATTTCACAAGGAAACTTCCTTTATAGCTATCTTAAACAAAAATGTTACATATATGGTGTTTTTTTTTTAAACAAATACATAGAACAAGATGGCAGAACACGTTCTGCCTAGTGGGTTGGCTCCAGTGGGAGGGGGGAGTATATGGGGAGAGCGTGTAGAAGGGTGAATATGTTGCCAATATTGTGTACACATGAGTGTTAATAGAGAAAATGAGACCTGTTGAAACTATCCCAGGAATGGGGGGAGGATGGGTAAAGGAGAATGATGGAGGAGGTGAATTCAGCTATGACATATTATAAAAACTTTTGTAAAAGTCATAATGTACCCCTAGCACAATAATAAAAAAAATAATAAATTTGAAAATTTTTTTTCTTGTCTCCAAATCTCACTTTCACTCTCATGGTGGCCACCCTAGTTTTGGCCCCTTATTCAAGTACATACCTAATCTCCAGAAAAACCTCCCTGACTCCAATTTAGACTGCTCATCATCAACAACTTTATTTTTGGAAAATGCTGGCTCCTCATGATTTACCAAAATGCCCATATCTTTGGTCTAGCCTTTCAGAGCTCCTATAATCTGGTGTCAATATGCCTTTTCAGTAACATTTATTCAGAGAGTATAGACACTATCTGTCAGTTAAGATGATCTATTTGCTAAGTCTAAACACAACATTTATTCTTCAGTGTCCTTGATGGTCTATTATTCACTTTATCTGGGATGTCCTAAGCCCACTAAAGCCAAGAAACAAATAATGATGACTGAACTCTTACCACTAATGACCAACTTAAAGTTCCCATTAATAAAACCCAAAAAACCCCATCAAACAGTGCTCCTTTCCTTTCCTTCAAGATTTCAGAGTACTTCACCACAAGCAGGGAGAGCCAGAGCTAGTTCATGGTAATGAGCTTTTTCTCATACCTCTGTAACCTTGCTCACATGGAAGACATAACACAAGTAAGTAAATGAACTGATATATATATATATGCATGAATGTGTATATGTATACATTAACTGATATATATGGGATTATCAAAATGAAATCCAGTAGTAAACATGATTTTGGGTAATGTTAAACTTTAATGATTTGGGAGTTGATAAAAACAAGTATCTGTGTTCACTATCTCTAAATCAGGAATTATGAGAACTTAGCAATTAATTTAATATTTGACATATTCCAGACCTTCAATTTAGGTTTTAGAGGGGGAAGAGATATTCTGACTATACTAGCACATAACAACTCCTGAAAGTACATACTGTAGTCCCCCTTATCTTCAGGGGATATATTTTGAGGACCCCAGAGAATGCCTGAAACCACAGTTAGTAGTGACCCCTATTTACACTATGATTTTTCCTATATATACATATCTATAATAAAGTTTATAGTTAGGCACAATAATCAATTAACAATGACAGTAAACTAGAATAAACAAAACAATATACTACAATAGAAGTTATATATGTATTCATTGTGAAATATAGAGTATAGTGAGAGAACTTATAAATTCTTTATTTGTGAGCTTTTCTATTTGATATTTTCAGACCAATGTTGACTGCAGGTAACTACAACAATGGAAAGCAAAAATGTGGAAAGTTTGGGTAAATTTACTAGTAAGGACTAGTAAAGGGGGACTGTATATAAAGCTAAAAACTATTGCTTAAAGTATGTATACTTTTCGTTGTTAAGAAAAACTGACTTTAGAGTGAAATAAAAAGATTTTTGTTATTTGTTAATTGTTCTAGTATATATACTTCATTCAGAAAATACTTCAATGATAATTCCAAGAAAAATTTCAAAGAAAATTCAAGTGTTTTAAATTATGTTATATGATGTATATTGATAGCTTTTAAGTAAATAGTTCCTATTTTCTATAAATAGTTTTACAAATATCCTTTATTGGACAATGCCATAATTTGTCAATACAACTTAGTTTTAATCAAATATTATTTCATCATTATTAGAAACTACTTGAACTGCCACAAAGGCTACATCATTAGATACAGTCCAGTAAAGAAAGTCTACCATATAACAAAACTTCCAGACTCTGTTAGTTGAGATAAAGGGAACATGTTTATATAAGAGTATTAAAGCAAAAAGTTGTGTTACAGTAAGAAATATCAAATGGCATTTTCTCATTATGATATTATTTTCATCACGTTGTCAGAAATTGGTTTTATGTACATATGTACAAGTGCAAGTGAGCACAGCCTAGTTAGTATACATTTTACTCTTTCATTTGTGGGCAGAGATATGGTTTGCTGAATTGGGTTCTGCATTATATAAGTGATACAAAGAAACCAGAAATTGTTGAATGGAAAAGTATTAGAGTTCAGAAACAGGAGAAACAGAAGGTAAAATGGACTGATGTAAATAGATGGACATTTGATGCCCTTACCTAAAGCCTTAGTTTCTATTAGAGATTCGTATGGCTTTGAAGGTGACTCTAACCTGGTTCAAACTAATCAGTAGCCTTAGAGATTGGTTCAAGGGTAAGATTGTGAGCTAAGTCACAATTTCACAGGAGTGAAGTTCATTATTTTTTCTACGAATCCAGAGAGTCAAAGGTTTCTGAGTTTCCTGAAATAAAATTACATACCAGGAAGTGCACTATGTCTATATTCTATCTTGTGCTGGGGATTCTTCCTGAAAAAGAAAAAGAAGTTTTCCAGTTACTAGAAATTATTAAGATACTTAAAATAAACTAGAACACTAAGTAACTTAAAATAAAAGTAGTCCCTAACAAGTCTCTTACTAAATAGTATTTGCCGTTTAATTACAGTATTCACTGAATGCCAGTTCCATGCCAGGTACATTGCTAGATACAAAGATAAAGTAGTGAGCAGGATAAAGTTCATACCTTAAGAACTTACACTCCAGAAAGACAAGATGAGACAAAACACAATTTATCATGTTTGTAAGATATAGTATATTTTTAAAATGTCAGCTCATATAAATAAAAATAAGTCGAAATAATGAAAACTATAACACAAATATCCAGTATGTGTATAAACATCTACATATCTATGTAACATACACACATACACACACACACACATACATACTGTCCAGAAAGATACTTCTAAAGCTTTTGTTGAATCCAGAGGAAAGAAACATTCAACAAATACCTCTCCAAAAAACACCAGTAATTTGTCAGGAGAAAACAAGAAAGTCAATTATATAGAGAAATTCAAATAACATATTCTGTAGTCAAACAGAAACTACTATTTGAACATCTATTTTTCATAAGATGCACTCATGATCATCACTTATATTACTTAAACAAATGTTACGGCGTAACACACACACACACACACACACATACACACACAAATTCTCCAGATAATGTGAAACTGTGCTGGTAGCAAAAATCCAAACAGTTGGCTAATGATGATCCACTTGATTAGCACCCCTTTCTTAAGGGACCAACAAAGGACTGGGGTATGCTACCCATAGATATGTGCTAAGCTGTACAGCTTTTTAATATGCTTGATTATTTTTACATGATGAAGTTTTATTCATTCATTCATTCAGAAAGTATTGCTGAATGTTTCACTATATTCTGGCTCTAAGCTGGCAATGAAGCTAAAATGTTTGACAAGATACACATTCTTGCCCTTAAGGGGACAGTCTAGAGCAGAGGCAAGGTAGACATTAAAGAATAATTTTCTTTTTTTTTTTTTTTTTTTTGGTGGTACTGGGGTTTGAACTCAAGGAGTAATTTTCTTATTTGAAAAACAAGAACAACTTTCTGTGAGGATGGGAAATAATACCCCCTTATGACATCTTTTAGGAAACAAGTACTAAGTCAAGCTTTAGGCCTTCTCCTTCACAGACTAAATATCCCTTGTTCTTCATTGCTTTTCTTTGAAATGAGGCAATTATGCAACTTTTAAAAAATTATATGATTTATATATAATATAAAAATCCATATAATATATGTATCTAAATTCTTCTGCAAGTTCTCACATTCAACTTTACGTTTCTACTTCCATCCCAATGGATAAAAGTGGCAACAGACTCAGGAAGCAGATCTCTAACCTTGGCCCTAGTTTATGAATCATCAGATGCAAACGGCAGGGAAATGACTTTCGAGTGGTCAGTGCAGTTCCTGGAACCTAAGGACATAAAGTTCTTGCTCAGGGTCTACATTTTCCAAGTCAGCTAATAACCATATTAAGACAGAGATCTGGGCAAATTAAGGAACTGTATTTTAAAAAGTTCTGTAGTAATCAGATGAATAAATCTTTCATTTAAAAATTCCTTTTCATGAGATTAGTATGAAAAAATATGATTGCTCTTCTTTTATAATTAAAAAAGGCACACTTTGTATATAAATTTTTTTAATAAAAATATTTAAAAAGTATTGTATTTGTCTCTTCTGTACATTTGACACTACTAAAATACTGATGAACAAAGTAAAAATAATTTCTAATCATACAGAACCATTTGCTTTACAAATACTTGTCTTCTTGTCTCCAGCAGCACCTATCATTTTACATTTGCTCCATATATTTTCTTTACCTCCGTCATACTTTATTGGGCAATAGGAAGTAATTATAAAAACATAACTTGAAATTAGTTGATAAAAATCCAGAAAAATAGTGTTATCACTTGAAAGCTGTTGTAATCATGGAACCTGTTTTCCATGACAGGCTTTAACTGATGCCACTTGGAAGAGTTGAAGCTGAAAACCCTAGAATCATTTTAACATTCTCCAGTAGAATTTCTCTGGTGACAAAAATTTTCTTTATCTGTGCTGTTAGACAATGACTACATGTGGCCACTGACCATTTGAAATGGTAAGTGAGCCAAGGAACTGAATTTTAAATTTTATTTTTGGCTAGTTTACAGTTCAATTATAAACAATCACATGCAGATAGTGTGTTTATTATACCATCAACCCAGGTTTAACTCAAAAAACATGAAAAGGAAGATCCTCCCTGTCCAACCAAGAGTAATTTAAAATTAATCCAAAAAACCCCCACTAAACATTTTTTATGTACAGACTGACCCTCAAAACACTCAAAAATTCTATAGATAGAAATGCTATTGTTGAAAATGAGAAAGATCCAATTATAATCTTGGTTCAGCCACCTCCTTATAGGCTGCCTAAGTTCAGTTTCCCAGTTTGTAAAAGGGGGTAACTATAGAACCCCTACTCACATGAAGCTGTTGTGAGACTGCAAGAGTTAACACACAGTACGTCCTTAGCCTGAGTGCTTGTGGGTGGTAAGTAATTAATGTTAACCACTGGCTCATTGATTAATTCAAGAAATAGTCACAGAGTATTTATTATATGTCAAACACTGTGTAATATGTCAGTGACACCTAGATACTATTACTAATATCTTTTATTTTTTTGGTAACTTTTCCTACCATGTGAGCATTAAACAGAACAAGAATGCAACTGCACAGTTAATTGGGGTCATACCTCAACAGTTTTGAGTGGAAGAAAGATTCTACACGAGATTGTGTGGTTGGAGTAATTAACCCAGATCTGACCTTTTGATGGAAAGGAAATTTCAACTGAGAAAAATAAACTGGATAACTTAGATGTGATGAAGAGAACTGCAAATGAACACAGCTGGAGTGATGATTTGAAGATCTTTCCCTACTGAGCACACTAGTGTAAGCCACTGACTTGTTAAATTCAGCCCTTGTCATACAATTAATACTGGGTATCAGGGAAGAAGGAACAGGAAAGTGAGGACATTAATACCACAGATACTCATTATCTTTAATCTAGAAAAAAGATTACTGGTCATTTGAGACTTTTTTTTTGATGTTATAGTTTGGATATGTCCCTCTAAAAGACTCATATGTTTGGGGCTTGGTCCCCAGCTGGTGGCACTAGTTTTGGAAGTTCTGGAAACTATAGTAAGTGGGGCTTAGCTGCAGGAAATAGGTCACTGGGAGGTTCCTAGGGTATCTTGTCCCTAGCCCCTTTCTCCCTCTCTCTTTCTGCTTCCAAAATACATCTTTCTTCCCTTAAGTTGTTTATGGTATTTTGGTCACAGTGAAGAGAAAACTAATATATTTGGTAATTTTTTATTTTGAAAAAAATTTCAAACTTACTAAAATGTAGGCAAGAATAGACCATTGAAGTTCCATATATCTTCATCAAGATCCTTCACGTGTTAATACATTCAACATGGATGCATTATTTATTATTATTATTAACAGACTCCTTCCTTTGAATACATTTTTTCTTTATTCATTTATTCATATGTGCATACATTGTTTGGGCCACCTCTATCCACTGCCCCCCACCTCCTCCCTCTCCCTTCCACACACCCCTCACTTCCAGGCAGAACCTGTTCTTCCCTTTTCTCCAATTTTGTTGAAGAATAGACATAAGCAATAATAAGAAAGACATAGCATTTTTGCTAGTTGACATAAGGATAGCTACACAGAGAGATTCCAAACATTGCTTCCATGCACAAGTGCATTACAACCTGAAATTATTCACCTCTACCAGACCTCTTCACTATTTCCTGGTCACCTGCCCATATTGAAATACATTTACTTCAGGTGTCAAGCACTCCTTACCATTTCCCAATTTGTCCTGAACAGTTGAGCCGGATTTACTCAGTTAAATATTGTCTCAATTGTTTGCTACAGCCTCCTTCAAAAGCTGCTTTAGAAACTCTCAAGTCACTAAATGTCGGGCTTTAAAAAACAGTAAGGAAACGGAACAAATGAGTTTACACTGAGACTCAAGTATAGTTCATGAACCAACATGAACTTCTTCTTGTTAAGTTATCTTAACAGAAGTTAAGATAACTGACATCTGTTGGCATTTATTTTGAGTCAGGTAGTATGGTACCTCCAGATTTGTTCATTTTGCTCAAAATTGCTTTGACTATTTGGGGTCTTTTATGGTTCCATGCAAATTTTAGAATTGTTTTTCTATTTCTGTGAAGAATATCATTGGAATTTTGATAGTGGTTACAATGAATTAGCAGATCACTCTGGGTAGTATGAACATTTTAACAATAGTAAATCTTCTAATTCATAAGTACCAGATACCTTTTTCACTTACTTGTGACTTTTTCATTTTTCCCATCATTGTTATATAGTTTTCAGTGTTTACATCCTTGGTCAAGTTTCATCTCCTTAGTCAAATTTATTCCTATGTGTTTCATTTTTGGTAGCTATTATAAATGGGGTTGTTTTCCTGATTTTCTTTTGGATAGTTTACTGTTATATATGATACTGACTTTTTGTTGATTTTATATCCTCCAACTTTACTGAATTAATTTATTTGTGAACAAATATTTGATGTTGTCTTTAGGATTTTCTCTACATAGAAAAGAATGTCATCTGCTGCATTTTTCTATTAAATAGGAAAAAAGATACCTACTTTTGCTATCTTCACTACTACTTAAGAAAACTGATAGTTTAAAAAAGAATCATTTGCAGTACAAACAAGTTTTAAATTCTCATTGCTTGGTGCACAAAACTGTTTCTAATAATTTCTAGAATGAAAATGAACTTTCTTTAGTTAAATTTAATCTATGATTCCTGATGTTTCTCAGAGACCAGTAGTCCTTTGAAAAGCATTTTTCTGTTGGCTATATCCCACTCTTGTTAGGTTAAAAAGACTGTCAACGTGCTGAAATTGTTTTGTGCTCACAAAGTTAATAGTCGAAGGACTTACTGAATCTTTTTACATAAACCTAAGACTAAAATATGTTAGAATTTCCTACCATTAACAATTCATATTGCTTCCCCAGAAACAATGAAAATCTGACAACCATATTAATCAGAGTTCACTGCAATCAGGTTCCTGAGGTTCAGACTGCTCAGCACTGTAAGACACTTAGCTCTAGTCAATCAATCACACAGTTCAGCCAGGAACACTGAGAGTCTTTCACAGATGCTTAGCAGAGAGCTGCCACTGCATCTTAGACCTCTCATCTGGCCTTTTAAACTTCAGGTCAGTAATAGAAGAGGCTCAGCTTTCAGAATATGAATTAACAACCTGAATTCAAGCTAAACATTATTGATTGTGTGATTTAGGGCAAGTCCATGATGTCTCTTTCTTCATCTGAAAAGCAAGGAGAACACTAGTTTCCTCACAGGGGAAAGGTTTATAACATATATAAGCTTAGGCTATTAAGCATTTCATAGTCATTTTATAGACATAAAATAAATTTCACTTTAAGTTATTCAACAATATCTGGAAATCCAGTGTGCTTGTAACAGTAATTGGCAAATAATGTCTGAATTCTCCTTTAACAAAACATCCAATTCTGGTTGAACATTTCACCAATCATATATCACACATTTATATAAGAATTTCTAACAATTGGCTGTGCATATTCCATTCTCAATAATCCGTTATTTCATAATAAGCCAAACTGTCTTTTACATATAAGCCTATTTCATGGCTAAGTGACAACCCTGGAGCACTCATTGGAGATATGTGAGCTTTTGAAATAACTTTCATGGGCAACACCAAATTCCACCAAGAACTTTTTCCTAATAGTATATGGAGCTACTTAATCAACATTCATTCATAAAAGATTTACATCAACATTTTTCACAAATGGCATCTTCTGAAACTTGGCAGGTCTCAAAATCCTCTGGTTTTTTTATTGATGTTAATTATTAACCATAATGGTTGAGTTATAAACATAAAGCTACACATTTATACCACACCAGGGCTTTGTGACCTGCTATATTTTAAAATAAACATTTTCCAGTTGAGGAGTGTCTCAAGCAATAAGAGCATTTGCCCAGCAAGCATGAGGCGCTGAGTTCAAAACCCCAGTGCAAAAAAATAAATGAATAAAATGATAACAAAAAGTTGAGGTAACAGAGTATTTAAAAACTATAGGAAACATAGTGTTGTATAAAATTTCCTATTATGACAAACACTTATAAATCTATGTAACTATAATGAACAAATGGAAATTTTGATCCTTTCTAATATGCCCTAATGATGATCCTAAAAACAATGTTTGAACAGAACTAAATAGAATAGGCCCTATTGCTATCCATTTTATTCACAATATTAATAAAAATTAATACCTGAAAACATACTATGTGTCAAGAACTGTTCTAGGTTCCAGAAACATAGTCAGTAGTGGACAAGCAGTCTCTGCTTCCATGGGATTTATATGCCACTGGGTAAGATAGATAAATATATGTAATTTCAGGAAGTGATTATTATGAAGAAAATGAAAGCAAAGGGCATAGAGAGTGACACTGTGGAGTTACAGGGTAGAGGTCAGAGAAAGTGTTTCTAAGGTGGTGCATCACATAAATACCCAAAGAAGACTTCAGGAAAAGAAACACCAAATGTCTTCATGTTTGCTAAATCCCTGAAGGGGAAACAGCAAGGGTATTTGGAAAAACACACTCAAGGGGAATGAGTAAGATGACAATACTAGGAAATGAAATCACAGAAAAACTAGTAAGCCATGGTAAGGTTTATTGTGAGTTCAAACCCCAATACCATAAAAAAAAAAAAGAAAAAAACTGTGGTTGATATGCAGAGAATGAAGCACAGGAGAGTAGAGAGAAAATAAGGGTATCAGTTAGGAAGCTACTTGGTACTCCAGGCAAAGATGATGGTAGTTATATGACTGAGGTGGTAGAGATAGAACTATCCAGGTTCCTAATATATTTTAAAGAGTGTAATGGCAGGATTGAATGAACAATGGAAGGAAAGGGAAGAATCAGGGTGCCTCTTGGTTGTGGGTCTGAACACCATGTGAATGGTAGAGTCATCTACAGAGGTGGGAAACAGGAAAGAGCTGTCCTGACTATAAAAATCAACAGCTCTTTTTCAGATGTGGCAGTTTGAACCACCTATTGCACACACAGGTAGAGGTATTTAAACTCGGGAATCTAGAGCTTTAAATCGTACTAGCTCACTGAGTAAGAAAGAACAGAATAGAAAGAGATAGAGAGGGGAAGTGATTCAAGATTGAGCCCTGGGTCTATGATATCTGTAAGTAGGAAAGAAAAGCAGACAGTAAAGAAGGCTAGAGAGTAGCCAGGAACATAACTAAGCTGACTTCTCGGATATCAATATATTGTGCTCCTCTCAACAGTGGAGGACTCCAGAGCACAAGGAATTCAGTCTCCGTTGTGTTCCATGTTTTCATGAAGAACCTAAACCCAGGTTCTTATACAAAGATGGCTCTGGCATTAACAAAACCTTAACTAGAACCTAAATCTGATGATTAAAAAACCCATTATCTTTCCATCACAGAGAACTACCAAAAGATTAACTAAACAATGGCACCAAGAACAAAATAATTTTATTTCCATTTATTTAAAAAATCTGGTAGGTTGGGTGTGGTAGCTCATACCTATAATCCCAACTACTCAGAAAACAGAGATTGGGAGGATTACAGTTTGAGGCCAGCTGGAACAAAAAGGTAGCAAGACCTCGTATCAATAAACAAGCCAGATGTAGTACTTTATACCTGTAATCCCAGTTATGAGGGAAGCATAAGTAGGAGGATCATGGTCTGAGGCTGGTCCTGAGTAAAAAGCATGCTGCCCTATCTGAAAAATAACCTAAAAACAAAAAGGGCTAGAGGCATGGGTGAAGTGCCTGCCTAGCAAGCACAAGGCCCTGAGCTGAAACTATAACATCACCAAAAAAACTGGTAACTTAATACCATTATTATCAATTAACCTAAACAACTGTTTTATATCAGATCCAAGAATAGTAGCTAGCACATTTGCTGCTCAATATTTACTCAGTGAGTAAACAGTCATAACTAGATTTTGCTTTTATTAAAACAAAATAGCTAATTCAATACTTATTTTAAAACCCAAAGCAAAAATGTGAATCTCATTTTACCAAATATCTAAATATCTTTCTCTTTAGGAGAAAGAAGAGAATTTACTAAATAGTGCTATAGTTTGAACCTAAAGTACTCCCCAAAGGCCCATATGCTAAAGGATTGGTTTCCAACCTGCAGTGCCATTGGGAGGTGGGGGAACCTTTATGAGGTAGGGCAGAGACCAAGGAAGTTAGGTCACAGGGGGCATGCCCTTGAAGGACATATTGGGGCCCTGGCCCTTTCCCCTCTCTCTTTTCTGCTTCCCAGCCTGGCGGTGGGGTGAGCATCCTCCTCAGCACATGCTCCATGCCATGATGAACTGTGCTACTGCAACCCCAAAGCTACAGGGCCACGCAATCATGGACTCAGATATGTGTCATAGCCATATAAAGCTGGCTAACATAAATAAAGTGTAAACTAACATAACAGGAAGTGTTCAATTTTTAACCCAAAAAAACACTATAATTTACTAATTGTGCCAAAAGAACTCTGAAAATTACTATATGTGTAATTAACATTAAGCTTCTCTCTTATTCCATTTCTGTTGCTCTCACTGAATAGCACAGACTGGGTCATTTATAAAGAATAGAGGATTATCTAGCTCATAACTCTGGAGGCTAGGAAGCCCAGGATGTGGAGGAGGGGAAGCCTCTTCCTCTTTTTTATAAGCTCACTAATGCTGTCATGGGGGCTCTACCCCCATGAGGACTTTATTTAATCTTAATTACCTCCCAAATGCCCCACTTCCAAGCACCATTAACATATGACTTCTGGGAGTAAGTTTCTAAGCCAAGATAGCCTCACATACTGATTCTGGAAACCTCAACTAACAATTAGTATCCTTATGAAGATCTACTTCTTTTGGCCTCAATAATATAATCTATATTTACACTAAAAGCTCATGTTCTTTTATTAGTGGATTCTAAAAATCATTATCTTGTAGTTTGAAGTGAATAGCTACATATTTGATCAATTAAGACAATACTGCAACAAACACTTTTCAAACATAAAAGAGGAAATAATAAGAATTCTTATAGCTATGAACCCTGATCAACAATTTACATACTATCAAATCTGTATTGAAAAAAAATGAACTATGCTTTGAGAAATACTAAGTTCTTTCACATTATACAGGCAGTGATGCAGACTCAATTTTATACTGAAATACTTATGCTTGATAACTGATACACCTCCTTCTAGCATGCCTCTTACCAGATATAAAATTTTTTTTAAAAAAGTAGGACACTCCTGAAAAAAACATTAAGGTACCAACATTTTCACTTGCATGATATATAAATGCCAAAGATTTTATTTTAAAAAAAAACCATTTTTTTGTAAGGTGATGTACATTAGTTTCACTTTACATTCTTACAGGAAGTTGGTTAACATGGATTCCATTCATTTTCACATGTATATATATCCTAAGTTGAGTCCTTAAGAGGACTTATGTAAGAACAGGAGTAATGCCTGACAAAATCCTATTACTCACCAAAGGAAGTGAGTGAATCAGAGGTAGGGACAGCAATCACTGGGTGATGCTAGACATTATGTATCTAATGTCCTAATTCAGACAAGTGCCTGAACTAATCAAATCCATTAAACTGAGTAAGAGTCTTCTGACAAATATCAGTGTATAGAACAAAAGAAAGAAATTAGTTGAATGGGCAAGGGACTTAAAGTGACAACATCTACTAGCTCTTTCAAATTATCATTTTTTCAAGTGGAATGTAATTTTGTCAGATTAAAAAAGTATAACAAGTCAGAGAAAATGTTAACAATGCCAGTAGTCTAGAAAAAAAATAAACACCAACCTTCTATATTAGAGATGTGGAAATCTTTATTTTTACTACAATGTGCATTTGTTTATGTGATCAGTATCTGTTTTCACCTACTTTATTTATGGGATAGAATGGCTTCAGATGAAATATACCCACGTATGTACATTTTTGTGTCTACATGTTTGCTTTACAGTAATAAAACTTTGACCCTAACACAATAGTACTTAGAAGTACAATAAAATACCATTAAATTTAGTTAGCTGACATATAAGACTAAGATTATTTAACATGGTACATAATGTCTAAGATTACCTAGATATATAAAAAGGAGAAACCTATTTGTACATATTCAAGAGATTAAAACATTAAGACTGGGAAGCAAAAAAAAAAATAAACCTACAGTTTCATTTGAGAGTAGTTGTTTTTACTTGAGAATAATTCTTACTCTGTTTTGTTGAGGCAAGTTTTGAAAGAATAAATAATGACCAAATAAACATATTATAGCTTGTGAATTTCATGCCCCTTCCAAACATATCACCCCTCAGGGAAAACAGGCTAGTTTTCTAAATATAATAATTTGTTGCTGATTTTGGTAGCTTACTTTATGATTTGTGAAACTTTAATGTCTTTTTTTATGTGACTATAGGAAAAAGCTGACAGGCATATACATGAAAACTTGCTTTTAAGCAAACTAAATTAAACATGTTATCATTCTGCTAGAGTAGGTTTATTTTCTAGCACTAAACAGTATGTGGCTAATAAAATATTCTCAAGAATGTTAAGGACTAAAACTTATCATAATATAACATTGGGTCAGCTTAGCAATGACATGAAATAAATCTACCAGGTATGTTTTTGCCTAACTGATAATGATAATGTGACGAGAGAGTATGCAGTATCTAATGCTTCCATTATCTTGTTGACCTGGAAAATTCATGATTTCTTCAAATCACATTCTCTGAAGGTTTCTTGCCCTTTCTTTTAACTATAAAATATTATTTGGTCATTTGCTTAATAAAGACAGTTCTCATTAATACTTTAGAAAGCCATGACTAACATAGATGAAGTCAGGTAAGGCCATGGAGAAATTATTTTGAGACAGGATCTTCATCTCTCGATTGTGCTGGGACTATAGGAACACATCATTAAGCCCAGCTTGTTTCACTCTTTTAATATAGTGTCCTGATGAATTTTAAAAATATTAACTTTAATGTATTCAAATAATTAAATGCTTTCCATTTTAACTGCTGCTTTGACACCTTGTTTAGGAAATAATCTCTACTCTGGGATCATGAAACAATTCCCTTTTATTTATCTTTAAAGCTTTATTGTTCTGTTTCTAGGTTCTACTCTGTACTGGTCTTGCTACTTTTCTTTGTACTCACACCACACTGTTTTCATTACTGTCAGGTACAACAAATCCTGCCACTTGTTCTTCATTATTTAACATTGCAGTGGCAATGTTTGATAGTGTACATATCTGTATAAATTTCAGAATGATATAAATTTCTACACAAAGGATTCAGTGATGGATTTGCCTATAAGTTAATTTGATGAAAATAGGTAATTTAACAATATTGAATCATGCACATTTCTGTCTTTATATTAGGTCTTCCTAAAATTTTTTTTGCCAATAAAGCTTTATAGTTTCTCAACAGAGGTTTTCATCTCTCTTTTTTATATTTAAAAATTATATTTTATTATATTTATTCCTACAAACCAGATACATTTTGATATTACTATAAATAATATCTTTAATTTTTTATTTTCTAATTGGTATTAGAATATGGAAATATGGTTGATTTTATATATTGATTTTTGTATTCAAAAACCTTGCTAATACTTAAAAAGCTGGACATCGATCTACCATTTGATCCAGCAATACCACTCTTGGGGATATACCCAAAAGACTGTTACTCCAGTGGCACCTGCACATCCATGTTTATTGCGGCACTATTCACAATAGCCAAGTTATGGAAACAGCCAAGATGTCCCAGCACAGACGAATGGATTAAGAAAATGTGGTATCTATACACAATGGAATTTTATGCAGCCATGAAGAAGAACGAAATGTTATCATTCGCTGGTAAATGGATGGAATTGGAGAACATCATTCTGAGTGAGGTTAGCCTGGCTCAAAAGACCAAAAATCGTATGTTCTCCCTCATATGTGGACATTAGATCAAGGGCAAACACAACAAGGGGATTGGACTATGAGCACATGATAAAAGCGAGAGCACACAAGGGAGGGGTGAGGATAGGTAAGACACCTAAAAAACTAGCTAGCATTTGTTGCCCTTAACGCAGAGAAACTAAAGCAGATACCTTAAAGCAACTGAGGCCAATAGGAAAAGGGGACCAGGAACTAGAGAAAAGGTTAGATCAAAAAGAATTAACCTAGAAGGTAACACCCACACACAGGAAATCAATGTGAGTCAATGCCCTGTATAGCTATCCTTATCTCAACCAGCAAAACCCCTTGTTCCTTCCTATTATTGCTTATACTCTCTCTACAACAAAATTAGAGATAAGGGCAAAATAGTTTCTGCTGGGTATTGAGGGGGAGAGCGGGAGGGGGTGGAGTGGGTGGTAAGGGAGGGGGTGGGGGCAGGGGGGAGAAATGAACCAAGCCTTGTATGCACAAATGAATAATAAAAGAAAAATGAAAAAAAAAAAAAAAAAAAAAAACAAAAACCTTGCTAAGCACTTAGTAATATTTATAATTCATCAGTAGACTATTCTGTATGTCCTATGTGTACAATAATGCCATCTATGAACACTGTAAGTTTTATTTCTTTCTTTCCAGTCCTTATCTATTTTTCTTTTCTTATCTTACTACACTGCTTTAAATCTTGAATACGGTGAAGAACTGAAGTAGTAATATCAGGCATTGATGTCTCATTTCTGATTTTAGAAATTTTTAATATCTTACTTCAGAGTATGATATTTTCTAGACTTCTTGTGGATATCCTTTAAAGTACAAAAGCTTCCATCTATCCCTATTTTGTAGTCAGTTTTTAAGATAAATAAATGCCAATTTTTGTCAGGTTTTTTGGGGGGAGGCCAGCTATTCAACTTTCCTACTTATTCTGACGATGTGGTAAATTACATTTTTTAAAATACTACACAAAACATGGATTCCTAAGATAAACACCATTTGGTCATAATATATTTCCCCCTTTTTATTTAATTGCTTACCTCAATCTTTTTTTTTCATGGTACAACTACATCCAAAAGTAAACTTGTCCTATAATTTTTCATTCTTGTATTATTTTTGCTGGATTTTGATATCAACTAAAAATATGAGTTGGGGAATATATCCTCTTTTATCTTCTTTGGAATAGTTTATGTAAAAATTGAGTTTTTTTTTTTTAACTATTTGGAGGACTTGCCATTAAAACCAAAAGGATCTATAATTTCTTTCGAAAGCTTTTAATTATGTATTCAGTTTCTCTAATGTTATAGGATTATTTCATTTTCTATTTTTTCTTGTATCTGCTTTTTAAAATTATATTTTCCTAGAAATTTGTTAATTTCTTCTAAATTCTTAAGTTTATTGACAAAGTTGATCATAATATACTTTTTTTTTTCTGGTGGGACTGGGGTTTGAACTCAGGACTTTGTGCTTGCAAAGCAGGCTCCTACTACTTCAGCTACACCTCCAGTCCATTTTGCTCTGGTTATTTTGGAGATAGAGCCTCAAGAACTGTTTACCCAGGCTGGCCTTGAACCATGCTCCTCCTGATTTCAGCCTCCCAAGAAGCTAGGATTACAGATGTCAGCCACTGGTGCCCAGCTCATAATACACTCTTAATATATGCAAGATGCTCTTTCTGCTTTTCTTTTCTTTTCTTTTTCCAGTCTCAGAAACTTATTCTGTCATCTTATTGAAAACCACAATTTCTGAAGTAGTGATAACTTGAGGGTAGCCAAACAGGTTCAGTAATTTATATTCAAAATTATCTAAGATAGCTGTGTGGTATTAAACTCTCTAAGGCTGAAATCACTACTTTTTCTTTGGTAATTTGGTCCAATTAAAATTCATTCATCTGGTAAATAAAGAGTCCTTGCTGTCATGATACTTCAGCCCAGAATGGAAGACATTCTTGTAAAGAAACAGTCTTAGGAAACAAGTTCTGTCTGTGCATGATATTGAAGGAGGACAAGATCCTGTGGAAGCACAGGGGAGAGGTACTCTTACTCTTCTGTTATGACTGAGTTTTAGATGTTGGCAAGAATGGTGGAATAGTAGGAGGTTAGAAAGCAGAGGCAGGCAGAGATAACATACCGAATGGACTTACATATCATACCTGGGAGTCTCATTAGAGTGTATGCTGGGAGTAGTTTTATTTGTATTTTAGATAGTTAGAAATGAAGACAATTTTAGGTACTTACAAAATTAACATCAATTTAGAATTATCTAAAATTCTAGCTTAGAATTATCTAAATTCTATCCTACCTATTAAAATGAAAATCAGTAATCTATACAAGTTTAAAATCTAAGTTATAGGCTTGAGATGAGAAGCTGCTCAGTTTCCTCTGGGTAAACAAGAGTTTAGGGGGAGAAGCACAGCCAAGCACTTCAATTTCCTTACCTGTAACAAGATGCTCCATAGGGACATTCAGGCCGACCATCGGTCTCATCTTGACCCACGACTTCTAAACCTCCATAATCCCTATCACCAGGGTGGCTGAAGTGTTGAAAATGGACAGGATTCTTCCTGGGGGGGGAGATAAATATACTGTCAGAAGAAAAATGTAAGAGGCTATTCTAGATTTTTAATGCCTATAGAAGAAACCAAGCAAACACATCTGATTATCCCAGAACATGAGCCAACTTGCTATATTGATGACATAAGCAGAGATGACGTCAACATGCTGAGGTGATGACATAAAGTTGATGATATCTAGTCAGTACAGGACTCATATGGAAATAATAAATTTCCAGTGTCATGTGACAGGCTAATGAATACCAAAGGACAATTTGTAAACCTTAATTTATGTAGCACATATGTATATAAGTGTATATATAAGTATCGTAAGTATATATAGCTTTTAAAACCTTGTAATAAAGTGACATCAATGTATCCTCTGCTAAAATAAGAAAACCCAGATTATGAATATTCTAGAAAGTCTTCAGGTGCCCCCCTCTAACCATTAGACCCATTTGACTATGCAAAGCTAATTATCCTGTCTTCTAAAAGTGTTTCTCAAACTTGTTGGTCTCGGGCTCTTTTACACTTAAAAATTATTAAAATTTGAGAGAGCTTTTGCTTATGTGGGTTTTTTGCTCTATTAGAAATTTAAGATGAGAAACTGGAAAATATATTTATTTATTTAAAATAAATCTGTTGCATTGTAGTAGTACATTTCCATTATTGAGTAGTATTCCTTTTCTACAACTGTTATAGTTTATCCATTTTACTGTTGATGAACTTTTGGGTTCATTTCAGCTATTGACTTTTATAAGAGATATTGCAATAACTATTCTGCTGTAAGCCTTTTGGTATACAGAGGTATGCATTTTTCTAAGGATATAATTAGAAATGCCCATAGGATATGAGCATGCTCAGGTCTATAAATACTGCCAAATTTCCATAAGTGGTTATTAGAGTTTCAGGTTTTCAATAACCTAATCAACATTTGGTATCAATTCTTTTGTTTTTTTTTGTTTGTACGTAGCAGCATTTATAGCAGAGATTGACTACAGCAGACATTAACTCACTATGGACAGACAGCAAGCCAAATGTGGCCTACGGTCTTCAAAAAACTGTAGTTAAAAAACCAAATAATATAAAATTTACCATCTTAATCACTGGTAAGAATATACTTTGGTAGTGTGAAGCATTACTCACAGTGTGCAACCAATTCCCCCAATTTTCCATTTTGCAAAATTAAAATTCTATGCCTACCAAAAGACCAAAGATCGCATGTTCTCCCTCATATGTGGACATTAGATCAAGGGCAAACACAACAATGGGATTGGACTTTGAGCACAAAATAAAAGCGAGAGCACACAAGGGAGGGGTGAGGATAGGTAAGACACCTAAAAAACTAGATAGCATTTGTTGCCCTCAATGCAGAGAAACTAAAGCAGATACCTTAAAAGCAACTGAGGCCAATAGGAGAAGGGGACCAGGAACTAGAGAAAAGGTTAGATAAAAAAGAATTAACCTAGAAGGTAACACACATGCACAGGAAATTAATGTGAGTCAACTCCCTGTATAGCTATCCTTATCTCAACTAGCAAAAACACTTGTTCCTTACTATTATGGCTTATACTCTCTCTACAACAAAATTAGAGATAAGGGCAAAATAGCTGCTGGGTATTGAGGGGGTGGGGGGAAGAGGGAGGGGGCGGAGTGGGTGGTAAGGGAGGGGGTGGGGGCAGGGGGGAGAAATGACCCAAGCTTTGTATGCACATATGAATAATAAAACAATTAAAAAAAATTCTATAAGATTTGTCATTCTAATTTGTTTGCATGAATCTGACTACTCTAAAATACCTCATGTGAGTGGAATCATGTAGTATTTTACTTTTTGGTCCTTTAAAAAGTTTGACAACCCCTGAACTGTAGCACTGTGCTTTAATGTATTTCCTTCATGACTGATGATCCCTAAAATCTCTTTATATGCTTATGGATCACTTGGATATCTTCTTTTGTAAAGTGTTTTTTGCTTCTTTTCTTTACTGACTGATTAGCCATTTTCTTATTATTTATTGTGGATGAAAGTCCTTTGACATATGTATAATAAACATCTACATGGCTTACCTTTTATCTTTTTAATATTATATTTCAATTTAATGAAAATGACAAATTTAATTCTGTTTAATTGATCATGTGTATTAACTATGATTATTTTATATCATGTGTAGGAAATCTCTCTCTGCCCCATGCTATGAATAAATTCTCCTTTGTAATTTCCTCCTAATCTTATTGTTGTATGGTTTCTAGTCAATTTTTAAAAAAATTTCATCAAAAACTTATTTTTGTGATAGGTATGGAACAGAAATTAAGATTTACTATTTTTCATATAAATAGTCAATTACCAAACATTGTTCAAAATTTCATGCTTAACTCACAGATTGTTGTGGCACATTTCTTACACAGAGAGCCATGAAGAATTGGTTTGGGACTGTCTTCTTTTGCACTATTTGTCTATCCTTGTATCAACACTACACTACATTAGGTATTATGGCTTTTTTATAAAAAAACTAAAGTCTTTTTAGTTGGGCTTGAATATTGTTTCAGTATTCTAAATCATTTGATATTCCATTGTAAAGTTAGCTTGTCAACTTACATACACATACACATGCACGCACCTTACTGAAATTTGATAAAGACTGCTTTGAACTTGTATGTCAATATTTTGGGGAAATATTAATTTTTACAATACTGAATCTTCTAATTCACGTACATAACATACTCCCCATTTAAGTTTTATTACTGTCTCCCCATAATCATCGTATATGTCTGACATCTTTTGCTAGTTATAGTTCTCAGTAGTTAAAGTTTTGATACTACTGTAAATATTTCTAATTTTAAAACTTTTGATATTTGTTGCTGAGATATAGAAATGTGTTTATTTATGAAGGTTAATTTTTGAATCTAGTGACTGTGCTAAATTCATTTATTGATTCAGACTGTATCTGAAAATTATTCTGAATTTTCAAATTATACAGTCATGTCATTTATAAATAATTATGGTTTTATTTCTTCCTTTCCAATCTATATTGCTTCTTTCTTTCTTTCTTTTTTGCCTTACTGTGCTGGCCATAATCTCTATTAGAATGTTCAATAAGAGCAGATATTGATAGTGGGCATACTTGTTTAGTTCCTACTACCATGGGGAAAACTTCAGTATTGCACCACCAAGTTTGATGTTAGCAGTTGAGTTCTTTTTTTATTTCTTTTATTCATATGTGCATACAATGTTTGGGTCAATTCCCCCCTTCCCCCCACCACCTCCTTTTCCCCCACCCCCTCCTTCTCCTCCTACCCCCTTGCTACCAGGCAGAAACTATTCTGCCCTTATCTCTAATTTTGTTGAAGAGAGTGTATAAGCAATAATAGGAAGGACCAAGGGTTTTTGCTAGTTGAGATAAGGATAGCTATACGGGGAGTTTACTTGCATTGCTTTCCTGTACATATGTGTTACATTCTAAATTAATTCTTCTCGAACTAACCTTTACTCTAGTTCCTGGTCCTCTTCTCCTATTGGCCTCTGTTGCTTTAAAATTTCTGCATTAGTTCCTTTGCATTGAGGATATCAAATGCTATCTTGGTTTTTTTTGGGTTTCTTGCCTATCTTCATACCTCGCTTGTGTGCTCTTGCCTCCTCATGTGATCAAAGTCCAATCCCCTTGTTGTGTTTGCCCTTGATCTAAAGTCTGCATATGGGGAGAACATACGATTTTTGGTCTTCTGGGCCTGGCTAACCTCACTCAGGATGATGTTCTCCACTTCCATCCATTTACCTGCAAATGATAAGATTTCATTCTTCTTCATGGCTGAGCAGTATTCCATTGTATATAAATACATTTTCTTGATCCATTCATCAATAGTGGGGCATCTTGGCTGTTTTCATAACTTGGCTATTGTGAATAGTGCTGCAATAAACATGGGTGCGCAAGTGCCTTTGGAGTAACCTGTGTCACATTCCTTTGGGTACATCCCCAAGAGTGGGATTGCTGGATTATATGGCAGATCAGATCCATGTTTAGATTTTTAAGAAGCCTCCAAATTTTTTTCCAGAGTGGTTGTACTAGTTTGCATTCCCACCAGCAGTGTATAAGTGTTACTTTTTCCCCACATCCTCGCCAACACCTGTTGTTGGTGGTGTTTCTAATGATGGTTATTCTAACAGGGGTGAAGTGGTATCTTAAGTGTGGTTTGATTTGCATTTCCTTTATGGATAGAGATGGTGAGCATTTTTTCATGTGTTTTTTGGCCATGTGAATATCTTCTTTTGAGAAAGTTCTGTTTAGTTCACTTGCCCATTTCTTCATTGGTTCACTAATTTTGGGAGAGTTTAGTTTTTTGAGTTCCCTATATATTCTGGTTATCAGTCCTTTGTCTGATGTGTAGCTGGCAAATATTTTCTCCCACTCTGTGGGTGTTCTCTTCAGTTTAGAGACCATTTCTTTTGTTGAGCAGAAGCTTTTCAGTTTTATGAAGTCCCATGTGTCTACGCTATCTCTTAGTTGCTGAGCTCCTGCTGAGTTCCATTGAGAAAGTCCTTGCCTATACCTATTAGTTCCAAAGTATTTACTAATCTTTCCTGTACTAACTTTAGAGTTTGGGGTCGATATTAAGGTTCTTGATTCATTTTGAGTTAATACTGGTATAGGGTGATAAACATGGATCTAGTTTCAGTTTTTTGCAGACTGCTAACCAGTTTTCCCAGCAGTTTTTGTTGAAGAGGCTGTCTTTTCTCCATCATATATTTTTAGTGCCTTTGTCAAAGATAAGTTGGTTATAATTGTGTGGCTTCATATCTGGGTCCTCTATTGTGTTCCACTGGTCTTCATGTTTGTTTTTGTGCCAGTACCATGCTGTTTTTATTGCTATTGCTTTGTAATATAGTTTGAAGTCAGATATTGTGATACCTCCAGCGTTGTTCTTTTTGCTGAGTATTGCCTTGGCTATTTGTGGTCTCTTGTGTTTCCAAATAAATTTAACGGTAGATTTTTTAATCTCTTTGATGAATGTCATTGGGATTTTGATGGGAATTGCATTAAATGTGTAGATTGCTTTTGGGAGTATAGCCATTTTTACTATGTTGATTCTACCAATCCATGAGCATGTGAGATCTCTCCACTTTCTATAGTCTTCCTCAATCTCTTTCTTTAGAAGTTTATAGTTTTCCATGTAGAGGTCATTCACATCCTTTGTTAAGTTTACTCCTAGGTATTTGATTTTTTTTGAGGCTATTGTAATGGAATTGTTTTCATATATTCTTTCTCAGTTTGTTCATTATTAGTATATAGAAATGCTAATGATTTTTCTATGTTGATTTTATATCCTGCTACCTTGCTATAGCTGTTGATGATGTTTAGAAGCTTTTGAGTAGAGTTTTTTGGTTCTTTAAGGTATATGATAATATCATCTGCAAATAGGGATATTTTGACAGTTTCTTTACCTATTTGTATTCCTTCTAGTCCCTCTTCTTGCCTAATTGCTCTGACTAGGAATTCCAGTACTATGTTTAATAGGAGTGAGGATAGTAGGCATCCTTGTCTTGTTCTTGATTTTAGAGGGAATGGTTTCAGTTTTTCACCGTTAGGTATAATGCTGGCTGTAGGTTTGTCACATATAGCTTTTATAAGGTTGAGGTACTGTCCTCCTATTCCTAGTTTTCTTAGACCTTTATAATGAAATGGTGTTGGATCTTATCAAAGGCTTTTCTGCATCTATTGAGATGATCAAGTGGTTTTTGCCTTTGCTTCTGTTAATGTGGTGTATTACATTTATTGATTTGCATATGTTGAACCACCCCTGCATTCCTGGAATGAAGCCCACATGGTTGTGGTGAATGTTTTTGATGTGTTGTTGAATTCGGTTTGCCATTATTTTATTGAGGTTTTTTGCATCAATGTTCATTAAGGAGATTGGATATAGTTCTCCTTTTTGGAGGTGTCTTTGCTTGGTGTTGGGATAAGTGTAATACTGACTTCATAAAATGTGTTAGGCAGTTTTCTTTCCCTTTCCATTTCATGGAACAGTTTAAGAAGGGTTGGTATCAGTTCTTCTTTAATGGTCTGATAGAATTCAGCAGAGAATCCAGCAGGTCCTGGACTTTTCTTTTTGGGGAGACTCTTGATTGCTGCTTCAATTTCATTCTGTGTTATAGATCTATTCAGGTGATTAATGTCCTCTTGGTTCAGGTTTGGATGATCATTAAGTATCTAGAAATCTGGCCATTTCTTCAAGATTTTCGAATTTATTTGAATATAGGTTCTCGAAGTAGTCTCTGATGATTTCCTGGACTTCCATGGTGTTTGTTGTTATCTCCCCTTTTGCATTCCTGATTCTACCAATTTGGGTTTTTTCTCTTCTCATTTTAGTCAGGTTTGCCAGGGGTCTGTCGATCTTGTTTATTTTTTCAAAGAACCAATTTTTTGTTTCATTAATTCTTTGTATGGTTTTTTTTGGTTTCTATTTCATTGATTTCAGCTCTTATTTTTATTATTTCTCTCCTTCTATTTGTTTTGGTATTTGCCTGTTCTTGTTTTTGTAGGAGTTTGCAATGTATCATTAGGTCATTGATTTGGGATCTTTCAGTCTTTTTAATATATGCACTCATGGCTATAAACTTTTCTCTCAGGACTGCCTTTGCTGTGTCCCATAGGTTCTGGTAGGTTGTGTTTTCATTTTCATTGACTTTCAGGAAACTTTTAATTTCCTCTTTTATTTCATCAATGACCCACTGTTCATTGAGCAATGAGTTGTTCAGTTTCCAGTTGTTTGCATGTTTTTTGCCTTTATTTTTGTTGTTCAGTTCTAGTTTTAATGCATTGTGATCAGACAGAATGCATGGTATAATTTCTATTTTCTTATATTTGCTGAGGCTTGCTTTGTGTCCTAGGATACGATCTATTTTGGAGAAGGTTCCTTGGGCTGCTGAGAAGAATGTATATTGTGTAGAAGTTGAATAAAATGTTCTGTAAACATCAACTAGGTCCATTTGATCTATGGTATGTTTTAGATCTAGGATTTCTTTATTAAATTTTTATTTGGATGACCTATCTATTGATGATAGTGGGGTGTTAAAGTCTCCCACAACCACTGTGTTGGCATTAATATATGGTTTTAGGTACTTCAGGGTATGTTTGATGAAATTGGGTGTGTTGACATTGGGTGCATATAGGTTGATAATTTTTATTTCCTTTTGGTCTATTTCCCCTTTTATTAGTATGGAATGTCTTTCTTTATCTCGTTTGATCAATGTATGTTTGAAGTCTACTTTGTCAGAGATAAGTATTGCTACTCCTGCCTGTTTTCGGGGGCCATTGGCTTGGTAAATCTTCTTCCAACTTTTCATCCTAAACCTATGCTTATTTCTATCGATGAGATGGGTCTCCTGTAAGCAAAAAATTGTTGGATCTTCCTTTTTAATCTAGTTTGTCAAACAGTGCCTTTTGATGGGGGAGTTAAGTCCTTTAACGTTAAGTGTTAGTACTGATAGGTATGTGGTGATTCCTGTCATTTAGTTGTCTTACTTGCTTGAGGGTTTGATTGTGTGTAGCTAAATTGATGTTACTCTCTACTGTCTTGCTTTTTCTTATCCTGTAGTTTGGTACTGCCTGCCCTTTCATAGTTATGTTGGGTTTCACTTTCTGTGTACAGAATCCCTTGAAGAATCTTTTGCAGTGGTGGCTTTGTGGTCATATATCGTTTTAGTTTCTGCTTATCATGGAAGACTTTTATTGCTCCATCTATGATAGTTTTGCTGGGTAGAGTATCCTAGGGTTGAAGTTTTTTTCATTCAGTGCCTGGAAGACCTCACCCCAAGCTCTTCTTGCTTTTAATATTTCTGTTGAGAAGTCTGCTGTGATTTTGATGGGTTTACCTTTGTATGTTATTTGTTTTCTCTCTCTTACTGCCTTCTATATTCTTTCTCTAGTTTCTGTACTTGTTTTTATGATAATATGTCATGGGGTAGTTCTATTTTGGTCAGGTCTGTTTGGTGTTCTGGAGGCTTCCTGTACCTGTATGGGCAAGTTTTCTCTAGATTTGGGAAATTTTCTGTTATTATTTTTTGAATATATTACACATGCCTTTTGCTTGCACCTCTTCTCCTTGTTCAATGCCCATGATTCTCAGGTTTGGTCTTTTGATGAAGTCAGTAAGTCCTTGCATTTTTTTCCACAGGTCTTGAGTTGTTTAATAGTTCTTCAGTTTTTCCTTTAATTACCATTTCATCTTTGAGTTCTGAGATTCTATCTTCTGCTTTTTCTTTTCTGCTGGATTGGCCTTCCATTTCGTTTTGCATTTCTGTTTCATTCTTTCTTCTGAGGTTTTCTATATCCTGAGTCACTTCCTCTTTAATATTGTCTATTTTCATATATCTCTTTATTTATCATGCTCTTTGTTTCACTTTGGTGTTTATACAGTGCTTCTATAGTTTCTTTTATTTGTTCTTGTGCTTTCTCAAATCCACTATTTTTGTTGTCTTGGAATTTCTTGAGTGTCTCCTCTACATTTTGGTTGACCATATCCAGTATTATCTCTATAAAATTCTCATTGATTACTTGCAGGATTTCTTCTTTCCGAATGTTCTTGTGGGCTTCATTGGGTTCTTTGGCATAGTTTATATTTGTTTTGTTGGAGTCTGGATCTGGGCATCTGTTTTCTTCATTTCCCTCTGGTTCCTGTACTAATTTATTATTGGGGGGGAAATGGTTTCCCTCTTTTTTCTGTCTTCCATCATTGCCATTGCTACTGTTACTGTACCTGTACTGTGTGTAATTCAGTATTGTCTAGCTTATAATAGTAATGATGGTGATATCTAGAATGGAAGGGTGAGAGAAGAGAGAAAGTAAAGAGGGAAAAAAACAAAAAAAAAAAACCAGAGCCGAAGAAATAAACAGGGAGACATAGTGTACTAATCAACAGTGAGCTAAACAGGTATTAGAGAGACAAAGAGAGGATAAAAAATAAATAAGTAAAATAAAATTTAAAAAAATAAAATTTCCCAAGTTCAAATGCAATAAAGTTTCAGTCTTAATAGATTTGGTGTTAGTCTTTCAGCATGCAGTCCTGTTGTTGGTGTCTGAGTAGTAGTTCTGTTGTTGTCTCATCTGGTGGTCTCCCAAGCAGGATAGGAGCCAGAGTCTGGTGGCACAGGATCCCTCTTGGTTTCTCCGTTTAACGTGGCTTGGGGATGCTATGTGCGGGCTGGAGGTGTGGAGGTGTTGGAGTTTTGCCTCTTCTTGGTGGTTTTTCCTGCCAGGTATATCTCCAGCATCTCTCCAAGAGTTTACTTTAGGAAGCACACTTTCTGCTTCCTTCTACTAGTCACCATATCTTGGAATCTCCTATCAGCTGAGTTCTAAGATACTCAATTAAATTGAAGAAATCTTTTCTATTTTTATACTACTAAGAGCTTTTTTCATAAATGGATGTTAAATTTTACAAAATGATTTTTCTATATTGAGGTGATCATGATTTTTCTGTTTTAATTCATGTAATGGGCTGAATTGTGTCTCCCCAAAAATTCACAATGTGACTATATTTGGAGATGGAATCTTTAGAGAAACAATTAGGGTTAACTGAAGTCATAAGAGTGGTCCCTAATCCAATATGAGTGGTATTTTTATAAAATGAGGAAGGGACACTTGAGAGGTTCAGGTATACAAAAAAGGTCATGTGAAGACAGAGAGATGGTGGCATCTCTAAGTCAAAGAGAGAGGCCTACCTGACACCTTGATCTAGGACTTCCAGCCACAACACTGTGAAAAAAATCATGTTGGTTAAGATACTGAGTCTATAGGATCAGTCTAGAAAACTAACACAACCTATTAATATGGTGAATTACATTAGTTAACTTTGGAATAAATCTAACTTTGCTATGCTATAGTATTCTTTTAATAAATAGTTGGAATCAATTTACTAGTATTTTATTTAGGATATTTTTCTCTGTATCATTATTGAATTTTGCTATCAAGTTTATGCTAACTTCAAAGATAAGCTGGGAGATTTTTTTTTCTGTTCTCTGAAAAAATCATATGACTTTTTTCCTTAAATAATTAATTTAATTCACTAGTGATGTAACCTGGGTGCATACTTTTCCTTGTGGTTATCCATTTAATTATGGATTTTTTTTATCAAGAGATATAATTTTGTGTCCATTTTGGTATGGGTCTCCCCCACCAGAAATCCGTCTAGGAATTTCTTTCATATATTCCAATTGACTATCATAAACTTGTTTATAATACTCTGTTGCTACTCCCAGTACTGATAATTTATTTCCCTCTGCCCTAAACAGTCCCTACTCCCTTGCCCTGCCTACTTTTTCTCTCCATCTTTTCTTTTTCAGTTCTTCTGGTGGTTATTAATACTATTAGTCTTTTCAAAGAAGCAAACCATAACATCCTCTTTAGTAATGCTTGACTTAAATCTTACTCTATCTTATATTAGCATGCATACACAAGCTCTTCCTTGGTTAGAGTGTTAAGGGTTTACTTTTCTTCATCTTTAAAATTTCAACCTTTATGTCTTCTTATAGTTAAGGTGTGAATCTTATAAGCAGATTGAGTTTTTTTTTCCTTTTCATTCAGTGTGACAATTTTTGAATATATATTGGAGGCATTTGATCTCTTTCAATATAATGTAATTATTGATATATCTGGTTTTAACTCCACCATCTATCCAACAAATGGCTCCAGTGCTCCATTTTCTTTTTTTTTTTTTCATTTTTCTTTTATTATTCATATGTGCATACAAGGCTTGGTTCATTTCTCCCCCCTGCCCCCACCCCCTCCCTTACCACCCACTCCACCCCCTCCCTCTCCCCCCCCTCAATACCCAGCAGAAACTATTTTGCCCTTATTTCTAATTTTGTTGTAGAGAGAGTATAAGCAATAATAGGAAGGAACAAGGGGTTTTGCTGGTTGAGATAAGGATAGCTATACAGGGCATTGACTCACATTGATTTCCTGTGCGTGGGTGTTACCTTCTAGGTTAATTCTTTTTGATCTAACCTTTTCTCTAGTTCCTGGTCCCCTTTTCCTATTGGCCTCAGTTGCTTTAAGGTATCTGCTTTAGTTTCTCTGCATTAAGGGCAACAAATGCTAGCTAGTTTTTTAGGTATCTTACCTATCCTCACCCCTCCCTTGTGTGCTCTCGCTTTTATCATGTGCTCATAGTCCAATCCCCTTGTTGTGTTTGCCCTTGATCTAATGTCCACATATGAGGGAGAACATACGATTTTTGGTCTTTTGGGCCAGGCTAACCTCACTCAGAATGATGTTCTCCAATTCCATCCATTTACCAGCGAATGATAACATTTCGTTCTTCTTCATGGCTGCATAAAATTCCATTGTGTATAGATACCACATTTTCTTAATCCATTCGTCAGTGGTGGGGCATCTTGGCTGTTTCCATAACTTGGCTATTGTGAATAGTGCCGCAATAAACATGGATGTGCAGGTGCCTCTGGAGTAAGAGTCTTTTGGGTATATCCCCAAGAGTGGTATTGCTGGATCAAATGGTAGATCGATGTCCAGCTTTTTAAGTAGCCTCCAAATTTTTTTCCAGAGTGGTTGTACTAGTCTACATTCCCACCAACAGTGTAAGAGGGTTCCTTTTTCCCCGCATCCTCGCCAACACCTGTTGTTGGTGGTGTTGCTGATGATGGCTATTCTAACAGGGGTGAGGTGGAATCTTAGTGTGGTTTTAATTTGCATTTCCTTTATTGCTAGAGATGGTGCAGTGCTCCATTTTCTATTTATCAAACATGCTGTTTCTTTTTTCTTTCTTACCTTTCTTTTGTTGACCATATTTTTAAAATGATCTTATTTCCCCATTTCCACAGCTTGTTAATAATATTACTTTTCTGATTACACAGTGATTTAACTTATTAGAATGGCACAAATTATAGCATAATTTTCCAGATATTATAGCACTTTAAACAAACACTTGCTTTAATTACTAAGTACTTTTGTGCTATTTTCATATATTTTAATTTCACATATATTTTACACATCACTTAAATTATTACTGCTTACTATAACCAATATTCATTTATATTTATACTCTTATTTTCCCTTCCAGATGTCTATGTTTCCATATTCAGGACCTCTCCTGGTTGCCAAACATTGAATTCCTTTTTTGTTGTCTGGTCCCTCAAGAGACTACTTGGCCTCTTAGCCCTCAGTCTGCAACATTAAAAATCTGGCAACTGACACAAAGAGAAAAGAACACTCAAAGTCCCAAAAGTCCTGGCCAGTGATGATTTTTTCAAATGTTGAGTGTTCAGTTTTTCTAGTTGTTCTCAGTAGGAGGTTTGGTCTTCAAGCAGATACTTCACCATTACCAGAAGTGAAAACACTATTATATACTATTAACCTTTAAGTGATTTATGTGACTTTATATGGATAAAAGCTACAGGTTATAATTAACATGTAAATTTCCTATATGCTAGTAAGAGGATAATTCAACTTATGCCTGATTTTTAAAAACAGTTTATTAATGAAGTATATGGTATCAAAAGAAAGACTATACAATCCCAAAAGATAAAAAATATTATTCATTTCTTTGTTTTTGGTTTTGTTTTGTTTTGGAGACAGGGTCTCACTCTGTAGCACAGCCTGGCCTTGAACTCATGATTCTACTCACTTAGCTCTTAAGTACTAAGATTACAGGTGTGTACGACCATGCCTGGCTTCAAAAGATTCTTATGTTACTGTGTTGTTATTTTGTTTCATAAAGGATTGAAATAATATGCTTGTGCTTTAGAAATGCTGAATTTGATGTTCATGTGGATTTAAGTGGTATACCTGGATATAAAATTCCATACAGAAATCTGTTTTGGAGAAGATTTGGGAGTCAATACCATGACATCATGGGATTAAATATGACTGAGACAGAACACATAAATAGTTATAAATATAATGTTAGACATTAAATATTCAATCTAATATCAAATATTAGAAACAGTAGAGGTAAAACACATTGCATAGGAGATTAGCAGTTTAGGGGAGAATAGGAATGTCAAAAAAAAGACTCAGAAAGGAGCTAAATGTGAGCAGTGTTTCTAAGCATGACAGGAATAAGATGAAGAGAAGGGCATAAAATAGCACAATTGACTCAGAAAAGTATAGGGGTTCAGGATCTTCTGGATCAAGTGATGAAATCTGGACCACAGCCACTCAAAGATTCTGTACCAGAAAGTAATGTTGTGGGCTTTTCTCTCTCTCTCTTTTCTTTCTTTTCATCTTTGTTTTTGTTAGCCAAATCACTGAGGCAACAAAGAAGAATGTAAACTTAGGAAAAAGTATGGAGACTCAAGAGATTATTCACTTGTTCTAAAGAGAGCAAGTGACATGAACTAAAAGCAATAATATTGAAACTGAAGAAAAGCTACATTTAAATGATTTTTATGATGTGCACATATATTTATAACAACTCAATATTCATCATTTCCTCACCTTTTGCTAAAAATACAAACATACTGTTTTTATGATTTAAGTGTTAAATATTTCTCAGTTATTGTGTATATAAAATCAGTGAAAATTAAAGTAACCAAAACTGACTGATTAAAACTGAAATGAATCATTTTCAAATATGAATGAAGGAATTATGATCTTGACAAAATATTCAACCAACTTTTAACAAAGACAAGTGACAGCATTGAATACTGCTGTAGACTGAACTGTGTCCCCCTCAAAGTTCATGTGTTAAGCCCCAATGCCCAATGTGACTATATTTGGAGACAGGGTCATGAAAAAGATAATTAAAGTTAAATGAGGTCATAATGGTGGGCCCCTAACACAATATGCCTATTATCCTTCTGAGATGAGAAACAGACACTAGGGAGGTGGTAGGACGGAGAAAATTCCATGTGACAACACAGCAGGAAAGGGGCCATCTTCAAGCTAAGGAAAGAAGCCTCAGGAGAAACCAAATGTGCCAACACCTGGATCAACAATTTCCAGTCTCCAGAACAGGGAGAAAATAAATTTTTGTTGTTTTACGATCCAGACGCTGGTATTTTGTTATGGTGGAACTAGTGAATGAATACAAATACCAAATAGGATTTTTCAAAATCCAAACAGAAGACTTTTACTCTTCTAAATATTAATGTTGTATTCTAGATGTAATATTGCAAATAGACAAAACTGTATATAAATAAAAATAATCAGAACTACTGTAATTAAAAAATATGGTTATTCAAGTACTAAAATGACAATGTATTTTAAAGAGAAATAATGAGTGTGAAATGAACAGAATATGTGATGTAAATATACTATTTGCATAAAAGGCAACAATTTACTAAAATGCACCTTTATAATACTTAGTTTAACAAGTTGAAATGGCAAAGAAATACTTTTGAAATAGGACTGTGTAATTATATACACACTATTATAAACCTTTTAAAACCATAGCATAAAACTAAGAGATCATAATTTCAATTCACAAATTATGAGCTCACAAAAATTTTATTTCTAATTTTTAAAAATATGAAATTGGAAAAAAAATTGTTTTCATCAGAAAAATGTTAAGAACAGTACACAAATGCAACAAGATGTCTAATAATCTAAAATTATCTTAATAGACTATCTACAACAACTATTTATGAAACCATCTCTCTAACATTAAGACATTAAATAAGCAGGTATTTAAGTCTGAGTGATTCAGTTTTCAAGTCTAGATTTCCCAGTATTCAGACTCTTGCATTAGTCAGCATGTCTACACATAAAACATTTAATTCCCCATTGTATCTTAAAAGCTTCTGGCAGGATTTTCTAGAATGCATACAGAGAAAGTGCAACCTGGTAGAAATATGGTAAAGCTTCTAACTTTTAGGCCAATAAGTTTTATTAAGTTTTTGATATACTATAGCATATATTTATATAGCTACATGCTGTTGAAACAGTGCAAGTATAACTGAGATTTCACTTTACCTGTAGCAGTTTGGTCCATACATGCAGGATGTCCTCTTCACCATGTTTTCTTCTGAATCTTGTGGAACCAATTCAGTTGCCTTTGCCTGCAAAGTCTCAGGACTGGAGGGATCAGAGCTGGAATCAGGACGGCATCCTTGAGACTCATAGGGGAATGACTTGCTTTGGACACTCATACAACTCGCAGAACAATTCACTGCCTCCCCTTCTTCATTAGGTGTTCTTTTAGTCATAACTTTGTGTTCAGAAACCTTACCAGGTTCCTCTACTTCAATTTTGTTTCTCTGTGTATTAGTCGTCACAGTATTCATATCTGTGTTACTTAAAGTAATTGTAGAAAGTGATTCTGGCATTTTCTATTAAAAAAATCAGGAAAAGAATCATAAATAAATATTTTAAAACAAATACTTGTTATATTTTAAAAGAAATACTTTGTTTCTACCCTCTGAACATAATCATGGTTTTCCATAGCTGAATAAAACTCCCATGCTCACAGAAACAATTGCATGAAGGGATGTTATAACCAATTCAGAAACAAAGGATGTTTCCTTTGAAATGGTCTGAGTCAAAGTTTCAGTTTATCCAATTTAAAGGTGCTCTCAATCTCATTAGCACTGTAGAACCTTTTTAAATCTGTAATTGCCATTAACATAAAGAGAAAGCCCTGTCTCATCTTGTTAAAAATGACCTTTTCACTACTTGTATTTCCTTTGGAGTAGAAACATTGCTCAGATAAACACAGTCCTCCTTAACCTTGTCTAGGATGTGATGACAACATACGAGATACACAAAAATGTTCACCTCCACCTATAAGTAAAGACACACGTAGATTGGCTGCCATTTGGAAAAAAAGCTGGTTTTGACATTACTTAAGATCCAATGGCTCAAATTTCTTAACATATTGTTGGACTAATTAAGTATTTTAATATATTTTTCTAAAAAAACACAGGATATAACTTCAAAATACTATGCAAAATGGCTAATCACTTTGCAAATGGAACCTGCTTCTGTACAGTAACAGCCTATGGAAAAAGCGAACATTTGGCTATTTCTTGGCTGGTGGCATTCATGCCACATTCCTCTAACTCATACACTCTGCCTCAACTATACCCCAATCTTATTTCCCTCTATTGCAAGACCAACAGGCACATGCAAGCATGTGGAACTCTGGACTGGGAGGGAGGTAATGCTAATCTACCTATACACTCGATAGTCCCCTACTAAATCAGCTGTCCATAATTTTCAGTTTAGCTGTCCACCAGCTAAACAGATACCCAATAAAATGTCAGTCTCTTGTTCCTGTTGGCATTTCCAAACTCCACAAGTCATTCTCTTAGAATGCCATTCTTCTCTTGATTTAAGAAAGGAAGTTAACTTCTCCACCCAAACACTGCACTCTCCTATATCTTAAAACTTCCAAGCCTCTCAGGTCTCTTTTATAAAAACCTGGGGAAGAGGTATAGGAATGTTGAACATTTTGCATACTTTTCAAAAAGCCGTACAAGGGAAGAGTTAGCTACCACTGCTGGAGGCATCTTTCAAACAAGGGATACTCATACTTAGTACTTTATTTCCCAATTTCTGGCCACAGAAGCTGTTTGGGAAAAAAAAATTACACTAAACATCCTATTACACTTATTATAGAAAAAAGAGACAAATTAGAATACATTCTTACTATAATAAAACATTATGCAGACATTGAAATAACAGTGAAATATCTGAAGATGTTTTTAATTAAACAATAACAGTATATACACTATGATTCCATTTAGCTTTAAATTTAATATATTTGTGTATTTACCTGTGTAAATACAAATGAAAAGGTTTGTAATGATACAAAATATTAGTAAGACAATGTGATAGAAAGATGAAGCAAGTCAAAGTTTTCCCTCTTTACTCCACATGCTTCTGAATATTCTATTTTTGACAATAAACATGTATTATGTTATTTAAAAAAGGAAAACCAAAGAAAATAAGAAATGAAACATATAGAATCATAGTTCAACTTCCTCTAGTTCCACCAAACATAAAGAAGAATTAGATTTACAAAAAAAAAACCTTTAAGTCCTTATAAGGAGCACATTAAACATGTTAATTTATTCTAAAAGAGTAGGGAATGTTAAGGAAACAAAGTATCAATACTATGGATCAGGGGTTCTCAAATATATTTTTAAGAGGCACAAAAGCTGGAATTTGTACTGCTCTTTATGGAACTCCATGAAATATTGATATATACTAACCCTTGGCATATAAGAATTTAACATTCATGATTTCAATTATTTATAAATGATCCCCAAAATCCATTACATGCAGTAATTTGTAAGTTCGCTGAGACATAAATTACAAAGCTCAAGAGCTTGAGCAAGTTACTAAACTAGTGAGTGAGGGAACCGGAAAGCTGAATGATGCCTTTTCTATGGAAGATGGAAGAAAGAAAGCTTTATTTTTTTTTATAAGCATCCCACTCTGATTATTTCTTAAGATTAGATGAAAATGTGAAGAACTAAGTGTAGAAGACTGGAGATTCATTGATAGGATGGCCAGATCTCCTAACAAAGAAAAAAACATGTTAGAAACTTCAGTGGCCAAGAAGCATGAAGCTGGTACAGGTGCCCTTTTGCTTGGAGGTGGCTAGAATGTACTGTTAAGGCTAAAAAAATAGTCTGTTAACCTGCCCAACAAACCCTTCCCTGCCCCTCAACCATCTTCTCTTAATGTACTGCAAGGAACAGGATAAAGAATTTCCCTCTCACACAAATTCAATGAGGTAACTTGTTTCTAAGCTACCCTTCGCAAGAAAGTCCCATGCTGCTAGGTTGCCTTAAAAATCTTGTATCAACTTCATTAGCATCCATATGCTAATGACTAAAAAATCCCCACCTCCTAACTTTATTCTTGAGCTTCAAATTCATATATTCAACCATAGCTAAACATTTTTTTCCTCAATATTTGATGTACCTCAAACACAAAGGGTTAAAACTGAAGTCCTGTATTCTCTACCAGAGTTTCTGCCAACACAATATATCCATTCCTCCAGGCAAGAAATTTGGAAGTCTGTCTTTCACTTCTTTCCCTTATTTTTCCTAGGTCTGAGTAATAAGTGCTACATTTTTTCTTTCTAGATATTTTTCTAGTCCACTGCCTCTTCACCATCCTTAAAATCATTTCCCTGGCTCAGATTCTCTGTATCTCAACTGGGTCAATGCCACACCCTCTTCCCTTACCCCAAGACTTTTGTTTTCTTCCAATCTCCTTTAGAGAGCTGTGAGGATTATCTCTGTGCTTAAAGCTGTTTCAAGGTTCTCTCTTGCTCTGAAGGTCCCATTTCTCTTATGCTATGAGAGGTAAATCTCCCTCAAAAGCCCTAAGGGAAAAAGAGCAATTAGCCAAGTAGAGCTCTTCTGCTACCCAACCTTGCACAAAGACTTCTAAGATCAATAGTTCACAGCCTACTATAGGTTGAGTATCCATTATATGAAATGCTTGGAACCAGAAATGTTTCAGATTTTGGATTTTTTTTTTTGTATTTTGGAATATTTGTATAGACTCCAGTTGAGCATCCTTAACCTGAAAATCCAAACTTTGATACTTCAAGTCCCAAATCCAAAACTTTTTTTTTTTTTTTTGGCAGTGCTGGGGTTTGAACTCAGGGCCTCATGCTTGCTAGGCAAGTGCTCTTACTGCTTGAACTACTCCACTAGCCCCCCAAATCCAAAACTTTTTGAACATCTTTTTGCATGTCTGCATGCAAAAGTTTCAGATTTTGAGGCATTTCAAATTTTTTATTTTGAGACTAGGGATTCTCAAACTGTTTTTGTATCTCCATTGCTCTTTTACATGCCATCCTATCTACGTGGGACTTGGCAACTTACTCTGACCAAAAGAATGTGGTAGAAAAGACACTGTATCAATTTCTAGTCCTAGGCCTTAAAAAGTCTGTAATCTTCTATTTTCAGCTGTCAGATAAAGATAATTAGTCTAGACAACTTCATCATAGTGGAAGGAGGTAGGCCTAGCCAGCTCCTAGCTATCCATCAACCTTACTGAGGTACCATTCATGTGAGTGAAGCCATCTAGGATGTTCCAGCCTCAGCTCAGCTTCCAGCTACATGTAGTCCCGCTGACACCAAAAACATGTCAGAAAAGAATTACCCAACTGAGCCAACCAAGCTATGGAATTATAAAACATAAGAAAGCAGGCCACTAAGTGTTGTGCTTGCATTTCACAGGAAAGACTATTGATTTATCTGCTTGAGTTAGGCTTCCTTTTGTCAGTTATGACAAACTTATTAGATTATGTAAAGAAATACCACTGTCTTAGTCTGTTTTATGCTGTTGTCACAGAATACCACGGACTGGGTAATTTATAAGTAACAGAAATTAATTCTCTCACAGTTCTGGGGTCTGGGAAGTCCAAGATCAAGTGGCTGGCATCTGGTATGGACCTTCTTTCTGTGTTCTTACATGGCAGAAGAGCAAAAAAGTGCAAACCCACCCCTGCAGGCCCTTTTCATAGCAACTTTAATCCATTTATAAAGGATTACTTCTACCTCCCAATACTGCTGCAGTGGGGATTAACTTTCAACCTGAATTTCTGATTATGTCCCAGAGTTCTTGTATGTTGTAATCATATATATTCATCTTTTTCCTTGTGATTATCTTCATGCAATCACATGAATGGAATCCTCCATCTTGTCCTCCATCTCTGATATTCTTTCTTCTGTTTGACCTTGTCCATTGATAATATTATTCACTGTGGTTTGTGCTGATTTATTGAGGTTTTTATTTCTAACATTTCTGCTTGGTTATTTTTCACAATTTCCATTTCCTTGTAGAATTTCTCTTCCATGTTGCTGACTTTCTTGTCTAAGTCTTAGATTGTTTTCCTAACTTCATTTATATGTTTATTTGAATCCTCTTTGAAGTCACTGGCCATTTTTATCAGTAGTCTTCTGAATTATTTCTGACATTTCAGCCAATTTATTATCTTTGGATTCAGCTGTTGTGTTGTTATGGGCATTTGGAGGAGAGACACTGCCTTGGTTTTTCATATTTAAATTCCTATGCTGTAATTTGTGCATCTGTTAGTCAGTTTCTCTTTTACTTCCTGCATAAGTGGAGAACCCACTGCAGTAATAAGGTTAACAATTCAGCAATAAGTCTAGTATTTGAATGAGTAAAAAACTGGAACCCTTATCTGTCTCCCAACTAAGGCTGTGTTGGAGCACAACTCTGGTTTCTAGGGCAATGATCTGGGAGCTTAACCCTGGTTGGAAAGTATAGGGAATAGAAATTGAGTAATACAGGGGATGGGTGTGGTGAAGGGAGGGGAGTAGAAAGATAGAAAGAAGGGGAGGTAGGTATAGGAGATAATAGTATGAGAAACAGAATTGTTTGAAAGATAAGGAAAAAAAAGAATTTTTTTTCAAACGAATTTTTTTTTTAAAAGAGAAAGAAGGAAAGAAGGAAGGAAGGAAGGGAAGGGGAAATAAACAGCCAAATGAATCAGCTCTCAGAAGCCCTGCCCACCCTTGCCAACACCTGGACTGTGAGAGGTTTTAACATCTGCTCTGTGCTCTTGTCATGGTTTTAATATTCATTTCCCCAGTGTTGGGCAGCCTGGACATTCTCATATGTTAGTTAAATATTAGAAGTCCTCATATCCTCTTTCATCCATTTTTTATTTGAGTTTATTCCTCTATGACAATGAAAGTGTCTCACCGCCCCCCCACCAAAAAAGGAAGAAAACAAATTAGATGAAGAGAAAAAAAGAAAAAAGGATGGGGGGCAAAACCTTTTATTTCTCACTACAGAAAAGAGCTGGTACTCCCTGTGTTTTGTCCAAGATAATTATTCTTGCCTCAGTTGTTATCGGAGTAGCTTAGAGAGGGTGAAGTTGCACCTGTAGCTTAGGTGCAGGTAGGACATCAGAGGAAGGCAGCTCAGACTGTGTGGCTGACACACTCCAGGGCAATTCTCTTAAAGCACTTTGCCCTGGAGTTGTTCTGGGACTGCATGGCCTCTGTCCTTACAGACTGAGCCTTCCTGGTGAGGTCTGAGCTAGTGGGGCCACTCCTTCAGTGAGTAGGGCCTTAGTGAGCAGGACCTTAGTTGATGGAGCTCCTGTAGTTGGAAGCCCAGGACCACTGACCTCTGAGCCTTTTCTTGCTTTTGAGATTAATCCCAGTCTAACCCTCTCCCTGTCTTCATTTGCCTGTGGTGGCAATCTCCCATGTAGACACTGTGGTTCTAAGACTGGAAGTCCCCAAGCTGAGACCCTTTAAATCCCCAGTCACTCAGTTTCAAGGCTCAGCTGCCTGTCAGCAGTTTGCAGACAATCAGCTGCTTTAATTTGAGCACTCAGTGCGGGCTTGGTGCTGGAATTGACCTTATTTAATGGAGCTGCTGTGGTAGGATTGGGCAGGCTGCTGACCTCTGGGCCTTTTGCTGCTTCCTGGGCTCCTGCTAGGGACCCTCAGATTGCCCCCAGTCCAGTCTTCTTCTTCTCTGTATCTATCTGCCTCTGGTGACAGACTCTCACACCGACACTAGCTGGGGATCCCAGAAATCTCTGGGCTGTGATTTTTCAAGTCCCCTGGTTTTCTCAGTCTCAAAGTTCACCTGCCTGCAAGGAACTTCAGAAATCCGATCTCACTACCAGTAAAGAACAGGTACTTTGTTTTGAAAATTTTCTACAGGCAGTTGGGCCAGGCCACTAATACTACACATTTCCCTTCTCCAGCTCCCTTTAACTTCTCAGCTCTCCGCAAGTCAAAATCTCTCCAGAAGTCTCTTGTGGCCATGCCCCTCCCATACACTGAGGTCAGGTGTCTCAAGACTCCCTAAGCAGTATTGCTCTTTGTTTTTAGTCTTGATCAGGAGGCCCTCTCTCAAGATGGCACCTTGCCATAGTTCTCTGAGATAAGGGAAAAGAAGGATTGTCTTGTCTGGCAGCTGGGGTGGGAACCTCAAACTGTTTTTTAATTTACTCTGTCACCTTTCTGTTTCCCTGTACAGTTGTCTTGTCCCTCTTTTGTGGTTTTCAGTGCTCTTCCTCTCTTTTGCTCTTCTGTATGTAGTCTCTTCTTTGTTATCCAGATTTACCCAAGGGGTCCAATGGAGGAAGCTTCTACCGCTTCACCATCTTGTCCCTCTCTCCTCAACATGAATTTTTGGAGGGGACAAAAACATTCAAACCATAGCAACCATTGTTTTCATTCATTAATTCAAGAATCCTCATTTTCGAACCGAAATTAGACAATTACATAATTTGTAAGGAGCTGCAGAAAGACATATGAGAACTGCTGAAATATATGGACTACTTCAGAGCAATCATCTTCATGAAGATAAATTATTAGAGTCATGAACTGTTGTGCACAGTCTAATATGTGTGGTACAAAAAAAAAATCCTACCCAAAATGAAAAGACTGTGTTTGATACCCAAAGGTGTTAGCAAGGTGACCTGGGACCTCATTTTCCTGAGGTACTGAATGGTGGTACATCAGAAGCTCTTAACTTTGAGGACACATTAAAAATGAGAGTTTATTTAAGATACAACTTATACACAAATTAAATGAGTCAGAATCACAGGAAAAGACCCAGTTGGGGAAAGGTGATTTCTATCCTTTCCCTCCATTCTTTCTTACTCTTCCTTTGTAATTGATCCTTTTCAAGTAAATTGACCCATGTCTACTCTGCTGGTCTGGCCAAACAGCTCAGCATTCTTTGTAACTGGCAACCTCCAGCCATCAGACTAGATAGGTTTGCCCAACTTACTGTTTTTTCTCACATTTCACTCTCTCTCACACCTATACTGCACTGTGGCCATCCCTTCCAGACTGGTTAATCACCAGTGATTAAGATGAAGACTGGGCAAAGATAGAGGGTGGGCTTTGGAAAGGCCTGGCTTGCTGAGCAGAGCTCCTGCCTCCTGAGACCTGACTGTAATACCTCTTTGACATCATCAAAACCTGACAAATACCTTGAATATCTTGTATCTCTGCCTATCAATTAAGACATTCCTTAAACTTTTTCTTATGATTATCAAACCTTATCAGTTGGGATAAACATAGTAAAATACATATACTACAGATTTTCTTCTGAACAAAATAATTTTTCTTCTTGAAAAACAGGCAGTCAATTGATATGGCCAGAGTTCAAAGAGTCCAGGAGAACTCAAAGTTTATATAAGTTTTATTTTAATAAGTTTTTATGGCAAATATACATGAGCCAGAATACATTTTGTTTTTATTTATTAAACTTGACTCCATCAGTAAGCAAAGGAGTTGAATCAGGAGGGACTACACCTACTTCTCTAGCTGGAAGATGGGTATCAGTGAGCAGCTGGTTCCTCTCTCTTGGGGAGAAGGCAGGAGTGAGGGCAGTACACAAAAGAATTTGGCTCTATAATAGCTGTTGACATTTCAATTATCCCAGGGCACACTCTTCTAAGACCCACTCTATTCATTTGACTCATCCTGAGACCCACAAAGCTTAGCCACTGATCTACAGTAAGTGTCAAGAAACCTGTTACCATAAACCATATGTCTCCAGAGAAGAAAAATGCCTGAACTTTCAGCCCTGGGGATATCTCTAGCTTTCTCTCTTTTAAAAAAAGCATCCAATGAATAGGACTCTCTTATCTTTAAATATCCAATGTTAAGGAATGTCAATTCAGCCAAACCATTCTAGTGAGTTAGTAAAAACTGAAAGAAGAAAAGGTCTTTAAATACTGTAACGACCACTGCAGAAGTAATCTTGTGTCAATTGTTTAGAATTACCACATCATGTGTTCTCTTCAAATTTCAAGACAAGAGTGTTCAACATGAAGTCCATTAATGACCACTGGAATGGAAACAGCCAGGTTTTCAGAATGGAGGTAACAAGTTATGACCAGAGTTAAGCAATCTCCACTTTTTTTCTAGTCTTAAAATTTCTAAATTTAATAGCCGTGTTTTCTACAATGCAAATACTAACTGTATGTTACAAATTAAAGTAAGCCCCAAAATTTTGATCTAGTTTTTATCTTCACAAACTCAATAATAAAAGCAGTTTTGCTTTCTCCTTGATGTATATAGCATAATTAATTCCAATCACTTGATCTTATCCAAAAGGCTGAGAAGTGATAATTCCTATCTAGAACACCTGAAAGAAAATAAATAATAATGACTCTTTTAAAAATCACCTTGGAGGAAATAGCTGCCTTTTCTTGATCAAAATTTTTATACTTTTTTCCTGCATCTTGTTCTGCTGATACACTTTCTGAATTTTCTGATGAAATTAGTCGCTTTCTTCCTTGCTGTGTCACATTTACTGGAGTTTCATCTTTATAGATTCCTTCTTTTCCACTTTCCTGGATTATGTTTTTATCTGAAAGACATACAAACACACACATATAAAGAAAAAGAAGAAACTTATCTTCTGTACCTTTAAATGTCAATACTCCATTATCCACCCCCTCCACAAAAAAAAAAAAAAAAAATCAGGATAAAAGAACACCACAGCTCACATCTGTAATCCTAACTACCAGGAGGCAGAGATCGGGAGGATCGAGGTTTTAAGCCAGCCCAGGCAAATAGTTTGCAAGACCCTGTCTCAAAAAAACCCTTCACAAAAATAGGGCTGATGGACTGGCCCAAGGTGTAGGCTCTGTTCAAGCCCCAGTAGTGCAAAAGAAAAAAAGAAGAAAGAAAGAAAAAAAAGAAAAGAAGACCTAAATTAATGCAAAGTTGTACACTTCTGAAAGAATATGTAAAGTATACTTCAATAATTCAGATTTTTAATAAAACATAGTAAAGTACTACTACATACTTAAGAAATAGCTAAAATTTAAAAGACTACAACACTATAGGAGAGTGAATATGTGGAGTAACTAGAACTCTCTCATATATTTCTAGGGCCTATGTAATGGTACAACTGCTTTGTAAAAAAGAACATGTATCTAATCACTGATTTAGCAGTTTCACTGTTCCATGATTATTTAAGACAAATTAAAACATGTCTACAAATGTACTTGGATAAGAATACTTATTGAAGCTTTTTTCACAATAACATCAAACTGAAAACAATCCAAATGTCCATTAATAGGGTAGTGAATAAACAATCTGATAGTCAATAACAGAATACTCTTTAAAATAAAAAATATATTTTATATATAAAAAGTATAAATGAGTCTTAAGAAACTTGGCTGAGAAAAGTAAGTTAGACACAAAAGACTGCAATAAGTAATAATGGAATAAGAAACTCAGAATATTGTTCGGGTTATGTTTTGTTTTGTCCTTTTGTTTTTTATAGTACTAGGGACTTAACCCAGGGCTTTGCACATGTTAGGCAAGTGCTCTACCAGTGAAGCCACACTCCCAGCCTACACTGTTAATCATTAAAGCTATGTAATGGGTGTGGAGATTAATCATTCCTTTTTCTTTTATTTAAAAATTTTTCACAATGAAAATTAAAAAGACAATGTTTAAAGTTTGTAAGGTTTCCCATTTTCCTATTTCATCAGTTTTTATATTCTGTAGAAAAATCCTTGAAAAGTACTTTGATAGCTGAAACAACCCAAAGCAACAGAGCCAACAGATCATGGACTGAAATCCCCAAAACTGTGAGCCAAAATAGGCCTTATCTCTCTATAAACTGATTAGTGCAGGCATTTGTTAGAGTCATGAAAAGCTGACTATCATTCTCATGCTCACTACAGCATTATTCACAACGGTCAAGATAAAGAAGCAATCTATGTGTCATCAACAGATGAATAGATAAAGAAACATGGTTTGTGTGTGTTTATCTATGTATCTATGTAGATACATACAATTTTAGGTGTAACCTCTTACTGATATAGGAGCTAGCATAATTATGTCTTCTGCTAGGTATCCCTGTTGTTTTAAGATTTTTTAAATGTTTAGTAACTGTCTTACTCAGGCAAAATTATATATATATATATATATATATAATGCATAATTTTAATATGCACAATGGAATACTATATAGCCTTTAAAAGGAGGAAGTTCTGTTATGTGCTACAACTTGGAACTAGAGGGCATTACATTAATTGAAATAAGTCAGGCACAGAAAGATAACACTACCTATGATATCACATATATGTGAAATCTAAAAACATTGGTCTTATAGAGAGTAGAAAAGTAGTTATCAGAGGTTGACAAGAAGGGACGGAGACAGAAAAAGAGGAGATGCTGATCAAAGGGTACAAAGTTTCTGTCAGACTGGCAGAGTAAGTTTTAGTGACCTACTGTACTGCCTGGTGACCACAGGTTATAAGGTATTGTTTTTCAATATTGCTAAAATAGATTTTTAATATTCTTTCCACAAAAATTTAAGTTGGTGAGGTGATAGATATATTAATTAAATCTTTCAAAATATTACCTTGTATTCCATATATATTACTTTGCCAATTAAAATAAATAAGAAATGCTATATAGCAGAACTGGAGGAATTTAAAAACTATTTACATAGGTTTTTGACTAAGTTTTGCATATGTATATTAGAAATGCAATCACTTCCTTCCTGATAACACGTTCTTAGAAAACCTCAATCTGGAGGGCCTGGCTCAAAGTGGGCCAGACTGATTCTCTTGCCTGAAATTTACAATTCAGAAAACACAGCTTCCCAGTAACTAGTTGGTAGTGAGGGCTTAAGGAGAGAAGAGTTAGGCCCATACCAGAAGTTAGGTAAGCTAAAGCCCTGTGCAAAGTCATAGGAAAACAGAAAGCATCAGCCTCTGCTACTAAGAGAGAGAAACAAGAGAGGTCTCTGGACAGAGAAGGAAAAGGGAGGTACTGCCTGATCACCATCTCCCATGAGACCTGTTACATACTTCCTGTACTTGAATTTGCAGAGACAACTTGACTAACATTGTAAGTTCTCCTTTAATTAAATTAGTCTGAATAAGTTCTGTTACTTCCCAATAAATGAAGAATTTCCCAAATATGACAATTAGTAAACATTTTTAAAATCTTGAAACAACAGGAATTCCTATTAGGAGAATCATGGTGATATCTGCCATATGGCCATATCAGTAAAGTTGCACTAGGACAGAGGTCAAATCTTTGAATCTCCCAGCACAAATATTGTGCATCTGGCATTTTTTAATGAAATTAACTTTAAGTGCTCTTATTGTGCTTCCCTTTTCACTAACAGGTTCATTTGAAAATCTATATTAATATTATAAGTTTGACAATAAGATAAAAGAGCTTTTTAAATGAAAAAAGTCACCAGGATGGTGTTTGATAAATGGCATAAAGTAACAGATTATTTTTTTAATTAGAATTCAGGTACACATCTAAAAAATTCTTAGGCTGGTAGGAATAATGATTCATCCCTGTGATACTAGCATTTGGGAGACCAAGATAGGAGGATGCCGAGTTCAAGGCCAGCTTGGGGTACTTAGAAAGACCTTGTCCAAATAAATAAATAAGTCTTAGGCTAAGCTATACCACACACAATACTACTCTATATTTGTTCAGAAAAAACTTTTAAATTCTGCTAATGTTTTCTTGAAAGTCATCGTAAGCAGAAACAAAGACCTACCTCCACTGATGACAGATGCTGAAAGGTCTTTATCACTTAAATTTTCTACTAACATCCAAGCTGGAAGGATTCTTTTCCTCTGGGTAGGGTTTGACTGTTGCTTGCTAAAGTCTGTACATTCACCTATAAAAGACTAAAGAGGGCACCTATAAATTCATTCCTTAAGATAACTATGCATCCTTAATGAATTTGTAAATTTATTTTTACTTTGCAGAAAACTACCACTGAAATATTCATCTCCTACTGTGGACTGAGACTTTCTTAAGTATTTTTTATTTTTTGGTGGTACTGGGATTTAAACTTAGGGCCTTGCACTTACTAGGCAAGTGCTCTATCACTTGAGCCACATCTCCAGCCAAGACAGTTAAATTTCTTAAACTCATTAGATCTACTAGTTGAAATGTTAGCCCAGTGTGATATTCTTGAGAGCTTTACTTTGAAACAACAAAAGCAGATCAACACCACCAAGACTTATGATATGCCTTATTTTAGCTGTCTTTTCTCTCCTTAATATAATTTGAAGAACGTGTTGTAAGTGGATGGGATCTTGTTTCTCACCACACTATCTGTGGTAGTAGTCTGGGTCTTGGTTACTTCTGTGCTTCTTTCTGGCTGTGAGGCACCAGTTGTCTTATCAGGTAAATTAATCACAGAAGACTCTGATGTTTCATTTATTATATTGTCTTCATCAAGCATTTGACTGTTTCTATAACATAAAATAGAAACGTTCTTTTTAATCATTAAAAACACTTCTGCTGGCAACCAAGTCATAGTAAATGTGATTCTTTTAAGTATATCTGACTGGGGAGTTATGCTCTTTTTCTCAAACTTAGCAAAAACAAAAAAACAGATTATAGTATAATAGAATAAAATACACAGATTAGAATATGTTCTTCATCTTTTGTCACATATATTGCCACAAAATACATCAATCTTTCCAAGTCAGGGGCCTAGAAGCCACAGAAGTTTATAAGATATGTGGCTTCTCTCAAGGCTAAAGAGCTATTTACTTACTCAATGTTTGCCCAGATAAAAGTCAAGATCACCACCTTGTATCTAAAGGCATAATGTAAACTACAAGAACATCAGATAATCTAGTTAGGCTGTCAGAGGAAAAATTAATAAAGTCCTGATTTCAGGTTTACACACAGCTGCTACCAGAATTCTGTCTAGTAACTCCCATTTGTAAAATCTCATACCTGCACCATGACTAGAAGCTAAAAGTTCTGGCACAGAAGAATCCATGGTGACATGTTTACACATACTTGCAGAACTAATGATCTCGTACTCTCTGCAAAGTGCAATAGCATCAATCTAAGTCGTTGGTTCATTATCAAAAAGGCATATGTCGTGCTTCAATTTAAATAATATCCTTAAAAAAGGTAAAGCTACATGGACAGAAATCACATCAGTGGTTGCCACGTATTGGGGATGCAGTGCAAGGACTATGAAGAGGTATGAGAGAAATTTTGGGGGCAATGGAAATGTTTTATATCTCATTATCATGATTATATATATATAATATATATATTTCTCAAAGTACATTGAGTTGTACAATTTAAAAAGGGTCAATTCTACTATGTGTAAATGGTCCTCAACAATATGAATTTTTAAAAAACCTGAAGATACAAGATTTTAGAATTTTAAATTATTATTATTATTGTACTTGGGTACATTGTGAAATTTACAAAGTGCTTATAATACATCTTAGTTAAATTCATCCCCTCCATCATTCTCCTTTATCCCTCCTCCCACACTCTTAGAATTGTTTCAACAGGTCTCATTTTTCCATTTTCATACATGAGTACTTAATATTTTCATCACATTCACCTTCCTACACCTTTTCCTTATGTCCTTCCCTTCCCACTGGTAGCAACCCCCAGACAGGATCTGTTTTTACCTTCCTGTCCTCCTTTAAAAAAAAAAACAGACATTTTTGTTTAAGACATCTATACAGGGAGTTTCATTATGACATTTCCAAGTATCTATGTATTATATTCCAAATTGCTTCACTCCCTCCATTTTTCTCCGTTCTACCTTAGTCTGCTTCTTATGGTGATCTCAATAGGTTAGAAACTCTGTATTTTTATAGGAATAATATCTCTGAAAGGTAGAGTTGAACTTCACTGGCAGGAATCATATTCCGTTCTAGGAATGTGTTTATCTGCTCAACAGCTGGCGAACATTTGTGATGTTTCCATTTTTTGGCTATTAAAATAATATTGCTGTGAACAGCCATGTATAAGTCATTGTGTGGACATATGTTTTCAATTCTTTTGGGTATAAACCTAGAAGGAGAATTGCTGTACCACATAGTTGTTTTATGTTTGAAATCCTGAAGAACTATCAGAACATGTTCTAAGAAGAATGCACCACTTTACAATACCACCCCAAATTATAAGAGTTCCAGTTTTGGATAGAGTATTAACACACAAAAATCAATAATGTGATACTTATATACGATAATGGAAAAATGAGACCTGTTAAAACTATTTTAGGAATGGGGGTAGAGGGGATAAAGGAGAATAATGGAGAGGGTAAATTCAGCTAGGGTATATTGTAAGAACTTTGGTAAATGTCACAATGTACCTCCAGTACAACAATAATTTTTTTAAAAAAAGAAGGAAAAAATAAAAAAAAGAGCGCCAGTTTCTTTCCATCTTCATCAATATCTGTTAATGCCTTTTTTAATCAGAACACAGGACATGGTACCTCATTAGGGTTTTTTACTTGAATTTCCCTATGACTAGTGATGTTAATCATATTTTCATGTTCTTATTAAGAAATATCTGTTTAAATCAGTTATACAGTTTTTAATTGGATTATCTTTGCATTATTGAGTTGTAAGAAATGTTTAGATATTCTAGATATGTCCGTTATGAGACATATGACTTACAAATACTTCTCATTCTGTTTGTTAGCTTTTTACTTTCTTGACAGCATCCTTAGAAGCATGGAAATTTTTTTAATGTTACGGATTTCAACTCATCTACTTGTTTTTTGTTTGCTGTGTTTTTGGTGTTATATCTAAAAAACACATTACCTAGTGCAAAAGATGGCAAAGATTTATACCAATGCTTTTTGCTTTATATTTAGCTTTCTGATCAGTTTTAATTTTTATATGATTTAGGTAAAAGTCTACTTTCATTCTTTTACATGTGGATATCTAGTTGTTCTAGCACTATTTTGGATAATTCATTTTCCTCATTTAATTAGTTGTGGCAATCCTCTCAAAACTCAAAAGACCATAAATGTAAGGGTTTATTTTTGGTCTCTCAATTCTATTCCATTGATCTATTAAGTCTGTCTTTATGCCAATTCCATTCTGCCTTGATTACTATAGCTTTGTAGAGATTTAGAAATTCAGAAGTATGAATTCTCCAACATAATCCTTCCTTTTTTTAAAGATTGTTTTGGCAATTAACTTATTCTTAAGCCTTCAAAATACATTATAAATTATGTTTAAGTAGTTACGTATTTTTGCATCTTTAATATAAAATATGCTATTAATATGAATGAGCTAGATCTAAAACTAAGTTTTAAAATAGTTATAAGTAAATTAAATTTTTATTGTCATGCTACACTGGTATTTTCATTGCTTTATTTAAAATGGAGAACAAGGAGGGCAGAACTGGCCCTGTCTAGAGGGATGGCACCAGTGGCAGGGGGGAAGATGTGGGGAAAAGGTGTAGGAGAGTGAACATGGTACAAATACTGTGTACATGTGTATGTAAATGGAAAAAGAGACCTGTTGAAACTATCCCAGGAATGGGGGGAATGTGGTTAAAGGAGAATGATAGAGGGGGTGAATTCAAGTATGATATATTTGATATATTGTAAGACCTTTTGTAAATACCACAATGTACCCCAGCACAATTAAAAAAAAAAACCAAAAAAAAATTAGTGATTAAAATTAGTAACTTAATTTATATTGAATCTAAGTACCAACATCTTTAACAATTTGATAAAAATTTAATTCAATATGACAAAAAAATTTCTTTTCCTTTCCTTAAGAGTGCCTTAAAGAAAATCTCCCTAGAAAAACAATGTCATATATCCTAATTGGCAATGAAGTTCAGCTATGAAAACAATATCTTATACTTATCACAATATCACTCAATTTGATATTCTCAAATATTTCATTCATGTATTCAAGAAATCAACACTTACTAAGCAAGCACCCACTATTGGAGATATAACAGGAATACAAAAATAACACTGTTGCTTCAATATAAAATGTTGTCATTTAATTACCTAAATGTAAAATCAAATATTTTTTTCTCACTTGGTTTTCTCTTTAATTTCTCAAAACAAAGTGTAAGTTTGGGTATTTCTTTTTATTTATTTATGTTTTTGGTAGAACTGCTGTTAAACTCAGGGCCTCATGCTTGCTAGGCAGGCACTCTTACTGCTTGAGCCACTTCACCAGCTCTTTTTTATAATGGGATTTTTCAAGATAGGGTCTTGTGAACTATTTGCCCTAAGTTGACTTTGAACCTCAATCCTCCTGATGTCTGCCTCCTGAGTAGCTAAGATTACAAGTGTGAGCCACTGGCACCCAGCACTTTTCTAGTATTTTTAAATTTTTAAAAATATTTCAACATATAGAACTATATGGAGAATATTCTACCTACCTGTCTATAAATATGAATAATTATGTATCTTCCACCCCAAAAGAAACATTCATATTTTTCTCCATATTAATTGCAAATATAATTAAAGCCCAACCTGTACTGAGCTTCAAACGTTTTTCTCTACCTCCTATTCTTTCCCTAAAAGTATGGAATTTATAGCCAGAATTTAATGCTTTTTATTACTATGCATGTCTTTATTAATTTATTATATGTATGTATAAATTCATTATTTGATAGGAATAGTATATCCTTAAACATTTGTAAATGTTTGTTGTTTTATCCAGATTTTAATCTGGAGCTCTCTCTAGTTCATTCTTTCATTCCAGTATAGAATTTATGAAACTTATTAGTCATTCTCCAGGTATTTTCACAATTCAAGTTGAGCACTCTCATACAGCAGGTGGCAGTCTGTAGAGCACAGCTCTGGGAATAGCTGATGTGAATTTGGATTCTACTTTGCATGTATAGCTCTGTGACTTTGGACATGTCTCAAGCCTTCTATGTCTGTCTTCATCTGTGACACAAGAATATTAACAGTACCTATTTCCATAGAGATTGTTAGGACAATTTAAAAGTTCATACATGTAAAGTTTATACAGTAGTATAACAGTGGCCACTCCATTGGGAGTTGTCCTTGGCAATTACTTTTGCTTCCCCTCCCTTTGCCTCAAATTCTAAATTCTAAAGAAAAACACCACCTAAATGATTAAGATGTTGGCAGCTAAACAATCTTTCTTTAGAACCCAGAATACCTGGTACTTTTCAGATAACATCAGAATATATAATGCCCACCCTTATTCTTTAGCCCTGTGCATCAACTAACACAAAGCATGTAAAATATTGAAATATCGAACTTGTAGAAAATTAACATGCCCACCTTTGTTATTTGCAACAAGCCTATTTCAACATAAACGTCTGAGTTTATGCTGATGAGGGGACTTTTGGAGCCCCAAAACATGGGGTGGTAGGGAAGGTGGCTTCTGGAGAACCAATCATATGATTACAGGATTAGAGCTTCTACCCCACCCTACCCCACCCCTGACTTCCAAGGAAATGTAAAGTTTCCAGATTTTTGAAAAAGGTGTGTGATTCTAAGGAGGTTTGTTACAACACCACCAACAAAAATATTTCTTTACATCCCTCATATCAGCAGCTGGTGAAAAACAGCATGCCTTATCATGTATAAGAGAAAAAAGGAAAGGAATATTCGGTTAATGAATTTCCATTAGCTAAAATAAAAAATAATTTCCTATTTACTATTAAAATATTTTAGATATAACTCCTGTATGTATATATCTTAAGTGTGTAATTTGATTAGTTTTGACAAATGAATACACCCACATAACATGCACCCTTATCAATACTCTGAATATGTCCAACAGCACACAAAATTCCCTTGGGCCTCTTCCCTTGGAAATAACCTTTGATTAAATTTCTATCAGTATAGGTTAGTTTGCTTATTATAGAACTTAATATAAATGTAACTAATAATAGGTAATGTTTTGTGATTTGCTTCTTTTTTTGGATAGATTCCTCAGGATTTTCTAAATATGTAATCATGTTCTCTGCAAATAAACACAATTTTACTTTTTTCTTTCCATAAATTGTATTTTTATTTGTTTCCAATCTTTCAATAGCTCATTAATTTTTTTATAAGAAGTTTTCTTTCCCTAGTTCTCTCAGAGTTTTATTTATAAATCATGATCATATGTTGAATTTTATCAAAATGTCTTTTGAGCATCTATTCAAAAGATAGATTGTTTGTTTTTCTCCAATGCTGGGGACCAAGCATAGGGCCTTACTACACATGTTAGGCAAGTGCTGTACCACTGAGTTACACCCTAGCCAAAATGATAGTTCTTTAATCTATTATAATGAGTTGTTTTGAATGATATGGGGGGGGGGTTGGGGTGGCACTGGGGTTTGAACTCGGCTTCATGCTTGCAAAGCAGGCACTCTACTGCTTGAGCCACACCTCTAGTTCATTTTGCATTGGTTATTTTGGAAATGGGGGTCTCAGGAAATATATGCTGGCCTAGAACTCCAAACCTCCCAATCTCAGCCTCCCCAGTAGCTAGGATTACAGGTATGAGCCACTGGTTCCAGGCTCTTTGATTAATTTTTATACAATAAACCAATCTTGCATTTCTTGGACAAGCCTTGTCAGTGTGTACTACCCTTTTCATATACTATTGAATTTGATTTGTAAATATTTTGTTATAAGGAACATTGGTCCATACATTTTTTTCTTTTAATGTCTTGCCTGATTTGTATCATGATTATGGAACCTTCATAGAATGAGTTACAAGTGTATACTCTTCTATTTTTGAAAAAACAGTACAATAGTGGCATTATTTCTCCCTCAAAAGTTTAACAAAATTCATTGACGTTTCTTGTAAGATATTCTTAAATTACTAATTCAACTTTTCAATGGGTATAGAATTCATCGATTTTTATTTCTTCCTTTATCAGTTTTAGTAAGTTGTGTCTTTTAAGAAATGTAACCATTCATTTAAACTGTGAAATTTATTGACATAATTTTAAATAATATTTCTTCATTATTTTTTAAGCTCTGCAGTATCAAAAATGATATCCTTTCTTGTATACCTGATATTGATAATTTGTGCTTCCTCACTTTTTATTTTTTCCTTATAAACCTAATTAAGATTTTACCAGCTGGATGCCAATGGTTAATGCCTGTAATCATGACTGTTTTGGAGGCAGAAATCAGAAGGATCATGGTTCAAAGCCAGCCTGGACAAAATAGTTCATGAAACCCTATTTCAAAAATACCTAACACAAAAAAGGGCCGGTGGGGTTGCTCAAGTGGTAAAGCGCCTGCCTAGCAAGTGTGAGGCTCTGAGTTTAAACCCCAGTACCACCAGAAAAAAAAAAAAAAAAAAAGATTACCCAACTTTATTAACTTTTTCAAAGAACCAATTTATGGCTTTACTGGTCTTTTTATGCCTATTTTCTATTTCATGGACTTGTGGTCTTCTTTAATTTTCTTTTCTTTTTTTCTATTTAATTTGGGACTTATTTGCCCCTTATGGCCTACTTTTTTAAAGAAGGATCACAGGTCATTAGCTTTATAGCTTTCTTCTGTTTCCAATATAATCATTCAATTACTAATTTCCCTCTAAGGACTAATTTAACTGCATCTCACAAATTTTTATGCTGTTGGTATCATTCTGTTCAAAATGCTTTCTCATTTTTCCCTGTGAATTCTCACTGACCTAGGAATTACTTAAACATGTGTTAACTTAAAAATATATGAATATTTTTCCAGATAGTTTACTGTCCCTTATTTCTGATTTAATACCATTGCAATTAGAAAACATACTCTGTGTAATTCTGTCCATCTACATTGCCAGGTATAGTTTATACATTCTGTAATTTAAAACCTGAAACAAATCAAATAATCTTCTAACAATTGGCTCAAAAAACAAAAGCATGGATTTTAACTTTATTCCAGATGTTAATATGTTTATTCTAATACCACTTATTTTCCCAATTCTATATTTTCTGATATTTTTATAAGAAACTGGAGTTATATGAGTATGGTCTGAGTCACAAATTGATACCTTAAAATTTAGAAAGCTAAAAAATGAAGAAAATGTAGTCCATTTCAAATTAACTATACTTGGTACTGCTGGGTAGAAAATATATTCTGAATACAAAGATAGAAGATACCACATATTGGAGCAATCACTAATAAGGCCTAATAAGTTTCCAAAGTCAATTGTTATCTAGAAATGCACACATGTACTACACACACACACACGCAAAATGATGTAGCTACAAATCCAGTATAGTTTGAGACTAGAATGGTTTCCACTGAAGCATGTGTGATGGTTGAGGAATTAGATTACTAATATCATTACTTACTCTTATTTTACCTGTCAAACACTTACCTTAATGTACAGTCATTTTCCATTTTGGAATGTGTAGAGAAAACATGGAAGATGTACTTGTTGGCTAACAAAGAAAAACTATCTCCAGGATGCAGCCAATGCCATACATTTGTCTTCATTGGTAAGAGCTGGCTCTTCTTAGAAGACTGATAAAAACATGGATTTGTATGTATCTAACCAATAAAAAAGAATATAGTGATGTTGCAACTCAAAATTATGACAAAATACAACTAATTATAAAATGATCCAGAATTTTGGTATCAAAATAACTTAAGTCAAACTTACATGCTAGATGTTTAATGAACTTGGCATAATTATTTATACATAAATGAAGAAAAGCTATACCTCCCATTTCTCCAGGAATCCAAGAAAAAAGCAGTTATCAATTAACTGGTTAAAAGATTTTTATTGACAAACTGGACACCAGGATGAGACACATGGAAAATAATTCTCAATTTTTATTTCCAAAATGCACTAATTCCTTGACAATGGCTAGCTTCTTTCCACTTACTTTCTCCTAATTATTTCTTAACACAATTTAAAAATGAGAAGCTATGAGAAAGGAGATTCTATTTATATAGGAGAGACTAGACCTAAGAGCAAAAGTGACATTCTAAGCAAGTTATGGGCTGATTCTTTAACTTAAACCTAAATACATATTAAATAAGTAATAAAAAAATTGATGTCAAACTACATACACTCCCAAGTAAAATGTCACACATACATGAAGTCCAAAAAAGTTGTAAAGTAGGGAAAAATCAAGCAATATTAACAAGCAAAAAGGGAGAAAACATAAACATAAAAATTAGAATTAGGGATTCTAAGATGGCGGCTAGAGGGAGGAAGCAGAAAGCGAGCCTCCTATAGTGAAATCTTGGAGAGACGCTGGAGACACACTTTGCAGGCATAATCACCGAGAAAAGGCATAACTTTGACCCCTCCACACCTCCAGCTGGCGCAGAAAATCTCCACTTCACGTTAAACAGAGAAATAAGGAGGGCCCCCGGCTGTCAGTTGCCGGCGCCCAGACGGCTTGGGAAGACACAGACCAGGTGAGCTTCGCGGTACCACGGTAGCCCCACAGACAAGCCTGGGCCAGAGCAGCATAGCCCGCTGGACAGACTGACCAGCGAAACTGAGTAATAAGCAATAAGAGCAATAAAGACACGCAGGAAAGAGGGTGGGGCGCACTGAGCGCTGAAGATTGGGGGAAGGGAATCCTTCCCAGGACTGTAAATAAATAAGCCGGGCGGGCCCAGCAACCAGGAGCCGGGAAGCTTGTAAGAGTGGCGGAGGGAGGAAAACTCCACAGGAGAGGAGGGAAGACACACTTCCCACGTGAACTGTAAATAAACACGCAGGCCTGACAATGTGGGTGCAGTGTCACCTTTCCCAGTGCTTGGAAAGGGGAAAGCTGTAGCAGAGGCCCCTGCACAGGAGAAATCTGAACAAACAAAGCCTGCGGTACCAGGTGAGTCCTAAGCTCACCCCAGAGATCTGCATAAACAATGCCTCCAGCAACAGCAGGCTGACAGCAGCAGGCAGGCAATCCACAGCTGCAGATTCCATTCTCAGAACTGTCTCCAGACTCTTTTTTTTCTTTTTCTCCCTACCTTTGATGAGAGAACAACCGAATTACACCTGCAAGCTGAAAAACTTACTGAAACTGTATTGCATTTGAACTTGGGACACTAGGTGGGTTTGTGTCTGTGTGTGTGTGTGTGTGTGTGTGTGTGTGTGTGTGTATAGTTTTGTTCTACTTTATGCGTCCCCTTTGATGAGACAACTACAGAACAACATCTGAGGCACCATCTCCAGGATTGGAGAATGAGACGGACACCCAAATTATTAAGACGGAAACTTCATTGCATTTGAACTTGGAGGGTTTTTTGGGTTTTTTTAAAATTTTCTATTTTCCACTTTATTTTAATTCATTTTTAATATATAGATATTACTTTCATTTACTTATTTTTTATTTTTATTCCTATCTTAACTTTTTTTTATTTCTGATTTTCAATCCTATCTCTGTCCTTCTAATGTCTGTTTAGCTTACTGTCAATTAGTACACCAATGCTCCATGTTTATACCTTTGAAACTTTCTTGTCTGAAACCTTGTTCTGCTTTCTCCCTCTTGTCTGTGTATTTTTTCCCCTTTTCTTTAACTTCTTGCTTTCCATCTCAGCTCACCCTTCCATTCTAAATATTACCATTGTTATTATTACAAGCTAGAAAATACTTAATTGCACACAGTACAGGGACAGTAACAACACCAAAGTCAATGACAGGAAGACAGAAAAAACAGGGAAACCAGTTTCCCCACAGCAAAAGATTAGTACAGGAACCAGAGGGGAATGAAGAAAACAGAAACTCAGATCCAAACTCCAACAAAATGAAGATAAACTTTGCCAAAGGACCCAATGAAGTCCACAGAATAATTTAAAAGAAGACATACTACAGGTACTCAATGAGAATTTTATAGAGATGATACTGGATAGGGTCAACCAAAATGTACAGGAGACACTCAAGAAATTCCAAGACAACAAAAATAGAGAATTTGAAAAAGCAAAAGAAGAAATAAAGGAAACCATAGAAGCACTGTATAAACACCAAAGTGAAAGAGAGAACACAATGAATAAACAGATAAATGAACTCAGGACAAAAATAGACAACATTAAAGAGGAAAACAGCCAGGATATGGAAAACCTCAGAAAAAAGAATGAAACAGAACTGCAAAACAAAACGGAAGGCCAATCCAGCAGAATAGAACAAACAGAAGACAGAATCTCAGAACTTGAAGATGAAACGGTAATTAAAGGAAAAACTGAAGAACTATTAATTAAACAACTCAAGACCTGTGAAAAGAAAATGCAAGAACTCACTGACTCCATCAAAAGACCAAACTTGAGAATCATGGGCATCAAAGAAGGAGAAGAGGTGCAAGCAAAGGGAATGCGTAATATATTCAACAAAATAATAACGGAAAATTTCCCAAATCTAGAGAAAGATATTCCCGTACAGATGCAAGAGGCCTCCAGGACACCAAACAGACCAGATCAAAATAGAACTACCCCACGACATATCATAATTAAAACAAGTTCAGAAACTAAGGAAAGAATACTGAAGGCTGTAAGAGAGAAAAAACAAGTAACATACAAAGGCAAACCCATCAAAACCACAGCAGACTTCTCAACAGAAACATTAAAAGGAAGAAGAGCATGGGGTGAGATCTTCTGGGCACTGAATGAAAATAACTTCAACCCCAGAATACTCTACCCAGCAAAACTATCATTCAAAATAGATGGAGCAATAAAAGTCTTCCATGATAAGCAGAAACTAAAACAATATGTGACCACAAAGCCACCACTACAAAAGATTCTGCAAGGGATTCTGCATGCAGAAAGTGAAACCCAACTTAACCATGAAAAGACAGGCAGCACCAAACCACAGGAAAAGAAAAAGCAAGACAGTAGAGAGTAACCTCAACTTAGGTACACAAATCAAACCTTCAAACAACTAAGACAACTAAATGACAGGAATCACCACATACCTATCAGTACTAACGCCTAATGTTAACGGACTTAATTCACCCATCAAAAGGCACCGCTTGACGAAATGGATTAAAAAGGAAGATCCAACAACTTGTTGCTTACAGGAGACCTATCTCATCAACAGAAATAAGCATAGGCTTAGGATGAAAGGCTGGAAGAAGATTTACCAAGCCAATGGCCCCCGAAAACAGGCAGGAGTAGCAATACTTATCTCTGACAAAGTAGACTTCAAACCTACATTGATCAAACGAGATAAAGAAGGACATTCCATACTAATAAAAGGGGAAATAGACCAAAAGGAAATAATAATCATCAATCTGTATGCACCCAATGTCAACGCACCCAATTTCATCAAACATACCCTGAAAGACCTAAAAGCATATATAAACACCAACACAGTGGTTGCGGGAGACTTTAACACCCCATTATCATCAAAAGATAGGTCATCCAAACAAAAAAATCAATAAAGAAATCCAAGATCTAAAATATGCAATAGATCAAATGGACCTAGTTGATGTCTACAGAACATTTCATCCAACTTCTACACAATATACATTCTTCTCACCAGCCCGTGGAACCTTCTCCAAAATAGATCATATCCTAGGGCACAAAGCAAGTCTCAGCATATATAAGAAAATAGAAATTATACCGTGCATACTATCTGATCACAATGCAGTAAAAGTAGAACTCAACAACAAAAGTAAAGACAAAAAACATGCAAACAGCTGGAAACTAAATAACTCATTGCTTAATGAAGAATGGATCATCGATGCAATAAAAGAGGAAATTAAAAAGTTCCTGGAAGGCAATGAAAATGAAAACACAACCTACCGGAACCTATGGGACACAGCTAAGGCAGTCCTGAGAGGAAAGTTTATAGCCATGAGTGCATAGATTAAAAAGACTGAAAGATCCCAAATCAATGACCTAATGATACATCTCAAACTCCTAGAAAAACAAGAACAAGCAAATCCCAAAACAAATAGAAGGAGAGAAATAATAAAAATAAGAGCTGAAATCAACGAAATAGAAACCAAAGAAACCATACAAAGAATTAATGAAACAAAAAGTTGGTTCTTTAAAAAACTAAACAAGATAAATAGACCCCTGGCAAACCTGACTAAAATGAGGAGAGAAAAAAACCCAAATTAGTAGAATCAGGAATGCAAAAGAGGAGATAACAACAAATACCATGGAAGTTCAGGAAATCATCAGAGACTACTTTGAGAACCTATATTCAAATAAATTTGAAAATTTTAAAGAAATAGACAGATTTCTAGATACATATGATCATCGAAAACTGAACCAAGAGGAAATTAATCACCCACCTGAATAGACCTATAACACAAAATGAAATTGAAGCAGCAATCAAGAGTCTCCCCAAAAAGAAAAGTCCAGGACCTGATGGATCCTTAAAGAACTGATACCAACCCTCCTTAAACTGTTCCACGAAATAGAAAGGGAAGGAAAATTGCCTAACACATTTTATGAAGCCAGTATTACACTTATCCCAAAACCAGGCAAAGACACCTCCAAAAAGGAGAACTATAGGCCAATCTCCTTAATGAACACAGACGCAAAAATCCTCAACAAAATAATGGCAAACCGAATTCAACAACACATCAAAAAGATTGTTCACCACGACCAAGTAGGCTTCATCCCAGGTATGCAGGGGTGGTTCAACGTACAAAAATCAAAAAATGTAATAAACCACATTAACAGAAGCAAAGACAAAAACCACTTGATCATCTCGATAGATGCAGAAAAAGCCTTTGATAAGATCCAACATCATTTCATGATAAAAGCTCTAAGAAAACTAGGAATAGAAGGAAAGTACCTCAACATTAAAAAGCTATATATGACAAACCTACAGCCAGCACTATACTTAACAGAGAAAAACTGAAACCATTCCCTCTAAAATAAGGAACCAGACAAGGATGCCCACTATCTCCACTCCTATTCAACATAGTACTGGAATTCCTAGCCAGAGCAATTAGGCAAGAAGAAGGAATAAAAGGAATACAAATAGGTAAAGAAACTGTCAAAATATCTCTATTTGTAGACAACATGATCCTATACCTTAAAGACCCAAAAAACTCTACTCAGAAGCTTCTAGACATCATCAATAGCTGTAGCAAGGTAGCAGGATATAAAATCAACATAAAAAATCATTAGCATTTCTATACACTAACAATGAGCAAACTGAAAAAGAATGTATGAAAACAATTCCATGTACAATAGCCTCAAAAAAAATCAAATACCTAGGTGTAAACCTAACAAAAGATGTGAAAGACCTCTACAAGGAAAACTATACACTTCTGAAGAAAGAGATTGAGGAAGACTATAGACAGTGGAGAGATCTCCCATGCTCGTGTATTGGTAGAATCAACATAGTAAAAATGTCGATACTCCCAAAAGTAATCTACATGTTTAATGCAATTCCCATCAAAATTCCAATGACATTCATTAAAGAGATTGAAAAATCTACTGTTAAATTTATATGGAGACACAAGAGGCCACGAATAGCCAAGGCAATACTCAGTCAAAAGAACAATGGAGGAGGTATCACAATACCTGACTTCAAACTATATTACAAAGCAATAACAATAAAAACAGCATGGTACTGGCACAAAAACAGACATGAAGACCAGTGGAACAGAATAGAGGACCCAGATATGAAGCCACACAACTATAACCAACTTGTCTTTGACAAAGGAGCTAAAAATATACGATGAAGAAAAGACAGCCTCTTCAACAAAAACTGCTGGGAAAACTGGTTAGCAGTCTGCAAAAAACTGAAACTAGATCCATGTATATCACCCTATACCAAGATTAACTCAAAATGGATCAAGGATCTTAATATCAAACCACAAACTCTAAAGTTGATACAAGAAAGAGTAGGAAATACTCTGGAGTTAGTAGGTATAGGTAAGAACTTTCTCAACGAAACCCCAGCAGCACAGCAACTAAGAGATAGCATAGATAAATGGGACGTCATAAAGCTAAAAAGCTTCTGTTCATCAAAAGAAATGGTCTCTAAACTGAAGAGAACACCCACAGAGTGGGTAAAAATATTTGCCAACTATACATCGACAAAGGACTGATAACCAGAATATATAGGGAACTTAAAAAACTAAATTCTCCCAAAACTAATGAACCAATAAAGAAATGTGCAAGTGAACTAAACAGAACTTTCTCAAAAGAAGAAATTCAAATGGCCAAAAAACACATGAAAAAATGCTCACCATCCCTAGCAATAAAGGGAATGCAAATTAAAACCACGCTAAGATTCCACCTCACCCCTGTTAGAATAGCCATCATCAGCAACACCAGCAACAACAGGTGTTGGCGAGGATGCGGGGGAAAAAGGAACCCTCTTACACTGTTGGTGGGAATGTAAACTAGTACAACCACTCTGGAAAAAAATTTGGAGGTTACTTAAAAAGCTAGACATTGATCTACCATTTGATCCAGCAATACCACTCTCGGGGATATACCCAAAAGACTGTGACACAGGTTACTCCAGAGGCACCTGCACACCCATGTTTATTGCGGCACTATTCACAATAGCCAAGTTATGGAAACAGCCAAGATGCCCCACCACTGACGAATGGATTAAGAAAATGTGGTATCTGTACACAATGGAATTTTATGCAGCCATGAAGAAGAACGAAATGTTATCATTCGCTGGTAAATGGATGGAACTGGAGAACATCATTCTGAGTGAGGTTAGCCTGGCCCAAAAGACCAAAAATTGTATGTTCTCCCTCATATGTGGACATTAGATCAAGGGCAAACACAACAATGGGATTGGACTTTGAGCACATGATAAAAGCGAGAGCACACAAGGGAGGGGTGAGGATAGGTAAGACACCTAAAAAATTAGCTAGCATTTGTTGCCCTTAACGCAGAGAAACTAAAGCAGATACCTTTAAAGCAACTGAGGCCAATAGGAAAAGGGGACCAGGAAGTAGAGAAAAGGGTAGATCAAAAAGAATTAACATAGAAGGTAACACCCACGCACAGGAAATCAATGTGAGTCAATGTCCTGTATAGCTATCCTTATCTCAACCAGCAAAAACCCTTGTTCCTTCCTATTATTCCTTATACTCTCTCTACAACAAAATTAGAAATAAGGGCAAATAGTTTCTGCTGGGTATTGAGGGGGTTGGGGGGAGAGGGAGGAGGCAGTGTGGGTGGTAAGGAAGGGGGTGGGGGCAGGGGGGAGAAATGACCCAAGCCTTGTATGCACATATGAATAATAAAAAAATTTAGAATTAAAACAATAACATAATTACATGTAAAACGTTAAGGCTGAGACTGACAATTACCTTAAAGAATATACAACAAACTGGCTAAAACAATTGTTTTTTTTGTGTGTGTATGTGTGTGTGTGTGTACATACACATATATATATGGCTTGTTTAAAAGTATTTAATTAGGCCAGTCAGAGTAGGTCATGCTTGTAATCCCAACTACTTGGGAGGTAGAGATTGGGAGGATCACAGAGTTCAATGCCAGCCCAGGGAAACAGTGAGACTCCATCTCAACCAAACAATTCAAGCATGCTGGAGGCATAACTCAAGCAGTAGAGCATCTACCTAGCAAACACAAAGCTCTGAGTTCAAGCCTCAGTACCACCAAACAAACAATCAAACAAAAAGTACACAAAAAATCCAGGCATCATGGTACAAATCTGTAATCCCAGCCATACAGAAGACATAGGTAGGAGGATTGTGGTCTGAGGCTGGACCTAGGCAAAACCCAAGACCCTACCCAAAAAACAGATAAAAGCAAAAAAGGGTTCAGGGGTGCAGCTCAAGTGGTCAGAGTGCGTTCGTAGCAAGCCTGGGGTCCTGAGTTCAAACCTAGTACAGTACAGTATATACAAGTATAAATGGAAAAAGCATATGAATCAGGCCTATATTTTAAAAATACAATCAATAACTAAAAAATCTTTCCAATACTTCCCCAAACCAGAAACAAGTAGATTTAAAGATTGTTCTGAATATTTGAACTTTTTCTAAGACCAGAAGAGATGAAAGGATCCCCAATTCCTGTATTGAGATGAGTTTAACTGTGATCCTAAAAGTAGAAAAGGGCAGACAAAATATTGGCAAACCCAAATCCACAACGAGTAAAAGTTATAAGCTACAAATATGAGAAACATAATACTAGTGTGTGCCTTTTACCATAACAGAGGGATTACAGATGGAAACTTAAATAGATTATGGTATAATTTAAGAAGTAGTGCAAAGGATGTACTCAGAAGTGGACCTAAAATATAAATTTTCTATAGCTTTCTCTTGGAGTTATCATTAAATATTAAAGAAAGATTGATGTGTGCCCCAAAAAGACTCCTTTATGCTCCGTGTCTTTTTTTCCCTTAAATTTAGAAAACATATTTTTCAACAAAATGAGCTGAGGAAAGACCATTAGAGCTGTGTACAAATATTTTATAAATCTCATAAGTCTGGAGAAAGAACAATCATAACTCAAGAATATTGTGAAACAGAAAAAACACAAATCACCCAATGGTATATATTTTAAGGATCAACACAAATGGGAAAGAATTGCAATTTATATATAATTATAAAATTACTGCCTAAATCATCCAAGAACTAAAATGATTTTTTTAATGAAATGAAAGCACTGATAGCTATGAATTCACCCTGAGGACGTAACTAACCACTGGCGATACAGACATTTAGAGAGAACATCAGCAGTTTGCTTTTGTAATGCATTTTTTCCCTGCTGATATCAGACAGATTAAATTTAAATGATACATAAAAAAACTAACATCATATCCTCTGAGCTAATCATCTCCTCATGAGCTAATATCATCTTCTTGTTCACTATTTCTAAGAACTGTAGAAACCTAAAACACTGTTTGAAGGAGAAATATTAAGAGGAAAAAGGGCGGAAATACATCCAATTTAAAAATACAAATGAGTAATTATCCTAGTTGCATTCAACTGTAATTGTTAAGGCATTTTTTTTTAATTTAGTGATGGGTTTGGATTTCTAAACAAGAAGGCAAATATTGAATCATATGGAACATATAGCAAATAGAAGGAATCATCATAATAAAACCTTTGCTATGCTCATTTATATAATTTTAACAGTTTTTTAAACTAAAATTCCTCCCTCAACATTTATTACAGGTATATATGTATAACTTTCTTTAAAAGATCAAACAATGTGTGACTGATTGACTGATTAAGGGACATAAAAATAACATACAACACACATTAAGATAAAATGAACTATTAGTCATATGTCTGTCTCATTGCTATCTTCAAGATCCTAAAACTGCCATTAACAATTACTCAGTTTTATAATTTCTCTAAATTGCACCTTGAGGTTCACTTATAAAAGTAGCTGAATGAATAATTTATTTCAAGGGAATAGGCATTTTATTGAAACTATATTAATACAAACAAGGAAACAAGGATTACATAGAGCAGAGGATCTATACATTTATTGCCAGATACAACCTTCCTTCAAATGAAATAAGGTAAATATAGTAATTTGGGGGCTGTAAGTGTGGCTCAAGTGGTAGAATACCTGCCTACCAAGAGTGAGGCCTTGAGTTCAAACCCGGGTTTGGAATAATTCAAAATTCACTTAAAATATTTTCTAAAACAGCACTTGAATTCTAGTACTGGAGTTGTACAGTTTCCTGAAAGACACATACTTTTTTAAATGTTTTCCAATCTTTGTAATATGGCATTATACTCACTATAGTATGTTGTACTATCCTTTATAGCTTTATGTCATAAATGTTTCTTAATAATCTTTTAAAGACAATACATGTAAGATATTATGGAGTGAACATTCCATCACATTTAAGAAAGAGAATGCTACCATTATCTTTGAGATCCCCTTTGAGGCTTTCCCTATCCTAGCCTATTCTCTTTATCTTCACTGTTATAGTGTATTTCCTACATGCATATATCACAATATAGTTACCATACATAATTATCACCAGTATGGTTGTCAGAAATTTATGTTGTTTTTAGTATTTTTGCTGTATGGCTTTGCAATATGGTATTGTTACACAAGTTCTTACATATAGCTCTTCTGTGAGAGGTCAGGCTTGTGGGGAACATGTCTGAATCTTTAAAAAATAATGTCACTATTTCTCAAAGTGGCTGCCCCATCTACATTTCTACCTGCAGTTTATAACAATTCCAGTTGTTCTACATTATTACTAATACTTGAATTACTAGACTTTTCTCATTTTTGCCAATCTATTGGGTATAAAGTGGTATCTCATTGTGATTCATTCATATTTCTCTGCTTACAAAAGAGGTTGAGTACTTTTTCATGTTCATTAACCAGTCAGGTTTCTACTTCGGTACTACAACTCAAGTCTTCAGCCCATTTTTCTACTGGATTATTTACCTTCTTTTCATTGATTAAATGCATTTGTCATATATTTGCTTATCACTCCTTTGTCAATTATATGTGTTTTAAATATCTTCTCTTTGTTGTATTTTTTCATTTTTATTGTAGAATCTTTTATCAAACAACAGTTCTTCAGTTTAATGTAATTGGTTTTGTCCAATTTTTTTTGTATGGTTTCTGCTCTTTGTTGTTGTTAGAGGTGCTAGAGTTTGAACTCAGACCCTCGCACTTGCTTGGCAAGTGCTCTACAACTTGAGCATTATCTCCAGCCCTTCTTGCTTTAGATTATTTTTCAGATTTGCCTCAGGCACAATCCTTCTACCTGTACCTTCTATATAGCTGAGATGACAGGAATACATACATCATCATACCTGGCTTGTTTTGTTAAGATGCGATCTCAAGTAACTTTTTGCCAGGGTTGTCCTTAAACCATGATCCTCCAGACCTCCATCTCCCAAGTAGCTGGGATTATAGCCATGAGCCATGTCACCTAGCTGGTTTCTGCTTTTCACCTCGTTTTAAACCCCTTGGGTCACTACAGATAACAATAATGTACTGTACACTTCGAAAGGCCATAAGAAAAGATATAAAATTTGTTCAACATACAAAAGTAATGAATGAAAAAGATAAATATGTTTAACCCGATTTAAACATCACGTGGTATATTCATTACATGGTAGCCCATTAAGATTGATAATTTTGTGTTATGTGTCACTTTCTCCTGTAGTAGCTTCTAACAAGAAATTTTTTTCCTATAATATCTTCCAACAAGACTGGTTTGGACTTTCACAGTTAATCTACCTTGAATTGATTTTGTGGTAGGTTTGTGATAGGGGTCTAATTTTTTCCTAAACAGGTAACAAATTGTCCCATTACTATTGCATAGCTGTAACCAAAATGCCCAAAAGAACAACTTAAAGGAGGAAAGATTTATTTTGACTCATGGTTTCAGAAGTTTCAGTTCATGGTTGATTGGCCCCACACATTTGGACAGAACATCATGGCAGCAGAAGAATGTAGCAGAGGAGTTTGTTTCCTCATGGTGGATAGGAAGCAGAGAGAAGCAGCTACAAAGAAGGGGCCAGACCACCCAATACAAATACAAGCAATATTATGAAAAACAGATCCCACTAAGGGGAGGTCACTAACAGGAAAGGGAGGATAAAAGAAGGAAGTTAAGAAGGTGAATATGGTTGATGTACTTTCTATATAAGAATGAATATAGCATTTTTAAACCTGTTGAAATCATCATATGAAGGGGACTAAAGTAGAAGGAAAATGGGGGATGAACCAATTAGGGTTTATGTATGTATATATATATATACACACACATATATACTTATATTCTTATACAAACAAAAATGTCTTTTTTCAAAAATGGAGACTAGGAAGGTAAACCAGATCCTGTCTGGGGGTTGGTACCAGTGTGTGGGGGAGGAGATATAAGGAAGGGTGTAGGAGGTGAATGGTGGACATATTATGTACTCATGTATGAAAATGGAAAAGTGAGAGCTTTTCTTCATGAGCTGAGTAAAAAGTATGTTGGCTTACTGATTTATTTTCTGTGACATCTACATATATAATTATATGTAGGATTTGAATATTAACAATACAAAATCAAAAAAGTCTATAAGCCTACTGCAAAAGCTGATACTCTGCTTTGGAATAAATAACCAGAAATCCAACTATCCAAGGTCTGCTCAAATGATTTCATAAAAAATAAAGTAACTAAATGTAAGTGCTTCTTTTCATTAACATGAATTACAAAGGAATCAATCTATGTTATGCAAAAAGTCAGTGTTAAAGATATGGATCATTTACTTGAGGGGCCAGGCGTGTTATCAGCCATCACTGCTATTTTAAAAAAGTAAATCTAAACAAATAACATGTTCTACTGGAAAGGGCAAATAGGAATTTAGAGATTCCTATATTCTCTCACTTAATGTACTTCAGTAACAGCAACAAACATGTTTATTTTAGGCCATGGGCAGTTCATTAGAAAGGTGTTGGAAACTGGGTATGGAAATGAGGTACTTGAAAATAACATACTTTTATAAAAATCCACTTTGTACCCACTTCCAGAAATGCTTCACTGTAGTTCTCATCGCAGCATTTATTCATGCATTCAATAATATTAAGTCCCTAGCTTAACGCTAGGCATTTTGCTAAATACTAGAGATAAAAAGATTAGTTAAGAGTTTCTATACTCAAGATGCTTATAACCCAGTAAGTCTCATCTAATAATAATAAGATAGAGAAGATTCAGACATGAATAATTCATGGTAAATAAAGGCACTCCCAAGGATTACTAACTACAGATATCAACACTTTTCAAGACAATGAGACAATGCAGAATGAGCATAACATACAAATCTTTAAAAAAATTATTTATGCAGAGTTGAGATGTGTGAATTCAGCTCTATTTAAACTTTTTCTCAATACTAGAATTAAAAAGATCTTTTTCAAATATGAGAACCATTCAGTCACTACCCCACCTCTGGCTCCCCAAAAAACAACCACTACACAGTTGCAGGCTTTCTTACAGGATCTTATTTAGAATACCGAATTATGAACAAAATCAAAATATACACATGAGCTGGCAGTCATTTTTCATTAGAATTCTAACCATGTCAGTGTAGTTCTGTCCATTGAAAAAACACATCTTTACCTCTCAAGTAAACCCTTGGTATCTGTGGGTACGTGGTCCAAAGGAGATCAACACTGAGGAAAACCTACAAATGTGAGGATGCTTGATTCATTTTTCCCATAATGCCGCCCAATGTGCCCTAAAGACATGCCGCCTTTCAACAAACCTAAAATTTTCACTTTATCACAAAAATTAAGCACATTATGTGCCCTTTTTTTTTGGCTAGGGAGGACTATAACTTTTACTTTGCTTTTTGGGCATCATTTGCTTTATTTGGAAGCAAAATTTTCATAAAATTAAGGTCACAGAAATACTTAGCAGATCATATGATGATTTAAACAAAACTGACAATAACATGAGACTGAGATTTTCTCTGCATCAACTGAGCTGTGTACTGTGCACGTAGAATTTTTGTTTTTGAAATTTCTTTTGTTTTTTGTAATTTTTTAACTGCGCTTGTTCAAAACCACATGCAATAAATCTGCAAATAAGGCAGGCTTTCTATATTGTGACATGAATTCTCTATTTCCATAACGTTAGAAAACATGCACTTCTAATTGGGGACTGAAAGGGTGAAAGATACAAAGTTAAAACAAATCAGTAATACTTACTGGTTTGATTCGAAGCTGACCACCCACCACCTCGAGAATGGCATGTCTTCTAGAAACTCTCTTGTCTGTTATCTATAGGGAAAAATGAAAATTTCAAACACAGTCACCTCCGTAAAAACAACAAAACAAGTGAACAAAACCTTTAGCAATGTTCCTGAAATACATATAGATTGAAAATATATCATTCATTCAACAAATATGTATGGAAATGATGATCCTTATTTAACAGATAATAAAACAATTCAGAGATTAAGAAACCTAATGGAAGAGTAATGCCAGAGGCAAGGCAAGCTTGGGATTTAACAAATCCCAAAACCTTACACAACAGTTTCCCTTCATGACTAGTGGGGATTCTTACCAATAAAATTTATAAAATGAGAATAAAAAAACCTATATAATACTTGCTTATTAGGAAGTATTTTAAATATAAAACATATACATTGTGTTATAATGACAAAGGTTTTAAAAACAGGAGGTTTGGTCAACATATGACTGTAAGTTTTGGGGTCAGGAAAATTTGCATTAAAGCTTTGGGGCCATCCACAGTATTTAAGAAAAAAAGAAGAGAGAAGGAAAAATACTAAAAATCAAATATTTATGGTGAAGCAAAAATTAGCATGTTTTCAAAAATATATTTGCTTCCTATTTTGAGCCAACAATGGTTATGCTCACAATTATTTCGACATACCAAAGTTCAAAAATTATTTGCATTTTAAACACTGTTAATCCTTCTCTTGGGTCTGGGGGCCTAAAGGACAGATGAGTAAGTCAGTATCTCATCTCCCATGGAGAGCACTATGAGACTTGCACCCATTATACATGGTCTCATAAATCTGTCATGGGACTAATAGATAGGATGCTCTCAACATTGTTTCCCCCCAGTAAGGGGCAAACAGAGTAGCTCATTGAAGAGAGCCCACACGTGCAAATCTATAACCAAGGGAAAGAACCCACCTAACCCTTACCCTAACCCAGAGTTAAAGTGTCCATAAAAAGCCCCAGCCTTCACCTCAGCAGGAAGCCATGGGTTTCCAGGCTCCACTGCACTGCTCTAGCTGCAGTTCTCTTTCCCTAATAAATCCTACTTTGTGTGCTGACTTTGTTGTCTCACGAGTCAATCTGCTGCCTCATGAGCCAAGTTTTTGGCCCATGAAGGCAAGAACTCTTGACACCAGCCTGCAACATTCTGGCGACCATGAAGGCACACCTCTCCTGGACCAACGCTGGTATGACTGAGCACCAAACCAGCAGGAGTTTGCCTAAGGTATGACTTGAGCCTCCAGTACCCTGCTGGATTCTCCTGCTGGGGGAAACCTCCAGCTGAGGACAAGCCAAAAGCCAACTTCCCTGTGCTGCTCCCCATTTCTCTCTCTGTTCCTGTTTTCCTGAGGAACTTTCCTGTTATGGTATCGGACCAGCAGCTCCTAGCCAACTTTGGCCTCATAGTGATTCCAGCTCTGCAGGTGCTCTCTGCTCCCTTCCTGCAAGTTGAGACTGAACCCAGAGTTGATTTGCTACCTTACGCTACATTGGAAGAGGCCTGTTTGGTTTTGGCACCTGGCATTCTTCTTCTTCCTCCAACTGTCAGTACCCCGTTCTGCCAGAGGCAGTGACCTGAGAGTGGAGATTTTGTGTGGGTGACAGTGTTCAGTACCACTTAGTGGGAAAGAGCTGAAAGCTCACTGAATTGTAATCCCTTGAGCATGTGTTGTGTATCTCAGCTCTGTTCCCCCTAACTCACCTCCGATGTCAGGTCACACCTTCTGTCCCCACCATAAATGGCGAACATACTTTTACTCACACACTCCCTCACTGGTCCCGCAGCCTTGTTTGTCTCTGTCTGCCTTCCCCTCCCTGTGTTTACTGGGACCCTGTCCTCCCAGAGGAAACTCATACCACAGTTTCTTATGACTTTCTTGAGTAACTCCCATACCTAGTTTGTCATTCCCTTTGGTCCACACCAGTTCTGAGTCTGCTGCTGAGCACCAGACAAGGCAAGGGCACTGCAGGGAACCATGGCCTGTGGGGCAGACCCGGTGGGAGTGAGGACCAATGAGGGCTTCACACGCCATAAGTGCACCCAAACCCCCATCCCCTAGGAGCAGCCCTTGCCACAGCCAAGGCATGGAAAGTTCCCAGCTGGCATACAGTCACTGCTACACATGTGGATGAACTGCGACCCGCCACCAGTTCCCCAAAAAGGGATGAAGGGAAAAACAAGCAAACACACATGCATGTACAGAAGGAGGAGTGACAGGCTGGAGGGGTGGGACTAGGTGGAGGGGGTTGCTTGTCCGGGCATTGGGGAGGGCAGCAGTGCCTCGCCCAGTTGTGGTGCGTGCCCATTCCCATGCCCAGTTCTGCTTCGCACCCAAGGGCAGCGGCTGCCCAATTTTTATCCCAAAATTATAGTCCCACGAAGTACTGATGTAATCTTCTGGGAACAGTTGAAAAATGGGTGTTACTATGGTCTCTGGACCTCTCATTTAAAACTTCCTACACTTTTGGCCTCAACATAAAAAAGTTTCCTCCAAATATTGACACTAGTCGTCCCTTTGTGATACTATGATTGCTCTGGGACTACCTCTGAGAACCCTTCTCTAACTCTACAGGCACTTCTCCAGGTAATTCATCCCTTTGTTAAAGAGGGAGCCTTCCATTTGGCTGCCTGCTTTTGGTGATATAAAGCTAAAAGGCAGGATCCTAGAGGTTTTCACTGAATAAGCAGGGTGGCCCAGTTGGACCAATCACTACATTTCCTTTGATCCTGGACACGGATGGCAGAAGGAAATCAAGAGGCCTGCTCTCCTCAGGTCAAGCCCCAGTCGGGATGCTGACAAGAGGGGAATGGACCCAGTCTTTTTTGTTGTTCTTCTAGATGGGACCTGCCCCCTCCAGTCTTCAGGCCTCAGAATCCAAGTGGTCTCCACTGGCCTGTCCACTGAAATGTTGGAAGGACCTTGACCCTAATAATATCAAGAAAAAAACCCTTATCTTTCTTGGTACTGAGGCCTGGCCCCAATACCCCTTGGGTGGCCAAGAGAAGTGGCCTTCAGAGGGCTCCTTAAATTATACCATATGCTAATTAGACCTTTCCTGTAAATGGAGGAAAAATGGACTGAGGTTCCCTATATACAGCTTTTCTTTTATCTCCAGGACCACCCAGAATGGCTCCATAATTGCTATCTAGAAACTCAAACACTGGCTGTACTTTGTAAGTCACAGGATAAACATGGGGAAGAAGGACCAGTTAAGCCCCTTACCAGTGACAAGGCCCCCGTCCCTACTGCTCCTTCTACTGCTCCACCCTCTGCCCTGCCTTCTGAGCCACCCCAATATTTGGGACCTCCTAATGGATGCTTCACCCTCCAACAGGCAATGGTAGGAAGACGGCGAGTCTATGTCCCCTTCCAGTATCAGATCTAAGGGAGATTAAAAATGACTTGGGTAGCTATACTGATGCCCCAGACCAACATATCCAGGCTTTTATTTCTGTGATCCAAACCTTTGAATTGGCATGGGAAAATATCATGCTTCTCCTAGACCAGACTCTTTCCTCATTAGAAAAGCAATGGGTCCTAGCCCAGGCCACCCAGGTTGGAGATGATTTCATCTACAATAAGCCCCAATACCCATGGTACCCAGAAATGAGGAAATGAATATTCCCATGCCCACAGGGGCACATACAGTCCCCTTGACAGATCCACACTGAAATCACAATGATGATTGGGATGAATGGCATTGATGCCATTTCATCCATGTTACAGTGGAAGGGCTAAAAAGAGCCAAAGTTAAACCTCTAAACTATTCCCAGGTGACTGAAGTACAAGGCCCTGATGAAAACCCCCTTACCTTTCTACAGCATCTTAAAGATGCTATCAAAAACATACCACAGTGGATTCAGAGTCACAGGTGGGAGAGGTTCTCCTCAAAGATAAATTTCTAACTCAGTCAGCCCCAGATATTTGTAGAAAACCCCAAAAGCCCATGGCTGAAGGGGAAAAGTTATTGGACCAACTAATGCAACCAGCCACATCTGCATTCTATAACTGGGACCTCACTAAAAAGAGACCTAATTGCAGCTCTCTGGGAGTGCGCCACCGAAGGGCCTTTATCCTGAGCTTCCTACCATTGCAGACAGGAGGGGCACTTCCGCAGGAAATGCTCCAAAGGGGGACAGCCTGGGAGACAGCCCTGACCCCCACTGGGACCTTGCCCCCTCTGCAAAACTGACCACTGTAGGTCTAAGTGCCCCCATCTCCAAATGGAAGGTGGGGTGTCACCTCCTATGGATTGATGGGTCCCAGGGCCTCCTGTCCAGGTTCCACTTATTGACATCAATGTTGAGGAGCTTCGGGTAGTCATAATAGTAGAGAAGTGAAAGGTCATCTTCCTCCTAGACAGTGGAGCCCATTTCTCTGTTACCATTCTCTCCTGGTCCCTGGTCCAATAACAAGGTTATTGTTCAGGGCATATCTGGCCAGCCTCTAGAGTGCTATTTTACTTGGCCTCTGGCCTGCTCTTGGGGAGACCTTCATTTCTGTCACTCTTTTCTCACAGACCCTGAGACTCCAGTGTGCTTGCTAGGATGGGATTTACTATCTCAACTAAAGGCTCAATTTCTACTCCCCCTGGGAGAATACTACTGCTACCCCCTTCTTCAGGAACAAGTAGATCCCACAGTGTGGACTGATAAAATGACTGTAGGGTAAACAAAAACAGCCCTCTCGTTTGAAATAAAACTCAAAGATCCTTCACATTTTCCACATCAAAATCAGTATCCCCTAAAGCCTGAGGGACAGTGAGGCCTCATACTGATCATAAATTCCTTAAAAAAACAAGGGTTACTAATCAGTTCCTCCAGCCCCTACAATTCTATTCTTGCTGTCCAAAAAGGCCCAGATAAACGGAGACTTGTTCAAGATCTCCAGCTCATTAATAAAACAATCATTCCATCCATCCAATTGTTCCCAATCCCTACACTCTATTGGCTCAAATACCCTCAAAATCCCAATATATTACTCTATACTAGATTTAAAGGATGCTTTCTTATACATTCCTCTGCAACCTGACAGTCAGCCTCAGTTTGCCTTTAAAGACCCCACTAACCCCTCACAACAGCTAGCTAGCTAGCTAATTCGTGGTCCTTCTGGAACAACATATGGCGCTGGGCTCCTTGGGTACAACCTCTGGCTGGCCCCCTTTTATGCTCCTTCTAATATTCCTATTTGGACTTCATATAATAAATGCTCTCTCCAGATTCATATCTCAACAGGTCGAATGGATCAAATTCCAGTTCTTAGTGAAGGAATACTCATCTCTGCCTATGCATGAGCCTTCTGACCAGTTCTATGAGGGGCCTCTGGAGACTACACGGATCAACCCCTGAGATAAGTACCACCACACCTACCCCTCATCGCACCATTGTCAGCAGGAAGCAACAGTTGGATACTTTTCTCAGAGGGGGGACTTGTTGGGTTTGGGGACCTAAAGGACAGATGAGTGAGTCAGTATCCCATCCCCCATGGAGAGCACTATGAGCCCTGCATCCTAAGGAGATACATGGTCTCATAAATCTGCCATGGAGCTAGTAGATAGGATGCTCTCAAGGTTGTTTCCCCCCAGTAAGGGGCAAACAGACCAGCTCATCAAAGAGAGCCCACACATGTGAGTCCATGGCCAATGGAAAGAACCCACTGAATCCTTACCCTAACCCAGAGTTAAAGCACCCATAAAAAACCCCAGCCTTCACCTCAGTGGGAAACCACCAGTTTCTGGGCTCTACTGCACTGCTCTAGCTGCAGCCGTTTCTTTCTCTAATAAATCCTACTTTGTGTGCCGACCTTCTTGTCTCATGAGTCAATCTGCTGCCTCATGAGCCAATTCTTTGGCCCATGAAGGCAAGAACTCTTGACACTGGCCTGCAACACTTCCACTTCACTGAAAACACAATATTCAAATTACCTTTTTTATTTGTGTCTGATACATAATGAAAACACTGTAAGTACCAACTTCAATTAACACTACAATTATCTGACTCATCTCTTGGTTACCTTACTATCTAGAACTTGAACTCCAGCATTATCCACAGCAGGACCAAAATTGCTGTAAAAGCAGACTATACCAATGCATACATACAATTAAACCCATAAGCTATGTGCAAATGCCTTGGATCAGTATTCATGGTTCCACACTTAATAGACTCCTTATGCATAGTAACCTCAAGTATCAAAACAGAATGAGCACCATATAATGAATTTTCCATAAAGAAATATTTTTTAACTATTGTTAATAAAATGTTTTGAAGACAGATAGGTAAGATACCTAAAAAACTAGCTAGCATTTGTTGCCCTTAATGCAGAGAAACTAAAGCAGATACCTTAAAGCAACTGAGGCCAATAGGAAAAGGGGACCAGGAACTAGAGAAAAGGTTAGATCAAAAAGAATTAACCTAGAAAGTAACACCCACGCACAGGAAATCAATGTGAGTCAATGCCCTGTATAGCTATCCTTATCTCAACCAGCAAAACCCCTTGTTCCTTCCTATTATTGCTTATACTCTCTCTACAACAAAATTAGAGATAAGGGCAAAATAGTTTCTGTGGGGTATTGAGGGGGGAAGCGGGAGGGGGTGGAGTGGGTGGTAAGGGAGGGGGTGGGGGCAGGGGGGAGAAATGAACCAAGCCTTGTATGCACATATGAATAATAAAAGAAAAATGAAAAAAAAAAAAAAGAATTAACCTAGAAGGTAAAAAAAAAAAAAAAAAAAGAAATATTTTTTAACTATTGTTAATAAAATGTTTTGAAGACGGTTCACTTAAAATAGGTCTCTTATTAGCCTCAAAGGCCATTTTAGAGAAATAAAATATAAACTAATAATCTCACTTTAAATAAAAGAAATGTAGAGATTCCTTTTATTTTTCCCAAAGTGAGCCAAGACTAAAACCAGTTTTCTTTTTATTTTTTATTTTAGTGTTTCTACATTTACTCACACATGTATACATTGTATGGACCAACCCCCCTTCCCCAAAACAGTTTTCAATAACTCACTTTTTTATCTGCATAGAGCTTCAACTTAAATGCTGAGATTTAACACATAGATGTCATAGTTATTATTCACACTTTACCTACTTGGACACTGAAAGCCCAGTCTCCAAGTCTGTAGTACCCCAAATCCACAGTTACTAATAGAAACAAATTATGTATGTGAGAAAAATACTCATACATGAGTATAACAGCATATAATCATTCAAAAGTAACAAATGCAAATTATTCTGTGGCTTATAGTAAGTTTCTGTTTCTAATGTGGTAGCAAGATTTCATTGTTACTTCAATAACAAATGAATTTTCTAAACAACAGAGTAATACATTATCAAAGATAAAACCACATATGGCTCCTATAGTAACTCATCATAGATTTCTTTCCTTCTTTAAACTGTATTTTTGCAGAAAATAATAACAGACTTTTACTATCTCAATTTTTCTTTAAAGTATGTTCCCCTAACACTGGGAAGAAAAGGGTATTTTAATAATACAAAAACATAATGTGACCTCTAGTGGACACATGATTCCATAACAATGTTCATTAGAAACTGGGCATCTCTAAAACTAACAAAAAAGTTCTTTTTCCAGGTATGGTGGTGCATACCTACAGTCCCAGCATTTCAGAGGATGAGGCAGAAAAGTAACAACTTTGAGGCCAGCCTGGGTTACATAGTGAGACGTTGTCTCAAAAATAAATAAATAAACAAACAAATAAACCTAAATGCTAATAACACCATGTATCCTCCCAAAAGTCAAAGAACTCAATAAATACAGCAAATAAAACTACCCAAATTCTACATCTAAAGCACAACTAGGAGACAGAGCTTGCTAAAAACTTTAATTTACATATAAGAGGGAAAAAGAAACACCAAATCCAGCAGATCAAACTCCAGATCCTACGCTGGAGCAGAAAACATCAAGGGGCAACTGGGGGAAAAAAGACAGAGAGAAAAGGGAGTGGGGAACTAGGGATGCTAGATCACAAATAGTATCACTCCCAGAAAAAAAAAGTAAATCACATTTCAAGTGAGAAATACTGGAACCTCATCTCAGATCCAGCATTTCAAAAGCCCAACTAATAGTGAATCTAAATGAATAGGCTTAAAATATATGGAGCTAGGCACAGCAAGCTCAGAAAAGGCACAAATTTTGAGGAAAGAAGAGGATAATAAGAAAAGAAAATATATCCAATTGCACAGATCTTGGCTGCTAAATACCATTCCCTACTCAGAGAAACCAGAGTGCTTTGGAGAAATGATTGACTCAGGGCCAAGGAGAAAAAAGCATAAGGTGGACCTAGGACAACTTGCTGTGCCAGAGGACAAAGAAATGCTCAAACACTGAGGAGTACATGTCAACAGGACAGAGACAGCAGTGGGAAATGACTCTCTCCAATCAAATTTAGAACAATTTAGGCATCAAAATAATTAATGATAATAATGGAATGTGACACATTGAATTCCAAGATAATCCATGAGTTCAAGTTGAACTCAACAAAGAGGGTGAGACTGGGAAGAAAAGCTTCTCCTTATAGAAGAAGGCCAGCTAAATTAGAAGAAATCATTGCAACCCAAAATCACTATTTTGTAACTACCAATGTTGATATTAACTTGTAAGGATCAAAGGATGCTGACTTCCAGAAAGCCCATGAGGGAAAATATACTCATCAGGTCTCAGTTTATCATTTAACAGATTACTTATGAAGGAAATGATATCTTCAGAGACACCTGGCAAACACCACCTTACCTAAGTTATCACACTTACCACATCACCAACAAAAAGCAGTACAAACTAATACAGGTATATCTGGAAATGGTGCTCTTGGTCCACCCACATCACCTACATAATATTCTTGCCAAAAGCATTTAATCAGACAAATCAAAATTGTGGAACACTTATGATACAACCAACCTGGATTTATAAAAGCATTGATGTCATGAAAGATGAGAACCATTCTAGAATAAAGGGGATAATGTTTAACTGGCTCTTGATTTCTTTTTTTTTTCTTTTGGGCAATATTGGGGTTTGAACTTGGGGTTTAGCACTTGTTGGGCAGGCACTGCACCACTTGAGCAACACTTCCAGTCCTTTTTGCTCTGGTTATTTTGGAGATAGGGTCTTGCTTTTTGCCCAGGCTGGCCTGGACTATGATCCTCCTATGTTACACTTCTTGCCATTTCTGGGGTGATAGGCATGAACCACCAAGATCAGCTTTTTTCTTTTGAGATGGAGTATCATGAACTTTTTTTTTTTTTGCCAAGGCTGGCCTAGAACGGCGATCCTCCCAATCTCAGCCTCCCTCACAGCTTGGAATGACAGGGACATGCCACTCAGCTCAGCTATTGGTTGAGATGGAGTCTTACTAGCTTTTTGCCTAAACTGGCCACAAACTGCAATCTTCCCAATCTCAGCCTCCCAAGTAGCTAACAGTACAAGAATGAAACACCAGTGCCCATTTTTAATTCTTTTTAAAATGCTAAAAAGAGTATTATTGGAAAATTTGAGTAAAACTAAATACAGAACATTAAAATTTACTGCACATTTGTAACTTTCCAGAGTATAATAGTATATAGTTATATAGAAATGCCCTGTTCTTGAAAGTGATACACATTGGCATATTTAGGTATTAAGTGTCATAATGCATGTAATCGATATACTTTCAAATGTGCTCAGGAGAAAGGAAAAAATGTGCTGTCTGTCACATTTCTAGTACTTGCAGCCAAAAACAATTGTGATTCCCACACATTACAACTGTTAAATTGATTCTAGATGTCCAATAACAAATTCATCTATGATTAGCTATTAGAGAAGGAATATTAGAAAACAGAAAAGCTAACTTAATTGACTATGCAAATACATGAACTCTAGCTAATGTTAAAGGAATTGTACAGCATATAGTAGGTATAGAAAAAGAAACCCTGAAGAATACAGAAAGAACTGAGGGCATAGCTGAAGTGGTAGAGCACTTGCCTAGCAAGTGTAAGGCCCTGAGTTCAATCCCTAGTACTGTTTAAAAAAAAAAAAAAAAAAGACACAGGCCAAAGCATAATGAAATCACTTTTATCCTTTGGTAATAATAGCTAAAATTACAGAAATTTTTTTTTTCAGATACTACAGAAAAAGCACTTTTTATTTGAATTCTTCATATTATTTCTTAAATGGGGACAGCATTCTTTGTTCTGTATCACTTTTTACTGATACCACATGAATCCCCTACATTTCTCTAGTTTTGATTCAATTCAATTCAATACTTCATCCATTATAATGTGAGTACAAGTACTTTATTTTTAAGAGAAGAACATTGCACTAGAAGAAAAGATAAAAACATGAACACATAAAAGAACTGGGTTTTTTGTTTGTTCTCAAATACTTATGTTTGGCATTTATTGAAGTCAAACAAAATGAAGTTTTTTTACACTATCAGTAGAAATGCTTAGCTATTCTGAATCATGTCTATGACACATTTATTTTGACTACTATTCTCAACATTCTAAAAAGCAAATCTGAATGGAGTAAAAACAGAAAAGCTACTGGATCCTGAAACACACAGAATAGAATGGTGCCTTTCATTTCATTTTTGCCTATGTATAATATTTACTGAAAAACTAACACCAGTTAACTTTTTCAGAGAAATTTCTGAATAGCATAAGCAAGTATAATATACTTCATGTTCCCAATATTCCCATTTAGCCCAGAAAACAAGCAAGATTTGTTTATTTCATTATAAACTACATTACATATCGAGGATTAAGATTAATATGTTATCTTTATAATACTTTATAGTTTACAATACTGTCCCAGATTATCTAGTTTGCTCTATCAACAACAGACAAAAAATAAGACAAACTCAGATTTTTATGGTAGAGAAAAACTAAAAATCAATTAGTATGCGGTTTGAACCAATATCATGGGAAAATGCATAAACCTGAAAGAGAAATATGAGATCTTTTTTAGGCATAATTTGCATAAGATTCTTTCCTTATGCTTTTGTATTGTTGTGAATAGCAAGTAAATAAAACCAAAAATTAAGTCTGAAAGTGAATTCAGACTGATTACTGTAAAGAAATTTATAAACATAGAATGCATTTATCTATGGAGCTGCCCACTGTCAGGTCCAGCATGCACTCCAGAGCTCAGTCAACTGAAACTCTGCCACAACATTTGATGTGAACTTGGTCCTATCCTCTCAGAGCAACTTAGTTGTTAGGACATGTTTAACATTATGCACTTGGGATAATGTTAAGGCTTTCCATGCAGGCTCCAATTTACCAATCAGCTCTTGTTGAAAGGTAATAGATACACTGGAAGTGAGATGCTATTTGGAACTTGTGAATATATTTTCCTATAAGAATAATGGTGTAAATGGTAGTGAGGTTATCAGATACCTCATAAACACATATTTAATCCACAATACTGAAGAAATGTCAATCACTGAGATTTTAAAAAATAAAAGTTTTCTAAACTACTACCTAAGCCTGCTGAATTGTTAGCAGAACTGTACTGACTTGATGCCACTAAAATTTTTACTCAACCAACCTGTTTGGCTTACAATGTTGCTTGCATAGTGAATATGAGAACATCATCCTCATTAACCTATTCTGATAGAAGCAAAACAGTGAGCAAAGACATAAGAAGAGCTCAGGAAGACAAAACTGGGTTTAAATCTCCACTTGGGGTTTAGGAAAATAAACAGTTCTGAATAGTTCCTTTCTTACAGACTCAGAAGATTTTTTTTTTTTCTGGTGAGACTAGGGATTGAACTCAGGACTTTGAACTTACAAAGTAGGCACTCACTAAGCAGGCACTCTATCACTTAAGCCACACTGCTAGTCCAGCAGTTATTTTTTAAAAACCTATTCTGTTTTTTTCTTTGCAGTACTGGGGTTAGAACTCAGGGCTCATGCTTGCTAGGCATGTGCTCTACCACCTGAGCACTCTTTCAGCCTCCCTAAAGACCTTTTTTTTAATCAAGCATTCCACTTAGAGTCTCTAGAAGTTATTTTCAAATCTGCCTTTCCATTAGAATCATTTTCAGAGCTTTTAAAAATACAGAAACCCTGACACTAGCTACAAAGTCAAATTACCAGAAAAGGGAGTTTATACAAAAGTATGGAGGCATGTGAGAAGACAGTGTATTCAGGGAAAAAAAAGATTTGCAGACAATGGTTTAGAAATACATATACAAATATATCGATTCATTATATAGCTATTAAAATGGTTCAAATTCAAAACTCTTGTTCTCTGCTGGTAGGAATGCAAATATTTCAGCCACTTTGAAAGACAGGCAGTTTCTTCAATACACTCTTACCATACTCTTATACCAGCAGTTGTGCTCCTTGGGACTGACCCAAATGAGTTAAAAATTTATGTCCACTCAAAAACCTGCACATGGATCTTTATAGCAGCATTTTTGCTGTCAAAACTTGGAAACAACAAGATGTCCTTCACTAGGTAAATTGAGTAAATTGTGCTACATTCAGACAACAAAAGATTATTCATCACTAAAAAGAAATAAACTACTGAGCAATGAAAAGACATGGAGGAACCTTAAATGTATATAGCTAAGTAAGTTCTGATTCCAATATGACATTCTGGAAAAGGCAAAATGATGGAAACAGTTCAGAGAATACCAGGAGTTCAGGGGATGGAGGGATAAAAACACAGAAACAGAGGATTTTTAGGACACTGGAGCTATTTCTTATGATACTGCACTGGTGGCTACATGTCATTACACATTGGTCAGAATCCCTAGAATATACAAGGCCAAAATTAAAATATGGACTTTAGGTGATAATGACAGGTCAATGTAGATTTATCAACTATAATAAATGTACTACATTGGTAGGAGAAGCTGATAGTAGAGGAGGCTGTACATGTGTTCTGGTAAAGTCACAGGAAACCTGTAATTTTTTATTCAATTTTGCTGTGAGCTTAGAAGTACTCAATTAAAATCTATTTTTTAAAAAATTAGTATATTCAAAAAAGCAATGTTTGTAAAGTCTGAGTGGGAGCATTGATATAATGTAATAATCCTACAAATCTAGTCAGCATTTAACCAACTATACAATATGCCATATACTTGTAAATCTTAGATCCTTAAGTCAGACATTTGATTAGCACGATGGACCGTTCCCTCCCTACCATGTACCAAAAGTCCAAATGCCCAAACAGTTCAAAGTCCACCTCAATATGTTACTGAGTTCATAAAGCTTATCCTGATCCCTCATCTTAATCATGAGTTCCTTATTATACATCTCTTACAGTGTAACATCATTTGATTTGGCTCATGGTATTGAAATTTTTTAATTAAATATGACCTTTTAAAAGTCAAAGATTATACCTAAAAATTCAGATTTCTTATTAATGAAAAAAACACTATGAGATGGAAATGGAGGCAAGTAGCAGGGGCTGAATTAGAAATCCTTCTCTTTGTGGCCTCCTCTCTTTGTGGCACAGCTGCTACCATTTTTCACTGTCCCTGTGTTGTTTTTCTCCCTCCTTCCCACTTCACTCACTCAAAATGCATGCCTGGCTTCAGGACCTACTTAAGGCTGAACCCCATTAATTTATTTGCTTCTATGTCTCTCATACCTACTAAGTGTTTTGAGAGAAAGACCTTGCTTTGCCGCCATCTTATTTTTTCATCTTATTTTCCCTATACTCTGTCTTAAGCAACTACGGTATATATCCATCAACTATTTTCTGAATTTAGTAAAGTATCAGCACAACAGGAAAAATGCTAACACTTAATTCATTATGAATGTTTCTCCCTAAGTTTTAGTACTGGTAACACTACTCCTATATGTTTAAATTAACTTCAAAACTCAGTGAGATCCTTTTTACATCTAAATCACAATCAGGCTCCCTTTTTTAGGGCAGAAAGAGAGGCTAAGAGACAAGGATAGAAAAGATCATGGATTGAAGGACTACTATGCACCAGCCATTGGTACTACACTAAATTCAATGAGGGAAGGGCAAGTCCATCAGCTAGGAGTGCTCAGCACATCTTTAGGAATGAAAGAGGTGCTGGGAAGAAACCTGTGTTGGATCAGGAAGTATTAGCATTACAGGACAGCTGCATGAGATTCTGCAACAAGCAATTAAAAGTGCAGAGCAGCCAGGCCAGGGAATGATTCTTTATGTAAATGATAGAATGCTTATAGCATTCTTAGAAGTGGTGAAGTGATGCTATCCAAAGAGTCTGTGCTGGAGCCTATCAATAACTGGGCTTCTTTTTAATAAAAGAAATAAATTCAATTAAATTTTTATTGACAAATTCTCACTAGGTACTTGGTGCTATCCTATTCTTTTGGAGGAAAATAGATCATAAAGTGTCATATAATTCCTGCTGTCAAAACAGAATAAGGAGCCAGGTGTGGTGGTTCACACCTATAATCCTAGCACTCAGGAGGCTGAGGCGAGGAGGGTCATGTGTTTGAGGCCAGCCTAAACTACAAAGCCAGAGAATCTATCTCAGGACACACACACACACACACAAAGGAAAATCTGAAGTCAGAAACAATAGATTTAAGGATATAATCAACTTTAATTGAAAGTGTGCAAAAAAATTCCCTTAATTAAACAAGTAACTTGGCCTAACAGTAGTATGTCACTTGACAGACATACTACTTAAATTTGGTCAATTATCTTATAATTATCAAATAATTGGATCACTTTTCACTCACCTTTTTTTCCTGTACCATAAAACCCTTTTTAATGAAATTTCTTATTTAAGACAAATAAGGATTCACATATAGATACAATACAGAAAGATCCCTTATACCATTTACCAAGTTTTCCCCAGTAGTGACATCCAGTGCAATATCAAACAAGGGCTACCAAGACTGCTGGACACACTAAGATTACAAACCTTAATGCTGGGTGCCCATCAAGGTTTGTATGGCTTGTCTTATTAAGACTGATCACTTCCGATATATATATGTATATATATATATATATATATATATATATATACACAGTGAACTTCCTGAGTTTTTCCACTTAAAACTAAGCTTTTATTCTCTTGAACTATAAAAAAAAAAATCTCACAAGAACTGTTTTTATTTGAAAGTGCAGCCCTCATGTTGTGTTTTAGTCACTGCAGAAAAGATACCTACATCTGGCAGCTCCAAAATCTAAAAAACACAAAGCAGTTTATTCTTCAAATCTTTCCTCCAATGCATTTAGGATGACTTTCATAACACCTCTTAATACCTGCCAAATTTGGCAGCAGAATCTTATCACTGATTACTTTAAAAGGAAACAAAAAATCCTGATCAGATAATTGACTTTTTTTTTTTTTTTGGTGCTGGAGTTTTAACTCTGGGACTCCAGCTCTACCACTTGAGCCACACCCCCAGCCCCTTACTTTAGTTATTTTTTAGATAGGGTATTACATTTTTGCCTAGGGGCCAGCATTCAATTTCCTACTTATGTTGAGATGGTGGTCTCACTAACTTTTTGCCCAGGCTGACCTAGAACCACCATCCTCCTCATCTCTGCCTCCTAAGTAGCTGGGATTACAGCTGTGCTCTACCACACCAGTAACTCCTTACCACTTGTAAACAGAAATCAAATAGGTTCATCTCACATTAACAAGCCTGTAACACAAAGAATGAGCTACAAATAATGAAACCTGCATGTTTATAAAACACTGGCCAAAAATCCATCTGTGGTTTTTAACTAAACCCACAGTACTCTGCATTTGTGAACTGACTTTTTTAAGCAAGTCAAAACTTGCCACAGACATATGACTTGTAAATGGAGCACACACTGTATTAAAGGTCTAATCTCAATATTTAAAAGGGAAAAATACAACATCCCAGGCAGCTTCTTCAAATGTTCTTATAGGCTAATAAACTAGGAACAAACTAACAAAATCTATCTAAATATTTAAATAATCACTTGCTCAGGGGGGAAAAAAGTAAACAGCACGTGAGCTTTTATTTCCTCAATAACCTGACTACATAAACATGTATTTTATACACACACCTTTTGAACCAACTTCCACAAAACAAACCATCACTCCTTTTCCTGCTCCCAGAAGGGCCTTAAGGCTAATACTTAGTGATTCCACTCAGAAACTGCAAGTTAACAATGATAATAATCAAACCCTCTTTACTCCTTGGCACTAGCTGACACAGGTCTGTCTCACCCGTTCAAGAGAAAACTCCTACAGAGCAGGGACCCTCTGTCCCATTCATCTTTGTAGGACCCACAGTGCTAGAATCTGCAAAATGTCACGCAAAAAATGGGCACTAACTATACAATAAATGTTTAGGGAGGGAGGCATGACCACAGATGGTACTTAGGAAGATATCTTTAGAATTCCACAATGCAATTTTAAATTGCCTAACTTAACCCTCTCAAAAAGGGTAAAAAATAGCTCAGTGGCAATATGCATCCAAGAGGTTAGCCATCACCTTTAAATAAATGATTTATGATCCATTTTTCTCATCTGAACAATGAGGATCATAAAAGCACCTGATTCCTTTGGGTTTTGAAAGGACTAAATTAGTATCTATAAGGTCTCCTTAGGTCAAAGACTGGAACACTGCACGTACTATGAATGGATTAGGTATTACTGAAAGACTACTATAATAAAACGAATGCCTACCCAGCTCTGCATAGGAGGCCAGAACTGAAGAAATTAGCCTAGGGGAGATAAGCCAAGATTTGACAAACTTTTTCTGTAAAGGGCCAGTTACTATTGTCAATGTCTTAGGTTTGGTAGGCCAAAACGCAATATCCTCATAATAGGTTTGTTTACACTTTACATTTGAAAATTCTTAACTCATGAGTCCATACAAAAACAGCTACAGTGCCCTACTTTGCCAAGCCTGGGATAAGATAATAATAATGACAATACAGCCAGTGCTTTTTTAAAGGCAACATAAGAAATGTTTCTGAGTTGACTAATCCTGCCAGGCAGGGCGGGCGAGGGGGAGAACCGAGGCAGGGCGGGCGAGGGGGAGAACCGAGCCAGGACGGCAAGCAGGGCCGGGGGCGGGGGGCGGCTCGCAAGGCCTTCGAGGCTCGCGGGGTCGCCGAGCCCCCTCCACACTTACTCCCAGCAGCGGCCCGCGGCCGATCACCGTCTCCCCGGGCGCCAGGGCCACCCGGGGGCCGCAGTCCAGTGGCTGCAGCTCGAAGCCCCCGGACATGGCGAGCAAGAATTAGGCTCCTAAAACAGGAGATAGTCCTCGCAGCCGTTTCCGCCTTCCACAGACACACGCGAGGCATGCCCAGGCCTCGGTGATTCACGGGTGAGCGGAGAAGCAAACACTCCACTCAGACAGCATAGCCCTCTCGCGTCCCGAGCCCCAGAGCCACTTCCGGAGTCCCGCCCTCCACCAGAGACTGTGACGCAGTCGGGGATTCCCCCTTCAGACTGCCTGAAAAAGATTGCTTGAAAGCCCCGACTTCAACTCCTCCCGTCCTTTCTCACCTCCCACAGGGTTTGGAAGACGCCAGGCTTTGTAGTCCCTGACATCTTCCTTCCCCTTCTTTTCCGAGTCGAGACTCCATGGGAAAAACTACAATCCCACAAGGCAGCGCGCGCACCTCTCTGCGCCTACGCGACACGTGTCTGCAGGGCGGGGCTAGAGTGGGCGGAATGCGAAGGACTATGGGGCAGGATTTGAATCTCAGAGGATTTAAATCGCGGGAGCAGAAGCCGCCGTGGCCCTGTAGGTAGGAGGGTTTTCTCTTTCGGACCGCTACGGTCAGCATGCTGCGGGGCGAGGTCCTGCCCGGCCCGGGCGTTGACGCAGCCTTCCCTCCGCCTCCCGCCGCACGGTGACAGCTGGTGCTGACGGTTGTTATTGTCTTTCAGTTGTCAGTGTCCGCTGTTCTTGGGACTCGGGCGGCAGCAGCCCACCAAGAGCACACAGAGAGGGTGGCTCTGGAGCGACGTGGGGTGCAGGCCGGGTGGGGGCTCCCCCCAGTGCTAGTCTGCCCCTCCCCAACCCCTCCCTGCGAGTGACACTTGGAAGGGGGCGAGCGCTTAGCTCACTGGAGGGGTTTGTAAAGGAGAAGGGGCAGAAAAGGGATAGTTTTCCAGCCATCCAATAGAAACAGAATTTAGAAGACAGATTCCTAGTAAGATTTTTAGGAACCTGACCGATGCACCCCCGATTGTTAAATTCAAAAACCATTATCTGGGTACTCATTTGGGAGGAGAGGGTTATGGGAGGTGAATGTGATCATACATTACGAGTATGAGGAATGTCATGATGATACCTTTAAAATGTAAAACAAGCAAAAACCTTCACTGGCTTCCTATGAAGTTCCTTTGACAAGAGGAAGCATTTTATTTTATTCCCAGTTAGATCCTGGGAGAAGTAACAAACATTTACATGCAGTATAATGTTCTTATATGAGATAATTCTCCAAAACATGGTGGGTTGACTTTGGTTTGTATGGCTGGTGGGAGGAGAGAAGATGGTATGGCAAAAACTTGCTCTTGACACGCGCTCTTGTTTTTACGGTTTGTTTTCTTACTTCCCTTTTTTTACTTCCTCTAGAAGTAGAAGTCATGTGTTGGACACAAAAATTACAGTTCTAACCACCACAACTATAAACAGCCTAATGAATGGGAGTCCCTGTGTTCAGGGCAAGTAAGTAACCATAGCTAGGCTCTTCTAGAAAAGGGAATTGTCATTAGCTGAGTTAAAAGAAGTTATTTAGCTGTATCAAACTCCTCTTACTACACTCTGACTCCCCCATTATAAAAGGAAGTGCAAAGTAAGAAATTGGTTTTAAGGAAATACAGGCTGTATTTATATGCAAAAGTAGCTCAAGGAAGGTGATGTATCCAGCCATGCTACAGAAGCCTGCACCATGCTTCTTAGTAAACTTGTTAGCTGAAGCTGGGCTTTAAATCTTTAGTTATGTGTGACTCCAGAGCTAAATTATAAACATTGTTTGTAGTTGCTACTTTTTGATAGCTTCAGTGAATGTTATTCTTAGCTCATAATTAACTATGCAGGTAGGATAACTCCATTTCTAAAATACCAATCTTAAAGTCAAACTGAGTATGAGTCTCTGTTCATTATAAGCAGCTTCTCATCCTTTCTCACCCTCTTGTCCATTTCAGGTAGATTTGTGTCAAGTGTGAACTCCTACCCATAGGTATAAGTACATAAGCAATTACTATATAAACTACTGAAAGTCTAGCAGGTTAATGATTAAGTCACAAATTGCAGGCGAAGAACTTAAGGCAAGGCATCCCTTCCCACAGACAAGGATTCAGGAATTTATAAGTTGACTCATATACATTTTCAAAAGTATTTTTAATAAATGCTTACATGTCTTCATACAATAGGCATTATTACTGAGCCGAATACATTTGGTCCAATATATGAAGAATCATTTCCTTTTTTTAATCACAATTTTTTTTTGGTGGTACTGACATTTGAACTCAGGGCCTCATGTTTGCTAGGCAGGCACTCTACCACCTGAGCCACTGCACCAGCCCTTCATTTCCCTTTTTAAAATAATGTTCTTTGGGAACAAAAACCCAAAACATTTAGAAACAAGCCTATTTACTAAAAATGTTCAAAAACATGGTAATTAACACCATGGAGAGTCTCCCATGTGCAATACAGATGTGAGGCTACATGTTTTCTATGCTATCCCTGACAATCTTCACAAGAACAAATGAGAGAGGAGCAGTTTTGGCCCCACTTTCACATTGAGAAGCTAAAGTCAAGAAAGTGTCTGACTCATACCCCAAAAGTATCTGACTCAGAGTAGGATTAGCAGTCTGATCTGAAGAGATTCAGTATGTTTAAACTTTGCCTTTTAGGTTGCATATGTGTATAATTTATTTTAAAAACTCAAGCCATGAAGAAAAATTCCAAGAGGAACAACAATTTGAGAGTTTCTGGCATAGAAATGAACTCTGTGAATGCTGAGAAGGAAAAACATGAGAGCCAAAATAACTTTGTTGAACTGCTGCCTCTAGAAGTCACTTTAGAAATTTTTAGCCAACTTGACATCCAGAGTTTGTGCAGAGCTTCGGTGACATGCAGAAGCTGGAATTATGCAATAAGAAACAGTGACTCCTTATGGAAACCTCACTGCTTGACTGTAAGAACCGTGTGCCAACGAGAAATAGATAACGATCTAGAAAGTGGTTATTCCTGGAGGGTAAGTTTAACCTCGGCAGTTTGCCCTAGTTTTGACAGGGTTGTAGTACTAGGTTTGAGACAACTCTGATTTCTGTGTAGAGGAGATAGGATTTTATATACAGGCTAGCACTGAGTGTATTAATAACTGTGGGAAGTAAGCAGTTATTTTTTTTCCTACTAAACACACTGTCTCCATGCTATCTCTCAACCATCCTTTTACATTTTCAAATCCTAAAATTCAGGAATTTTCCTGTTAACCTGAAGGAAAGTGGCTATTTTCACTCCACCTAATCCTAAACCTACACACACACACACACACACACACACACACACACACACACAATCTTATTAATATATGTACATATCAATGTGAGTACTTAATCTTCTTCTCAGCCCTATTATTCAGCTTCTCTACTTTTAAACAAACTCACTAACCAACCACCTGTTGCGTTCTTTTTGAATGATTATGGTTTATCCTTTCTAGGTAATACTCCTGAGAAATTACCAGAAGAGTAAAGTGAAACATGAATGGCTAAGTGGCAGATACAGCAACATATGTTCTCCCTTTAGCCTACCAGAAAAAATCATGTGCCCTATGGATGCAGATACGTGGGGGGAGATTCTAGAAGCAGAACTGGAAAGATAAGTGGAACAAATCACTTGCAGATCTTGAACTTTGAGAGTTTAAAACTAACATGACTTTTAGACTGCAAATGACGTATTTTTATCTGTTCCTCTTTTTCTCCATTTTTTTTAACATTTAACATTTAAAAGTAAACAAGATGAAAAATATTATAAAAGTAAAGCTTTATTTTCATTTTGCACTTTAGTGAAAAAATTCTTCTGGTTTTATTGTACTGTGGAAAAATGAAATGTTCTTTTTTCTACAAAGCAATATACTGAAAGAATGATTTCAAAATGTATTACTTCATGTACTTGTATTAATATATTGTATTACTTTAAATGATAGAGTTTAGTACTTTCTGTTTAGTAATTCAACAATTTGACAAGCAACTTGAAATTGACTTAAAGATTCATTAAGAATAGACATATGTAGACTGTGAGAGAACTAAGTGAAAATAATAGTAATATGCTTAAATGAATAATAAATTAGCTTTTCCATAACTTTTAAATTTCCATTTCAGTGAAATTAAATTGTCAGATAGTGAAACTATTTTAAGACACATTAAGCCTATGGTTTATTTAAAATTAATCTGATTTTTAGGGCTAACACTCATGAAGCTAAGGTTTCCATTACTTTCCTACAAACCTGACATTATTCTCAGGGACTGAGAATGTATAGGAAGTTCCAGAACACTTAACTCCTATTGGAACTTCCACAGGATATGTTCATCTTAGTAAAACATTCTTCCTGTCAGCCTTAGAGCACCATCTAGTGAAATCTTCATAGATATCAAGACAAAGGACTTTTAGCAACTTTTTTTTTCTCCATTAAAAGAAAAACAAAATTATTGAATTCTTAACACCTGACTTTGTTAAAGTTCACAACTTTCCTGGAACCTTCATTTCAGCTTTTGTTTCTCTTTTTCATAAAAGCAGATGATATACTAATCCCTCTATCAGATTGTTCATGCTGAATCTGGTCAATAACATTGTAAAAAGTATCTAAAAACATTTTAGCTAGGATGAGGTTTTCTTCTTACAGTGTACTGTGTAGCACAAAAAACTGACTCCAGGAAACCAGTATTTAGCAAGTAGGCAATTATCAAAAAGAGGTCTCACTATATACAAATTCTCTTTGTTGGATCAAACAAATAATGATGGTCTCCTACTATCTTCTTAGAGTTGGAAGAGGCCTTGAAAATCAGGCAGTCTACCTTCTTCTATCAGAACACTGAAGTTAGCCAGCCATGTTCAAATACTTCTGGTTAGGATTTATATTTCACAAAGCCCTCTTCTAGGATTTCTCTGATCATTAGAAATTCTTCCTCACTGAACTGAAGACCACCTCTTGTAACATGTCTCCTAGCCCTACAACTACACTGGTCCAATCCTTCTTCTTTATGATTGCCATTCAAATATTTGAAGACTTCTAGCCTGGCTCTTCCTATGTTTTCTCCACAAGTCCTTCTGCTAGTCAATGAGTATAATATCCAGACCCAATAGCGTTCTCTTTCTCTTCTGCCTATACCCTTTTTGTCATGGCAATGGAGATTGAACCTAGCTACATCCTCAGCCCCCTTTTTATTTTATTTTGAGACAGGGTCTCACTAAGTCCCCCAAGCTAGCCTGGAACTTGCCATTCTCCTACCGCAGCTTCCCAGGAAGCTGGGTTTACAGGCATGCAGCACTGTACGTGGCTTCCTGTCCCCTCTTAACAAAAATGTAATTGAAAAGGAAAAGATCCTATTACTTTTACTTAATAAGAGATTATAAAAAAGCACTTTGAAAATTTGAAAATATTAGGAATATTTGAAAATATTAGTCATTTTACTGAAAGGCTTCTGTGTATAACAGCATATGTACACAGATATCTATTTTATAATGGGTGTGAACTGTCATTTTCCAACCCCTTTATTGTCTATTATCTTTGTCGGTTAATAGAGATCACTCTAATTAGGGAGACTTGCTCTTCTCACTTCTTTCCCATGAGGTGTTTACAGCATCCTGTCTCTCACAGCCTCTGTATTGAGTTTAGGTTTGGAAACTGGAAGAGAGATAACCTTTCCTGTTTAGTGATGAAACCATTCCCTGCTGCACAGAGAATTGGATCCTCAGTAAGAGAATAATGAGCCAACAGGAAGAGCGAAACAGCTGTTTGCTTGTATTTAAGTCATTCGCTGTCTGCTTACCTATACTAGTTCAAACTGAGTTTCAGCCTTTGAAGTAGGAGCTCTACCTGTTGTGGTTTTCTTTACCTATTTTTCAAGTATGTGATATTTATAGTTTACATTAGTGTCTTAGTTTTAAAGATATCAAACTTTGCTTTTCTTTCGTGCTGCTAATTTTATGTCTTTTTTTTTTAAATACTACCTTACTTGTTACTTCCTCAGTGGTCATTCATTTCTCAATCTTCTAAATCTAGCCTTCACTCCACATGATTGAAACTGTGTCCAACTTGTTATCCATGTTACAAATGCCTTAGTTGTTAAATGCATTTGGTGCATTTTAGTTGTTGATACATTCCATGCACATAAACACTCAGTTCTTGTAGCTCGCCTAGTTTCAGACCTAGAGACTCTTGCATTTTTCTTTGCCTACTCTAATGCGTCTTTTCAGTTTCCTTTAAAGATTCATTTGAAGGAATTCAAATGAATTCATTATATGCTGGTCTTCCCAACAGTTCATACTATTGTCCTCTCATCTCTTTATACTCTGAACATCCTAGATAATCACTTCTCCTCCAACATCAGTTACCATTGTAGGTGCAGATGAAGTCCATGTCTATGAAGTATGATCAGATATGCCCAATTAAATGCCAGAATCACATGCCACTATTTGGTGCAGTCTTAACTAAATCAGAAACACCTGAATCAGAACTCATCATCTCACAAAACTAGTTCTTTCTTCAGTGTCTGCTGTAGTGAATGACTTATGACTGGTGCTGTTAGACAGTCACCATTTCCAATCAAGAGTCAGTTCTTACTGATTTTATTACCCAAATTCTAAGCAATCTAATCCTTCTCCATCTTATCTCTGCTTCATTACTTATCAGTGATCCTCATTTGAAGTTGGGATTACTATAGAAACCTCAACTTGTTGCTCCTGTCTCCTGTTCCTTCCTTTTACTGTCTTTCTAAAAGACAGTATAATTTTTCTAAAACTCTCAAATTAGTATACTACCCCCAACTTAAACTCCTCACTCATTCAGGTAGAGATTGAAATTCCCTAGCAAAGCCAGTTAAACTTCAAATGATATGGCCTAGGCTATTTCTCTGCCTCTTCTCTCACAACTGCCCATCCTGTAACTTTCATTTTAGTCATGCCAAACTATTTGCAGTTTTGATCAAACATGAACATTCGCTTTACTTCTCTGCCCTTGCACTTTACACAGATTGTTTGATATATCTGAAATATTCTTCCTCTCATCCACCATTAATTCTTCTCTTGCCAAAATCTTTTGTAAAGCTCTTCATTTTGGTCAAGAACCCATCCCTAATTACTACTGTTCTGGATTAAGTGACTCTCTTAAGGTTTCTGTACTTCTCTGTTTATAGCACTCTCAAAGTTGTTGTACAATATTAAATTGTCTATTTTATTTGTCCCTTTAGACTGTGAAATTCTTATTTTTAATTTATTTTTATGTTCTCAAAACTTGATATTTACTATGTGTTACATAATGATTTGTTAAATTATTTTTATAGTTATTTATTTTAATCATACTTAGAATGTATAATAAAATTTACATTACTGTATTAATTTAAAATTTGCATTATCATAGTAACAAATTTACTATATGTTAGTGGACAAGATTATATTGAAATGCAATATATAGTTCTTAAGATCCATGAGATACTTGATCTTAATGTTATTATATGGATAATTGTTCTAGTCTTCTCCAAAAGTGTAAGATGAAAATAGGAAAGTATAAGTGTTTTATTTTATTTTTTGAATAAATACTTGAAAATCAACTCAGTCTCAAAAATATCACTTATTATTTTACATTATTAGTTTACTCCAGTCAGTGTTACTGACCTTTGCAGTTTAGGTGAATAAATTTTTTAGTGCTATTGGGTTAAAATAATTCTTTGTATAATAAGTTATAAGCTGTGATCATAGTCTTCACCAAAAGGGAAGCTTGGAACTTAACGATAAGTTGTATGGTATGGACTTAAAAATGAACTCTACATTTATCAGACCAAACCATTCGATCTGACAATGTGAATGGGTGTTGCCGAATGAAAGGAAGGGGTGCACTTACTCATAGATAAAATACTGTGGTAAGCGTACTTGGTGTGTAAAAGAAGTAAAGTTACTGGGAAAGTATTAAAGAATTTCTGTTGTTTTAAAAGTTTTAATCAATTTAAGATTTACTATTTAAACATAAATTTAGAAATCTTTCTTAAGTTGCTTCTAGTTTATAATCCAATGGTAGACCATGACATAACTATTCAATAAAATCTATATAAGTATAAATTATAGACCTTAGGACACTTGCATATATGCAAACTTATTTTGAAAAATATACCCCTAATCATTTTAATTTCATATTTGCTTTGATTTTATATCATGTTTTCTCTAACACTTAAAATGTACTAATAATATTAATAAAAATAAGATTGAGTTGTAACATCAGGAAATGGATTGGGAAGAATACGTAAAGTGAAGATCACATATTTTTATTTAAAGTAGAGTCGATGCTGGAAAAACTTGCTATCTTCATGCAGAAGACTGAAACCAGACCCCTATCTCTCACTCTGTACAAAAATCAACTCTAAATTGATCAAAAATCTTAATTTAAGACTTGAAATATTGAAAGTACTACAAGAAACAAAAGGGAAAACTCTGGAAGATATAGGTAATTATTTTCTGACTAATACTCCAATTGCCCAGGAAATAAAAGCATGGATTTATAAATGGGACTGCATCAAATTAAAAGGTTTCTGCACATCAAAAGAAAAGGTTACCAGAGTGAAGGGACAATCCACAGAATGGGAAAAATCTTTGCCAGCTATTCAACATATGAGGGATTAATATCCAGAATATAAAAAGACCTCAAAAAAACTAAACAGAAGAAGAATAAATAATACAATTAATAAAGGAGCAAATGAATTAAATAGTTCTCAGAAGAATAAATACAAATGACTAGTAAGTACATGAAGAAATATTTAACATCCTTAGCCATAAAGGAAATGCAAATAAAAACTACACTAAGATTCCATCTCAGTCCAGCCAAATTAGCCATCATTAAGAAAACAAACAACAAATGCAAGAATGTAGGGAAAAGGAACCCTCATACACTGCTGGTGGGAATGTAAACTAGTGCAACCACTCTGGATATCAGTATGGAGCGTCCTCAAAAAACTAAAAATAGACCACCTACCTTATGACCCTATCATACCATTCTTGAGCGTATTCTGATGAAGCAAGATGCCTGTACACCCATGTTTATTGCAGTTCTCTTCACAGTAGCCAAACTGTGGAATCAGCCAAGGTGCCCAACAACAGAACAGACAAATTGATAAAGAAAATATTATATACATATGTATATATAGAGAGAATATTACTCAGCCATAAAGAAAAATGAAATTATGCCATTTGCAGGAAAATGATGGAACTGGAGATCATCATGCTGTTCAAGATAAGCCAAGCTCAGAAGACCAAATATCACATATTCTCACTCATTTGTGAAACCTAGACCCAAAAAGATGATGATGATAATGATGATGTGATGATAGGACATGCATGTGTATGAGGGACTGTCTGGGGAGGAGCAGCGGGAGGAGGAAAGTGGTAAAGGAAAGGATACTGAGGCATGAAGAGGATGGGAGTACCCTGATATATATATACATATGAAGACAGTATAATGAAACCAACCAAATACTGAATGAGGGGGAAGGGGGAGGAGAAATGCGAATATAACGAGGGAGTGAATTTGTTCAAAGTACACTGTACATATGTGTAGAATTATCACAATGAAATCCCCTTGCATTGTTAATGTATGACAAATCAAAAATCAAATAAAAATGCCACTTAAAAAGTAGACTTTTCAAGTAAAAAACACAAAAGGGATGAAATTAGATCCATAATGGACAAAGTTGATTATTAAAATAGCCGGCACTGGTAGGATGCCTGCTCTGCACCAAGCATTATGTTTATATGGTAGGTGCTCATACTGTATCTCTCTCTGTTTCATGAATAAACAAACTGAAAGAGAATGATCCTATTAATCTAGCTCATCACTTCTCAATACCTATAAGAGTATATAACACATAAATGTTTAATTAGTAAAATTAAATACTGTGAATAACTCAGAAGAACCAATAATGTTCCTCCAAGTTTTTGTTATCAAAAACCCACAAAAAAAGCAAAACTATATGACAAACACCACCCACTTAGATATGGCAATTTTGTTTCTACATTTGTTTTATTATTTATTTTTGCTGAAGCATTTGAAAACAAGTTGCAGACTTGATGATACTTCACCCCTAAATACTTCAGTGTGCACATATTCTCCCATATCAGGTGTGATTATTATCACACCTGAAAATACCTGTTTTCAATATAATCTAATTTAGAATCCATTTAAATTTTTAAAAAATTTACCAATGGCTCCCAAAATATCTTTTTTTGATATTTGATTCAGGATCCAAATAAGGTTTGCATGTGCATCTGGTTTTTCATGTCTATTTAAGCTCTTTTAACCAATGGTGTCCCTTTGACATTTGTTTTGTTTTTCAGAATGTTGACTGAAAGGCTGATTTTATAAAATATTCTATAATTGACTCATCTGGTTCTTTTTTCATGAGTCGATTCAGATAAAACATATTTAGCAATTATACTACATAATCAATAAACTTCTTAGTATATCACGTAAGAAGCATGCAATATCTAATCTACTGTTTGTGATGGTAAGCCTGACCATTTGATTAAGGTGGTAATCATCCAATCTCTCCACTTAAGAGGATATTTTTCCATAGTGCCCAGGCTTCATTTATCAGCAATCCAGTTCCAGAGTACTCCCCCATAGCTAACTCTGTGCTAAGTACTGTATAGGTGTTATGTATCACACAGCTAGTTATTAAGACATTTGCTAAATTTGAAGTTCTGTGGTATTGGTGGCTAAGCAGAGAGCCTCTGAGAAGGAAAGTGGAGTTTTTAAAGTCTCACGATACTGAGGACGCAATGATTAGGATTGAGGACCCAGTAGAGGGAAAGGATTGGGTGAACAACCCAGTTTGAAATCCCTGGGGACCTCCATAACAGAGAACTCCAGCCTCAATGCAGCTGAATATCTGATTTGACTAAGGTGAGAAAATCCCCATGACTTGCAGAGGACGGGTGAATCCTCTCTAGAAGAGGACATTACTTGGAGCCCGTACAGTTTCTCATATGCAGTGTCTGCATTCAATTTAAAAAAAAAAGAGGCCAAGGATGTAGTTCAGTGGTAGAATGCTTGTACAGCATCCATAAAGGCCTGGGTTCAATCCCCAGCACCACTAAATAAATAAGTAACCAGGCATGCAAATGACAGTACAAAATGATTAAAAGTAACAGAAACACAAGCTATAGAACCAATGTTGCAGTGATCTTATTAGTAGAATTTGTAGGTAATGTGAAAATAACTGTAATAAATCCATGTAAATGGAGGAGAAGATGAAGAAGGTTAAAATTGAGGCTTTTGCAAGAAAAATTAGAGAATTCTAAAAAGTAAATGAAAATTCTAGAATTGAAACCTATAATAGCAAGATAATGAATAGGTTTAGTAGCAAATTAAACACTGTAAAAAACATTTATAAACTGGAAAAAATAATAGAAAAATAAGTTGGGGCACATGGAAAAAATTTTTAAAGAAAATATGATTTAGAAATTATGGGACAGAATATGAGGATTTAATATATTCATATTGGACTTCCAGTGGGAGTTTCCCTCCATTTATTGGGACACTGAGGAGGTCTGAAAAAGTTCATATGACTCATAAGAGGGCTGTAGAAGCAACTGTGAAATAAGGCAGTGGGACCCCAAAGCAGAAGCTCTGGACTCACAGACTGAACCAGGAGCCAAATCAAGGATGCTGCAGTCTTCAGGGCAACAGCAGTAACAGAGTGAGATTTGAGGTGATCCAGAGACAGGTATGGAAGGACTTCCACACCCCTAGTCCTGACTGTGCTGAGAACAGACTGCAAATCACAGTGACAAAAGGTGTGAAGAGAAGAGGCTGCTGCCCAAAGTGGAAAAAGGCAAAGACTATTGGGAGTTGAAGACAGAATACTCACCTTCGATGCTATGCTGTGACTTAAACTTCCTGTCCTATATGGATACTGAGAAAAGGGAAGAAGGGAAAAAGAGGAACTCCAAAGAAAGTGGCCAGATGAAGCAATTGAAATGTAGGAATTTCAGATACACAACAAATTATTTTTTGGTATAAGTATGTCCTTAGGGCATACTGATACTAAAAAAAAAATCCTTTTTTATCTGAAATCCAAATTTAACTGGATCTCCTGAACCTTATCTGAGTTATATGGTGAGCCTGAATTGATCAGGCACGTTGGGAGTACTTGTAATGAACAAGATTAAATCTTACAGTGTGTCCCAGTCCCCTGGCAATGCCACACTCTTCATGGAACAGAAAACAGGAGCTGACTATATGATGACATTGTAAGGTAACTGAGTCTCTTCTCAGGTCTACTCTCCCTAAACACCCTATAACATCCCACATTCTATTCTGCTGTGGTTGGATGTACTGTTATAGGGCATCCTTCTCCCAGGATCCAGGCAGAACTTAGAACAGAACTCTGTTCTTCTACGAAATCTTCAAACATGTCCAGTGGCTCCAACATTAGAGGAAGATAGGGGCAGGACTCCCCACACACCGAGATGCCTCATGTGACCCTCCTGTACTCTTCCTTGACCTCATCTGTCTACCACCTGGCAAACATCTCAATCTCTACTTGGGTGGGAAAGTAATACTTCAGTCATATCCTATCTCTGTCTTCTTATTTTTTGGTGGTTTACTTAATAAACACTCCTACATTATTTAAACTGAAACATTGGAATGAAGATGACCCCTTTCTTTCTCAAGTGCCTAGATCTTTGCATTGAAGTCCTGACTATGAAGACTCTCCTTCCTTCCTTCCTTCCTTCCTTCCTTCCTTCCTTCCTTCCTTCCTTCCTTCCTTCCTTCCCTCCTTTCTTCTTCCCAAAACTGAGCTCTAACTCCATGCTTAGCTATATTCACCCTCCCCACAAAGCTCTTAGAGGTGGAGAGCTACAGAGAAATAAAATTTAATGGAGATGAAAAATACAGTGGAAAATGTTTTTAAAAACCAGGACTCATTTTATTGCTATTCTGCAAAATAAAATAATGCAGGAAAAGAAAGACAGAGAAAGAACTATAAAGAACAGCAGAAAATGAATGAAACTAAAGGAAATAATGAAATAAAGCAAGGAATACAAGTTGGGTTACTGATAAAAGCTCAGCATCTTCATATTCAGTACTGCCATGAAGAAAAGCCACTCTTTTTAGTTAAACCCTTTCTACGTTTTCCAATATATCCATGTTGTTGGCCAGTTGGGTCAGACAGAATGATAAAAAAAAACAAAAACGAACACACAAAAAACTGGAGTTTTACAAACCAATTATGTGTGTTATCATAAACATTAACTTGTTGAGGAAAGTTTCTTTAATAACCATTTTCTGAGGCCTGTTATTCAGCTATGGGTCTTCTGAGCCCTGTAGGGAAGGAATCAGCTCCTGTTTCCCAGTTTTTTCATTTTGATTTAATTTTAATATGACAAAATTATACAGTCTGACCATCACACAGTGAAAGCCTGGTAGAAAAATACATAAAATTGTAAATGAAGCTTTCTAAAAATTCCATTTGAAAATCCCTTGACTTAATGCTAAAACTGTGGTTTTTGTTGCCTAATGAGTAGACTGGGCATAATGTCTTTGTTCTCATTGATTAGTTTTTTTTTTTTAAGGACTGTTTTTTTTAAGGATGTGTTTTTCCACGTTGGCATATTATTTGTTCAGATTCTTTTTCCTCTCTTAGATCCCTTTTATGATATACATTTTTTGTGGTCCTAGGTATTGATATCAGGGCCTCACCTTGCTAGACAGGTGCTCTACCACATGAGCCACTCCACCAACCTTTATATGCATATTTTTAATTGGCTTTTCCTCTAAATGTTTCATTTTGAATTTTTCAACTTATATAAAGATGAAAGAATAGGTGATTACCTATTAATCACTAATTTTAGCCACATCTGCTTTATCTCTATCTATACTAAGCCTCTAAACCTTCGCATTACTGACAATTCTGGTTGGATAATTCTGTTTGTGGTGCTGTCCTATACATTGTAGGCTGCTGAGCAGTACACCTGACTTCTACCCATTAGATGCCAGTAGCACCTCCTCCCAAGACCACCAAAAGTGTCTGCAGAGATTGCCAAATGTCCTGAGTGGGAAAATCAATCTCCTTAAGAACCTCTCATTGAAACTACATCAAAAACAAAATAAAATACCACCACCACATACACATTTCATTAAGCTGAAGTATTTAGAAATAGGTTATGAACCTCATGACATTTGTCCCTAAATATCATAGAATATATTTCTTAAGAATATACACACATGCCTACATACCACATCAAAATTGCAAAAGAGAGAGAGAAGGATGAGTTAATATTATCCAATACTTTATTGCATGTATAAAAATAGAATAATGAAACCTATTAAAATGTTTTTAAAGAGGAAAGGGGTGATAAGAAAGAGTATTACAGAGGGCGAATTTGATCAAAGCACATATACTCATGTCTGGAAAATCATAATGAAACCCCTCTATGTAATTAATATATACTGATAAAAAAGAACTTAACTTTCATACAATTGTACCATCTGACAACCAGCCGAATTCCAGCTTCTTTCAACTGATCACAGAAAAGTATATTTTCAAACTTCTGAATACACAACCAATCTGCTAGTGAAAGATATTAATTTCTCCCAATTATCTATTGTGAACTTTTATGTTCAATAAAGTTGAAAAAACTGTCCCATCATACATCTAATTTGCATTTCTCCTGCCGTAAATAAAGCTCCTATGTTTAAGAAAAACGTGATTTTTGGGATGTGTGTGAATCTTTTTTTCTCCATTTTTGAATGCCTAGTAGATTAAGGAGGTTAGCTCTTTACCTGTGATGTACATTGCAATTATATTTTTCCCAGTTTGTCATTTATTTTTTGACTTTGCTCATGGTGTTTTTTCACAAATTTTCTTTTTACTAATATCAAAATTATTGCTCCTTTTTCTATTGCATCTGTATGATGAGTGTAGTTTTCCCCACAGCAAAAAAACAAATTCATTTTTCTTCTAGTACTTACTTGTATGATGCATTTTTTCCATTTGAGTTTTTCCTAGAGTATAATGTATGTTAGGGATCCAAAGCTATCTTTTGCAAGTGGCTATGCAGTTGTTGGAACATCATTTATTAACAAGTGTCTTCGTGATTTAAGATGGCACCTGATTCATACAATAAGTTTCCTTTTAATTTGGCTCTATTTCTGAACTTTCAACCATGTTCCAGATCTATCTATTAATTCATGCCATGATGTTTTAATTATAGATTCTTTATTATGTATTAGTTTTTAATAGTGCTATCTCTTCCTCATTGATCCTTTCCTCCCACATTTTCCTGTACACACATGTATGGATCCCATGTTAACTTTGGAATTCATCTGTCAGTAGACAGGAAAAAACACAGTTTCATTAGAATAGTCTGAAGTAAGTTAGGGATAATTATATCTTTATGATGTCAAGTCATCTTGTCCAAGGTCAAGAAATATTTTTATTTGTCTTCAAGATTATTTAAATTTTTCCTCATATGGATTTTGCACATTTCTTATTAAATTTTTAAGTATTTTATTCTTTCTGTTGTTATGTTAAATGGAGTTTCCTCTTCCTTATCTTTCAACTTGTTATCATTTACACACACACACATATTTGATTTTCATACCTTAATTCTGTAAACTTCTAGCATAATAAATTCTTTTGTTTATATCAAGGGTATCATTGATTCTACCGAGTATTTTGGATATATTGTCATATCCCTGCAAATGGGGAGTTTTGCTTCTTTTCTGACTCTTATGCCTTCATTTATCTCCCTTGAATGAATGTACAAACTAATGACACTATACTGGTGGCAAATTGTAATTGGAATAGTAGACATTCTTTCCTTGTTCCTTACCTTAATAGGAATGCTTCAAGTATGTCTTCGTATGTATGCATAGCTCTGTCACTGTAGGCTTGAGAGCTGATAAATAATAAGCTCCAGCAGAGGGAGTAATATTTCTACTGAAACCCAGACAAAGCGCTGAGGTAAGAGCAGGAAGTTCCTCACTCCAGCCATGTTTGCTGAAGGAAAATCTCAGACGTCAGAATCAGTTCCATGCCAGAATAACAGAACTGATACTGGTCCTGCTCATCCCAGTTGGGAGGGTTGGACTGAAAATGTGGTGTGTCGTTTCCAAAACAAAATATAGGGTATAAGCCAGAAAAAAATGACAACCTCTACTACTAGAAAATTAAGATGTTAGGGAACATAGTACACCAATGAAGAGATTCTTTAATCTCCAAAGGCACCATTAAGAGCATTTAAATCCAGTATTTACATTTTTTGTTCAAAAATGAACAATTACTATTCTGTGCAGATGTTTTTTCATAGGAGTATTATTTCATACCCCATAGGTTTGTTCAACCCAGTATCTCCATTGTTCTTTAGTTCTGTGAAGTTGGATTGTGTGAGTGTATCACATTAACTTAATAGATGTGAGTTCCAGGGGCTGAGAATCAAATATTTTTGGTTTAGCAGTATTTAAGTATAAAGAAATTTCTTACTCTTTTACCAACATGGTAAATAAATTCTAGCCACTTATATGAAAAAAAGAAAACAAAAGTTCATCTAGGGCTAAAAGCAATTCAAAATTATGTTTTTATTCTTTCCTTTCAAATTCACATAGGCAGAAAGTATAAACCAGGAGCCTTGGGGAATTGAGCAAGATAATCAAAATTCACATGCAGGATTCCATTTCATTTAAAAATAAACCTGTCACATGCAAATTTTGAAATTCATCTCCTGGATTACTTGCTTCAAACACACACAATGTACAGACAGTATCTACATATCAAAATGGAGAGCAAAATGTGCCCAGCTATGACATATTATTTTTTTCAATGTTACTTTGTTTTGGATTCTACTTTCCTGAAGTACAGTATTGTTGTGAATCACAGTTCATCACTCAAGATTAATATCATAGTAATAATAATAGCTACTGTCAGTTGAATTTTTACCATATAGAAGATATTCTCCAGCAACTCTTGGGGGAATTCCATTCCTGCAAATGCCCCTTTATTGGCTGCACAGGAAAATTATCTGTACCTTGGATTTTCATCTATAAATGAAGCTCACAAAAATATTTCCCTCACAGAACTGTTGTGAGGATTAGCAAAGCATATTCCAATTTCATATGACCCACCTTGCATTGCCTTAGCCACTACTAATCACTTTTTTTTCTTTCACTACTGGGGCTTGAACTAAGGGCTTACACCTTGACCCACTCCACCAGCCCTTTTTTGTGATGAGTTTTTTTTTTTTGAGAGAGGGTCTCATGAACTATTTGCCCCGGCTGGCTTTGAGCTGTGCTTCTGCCTCCTGAGTAGCTAGGATTACAAGCATGGGCTACTGGCACCTGGCTACATTTTATTGTTAAATTGCAGTGGACCCTTGGTATCCATGGGTACATGGTTTCAAGGAGATTGCAGTTGAGGAAAAATGCAAATACTCAGGATGCATAGAGTTCAGTAATCTAAAATCACTCAAATTTATCTATACAGTATACAGTCAATCTTGAAACAGCAAGAGTAGGCTACATTACCATCACAAAAATTACTTTTATACACATTAATATTGCTCACCAAAACTAGATCTTATTTTATGTTCTTTATCTCAGATGCAGATGATTGATTCATTTTTTCCATAACGCCACCTAACTTCTAAAGACATGCCACCTTTCAACAAATCTCAAATTTTCACTTAAGCACATTAACTCTTACCTTGCTTTTGGGGTACCATTTTCTTTTGGGAGTCAGATGTCTACAAAATGGAGGGCAGGGAAACACTTGGCAGATCACATAGTTGGTAGGTAACAGGACTGATGAGAGCTTCTCCACATCAACTGAGATGCATAAAGCACAGGCAGGAATTTAAATTTTTTTGTTTTTGAAATTTCTTTTGATTTTTTTAATTAATTTTTTTGACCATGCTTGATCAAAACTACATTAATAAATCTGTGAATAGGGCGGGCTTCTTATAAATATATTTAAACATAAAAATTGAGGGAGAAAGGAAGAGGCATGAAGGGAGTAAACTTGCTCAAAATCTACTGTATCTGTATATGGAATTTTTGCATGATCCTCTATACCACTAATGAGCCTTAATTAACAAAATTAATTTAATTTTAAAAATATCAAGTTGTAAATTTTAATGAGCTAACATGGTTTTTAAATACATGCACATTGTATAATGTACATCAGATTAAACATATTTATCTCTTCAAACATTTACCACTTCCTTACAGTAAAAACTTTTAAAGCACTTTCTTCTAGTGTTTTGAAATGTACAGTGTGGTTTTCTGTAGTCACCCCATATCTCATTTTGAGTTAATTTTTATACAGGGTGTAAAGTAGAGAACTTTGTTTTTTGCATATGGCTTTCTATTTGTCCCAGCACCATTTGTTGAAGAAAAAAAAATTCTTTCCCTATTGACTGGTCTTGGTATCCTTGTCAAAAATCAATTGACCAATAGTTACATGGATTTATTTCTGGACTCTCAATTCTATCATTGATCTATATGTCTGTGCTTATGCCAGTGCCCCATCGTGTTGTGTGGAAATAGAGAAGTATGAGTCTTCCCACTTCGTTCTTCTTTTTGTTTTAGCTATTCTAAGTCCCAGGAGGATGAGGGGTTTTTGGAGGGGAGCGGGGAAATATATTTATTTGTTGTTATTGTTGTTTTTATCTTACCTGGCAAAAGGAATGTTTTATAGCAAAGAAAGAGAAAATTCTCCCAGAAGAAAATATTCTGAGGGATTGTACTATCTTCCCTCATAATCTCAGCCTGGAGTATATCTCTTTGGTCACTAAAGACACAGAAGACATTAAAAATACTCAGTAACAATTCTCAAGGAACGTTTTCCTTCTGGTATTTTCTGTGTTGTGCAGTGTTACGCCAACCAAGATAGGGTGATTAAAACATTATTGATTCTAATACTAGTGATGCTCCAGACTAATTACTTGCTGCTCACTAGCAAGTCTGCTACTGACATTAAAGAGACACTTGAGAGATGGCAGACCCTGGTAGTGAAGGCCATCTCTGCCACCAAGAAGGTGAACTGGAGACTCCTACCCATGAAATTTCAGCCCAGAGGCCTTTCTCAGTAACTCATGTGGCCTGACAGCCTTATTTCTTTTTAAATAACGGGAGTTTATATTTGCAGACCTTCATTCCACGAATGCTGGAGGATTAAGAGTTAAATTTTAACAAGTTTCAACATTTGGGTTTTATGTACTTTCTCTGTTAGCCTTTTGACACCTTTCTATTTTTATTCTCTGTGTTTATTCTTTAGTTTATTTTAGCTTTATCATGATTTTACCCATCTAAATTTGGGGGTCTAGAGTTCTTACTTTTCATCTTGCATAGTCTTGACTTCATGATGTATTTTACCCTTTTACCTTCTTTATATTTAGCCTTAATTTTTAACCTTAATCTGTACTTCTTTAACATCTTTGTTATGCTTCTTTTAATTTTTTTCTTTTCATTTTTCTATTTTTAACCAAGTCTACTACTTTAATTTCTAAGTCATTCTTAGCTCAATTTCTGTTATTTGCAGTTCCTTTTTTATTTTTAACTTAAATGTGTGTCACGTGTTTCTTTTTAAATGTGTTTTCTTTTGTTCATGGAACTTTCAAAAAAATCTTTTTTTCTTCTCTTCTTCTCCATCCTCTTTTCCTTCTCCATCTCTCCCAAGCTATAATAATGGATAGGATTTATGGGTGAGAAATAACACAGCTATGGTAGGGTCCAACACCACAAGCAGGAACATTAGATATTTGTTTCCTCTGGTCTTCCCTGCACTTACCTTTCTGGCTCTGCTTAGCAGATCATTTATTTCCTGAATTCAGTGTTTTTCTCCCCCCAAGAAATGTTAATTGGTTATGCCAGAGACTCAGAAATGACAGACCATTCCCATAAACCTAAAGCTTCCTATATATGCAGGGAACATATTTAAAATGGTCCTGGAATGAGGGTCTCTATGTAAGGAGTTACATATTCTAAAATCAGTGGTCTCTGACATGGTTAACAAGCCTACACGAAGGGCTGAGATTTGGGCAAAAAGTATCTCTTCTTCTTCAAGTTCTCCCCATTGCTGTAAATCATGTAGCCTGTTGCTCAAACCAGAAACCCACAAAATATCCAAGGAAGTTCTGTCCATTCTACATCCAAAATATGTCCCGTATTTTTCCTTCTCATCAATTTCACTACTTACCTGGACTATAACTATTCCATGCCAACTTTGCTTTGAATCTCGACCCCTCATATCCAATTTCCATACAGCATCCCAAATGAATCTTTTAAAATTCCAGATTATAGAATCCTACATAATAATCATCGACAGCCTTTCAGTGTACCTCAAATAAGTCAAAGCCTCCACCATGTGACTTGGTTCCCGCATGTCTCTTCTGTCTCACCTTTTCCTTTAGCCTCCTTCCTCAAGCTGACCTCTAGTTCCTTGACCATGTCAACCAAGCTCTCCTACCTCAGAGCATTTGTACATGCCACTCCCTCTTTCTGGGATGCTTGCTCCCCTATTCTTTGAAACAAAGACTCACTCTCATCTTTCATATAGGATGACCAGCCATTCTGGTTTGCTTAGGACTAATAAGATTCCAGGTATATAGGACTTTTAAAACCAAGAAAGTGCTGAGAAAATTGGTTCAATTTGATTGCCTGCTTTCAAGTCTAACTTGCATCATTTCCTTGGTGACTGTCCTCGCCTGCTATGCCCAAAGCAGATTCCCCACAAGCCCATTATCAGTCCTTATTTCAGCATACTGTTTCTTTTCTAGGGAGGACTTAACTATGCTCTGCAATTACTTTACTCTATGCACGTCTTTATTTTCTCTGTCTCCTTCCTGAATGTCTAAGTGTCGTGGCATGCCGTCATGCCTATCTTAATCTGTTATGTCCCTAGTGCTTGGCACTAGGCCTGGCACCCACTTATTTTTTTTCCTTTTTTTTAAAAATTTTTTTAATTCATATATGCATACAATGTTTGGGTCATTTCTCCCCCCACTTCCCCCACCCCTTCCCTAACCCCGCTGCCCCTTCCCTCTCTCCCCTATCCCCTCGCTACCCGGCAAAAACTATTTTGCCCTTATCTCTAATTTTGTTGTAGAGAGAGTATAAGCAATAATAGGAAGGAACAAGGGTTTTTGCTACTTGAGATAAGGATAGCTATACAGGGAGTTGACTCGCATTGATTTCCTATGCATGTGTGTTACCTTCTAGGTTAATTTTTCTTGATCTAACCTTTTCTCTAGTTCCTGGTCCCCTTCTCCTATTGGCCTCAGTTGCTTTAAAGTATCTGCTTTAGTTTCTCTGTGTTAAGGGCAACAAATGCTATCTAGTTTTTTAGGTGTCTTACCTATCCTCACCCCTCCCTTGTGTGCTCTCGCTTTTATCATGTGCTCAAAGTCGAATCCCATTGTTGTGTTTGCCCTTGATCTAATGTCCACATATGAGGGAGAACATACGATTTTTGGTCTTTTGGGCCAGGCTAACCTCACTCAGAATGATGTTCTCCAATTCCATCCATTTACCAGCGAATGATAACATTTCGTTCTTCTTCATGGCTGCATAAAATTCCATTGTGTATAGATACCACATTTTCTTAATCCATTCGTCAGTGGTGGGGCATCTTGGCTGTTTCCATAACTTGGCTATTGTGAATAGTGCTGCAATAAACATGGGTGTGCAGGCTGGCACACACTTATTAAAGGAAGGAAAGAAGGACAGACAAAAGAAGAAAAACAAAGGAAAAGAAAGTACTCTCAAAATAATACTCAGGCTTACTTATGAGGAAATATATGGCATTCATATTACCTGATATTTCTGCTGCCATTCAAAATGGCACCCAGAGGCAGAAGGACACTCATGATTTTGTGCCAGAAGAAATCATTTGCCATCTGTTATTGCTCATTGCTTTTGCAGCAGCAGTGTCTGGTCCTAGTTGAAGCAGATGAAGCATAGTTAGCTGATCTGTCCCTGGGCTTTCTGCTGTTATCTATTGCTTCCTTACATCTGACTCACACATGATCTCTTCTCTATAGCACAGCATTGGGGGTGGGAGAGGACTTTCATGCCAATCATGCCTATCCTTAGCAATTGCTTGCTGTAGACACAAGTCCCTTCTAAGTCTGTTGAGTCCCATAGCCAGGGATATCTACAGTGGGGGCAACCTACTCTCAACAATGGTGATGTAATGGTATCCCCTTGGCTTTCATCAAGAAACAGAGGCATGGAAGTGGAGATTAGAGTTACTTTTTTGATGTTTGTTCAACTCTTTTCTTTACTGTGTTGATTCACCCACACTTGTGGGCATGCAGACTCTACATAGAGTCTCCTTCAGAATCTCCACCTGTGAGCAGGAAAAGTCACCTCTTCCTTCTACTCTCCATGTGAGACTCAAAGACACAGCTGTCAACCTTCTCTTCTGTCCCTCCTGGTTCTTCTTCCTGACTTTCCCAAAACCTCAGAACTTGACTGATCAGGTTTTGGGACCTTGCCATCCTAGCAGAATGAATACCCTCTTCACAATACCTCTGTGATCTGAGTGTTCAGGCCTAAAAATGAATACAATAAGCCCACCTTATTTTTGGATTTATTACACATGATTTTGACCAAGCATGATAAAAAATAATGATTTTTTTAATGAAAAATTCGGAAACCACTATGCAGTTCAGTTAATGCAGAGAAGCAGTCCCACATTATCCTCAGTTGTGTTTAAATCATTATGTGATCTGCTGTTTCTCCCCCTTAATTCTGTGAATATATGCTTTCCCAAGAGCAAATAGTACCCCAAAAGCAAAGTAAAAGTGAATGTGCTTAGTTTAAGTGATGAAGTGAAAAACTAAGATTTGTTTAAAGGTGGCATAATGAGAAAAGTGAATCAGGCATCTGCCCTACAGCACTGAGCCCCATACAACCTGAACACCCACAGGCTTTCCTCGATGATGGTCTTTTGGGACCATAGATTGGAGGATACCGAGGATCTACAATAAACATTTTGTCTCCCCCTAAGGACTGGATTTTAAACCTATTGCCTTACTGTCAATGTCAAAGAAAGTAAGTAGTGGGATATTATTTATTTCACTGCACTGTTGCTTCTATAACAGATCCAAATCTCTCCCGGGGGAAAGGGAATGGCTATGTACTTGGAAAGGCACAATAACACTTCTTTGTTAAATTACAGTTCCTTTTTAGATTGTTACTTCTTTAATTTGGAACTAAATCTCACACATTTTCTTTCTCACTAAAAGCTGTCAGGTTTTGTATTTCTTACTGTAGTTTGCAACTTAAATTCTTTGTTTAGAAGAGATATTTATTTTTATTCATAATAGAAACAGCTGGCCACAAATATAGGTACTTCCAAATATGGATACAATCCTTGCACAATGGGTTCCCTATCTAGGCTAACAAACCCTTAATATATTTATAAAATTCTGTTCTTCCAAAATAACCTTTTTTTTTCTGATCTTGTTGAACTTCAGTTTAACAATTTCCATTTGTAGCAAGTTTTTTTCACACTTTCAGTACAAAGTTAGATGGTAAAAAAAGAATAAGCTAAGCTCATTTTTCATAAAATTAGAAGTCAGAGAAGTTTTGGAAATTTAGTCCTTCCCAATTATACTTAATATGGTAATTTCTATTTTTGGAATCTGACTTCAATGTAGCAAAGTGGATCAAATTATTATTTGCCAATTTAGTATCCCCAGGACACAATTTCACTGGGAATAAGTAGATTATCTAATGTATTTATGTAACAGTGTGATGAATTAAAAAGTCAATCAAAAGACCAGGTCTTTCATTCAATCCTGCTAGTTAGCTAATGTTTTCAGTGGCATAAAAATAAGTGAGAATAAGATTTTTTTTTAAGTTTGGCACTTCAAAAGCCTCTTCAACATTTTGCAGAACTAATTCAACTGCTGCTGCCACACTATGCCGCCAATGTATTAAGCACAGCAGAGGCCAGTCTGGGAATTAAGTGATGGGGCCATATTTCATTTACAGTGATACATAGTGCTTTCCACTTTTTAATATTAAGGACAGAGTATTCCTGGTGACTCTGTAATAAGCGTTTTATGTAAAACATTCTGTCTGAGAATTTAAATTTTATTTTAAAGTACAGAATCAAAACCCACTATTATAGGAGGATAATCATTTTGATAAGTTTATATTAAGGAGTTCATTACTTTTTGCAAACCAGAGCAAAGTAGTTAAGGAAGAGATCCAAGGACAAAGTCCTGAGTCACTTCTTCATCCAGAAATGAAACACGCAAAGGAGACTAAGAGGTAAAGGGGAAACTAGGAAGTAAAGCGAAAAGCTTTAAGAAGAAGAGTGGAACCGATAATGTCAAATGCTGCTGATGGGTCAAACATATGATGATTAGGACAATTGGCTGTGATGGCCCATTGCTCTACCACACCACTGCTGCTTTCATCTTTTCCTTCAGGCCATCTCCCACCCCACTTTGCTTTTGTCATATTTACCTTCTTGATATTCCTCAAGCATATTCCTAACACAGAGCCTTTGGTTTTGCTGTCTTCTCTGTCCAGATGTCAACATGGCTTAGTCTCTTCTTTCAGGTCTCTGCTCCAATGTCATCTATTTAAGAGGACTTCCCTGATTACCCTCACTAAACGAGTTCCATTAGCTACTGACCCTCAACTCTTTATTCATAGTATCTCAGTTTTCAATGTAGTAACTATCACTGCATTGTAATTTACCTATTAAGCAAGACTATAAATTCAACAAGATCAGTAACTAAAATTATGCTTGGGGCATAGTAGTTTACCACTATGATCTTGAATAAATATTAATTAGATGACTGGAAAAACAACTGGCCAGACTATTTTCATGGTGACCAGATATAGCGTGATTATTAATCTGCCAAAAAAGGATAAAAACCCCAACCTTGACTAAAGGACATAGAATCTGTAAGGCAAATGTCTTGCAAATACCCTTGCCTTTTATCTAACAAGATGTAAGTGGCTACCTACAAGCATTTCCTTCAAAGCTCTATAAATACTTTCCGTATTTTTCCTGTTCTCTAAATACTCTCTAGTGACAAGCTTCTGAAGACCATGACTTCACTTGGAATGAATTATAACATATATGCCATATAAGCTTTTGTTTGCATATCGACTAACAGAATCATCATGCATTAATAATGCCCATGTATTTACATTTTCTCCCACTTTAAATTTCAGTTTGCCTACGTTAATATGTCTATGGGCACACACACACACACACACACATATGAGTTCCATGAGTGTGTGTGTGTATGTATGTGTGTGTGTATATATATATATATATATATATATATATATATATTATATCTTATTTTAATTTTTGGTTTCACTTTTAAACCAACTCTTTTATCGATTTTAAAAATTTCAGCTTCAAAACCCCTCAGACTTTGAAAGTGCACAAAGCACTCAGCCAAGTAGCACTCATAGAACCTCCAGCAGGTGTCAAGGTTGAGCAGTAAGGATAAACAGCACACCCTCACATGTGTGCTCCATGTGCCCAGAGACCACAGCCTCAGAGTAACACCCTGACACCTGTGTTTCAGTGATACTGGAACACAGAAACCAAACCAAGTAAGGAGACATTCGTGACTTTGCTGACTCACGAGACAAAGACAAAGATTTAATAGGCAAATGCAAATGAAGAGGGGAATGGGGACAATGGAAGGAGAATGAGATGTAAAGGTGTTTTCTAATTTCTGACAGGGCAGCAGGTCCTGAGAAAGCATCTGTCTAGAGAGAGGATGTCTAGAACAGACGCATGAATGTTTATTGATAAGTCACATCAGTTAGGTAACATGCACAGTCCAAGGGTTTTAGGAGCTCCTTACCAGAAACCAGGGATGAAGACCAAATACATGTTTCTTATTGTGTCACAATACCACAGCTCCCAAAAGTGACTGTTTCTGACTTTTATAAACATTGATAAATTTTGCCTGATCTGAACTTCACATAAATGGAATCAAATGACATGTATTCTTTTGGGGCTGGTTTCTGTCACCCAACATCTGAGATTAATCCATCCAAGAAAGTAATTTGAAATTAATCGTATGTACTTTTATTACTTTCTTAGACACTTCAGAGAAGTGAGCAGAACACAGCTGTTAAAAAAGTAAATAATGTTCAAAATACTTATGAAAGCCAAAGTTTTCATTACCAATCATCAGGTTATATTGGAAGCAGGAAGGAGTTTTGTGCTTAGTTGAACCAAACTCTATGTTCTGGAAGACTAGAATATAGAGTTCATAAAAAATTTAGCTAGACATTAAAATATGTAAGGGTAAGATAAAAGGACATTTTCTGAAACATAGAAAGGGCTTCCTACAAAATTGCTTTAGGCCAAAGCCTCTTCCCAACTGCAGTGATGTTACCTCAGCCCCCACCACCCCTCACACAAGTGGACATGATGCTGGGGAGGTGCAGAAGAGCCCTACAGTTGAATCTTGAATTCTTACAACAAATGAAAAGAGAATCCAGAATTGACAGTCCAAACCCTGGAATTGCTTCTATTTTAATCAGCTAATAGTATGTTTACATAATCTGAGAACCTTCTTTCCAGTTTATACTTCTAGCATGAATAAAAAGAAGATGTTTTGTAGAAATATCTATGGCTTCAGTATTTTAATACTCAAATCATTCTCTTTTAAAGGGGCTATCCCATAGCATCCTTGCTGGTCTTTATATCCTCCATTATGTTTTTATCAATAGCTTTCATACTCTTTGAGCTGCTGTTACAATACTTTTGTTTCCTGGAACCTTGCATCTTTTGAAATTCTTCTTGCAATATAGTTTTACTTTACTCTCAGACACTTATACCAACTAAAGCCCTGACTGACCAACAATTCACTCAGGTGACAGCACATTACTTAGTGCCTAAGAGTGACATAACTTTATAAAATGTCTGATTTTAGTAAAAATTTGAGAGCTATATGAGTTTGGTTTCCTATATAACCTTATGAATTTTATGACAAATAACCAGAGTTAGACTAACAAGTGTGCATCTATAGCTCACCAGTATTGGAGCACAGAGTTCGAGCAACGGAGCTGTTAGAAAATGAACTAAGACTTGGAAGATAGGCAGTGTTAACTCTTCAAGAGTCCTCATCCCACGGGAAGGAGTTTAGAATTAAAATAAGATATAAAATAGGTCAGAGGCCAATCATGGGGACACTCTTAAAATAATCTAGGCAAGAAATGATATGATTCAGAACTAAATAAGAGTATGGAGATAGAGAAAAAAGGATGGCATCAACATATAAGAACTTGGTAACTGATGGACTAGGGAGAAGCTCAAGAAGGAGATAAAGGAATTGAAGAATGTGCTAGTCATACAACTAGTGGATTCCATGTTATGGGCCTATTTCCTCATTTTCTCCTCCTGTTTGGAATGAGTCTCTGATTGAATGCTATACCCTATGGACAGAAAAGGGAAAGCTATACGCAGAATCAGTGTCTATTTCTGTGAGAATGAAGCTTTGGCCTTTCAGAATGGAATGTGACCAACTTGCCAAATGGTTTGTTAATTTCCTTAAAGAAGAGCGCCCTAGTGAGAGATCAGCACTGGTCTTCACTGATCACAAGTTGACCATTCAGAAGTGGCAGCAGCTAAATCAGGAAAGTGGACGTCAGTGCTGTTGGCACTATGTGTAGCCTCCATCTCTGCCACTGTGGCCACTCCATTCACGTGCCCATTGTGCCATTTCTGTGGTGACTGTAGACAAGAGCTGGTTAACATCAGCTGGCCATGTAATTTTGGGGTATAAGCTTTGGGGGATGTTAGCATATGATACATCTTCATACTCCACACCCACTCCCATATGTCCATCCCATATGTCCATCCTTATGCTTCTCCTCTAGAATTCCTTGTCTCTACTCTTCCAAGTCTTTTTTTTTCTTACCAGCCCCTGGACAACTAAACAGGCCATTCTCCACTATTCATAAACACATGTATATATTATCGCATTGGACCACTTCTCCCTTCACACAAAGCAGCTGGCCGGTGTACTGCTCCAAGCTGAGTCCTTAGGGGAGATTGCCCTTAGCCATTTTCTTTCAAGGCCAACCCTCTTGTCTGATTTGCATTGCAGTCTGAAGGCTTTCCCCCACCTGATTTCTGCTTCCTTCCTCTTTTATCCCTCATGAGATTACTCCTTTCGCTTCTTAGTAAAGCTCTTCCACTCCTCATTCTGTCTCAGCATCTGCTTCCACAGAACTGATCTGACATCTTTATACTTCTGGAGAAGTGATGTGTAGAGCTATGTGCATGGTTAGGGTGAGACTTTAGGTAGAGAGTATGGGAACTGCTTTATGTCATTGGATAGAGTATGAGAATCATAGGAAGGAGACTTAAGAATAAGAACAGATGAAAGAATTACATCTTCTCCTCTGCCCTTGAGAATGTTGGGAAATTTTGGCGAGGTCTCCAGATTTCTCACAGAAGGTAGTACATGACTGATGTTACTTTATTTGGATGCTAAAGAAAGTGTAGCCCTGGGAGACTGGAGAATTTCTGCTACCGTAGATATTAAATGAAACAGTAGATTTGTGTGATACACAAAGTATGTAAGGAGGATGGGTACAAAACAGAACATTAACCAAAAATGCAAAACATTGATTTGAATTTCATCTCTGCTGTTCTGGTTGCGCAACCTCGGCCAGTTTGCTTCACCCTTCTGAGCCTCAGTGTGGTCATCTGTAAAATGATGGTAATAAAATTAATTCAGACAGTTAGGATGAATTTGAAATGAAGCAATGCTTACAAAGTATTTAACACAGAGTCTGGCCCATTCTACATACTGTAGAAATAGGAAAGAATCTTAGGATTCTCATACATGTGTCACTCCTCAAGTAATAATGACAGTGGGCATTTTACCCCAGAAGAATTGCAAATTTGTGATTGAAACTGTGCTCACACAAATTGTATCACCTTTGTTTTAGCAAACAAATTTACCAGTCCATAAAAATAACTTCAGTGTCTCCTCCATCCGCCAGGGAAGACAAATGATATTAAAATAGTAAGACCACACATCAGTACATTATTGTTAAAATTCAAGCAGAAACTGTAGTTAGAAAAGCTTTCTAAAAGAAGAATTGGGCCAGTCACAGTGGCTTACAACTATAACAGGACACAGAGATCAGGAAGATAGCAGCTGGAGGCCAGCCTAGGCAAAAATGTGAGACCCTTCCTGAAAAATAACTAAGGCAAAAAAGGGTTGGGGACATGGCTCACACAGTACAGTACCTGCCTAGTAAGCATGAGGCTCTGAGTTCAAACCCCAGTACTACACACAAAAAAAGGATCAATGTATTAGACGCATTAGAAAGCATGTAGTGTTCTATCCCATATGTGCCACCTAGCATACTAAATATCCCATATAACTTTATGCATCATTACTCTGATCACTTGGGAGAGTGCTTCATCAGAACTCATTTAAATTTGTAACCATGCCACTATCAGACAGTGAAAGATTTCTAAATTGCTTACTCCCTATTCAAAGAAAATTGGAGACAGACATTTTCTTCCTGGTTTGTATGTCTTCTACCTGCAACTGTGTTACTGCAACAGCAACTGTATTGGTGCTGTGAAGGGAAACAACGAGCAGGAAAGGGATAACACCAAGTAAAAAGTATAAGAGGCCTCAGGAGAACCCCACATACCATCCCAGGACCTGGGCTTTTGCCCTGATACTTTGGATTACCCATATCAAAGTCTCCATGTCTTGTCCCCCTTTGCTGAGACCCTTCCCAGGCCAGCAATTTCAGGTCAGGGGTGTTTCTTGTCTCCACTGTACTCCAGGGTCCTTCCCCTGAACTGCTATGGCTGGTCATTATCTTCAAGACGGTAGTCTAAACCTGAAGTGATCCAAAGATCTCCATACTGGGGCAGCTGTTACACTGTGTTAAAGTGTGCTTTGCTTAATACTTCCTCACCTAAACCTTTTTATTATGTGCCAGGAACTAAACCTAAACCTTTTTATTATGTGCCAGGAACTGTCCTAAGTTATTTACATGATTTTTTGCTGCCATCCTGACATTAATCCTCTTGTAACCCTTATGTATTATCCAACCACCCAGTTTGCTGATTAAAAAAAAAAACCAGAAGCTAAAAAAACAGGTTGCAGAAAAGAACTACTCTGCTTCGTAACCACCTCTCAGCGATAACTTCTTAGAAGAAACTAGACTTCCAGGAGACTGTCTTAGTCATCACTCTGTTCCTTCTAGTTTATAACAGACCCTAAGATTGTGGCTGAACATTAGCTTCTTCTTTATACATTTTTCCCTCTTAAAACAAATGTGTGGTCTTTTCTTAAAAATCAGAAAAGCATAAAGATATGTTCAAAGGTAAAAATATACCAAATAAATCTATAAGATTTGGTCTTCAGCATAAATATACCATTCTTATTTCAAAAAGTATTTAACCTCTGAAAGTGTCATTCCCTAGAGCAGCATACCACAAACTTTATACACGTACAGCATCCAGGGATTTGGTTAAAATGTACACTCTAACTGAAATTTGGGCTGGAACCCCAGTTTCTGCTTTTCCAACCACCGCCCAAGGAAGCTGGTGGTGGTGGTGTGTAGATGACACCTTAAGCTGCACGTCAACATCTTTATGCTATAGCAAACACACCCAGCACTCAGTGTATACCAGGAACCTGACCCCTTAGCCCCACTCAGTACAGTACAGCACATCTGGCTTCTCCAGACTTCCTGGCAGGATGCCACACATACCCTTAACCCAATCTACCAACTCACCCTGAACCTACTGCTGTAGACTCCACACAACTCTGGGTGCCCAAGTCCTTCTCACTGAGTTTCTAATTCTTGTTTTCAGATCACTAAGGACTGATGGAAGAGGTGGCGGTGGCTATGAGTTGGATACAGTATCCAAAGGTTCATGTAGTAATCCCCAGAGTGTTGGTGGGAGATATGTGCAACTTTTAAGAGGTGGGGCCTAATGAGAGGTCCTTAGGTCATTGTCAGTGCTGTCTCAGAAGTGATTAATGTAGCTCTTATGAGAACCCTGAGCTCTTGAGAGAGCCAGTTGTTATCAAAACCTGAGCCTGCCCTCTGAATATGTCTCTTTCTTCATGCCTGATAATGTGATCATTCTCTCTAGAATAAACTCCCACCATGGTGATCCACCATGAGGTCCTCACCAATACCAAGATCATGTCTATGCTATGCCCTTTAATCTCCATTATGTAAGCTAAATAAACTTCTTTCCTTGCAGACTATCCTGCCTCAGGCGTTTCATTAAAGTAGCAACAAACAGACTAAAACAGCGATTACAAATTTTTCTCATGTTTTGAACCACATACAGATCAATGTTCTTTATTTTTAACAGTTTCCACAATGTCTAATCTTCTCAAGTTCTGAACAATTTCACTCACCCAAATTGCCCTCTGTGGAGACACCATCTCTTACTTTAGAGACATGTCAGAGACCATTCAGCAAAGCTCTGTCCTCTTTCTTCCTCTCAATTTCTAAAGAACTCTATTTTTACATCTGTTTTATTTCCTGTTTCACATGAGTGTGTTCAAGCCTGTCTGGGCTATTGATTCAACTCTTCTAAATCTCCTTCCAAACCCTCCTTCATTTTTCTCTTCTTCACAATATTCTTGTCATTAATCTACAATCTAAAATATTTAGTTCTCCACTAGGAGAGACATCTTTCACTTGATTCTTTTTTTTTCTTTTATTATTCATATGTGCATACAAGGCTTGGTTCATTTCTCCCCCCTGCCCCACCCCCTCCCTTACCACCCACTCCACCCTTTCCCTCTCCCCACCACCCCCTCAATACCCAGCAGAAACTATTTTGCCCTTATTTCTAATTTTGTTGTAGAGAGAGTATAAGCAATAACAGGAAGGGACAAGGGTTTTTGCTACTTGAGATAAGGATAGCTATACAGGGAGTTGACTCGCATTGATTTCCTATGCATGTGTGTTACCTTCTAGGTTAATTCTTTTTGATCTAACCTTTTCTCTAGTACCTGTTCCCCTTTTCCTATTGGCCTCAGTTGCATTTAAGGTATCTGCTTTAGTTTCTCTGTGTTAAGGGCAACAAATGCTAGCTAATTTTTTAGGTGTCTTACCTATCCTCACCCCTCCCTTGTGTGCTCTCACTTTTATCATGTGCTCATAGTCTAATCCCATTGTTGTGTTTGCCCTTGATCTAATGTCCACATATGAGGGAGAACATACGATTTTTGGTTTTTTGAGCCAGGCTAACCTCACTCAGAATGATGTTCTCCAATTCCATCCATTTACCAGCGAATGATAACATTTCGTTCTTCTTCATGGCTGCATAAAATTCCATTGTGTATAGATACCACATTTTCTTAATCCATTCGTCAGTGGTGGGGCATCTTGGCTGTTTCCATAACTTGGCTATTGTTTCACTTGATTCTTACCACTGCTCTGAACTCCACTTCTACTTAGATGACTCAAAGCATATCATATATAAACAAAACAAAACACCAGGTCCCCACGCTCTACCACATCCTACATCTACACCTCCCCCAGTCTTCTGACCTCAGAAAATGTTTCCACTATTTATTCAGTGTGTTGGGACAAAACCTAGGATAAAATGAAGGACAGAACGTCCTTCATTTGTCCTTTCCTCTTAGCACATCCTAACACATAGCCTACTATCAGTATATATCTCCAAGTCCAACCCTTTCTTATATATGCAGTGCTACTGCTCTAGAGTAAAGCACCTTTATTTCTTGTTTTGTTTTGTTTTTGAGACAGGGTCTCGCTATGTAGCCCAGGCTGGTTTGAATGCTCAATCCTCCTGCTTTAGGCTCCCCACTGCTCAGATTACAAATATGTGCCATCATGTCTGGCCATGAATGAATGAATTATTCTGCAACTTCCCATCATATTTCCAGTTTCAACTCTTGCCATCTGTACCCCATTATTCACACAGCCTAGCAAAGAGAATTTGTAGTTCTAGATACAATCATGTCACCTCTCTATTTAAAATCTGTCAATGGAATCCTCTTGTACTTATGATAAAACCCAGCTTCTTCTCTGCTTCTTTGATGTATTCTATCACTTTTCCCCAAGTTAAAGCACCAGTCACATTAGCCTTCTTTTGTTCTTTGCATATATAGCATTTGATCTTGCCTCAGAACCTATATAGTTCTATAAATGAGAATGTGCTTTTTTCGTGCCATATTTCACTTTTAATCATAGCACTTTCAATATATAAAATTATCTTCAATATTGATAGACTACCTCTCCCATAATAGAATACAAGCTTCACAGTAGTGGAGATCTTGCCTTCCTTACTTGCCTCACAGTGAACAAGCACCTAGTAGGCTCTAATGAATAGGGCCTATTGAATAAATGAACAAATGAATTATCTTACCTTTCCTGGGAGCAACAGACAATTTTCTACTCTCTAACTCACTATAACAAACTTCAGGAATGAATAGCTTGCTACTGCTGCTTCTACCTTTTCACCACCCTCCTCCATTTTATCTGTACTGTGAGTTGTCTAGCCGTCCTTCTGAAACTGCTGGCTTGAAGGTCACTACAATGCTTTTATGACTAAACCCAACCCCTTTTTTTGAGGTCACAGCCTCTTTAACCTTTGTGTATTGACACTGTTGACCACTTCCCTTTTCTTGTAGAATCTCTCTTCTCCCTAGGCTTCTTTTAGCTACATTTTTATCAACTCTTTTGCTAGCTTCTCTTCTTGCTACTGACCTCCATCCTTGGGTCCTCCCAGTTGTCCTGACATATACTCTATGAGTAGCTCAATTCTACATATTCTCTTTCAGGACTTCAGCTCTTACTTCTTGGTTCATGAGCCTAAGCATCCCTACTCTTTCTCCCGATCTATAGATCCATGTCCCAAACCCACCCTCACTCTATGATTTTCCTTATTCTGTTAAGTAACTGCTCTTCTTAAAGATTCAACAGTACTAATTAACTCTCACTATCTTCTTGAGTCACCCTCTTATTTGATCTGTAGATTCTTTCCGTGAAGTGGTTCTGTTCATCTTTATTCCTACTATTGACACTCTCATTACCTCCCATTCTGAGAAACTATAATAGCCCATGAGCTGATTTCCTCATCTCTTGAATGCCCTTCCTCAAGCGAGCTTCATCTAGGCCCCTTCTTAAATAGCTCTCCATTGTCTACAGGAAAAAGAAGCAAAGCTCAAATTCTTCATTGATTCAGCACAATAGAGTCTCAAGCCAGATTTTTAAACTTTCTTCAACATTTGCACTTTCTTACTTTTAAAGTATTTTCTAGAAATGGAAGCTTAATATCATTACAGTGATCATCCACATAGTCCACTGGCATTAATGTTTACAAGATGCTAAGCCCCAGAGCGCATGAATGGGTCTTGACTCTTCTACACCCACCTAATACCCAACTCATGAGATGGCCAGCTAAAGTTTGTTCTGTCAGTTCTTTTGAAGCATAAGTCTTCTAAGTCCATTATTCTTGGTGGAAGAATTAGATAACAGCTAGGAGAACTGAATGATTGCTTTAATAAAAATGGTGAAATTTCCAGCTATATGTACAATCAGTTGAAATTTTTAAGCTATTTTACCTTCATTGACAAAGAAAAGTTTTTTCAAATAAGAATGTTAATGAAATCCAGTAAGTTTTCAGTGCCAGAAAGTGTCCGTTTTCCAGGCTACTAAGTCATAAATTGGAAATTGTCTTAGTGTCTTTCTTGTCTTGTTTCTTTTTCTTGTTAAATAACTTTTAAGTCTTTCTCTTATTCTATTTTTCTGGTCAATCCTATTCAACCTTCAAGAACTTATTCCAGTATCACCAATGGGAAGGCTTCTCTGAACAACTCACTTCCCCTTCTTCATCTTCCTGTTATAGCACTCTGCAACCACAGATGCTGAAATCTTCAACTTAGGAGTTTTAGTTTCTATAAGAAGCAGGGGTCATTGAGGGCAGAGACTGGGACTCAGTTATCTTCCATCTTAGCACAACTGCTAACATGAGGGGGACCCTCTATAAATATTTGTGGGGCTCTCATTTAACTTAACTGCCCCTCCTTCACCTTCACCATTGCGATTGAAACACTGTCATCTCTCATCTACATTATGACAGGAGTGACTGCTATTATTCTCCCAGGGATTCCAAGCTCCAAACAGCCTTTACACTATGGTCATAATGACTTAATGCTAATATTCATGGAGAATCCCAAAGAGCAAGAAACTTGCCTAAGATCACACAACTGGCTAATAATGATGGCATAATATTCTAATTGCCTATTTCCAAGCCTTAAGTTAACCCAGAAACTCCAATCCAGTCAATCTCATTTATAACTGCCAATCAAAGATTTTTCAGAGTCAGAAGATTCCAAAAGTGACTATATATACCAAATACATTAAGCAGCAAGTTTAAGGTCATGTACTGCCATCCCTCATATCTTCAAATGTGATTTGTTTCCCCGTTGAAACACCATTGGCTTAAGAATCAAGGGAAAGCTCACATGAATGTTCTGAAGAAAATATGAATAGATTCAAATTTCATATTAAGATGGAAAGATCTTGGCTCAGAATGTCCTTAGCATCTACTGCTCCTTACAACTTTGAAAGGTCAAGCAGACAAGAGGAAGTGAGGCACAACAGAAAGAGTGTGTTGTCTACCCACCCTGGTTATTGTGGTAACAGGGAGCAAATGGCCCAACCAGTGTATGAGTCTTCTGGTCCTTGGGTCACCTCATTCATAGCCCACAAATAGGACAACTAGAAAGTTATCTGCCTTGCATGTTTAGACTGACAATGAAGAGGAAATCTATACACTGGATAGGTCATTGTCTTTCTGAATTACTACTCAATGCGGTCCATTAAGGAAGACAAGGGAAATACTAGAAGATTTCTGGTTGTGGGGCATGGAAATGAGGAATTTAAAGAAGAAAAATAGATATTTGTAGAGATTTCAGAGACAGTAAGTTCACTTCTGCTTCCTTTCTTCCTTAAGCTGAGTGAAACAAGCTAGCTAGGGTATTCATGAAGCAATAACAAACAACCCCCAAACTACAGTAGCATAAAACAGAAAACATTTATTTCTTGCTGCATTATGTATCTGTTGTGAATTGGCTGTGGATCCATTCCATGTTTTTGAAAACATCCTCACTTAAGCAATCAGTCAGTGTGAGAGTGGAATGACTGTCAGGAATCATTGTTCAATACATAAGACAAGCCACAGATGAGATTCACATGTGTAATCATAAATGTTCTGACATCCATATTTTACACAATTAAATGAAGCAGGTGAAGGAAATTTTTAATAATATCTTTATTTAATACACTATGTTCAAAACATTGTCTTTTCCACAGGTGACATATACAAAATTATTAATGAGGTGCTTTCTATGCAATGATTTAGTCACTGGCAGAGAAAAGAGAGCTCCAACAATGAAATGCTCAATACAGAACTGCTCACAGAGCAACACCCCACCCTAAGGAGCTGGGAGGCACAGTGCTAGTGTGAGCTCAGAAGACAGGCTGCTGAGAAAGTAGTGAGCGCCCCTCAGGGCTGTCCCATTTGCCTTCATGATTAAATTAAGCTCTCCCTGTCGTAACAATAGCCACTCTAACCATTACATTGACCAAGCCAGACTCCTGGGAGGCAATCAAAATATGCTTTTAATTTTCTTCTTCCTATAACACATTCAAATCAGTTCTCTGTAACTAAAACTTTGCCCCATGCCAGCATAGACTTTCAGGCAGGTTCCATCATAGTTTTCATTCTATCTTAGATAATAAAAAGTCCCCCAGTCACTTCAAGTCACAAAATGTCTCAGCTCAGTAATTAAAATGCAACATTCCTTATGATAGTCCGAACCTCACTTAGAGTTGAGAAGTTTCTTTTCTAAGTTGGGCCTATGAGGAAGCCTTACAGGGTAACAGCCAGGGTGACTGGTGAGGCAAGGTCCTGTCTAGTTCCCTGCCCTGGGCCTCCATCCCTGCTCCCTTCAGTGCTTCTAGAAATGTGGTAGGATAGGAGCCAATGGCAGGCAAGGGATGGCAAAGATCCCACTTTCTTGGCAACTAATCTACTGTTGGCTTCCTCGCAGCTTGTGAATGTCCAAAGCTGCCTCTTCGGTAGGGTTTGTGAGTTCTCAGAGACGTCATCCCACCCCACAACATTACAAGGCATTTCCCAAGTGGCAGCCATTTGTGTTCCTGTGGCCGGCTGCCTACATTTTTCTCCTTTGGCCCCTGGAGAGCTACATCATCTCTTTGTTGAGATAACACCCTTCCTGTTCAAGCAGGCATCTTAGGAAGGATATTTAAGGCCCCTCATGACCCTCTCTCAAGTGGGGCCCACACTGCCAAACACTCCTTCATGCATCCTTTGCCCTGACAACCCAGAAGCACAGGCTTATTCCATCACTGCCACATCTCCTTGTCTCTGCTTTCAGGACACCTGCCAGCCACAGACTCTGGACTTTACTTTGTTTCCAGCCAGGATCTGCCAACAACCTGGTAATGCATAGGTTTCACACAGGTGAAGGTCTGAATCTTCCCGAAGCTTCTTATCGTATGCTTGGGGTGAAGGGAAGCACCCTCACACCACCCCAGTGGAAGGGAAAGAAAAATTCCACTGCATCACAACTGTTTTTCCCAAAGACTTTGTCCCTCGTTTTCTACTGGTCTCCAAGCTCTTCAACCTTTTTTTTAGATTTCCTGGGTGGGTGCAGAACTAAGGATCACAGACTGGCAATGTATGTCTCACATTGCCTTCATGTAAGAGTATTTGTCACCTACTACTAGTTTCTGGTCCTTTTGAAAGCTTTAGCTGACCAGACACACACAGACTTTCATTTTACTCTCTTGTTAAACAACTACACCCAGAGTCTCCATGCCAGTGTCAGTCACTTCACTTACATTCTCTTATTCTCACATTGCCCATGCAAGGTAGGTGTCAGTATCGTCATATTGTAGATACATATGCAAGGTGGAGAGGTTTGCCCTGCTTTCTGACTTGTGTGTTATGAAAAATCCATAGTTATTAAAAAAATAAATCCAGTTATTTAAAACTACTCAACTTCAGGGGATTGATCTTGTGTTAAAGTACCATGGTAGGAAGAAGTACAGGCACCCTTGTCTGAACGTAAAGCAAACAGTGCTTCCCTTGTAACATGAGCTCACCAGCCAGATCACCCTGCTCGTGTCATTCTGGCCTTTCTTGGGAAGCTTGCTCAGCTTCATAGATTCGCACATATTACAGAATCTGTTTCTCTTGAGCTTCCAGTTGGAGGGAACATCTCCAATTACAAGAAACTTCTAACCCAACAAAACTCAACTGATCAGAACTCTAAAACAACAGGATTTTTTTTTTGGCACTCTACTACTTGAGCCACTCTACCAGCCTGGAATTTTTTCTATATTCCAATTTTAAAACAAAGAGGCAAGTTTCAACAAAGCAGGGTAACATGAGAAATTTGGGGGTGTAGATTATTTAAGAAAACAACTTGGTGTCTTGACTCTGCTCTGACACAGCCTACTCCTCCTGTTTCCTCCTTCCCTGTACAATAAGGACCATCCTTATAGCAAAATCCTCAGTCAGCAAAGAGAATCTCAAACAGCCTCACACAGTTTCTCTGAATGCAGGAGCCTGGCCTTCCAGCTTTAGGAAGGCCATCAAGTTCTAGACTTAATACTAGGAGTCTGTCTGTCTAAAACTCAAATAATAAGAAATCTCAGTAAGCCTGAACATGATATCCTGGAGCATATATTGCTTTCTCTCAGATGCTGCTCAGCCCAGCAAAGATGAGGATTGGTACCTTAAATCCTGTTGACTTCTGAGCTGGCCCCTCAAGAAGGCCAAGAACCAGGGGTCTCCTGAAGAAAGTCATGTCATGAGCAGTTACTCACGCTGAGGTGCACTTGCATCTACCAAGCCCCAGATACAATGCCTTGTATATGTAAACTATAACTGAGATACAGCAAGCTACATATATTTAAAGTGTACAACTTGACAAGTTCTGACATATCTATGTTCCGTGAAACCATTACTACCATCCACCTAAATGGACAATCCATCCTCTCAAATGTTTTCTGGTTTTTTATTTTATCGTTTTTACATTTACTTACATGTGTATACATTGTTTAGGCCACTTCTCCCCACCCCAACTGCCCCCAAATGTTTTCTCTTTCCTTTGTAATTCCATCTGCCTCCTCTTCTCTGCCTTCCTACCCACCCCAGGAAGCCACTGTTTCTGTCACCACAGGGTAGTGTGTATTTTACTGAATTTTATATAAAATTCATATATATATGATACTCTTTTATATCTGATTTGTTCACTCAGCATACTGATTTCGAGCTTCATCCATGTTGCAAAATAGCTCAGTAGAATTCCCTTGTATGAATAGACATTATTTTTCTACTAATGTTTTATTGGATATTTGAGTCATTTCCTCATTTTGACTATTACAAATAAACTTGTGATGGTCCTTTATGTACAAATTTGTATGGACATATGCTTTTGTTTCTCTTGGATGCATAGCTAGGAATGGGGTGGATGGTATATGTTTAACTTTTTAAGTAACTGTCAAGCTGTTCTCCAAAGTGGTTGTACTACTTTACTCCACCACCCCCACCTCAGCAGTGTAGGAGTTTCTATTCCTCCATACCTTTGTCAACACTTGGCATAGTCAACCTGTGTAATTTTGGACATTCTAATAAGTGTGCAGTGGTATCTCATCCAGTCTTAATTGGCATTGCCATGCATTTATTTTGTAAAGTGCCATCTGCTTTTTTTAAATTTTTTTTGTTTTCTTATTATTGACAAAATATGGCATTTGATCATGTAGCAGATTTTTCCAGTGTATGCATTCTGTGCTTGTCATCAGTAGAACTAGGTTTTTAATGTTTTAAGTACAGACAGGAGTACACAAGTATATGTATTTGTGCAATACATACCTACATAACCCCCCACCCCACACGCTAATCAGCACAGGAAAATGTTTTTCAATATCATGCTAGAGAATAAAATGTCCAAAAACCTCAAAACCATTATCAGCAGGGCACAGCAACTCTATATCTCACCAGAGAGATTTGTTTTTAACAAAGAAAAACCTAGAACCCAGTGTTGTGTCTGGGTGTGGCCTCATGGGAAATGTTACTGCAGCTGAGAGGACACTAGTGGACATAGCAAAGAAAGAATTCTCATGGCAACAAGTTGATGGCCAAAAGGTAGTAATAGGTAAGTTAAAAGGTAGTAAAAGGTAGTAATAGCCAAGTATGTCCATGACAGAGCAGACCACTTACGCGAATGGATTCAGAAATCAGGCAGACGGCCTTTGAATCTCCCACTACTGGCTTAGGGATCTTGGGCAAGTTGAAACTAAGTTGTTTTCTTAATTTGCAAAGTGGTGGTGAATCCTCCTCACATGATTTAATGTACAAATTAAATAATAAATTTGCAGCTGTGTGGAAAGATTCCTGGTATTCATAGTCAGCTATAACTAAGTTCTAGCCATTGTTATGAAAGGGAAGTTTAATGAGACAGTTAGGACTGTGAAGTAGGACCAACCAGACTTGATTAGAACAGCATCAAGTCTAGGTGTGTACAGTCTCCTTATTCAGCCTGATAGTCATTTCATTCTAGTAGAGATTAACAGAGTACCTGCTATGCACAAGCACTGAACTAAAGGTTAGGAAAGATTGAAAAGATTGTAAGGCAACCTAAAGAACACAACCTTAAAACAGGAAACACGGTCAGTGGTGTCTGTCAACCTGATTACATAACTATCTCTAAATGTCTGGTGCAAATAAATAGTAGAGAAATTAATTAAGGGGAAGTACAGAGAATGAAACAGGAGGTAAGGCATTAAGCTGGTGGTGCCTGAAGGAGAATTAAGAATGAGTGAGCAAGAGAGCCAGGGAGGCAGAGAAGGTTCTAGGCCACGAGCTCAGTGGGCGAGACAAGGCTCAGAAGCATGACTTTTCTCCTGCGGACCATCCGGGTCGGTATGGCTGGGGTAGAAAGTGAGCAAAGGAGAAATCCTTTTGTAAAGGAAAGTTAGAGTCAGGTTTCAAAGAGCTTCAAGTGCTAGATAATTGAATCAATGTCTAATGTGTAAATAGTTGAGGATCAAGTAATTTGTTGGTAGTTTTTAACTTTAATGTTGATTTTTAAATTACCCATCTATTAAAAAAGAAGCAGGGAACTAATATAGGCTCAACTGCACACTTATGAAATCAGAATCCCCTACAAGTCACATGGCATGGGTGGGCACTCAACAAGTTCTAGGTTCCATTCTTCTGACCTCTCTACCATAGAAGACACTCATGGTAATCTGGGCTCTTTGGCAGTGACTTTCAACTTTCAATCTACATCAGAATTGCCCGGGAATTCTTTCACTGAACATGTGCACATGTGACTTATAACTAACAGCAATACTATTTTCATTTTAGCGACAGAGAAACTGCCATAGTATGCATCTGGAATATTCTCCAAAGGCCCTCATGTGGCAAAGGCTTGGTCCCCAGTATGGCTCTATGGGGAGTGGGAACCTTTAAGAGAGGGGGTCTAATGAGAGGACTCCTAGCCATTGAGGACATGCCCTTGAAGATGTATTGGAACACTAGTCCCTTCATCCTTTCTTTCTCATGTCTCAGCCATGAGTTGAACAGCTCTGCTCAGCCACATGCTCCCTGCCACTATGTGCTACCTCACCTTAGGCCCAAAACTAAAGTGGCCAACCAGCCATGGGCCAAAAAAATTGTGAGCCAAATTAGACATTTTCTCTCTGGGAATTGATTGTCTTAGGCATTTGTTACAGCAACAGAAAGCTGACCAATATAGAATCTAATTCTTAAGAGATGTTGCAAATGCAGTAAGTCTCAGAATGGGGATTTGAATCCAGATCCCAGGCTCCAGAACCACTGCATTTCCCACCATATCACAAGACCTCCCACAAATATCTGTGTGCATTTTTCCCTTTTGAAACTTACCACAGCTCAAATTAAGTGTAGTGAAAATATAGATTCATAAAAGCTGTCTTCTTCCATCCTCCTTTCTCTCCTTCAGTGACATTTAAATTTTATCTTCCCTTTGTCCTGAAACTGGGCCAAAACTAATGAGGGTGATAATTTCACACAGTTTATTTTTAAACAACTTTTAACTTTTCAAGCTTCCTCATAACTTTCTCTTTCCCTCTACAACTTTTCCTAACACACCCTACGCAGTTTCAAAACACTTTAGTCAGAGCAGGACACAAAATAAAATTTGAAATATTAAACAACTACTTGTGTGGTTTTCTTTTTGCCCTAAGGATGAAGGGTGAGGGATGTCTACATCAGGCTTCACACAAAATCTGAAGGAAGTGATGGTGCTCTGTCCTCTTCCAACAAGCACTGAGAATTGTCTCCTCACTTGACTTTTGAAAGCCATTCTCTGTGATAGAACTTCAGCTACTATATGTGCATATGTGTCTCTGTGTCTACAAAAGAAACCTAGTATCTCTCCTTAAATCAGTACTGTATTCTCCACCAGGTATAAGATTCTCGCCTTACCTACTTCTTTCTGTTTTATCCCCCAAATAGCATTAGATTGCTCAGATTGGATATTTTTCTGACTTGTCAATCACATGATAAAAGAAAACATTTACATCCTTTATATATATTTTCTTAATGTCTCCACAGTTGATTTAAAACAATCTATTTTTCTCCTACTCTTAATTAGAATCTTGAGTAAAAGCTGACCACTCTTTCAAGTAGAATGGATACTTATTTTGTACACTCTTCATCCACATCCCTGAGGGTGATGTCTATCACACCAGGGCTCAGCCCCACATGGATTAGCATGTTACTATGTCTAATGGAGCCTGGGCTTGATATCTGAGGAAAAAAGGTTCAAAGATAGCATCTGTATCTATTCTTTAATAGATACAGGTGACAGGAGACACCTTCTTCCCACCAGGAAGGATCAATTGCCAGTGTTAAGCAGTCTTAATGATCCTTTGACTACTTGTCAGGCCACTGTGTACAAATGCACAATTGTGTGATGCAAGCCCCAGGGACAACAGTCACCTAGACTGCTGTGGAGTTGAACTGCACACATCTTGCTCAATTATGCATAAGAAGCTTTATTTTCCTGAATACAAATAGTTTTCTGCAACCCAGAGCTGGTGGCTCACACCCGTACTATCTACTTCGGAGGATGAAATTGGGAGGATCACAGTTCAAGGCCAGCCCAGGTAAATAGCAAGATCCTATCTCAGCCAATAGCTGGGTGCAATAGCACATGCCTGTCATCCCAGAAACTTAAAACAAGAGGATCACCATTCAAGACAACCTGTGCAAAAAGCAAGATTCTGTCTCCAAAATAACCAGAGCAGAAAGGGCTGGAGGCATAGCTCAAGTTACCAGTAGAGCACCTGTCTAGCAAGTCCCCAGCCCTGAGTTCAAAACCCCAGTACTGCCATAAAAAATTTTTTTTCTTCATCCTTAATTGACCCTTTTGCTTCTCTGAACATTGTAATCAAGGTGGTTTATTTTAAAAAAACAGAAATATAGGCTACTCATAGATTTTCCTGTTCCTTAAGCCTTATCTGTTCTTTTGCATATTTTTAGTATTTCCTAGACTGACTTTATTTTGAGAGATCATAAGGTCATAGAAATTATTTGGAGATGAAAGGCAATCTTATTATACCCAGTAAATAAAAGTGAGTTGTAGAAAAGGGGTCAGTAGTGTGAAGCAAAATAGAGTCACCACACCAAAAAGACACTAATGTAAGTCATACTTATTTTAAGACATATGTTGACTCCATATTAATAAATATGTTAACACTGGATGTAGCAAAACTCTTGTGCATTTTCTATGAAGACAATGTGCTAATGGATCAGAGTAAAAGATAGTCCTTTACCTCCGACCACTGGTGAAACAATCTGAGAGTAGGAACAGCCTCATGAACAGTGCAGGGGGATAGAGGGAGGTCAAGAGAAGAGCTGACAAAATCAGGAAGAATTTCCTCTTTGCCTTTCCTTACTGGGGCCATAAAATCAAACATCTGGAGTGGGAAAATGCACCTTGCATGCAAAGCTGGTTCTACAGGTGCTGTCTTTCTCAAAGTTGGAAGAGAATCACTAGTTGGTGGTCAAGGTAAAAAAATTGCAAACATGTTTCCATTTCAAAGTAGGTCAGGTCACACTGGCTCATCACAGGGCCAGGAAGCCCTTAGAACCCAAGTCGGAGCTGCTGTTGCTTGAGCGTAAGTCCCGGACACAGCCCCGTAGGGAGAGCCTGAGCATTGAAGGTACTGTGCAATGCTGGTGGCTTTCACCACAAGCTCCATGTAGAGCTGAGGCTTTTATTGATGATGGTGTATAAACCCATCACCACTCAGCCTGCCTTCTGTCCAGCCTTCCACTCTGCATCCCAGGAGACACACTAGCCAGGCAGCTGCCCAGGGTCCTCACTTATGCAGGGAACACACAGGACTTTTTTTGAACTCATAGATTTTTGGATCACCCTTCCTAATGATAGTAAATGGTAGAGAAATGTTCTAGAAAGGACCAAGGATCTATCCTAAGATCAGGCTCAAGTGGTAGTGGAATGCACCTGCTCTGGGCGACTTCCAGTTCTGGAAATAACCCTCAGTGACTCTTGGCTTCCTTGGGTCTTTTTCTCAGAAGACATAGCTTCCCAGACTGTAAAAATTCAAAGAAGGGTTAACTCAAAAAGCCCCCCTGCTCTCAGGAGGTGTGGGCAGGTATGGAAGGAATAAGAGAGGTTCTCTCTTTCATCATGTAATCTCATGGCCAAGAGCAAGGGTAAGGGGGCTAAAGAGACACAAGGTTTTTGGCTGGTGTTCTCTGGACAGATTGGCAACAGTTTCAAAGGGAGAAACTGTCTCAGGTTTGGCGCAGCTAAGGCCAAGATTTAGCCAAGGAAGGACACCGTTACTGGGTATTAGAATGAATTGTAGGGCATTATTTTGCTGGGTTTTTTTTTTTTGTTTTGCTTTGTTTTGTTTTTGTTTCTTAAGCTGAAGAGGGTCTCAAAGATCTCCTAGTTCACCTCCTTCATTTTCCAGAAGAGGCCCTGAGGTCTGCAGAGGCTAAGTAACCTACCCAGGCCACACAGCTTGGGGACACAGAGAGGTATATAGAGGTACAGCAAGTGAGGTGGTGCAGATGAACATCGAGTGGCACACGGTTAGTTACATTCAGGAAAAGTCTTCCCACCCTTGGGCCCTTTTTGGTTGAACTGTCACAGAAGGGACAGGTCCTGGACTGAGCTTGTCCACCGGCTTCCCTCAGGAGGGAACGAGGACCTTCAGGGGTGTCTTCACTTCCCAGTCCGTGAGGCCGCCTGTATAGCTTTGATCCATTCAGTACGCTCCTTTGGGGTGGCTGCTTGCAAGAAATAATGAACTTCATCAGCTGTGATGATCTCAAACAGGTTATCTTCATCACTCTTCTTGCCTGGTGAAAAAGAAAATGAATAGCCATGCCCATGGGCATTAGAAAATGACCTAGCCTACCCTCCTTCTGCAAGTCATGAAATGCCTGGGTTTTGTTTGCTTGTGTGTTTGTATGTTTTTAGGGTCCTGAGGAAAATACGTTGTTTTTAAGCATAGTAATTGTACAATTATGTATATTCATTGCATAAGTGTATATGTGGCAGTCGTAGAGATGCATATGATATCACGGAATTGTTTTTAAGAAATAAAGTATTCAAGAAGAAACATTTATAAGAAAACTAAATGTCTCACTTTTGTGTTTAATAACTTCTGGGGAGTTGGGTTTTTGTTTGTTTGTTTGGTTGGTTGGTTTTGGTTTTTGAAACAAGATCTTACTATGTAGCCCAAGCTAACCTCGAACTCTCAATTCTTCTGTTTCTGTCTCCCAAGTTCTGGGATTTCAGGCATGCACCACCACACTTATTTTAAAAGTACCTTTCTTCAGCTCATAATATAAAAACTAAGGTTGACCCTAGTACATATATATGTGTATACACATGCATCCATATTTATATACATATACACATACACATAAACAATGAGAACTACCACCAATACTGTAAGTATAGTCTGAACTGGTGCTTGTCAAGAGCTAACCCCCTAAGCCCAAAACAACAAAACAAACCCAGGGTTTGGACAGTCAAAACCACATCTTGCAGTGACTCCCTGTGTCCTCTGTGCCTTAGAAGTCAATCTACAGTCACATGATTATTCCATGCATCAATCATACCTTATAACCTAGATGGGTCCACAGGTCATCTAGTGCAATCCCTCATTTTCAGAGAGGACCTAAGATCCAGTGTAGTGAGGTGGTTTACCTAGGTTCATGTAGCTGGGACCTTACCATATCTAAGAGCTCCCTCTGCTTAGCACACTGCCTGGCTGAACAATTACTCCTCTTTCTGTGGAGCATTTCCTCAATCGGATAAATAAAAGATCTCCTTGAAGGAATGTCATGGTGTCAGGAGCTACCAAACTCTCCATCTAAATCAATTCTGAAGTGATGGATTCTCTCAGCATGGCTCATAGAGTTACTCAAGGCATCTGAGAACAGCTCTTAGTGCCTCCAAGATTTTCAGACAGTAAAGTCGCACATGTTTATGCATGAATAAACACGTTGTTTGGTTGGTTGGTTGGTTGATGGTACCTCAAGATGCACAGGTGTGGGGAGGGAGTCTAAGTAGGCACACCTCTCTCCCACAAAAGTTCATTCTTACCATCTGTGCTGCTCTCCACAGATGTCACCACACAGCCTCTCAAATGAACTGCTCCCAGGGGCTCTTCCCCCTAGAGGAGAGAGAAATTATCTGTCATATTTATAAAGTACAACATATGAACGTACCTTACCCTGTAGGTAGGCATGTCCACGTCACAGACACTCTCTGGTACAGGTCAGGTTATCAAAATAAATAAGAGCAGAAGGATCTTAAAGGAATTCCCTTCAAGATCCTCCACTTTCCACTTCAATGGACTAGGAGGCTGTGTGAGAAGGTGCAAACCAATCTGGACTTCAAATCTGGAGGAAAGTAACAGGAGAGGCTGACATAGTAGTATGATACAGTTTTAGAGGAGCAAAACAAAGAGCCTTGTGCTATAAGCAGAGGCCAAGGACCTACCAGGGCTGTCTTTATGCTTCACAGTTGGCTCCTTCTACTACGGAAAACCCTCTCTTCAACAATCAACAGCCCAAATCACTGGCCAAGTTGGCCTGTAAGAGGAATTATCACTTTTTTTCTTGCTAACTCATGAGTTGGACTAATTGAGTTCCCCTGAAAAGATCAGATTAGGGCAAACAAAAAAATATATTGAGTTACCAAATACATTATCATATAGTGATGTTTTCTTCCATCCCTGAGCTTATACTGGCCTAAAAGACCCAAGAACTCAGATCTTTGCATTGAGAGATGGTAGGAAAAGGAGAAGAAGGATGGGTGGAAAATAAGTGGGAAGGTGAAGGAAACACTACAACAGAGCAAAGGGGAATAGGGACCCCAGGTCATAAATACATGGAGGCTTCTATTTGAATGGATTTATCGGCCGCAGAATCTCACCCCAGCAGGATCATAGTAGTGCAGGTAGGCAGGGTCTTCTCTCAGAATGAACTTTCTCACCTTCCAGTTTTTCCTCCTATGACCCTGTATCCAGTAATAACACAAGAAAGGAAAGGTAAGTTCCTAGCATTATTCTGTACACACAATGCCTAGATAATAAAGTCCTTGCTGACTTGAAAAAAAGGAAGCAAAGACGAAAAACTAACTCAGGAGAACCAGGCCTCAGCCCAAATCTTTGTCAGGAGATAGCCTTAAGATCAATCTATAAACTTAATGGATGATTTAAATTATTTCTAAATTTGCCTTACGGGTTTGATGTGATATAAGACAGTGCTATGTGCTATGTTAGGCAGTGCAAGACATAGAAAGTTGCTTAAGATGTGGTCCTTTTCTTCAAGAAGCAAAGCCCAAATCAAATAATTGGTGTAGGTAATGAGTTTCAAAGGAATTCAGTGAGCTCTATAGAATTGTGGACTTTGTCAAACAATACCACGTAAAGACCTACACTTATCTGCATGGGACACACAGTCAGGAAAGGCCTGGGTGGAAAGACTAAGGACAACACAGAGGTGGAAATACATGAGACACAAGCATACTGGTGAGTAAGACCAGGGTGGCTAGAATTTAGGGCACAAGAGGAGAAACAGAGACCAGGCTGGAAAAGCAGATGGGACTTAGTGAAAACAAAAGGTAGGGGGTGTTGATGGATGGCTTCTCAGGAAAAAGTGAGATTACAATTGCGTTCTAGAAAATTTAATTTGGTGACAAGCTGTAGAATGTTTCATCTGGCTAGATTAAAAAGGAAAGCCAGGAGGACAATACGTAAAGAAGAAGTCATTAGGGAATGATTGCAATAATGAGGCATGAATTTTTTAGGCACTCACTGACTTCAGGTAACAGCAGTAGAAATGGAAACGAATTTGGCTGTAATAGACATGAAAATAGAAGAATAGGGCTTGGCCTTTCTCCATAGAATTAAGCATTGTATGGTGTAGTCTGTGAGTTTTAAGGGCTTAAATTTGTTCCCCAGGGTCCAGAACAGTGCCTAGCACACAAAAGCTGTTCTGTAATTGCCATTAATTATCCAGTTATTTCAATTAGCTTATAGCAGGTTTTATTTTATTTTGCTATTTTTTTCTTTTGTTTTGGCTTGGTTTGGTTTAGTTTTGGTTTTTGAGATGAGGTATCACTAGAGAGTCCAGGCTGGCCTGGAACTCACAATTCTCCTGCATCTGCCTCCTGAGTACTGGGATTATAGGTATGAGACACTATGCTCTGCCATATTAGCTTATAGCAGGTTTTAAAGTGTCGTGGTACGCTAAGATTCCACCTCACCCCTGTTAGAATAGCCATCATCAGCAACACCACCAACAACAGGTGTTGGCGAGGATGCGGAGAAAAAGGAACCCTCTTACACTGTTGGTGGGAATGTAGACTAGTACAACCACTCTGGAAAAAAATTTGGAGGCTACTTAAAAAGCTGGACATCGATCTACCATTTGATCCAGCAATACCACTCTTGGGGATATACCCAAAAGACTGTTACTCCAGAGGCACCTGCACATCCATGTTTATTGCGGCACTATTCACAATAGCCAAGTTATGGAAACAGCCAAGATGCCCCAGCACTGACGAATGGATTAAGAAAATGTGGTATCTATATGCAATGGAATTTTATGCAGCCATGAAGAAGAACGAAATGTTATCATTCGCTGGTAAATGGATGGAATTGGAGAACATCATTCTGAGTGAGGTTAGCCTGGCTCAAAAGACCAAAAATCGTATGTTCTCCCTCATATGTGGACATTAGATCAAGGGCAAACACAACAAGGGGATTGGACTTTGAGCACATGATAAAAGCTAGAGCACACAAGGGAGGGGTGAGGATAGGTAAGACACCTAAAAAACTAGCTAGCATTTGTTGCCCTTAACGCAGAGAAACTAAAGCAGATACCTTAAAGCAACTGAGGCCAATAGGAAAAGGGGAACAGGTACTAGAGAAAAGGTTAGATCAAAAAGAATTAACCTAGAAGGTAACACACACGCACAGGAAATCAATGTGAGTCAATGCCCTGTATAGCTATCCTTATCTCAACCAGCAAAAACCCTTGTTCCTTCCTATTATTGCTTATACTCTCTCTACAACAAAATTAGAAATAAGGGCAAAATAGTTTCTGCTGGGTATTGAGGGTGGGGAGAGGGAGGGGGTGGAGTGAGTGGTAAGGGAGGGGGTGGGGGCAGGGGGGAGAAATGACCCAAGCCTTGTATGCACATATGAATAAAAAAAGAAAAATGAAAAAAAATAAAAAATAAAAAAAATAAAGTGTCGTGGTAAACCTGAGTCTATGATTTCCTACAGAAAAGTCAAATGGTTAAAATAACTTCAGGAGCCAAAAAAAAAAAAAAAAGTACTAGATTGGAAGACATATAGCTTCTACCTTGCCAACACAAAAATATTTGTAACTCCCAAAGCATTACATACTAAGAAGCATACAGATGAATTTTTGACATTTTTCATTGTGTGGTTTTAGCAAACAGGGTCATAAATCCAGGTCAGAGGAATTTAAAGGGAGCTTGCAAGAATGGGCCTAAGTTTTTTGGCTCAGCATTTGGTCCAAAAACTGCAATTCTAAAGAACCTTTTAGTAGCCTGAAGATGGAGCCAGGAACCCTATAGAGTCACATGAGAGGGCAGAAAATATTTCTATCTTCTAAAGCATGTACAAAATGGTGTTTGCAATGCCAAGAAAATTCTATTCTTTGTCCTAATATTGCCCATGAGATAACAACACTGAGGTGGTCACCCCATACCATTTCCTCTTTGTCTGTAGACATGAATGTCATGCTCTGTTGGGCAATTTCTGACTGACCACCAAGTTATCATGAGTTGATGGAAGAGGAAATTTACAGGAAAGATATGAAATCAGCTAGCCCTGGCCAGCTGCCATATTCTCTTGAAGCCCTCACTGACACTGCAATGTGGTGTATCGAACAGTCTGATGTAAGTAGGTGTCTGGTCATCTTTTATTTAGCGAGTTATTCCTGAGGGATCTCAAAGAACGCGTGCATGCTCAGGGTTTCCAAGAATTGTTGCCAAATTGTCAAAGTCATCTACTTAGATTTAATTCCATTCACTTTACAAGTGTTTAATGCCTATCATAGACCAAGGAGGGTGCTGCAGTCTGCAACAGAAACAAGAAAATCCTATGTAATACACCATCCTTCCCCTCAAAGACTCTACAGATGGTTGACAGTTAAATAACTATTATATTTTATTATGACAGAAGAAATTACATAAAAAGGATTCTATTCAATGTAATCTAAGACCACTCATCCTCAACTTGCTCCATTTACCAAATAGGACTATTTCCTCTGAGATGAAAGTGAGACTGGGGGAGGGAGAAACAGTCCTCCAGTTGGACACAGCTACTTCCCACCTGTGAAGTGTGGGACACAGGTATCATTTTTCATGATAAACTGTCTCTGCAGGTTAACTCTGCCTAATCCCAGCAGTAGATATAAGGGCAGTTTACTTCTGGGGGAACTTAAAGGATTTTTTTTTTAATTTCCTCATGTGATTCTGATAAGAACCAGGGTTACTAACCACTGAGCTAAGAGATTACAAACATTAAAGGGAAAGGCAAATTCAAATAACAGGTTTCTCCTTTTACCCCATGCCATCCTCACCACAAAGAATAAGAATGAGGAGAAGAAGAAAGAATGTTAGAAAAGGACCAAATCCCTGAAAACACACAGATCCTGTCTTCTTTATGTAAAAGGGAAGTTTGTGAAGCTATTTAAATAATTGTATTTTGAGAATAGAATAAATTAGAGTTTAAAGGCTAGTTCAGTGGTTTTCAGCCTTGGTTGCACATCAGAATCTCTTGGGAGCTGCAAAAATCTAGGCACTCTGATTTAATTTGCCTAGAAGGCAAGTTTAAGAACTCTCAGGGGATGCAAATGTGCACCAGCTGGGTTAGCTAAGGTAAATTATGTCTACTGAAGCCCAGGTAAAGGAAAGCAAAGGGAAACACCTAAATCAGTGTACTTCTAGTCCCTGTTATTTTCAACATGCATTCAACATGCCAAATTTTGCCCATCCAAGGTCTCCTACTGGGGTCTTTGCCCAAACATGGCTCCAGTCCAGCCCAGATATTATTGTCCCTTTATCAACCTTCATGCTCAGTTTTCCGAAAGCTCCTCTCAAGATTAGAGCTTGGGGCTGGAGGTGTAGCTCTGGGGTAGAAAACTTGCCTAGCACACAGGAGGCCCTGGGTTTGATCCCCAGCACCACAAAAAATAAAAAGATTAGAAGTTGCTCAATCAACTAATTCAAGAAATAGCTGGTAGCAATACAGAATTAGAAGGAATCAATAAAATGAGGAAATAATGCCTTGTCTCAACAACCACCTTCCAGCACCTGAAATCAAGAACCAGGAACACAGATATGTTTGGCAGAAGCAAGGAGGAAGCCAGGGCCAGTGGTGGGCAAACTCTGCCAGAGTCTCCCCTAGGTCAGGCTGGCCCTGCCCCTGTGCATTTACTTTAATCTAATCAGCTGGTTACCCTGTCATAAAAAGACACTAGAGTTCTTTCTAAATCTTTGCTTCATATTCCTTAGAATCCTGGTTTCTTAAAACTCTATGTGAAGGTGTTTTCCATACAAATGTCCTACTTCCCCCAGTGCAACTCAAAATCCATATCATTACCTAATCTCAGTAAGCTTAAAGTATCTCTCTTAAAGTATAAATATATACTTTGGCTCTTCTCTCCTTGCTCATCCCACAGAAACCTAAGATGAAAAGTAATGACCCTAATAAAATGTCAACTCTCAGTCCCTTGGAGTCTATAGAGAGTGGACAGAATCATCTTAACAACAGCCAGGTTCTCTCCATTATACCCTGAGCAGTGCTTTTAAGGGAGCTCATAGCACAGTCAGAAATAAGACCTTGGCCCTCTGAAGTAGTCCTGGCTTCTGTGACATGCTGTGTTAGTATCAACTTATTTCACCCTGAATATTCCCATTATCTTCCTGATGCTTCTCTTTCCAGTAAATGTTGGCCTTGGCTTCCCTGCTTGTCTCCAGATCTTGTAATCTCTCACTTCTTGTTCACATGCCCTGGCACCTGGAACTCAATAGAGCTCTTCAGCTCACCCCAGCCTTGTTTCCCAGGATGGTGGCCTACACCTGTGAACACCTGGAAACTGTGCATAACTTTCCCCCAGGGCTGTGATGTCCTCAGACTGGGTTTGACCTTTGCCCAGTGTTTCTAAGGAGTTAGCCTCAGGCCTACCACCAGGCCTTACCCACAGTCTGAAATGGTCTCCTTGCTCTCAAAGGTATATGATGTTTACTGCTGGGCATGACCTGGTCCCATTTCCTGGTTACTCTGAAGGGAGGAGGGGATCAAAATGGAAGTACTTTACCATGAAACAGCTTTTTTTTGATGGCACCTCTTAGCCAATTTATTTCCTCCAGCCAATGAAAAGGCAGTATTTTCTTAAAACATCCATTTTTCCCCTGTGATATTGATAAAAGCAGCCTTTCTCTATTTCTAGGAGCATCTTCAGTCCTGCATGCCTCATTCCTCCTAACCTGATGCTACCTTGATCATCTGCTTCGCTCTTTGTCTACCTTTCACTCTGTGGGATTCATTTCTGGTTGACTATTGGCCAAATAAACTCAATGCTATTTGGTACATTGTGGGGGAAAGGCCCTGGTATGGGGGAAAGACTAAAAGGAAATGGTGGTGACCACTTCACTCACCTGCTTCAGTAGACATCCCTGCTTGATAATGATCCCTCTGAATTCTTCCTTCAGAATCACGTCATCATCGCTGGAATTCTCTTCACAGAAGAACCCACTGTCTGGCTATTGGGAAACCAAACAGCAAGTTGACTTTAACACTCTGGGCATATTGCCACAAGTACCATGCCCACCTCCCCTGTAGCCACTAAGGCAGGCTCCTCCTTTCCCTTCCAGTTACAGTGCATATCCCAATCGGAACCTTAAAGATTGACACTTGGTTAGGTAGCTTTGCCTCCTCTGTTTTCTTGATTCTAGATGCTGTTCCTTTCTGTGTCCACTCAAGTGTGACCTTGGCAATGTCCTTTCATTTTCTAGGTTTTCCAGACTATGTTCTAAGTCTAGCTCAATCTTCCTCACTGTGCACATTCCTGCCTTCAAAGCCTTCCTTCTCTTGGGACCTCATGACCACATCCTTGAAATCAGGTGACTAATGTATAAGGCACTATGCAACACTATTTCCATCATGGCCTTTGTCACTCAGGCCCTTCTCCTACTTGAAGAAGACCAAGACCTAGAGCATGCGTCCAGCCTCAGCCCCTAAGGTCAGGAGGGAATTGTGGTTTGCTCAGCTATAAGCAAGTGATGAATCGTATAGAGGACGAAGAGTCACTGTGATGAGTATTTTTATAACTCTGCATTTAAATGGTAGAAATAGCCAGATCAAAGGTCTGAAAAAAAAAAGTACCAAGAGTGGAAGTTCCCCCAAAGTGAAATGAAACTCCGTTCAGATGTTCACTTCATTTTTGTAAGAATGATTTTCTTAAGAAGCTTCCTAACTTGTGTAATCTGACTCGAAATAGAAACAAAACTGCCAAAATTCCCCTAGAAATCCACAGGTGCTGGAATTATCAGGTGGCCCAAGATTAAGCCCACATCACGTAATACCAGTTTCCCAATCTGTGGTAAGTGTACTGTGGAAGATAGGAAGTGACCTGCATAAACACAGTCACACATTTCAATTATGTTTGAGAAACACAACCAGCTCATCACATCTGTGATTTTATGGATGGCCCTCCAGAAAGGACACGCCACAGGGGCCAGAATTTTTGCCCTTTTCTTGATGTGGTTTTTCCAGTGCTCTCTCTCCTTTGTCTAGGGTAATGTTCTCCATGTACTAGAGCCTAATACATTTTTGTACACAAATTATTACTTATTTACTAAAGATAGTAAAGTTTAAAAAGAAAATTATTCAAATAAATAATCATTTCCTTTAAACTGACTCACTTGATCAAGGCGGCCTATGGAGTAAACAGCGGTCAAATCTGGGAAGTACTGGTGTTGCAGCAGCACCAAGAGCATCAGGCTTCATGACTCAGAGACTTAGAGTATCTACTTTTTCTCCCCAGCTGGCCTCCCCTCCCCTCAGAGCCCATATAACAGTTCTCTATAGGGTTGGGCACTGTGTTTTGCATATTTAGCTGTGAACTAAAATCAACCTAGAATCTGCCCTGCGCAGACGGGTAGCTTTTCTCACTTACGAAGTAGTAGAAGGCATCGGGGTTGTCCAGGAAAGGGTTTTCAGCAATTCCATCTGCTGCATTCTTGGACAGATCCCCAGCAGGCTGCAGGTATCCTTCATTGAGCAAGGATGAGGCAATCATGAGGCCTTCCTGACGATTTCGAACCGACTTGTTGGATACCAGCCAGTCAATGACGCAGCTACCTGGATGGGACCATCAGAGGGAAGATTAACTCTCTTTCCCAAGGAATGAGTCACTAACCATCACCCTGCACTGGCTCCAGAGCACCCTAGTGTCCAACATGTCTCATCTTCTCCCTTATTCCAAGAGAGAAAACAAAAATTAAAGGGCTAGACACTTGGAAACAAGAGGAAATCATGCGAAAGGCTTTTTAAAACATCTACATGCTAATTAAGAAGCAATGCAGGCATCCATCAAATCATTTTTATTATTCTGCACATTTTCTCCCTCAAGGAACATTTAATTATTTTTATTTATCTTTGGTGTCAATAGGGTTTGAACTCAGGGCTTGGCACTTGCTAGGCAGGTGCTCTATCACTTGAGCCATGACCCTGGCCCTTTTTGCTGTAGTTATTTTAAGAAATGCTACTCTAATACCTTGGGACTCGGGAACACATGTCACAGGAAATAAGTCTGGGCCTAATCCTGTACCAAGATCTACATTAGAACCCCTTCCTGCTCCCTTTGCTAGGGGCTCTGTTGCAGCAAACTCAGTCCTATAGAGTTAAGACCCGGCCTTTCTTGTGTCATTTTCCCTTGAACTAATTCCAAACCTCAGCCCCGGCTTGTCTGATGCTAATGGACTGCTGCTTTAACTCTTTGAGGCCCCTTCCTATGGGATATTTCTCCTTACTGCAGATCACACCCTTTTCCTCTTGGCTTTCCTGACACTGGCCTGGACCATTTTCATGGATTAGCTATTGACCTGCTGTCCTGTAGAATTCTACTTCTGTTGTATCTTCTCAGAGTTTCTTCCTTTGACATCTCTTGTCACCATAAGTGAACCATAAGTTAAGCCACACCTGGTGGCTGACAAACCTAGTCCCAAACTCTACATTCCATTTTGCCCTCCATAACGAACCATCAGCCCTATCAGGCTGGTTAATCTATTTTCCTAGATGCATATTCTGCACCTCTCAGCCTATAACTTTGTCCTCACCATCATCTGCCTATCCTCCTCATCAGAAATCCTCCCCACAAATTCTACCCCTACTTCAGGGTCAAATTGAGGTATCACTTCTTACTCACCCCAACAACTCTCCGAGCTCTTTCTTATCTCTGAACTCATTGAACTGTTATGTGACCTCTTTAGTCATAATAACCACTTGAGAGCTTGCCCCACAAAGCACTTAGTGTGTTCCAAGCACTGTCCCATCATAAACAACAAGCCTATAGAGTAGGAACACTGTGATTATCCCCATTTTTTGGACAGAAAAAGTGAATCCCCAAGAGACTATGTTACTGTCCCAAAGTTTTAAGGCTAGTAAGTTGCAGAGCCAGGATTTGAAACAAGGCAGTCTGACTCCAATGAAGATGCTTTGATCACTACACCACACTACCTAAACTGGTAACCCCTAATGCTTTACCCTGTGCAGTGTCTGACATCCTAATATTTTCACTTAAATCTTATAGTATATGTCTTGATCACTATCATGGAAAGTGTTGCATCTTATTCAATTCTGTCTATTTCTAACAATTGCTCAACATAATGACGCTTATCGGGGGGATGTTTTGTTGATATAACAGGAGCTTTTTAAATGCTATCTGGAGCAAAAAAAAAAAGTGTTTTTCTACCTTCTTTCTATTTCCACAATGGTGAAACTCAATTCTCATGTTCACCCGTCTGCATTCAGTGATCCAACCACCTGTCATCTCCACTCCCCACCTCACCCCACACACATGGCTGAAGAGACAGTCATAATCCCTCCCCAGTTGCCCCTTTCAGAAGTACAAGTCCTTTTACCTGTGAAGCAGTGATTAAAAATCTTCTTGTCCTTCTCCAGATTGAGTTCTTTTACTCCTTTTTCAGTATCTTTCATGGACATATACAAGGCACTGAACAGAGATAAAAACAGGCAGGTGAGTAAGAAGCATTTCAGAATGATGAGGTCTCTCTGGGAGCTGCCACCTTGAACACCAGCTCCCTCCCAGCCCACCTCTTGGGTTTAATCTCTCTACCAGACCATAATTAGTTAAAGGATAGCATTCCTACTGGCATAATTCTGTGGTCTGCTGAGCATTCAGTCAGCAAAGTGCACTTGGAAGGCATTTAATGTCTCCTAAATTCATTCCGCCCTTTGATTTAACTTCTGGTTCCTGCAATGAAGAGTTTCTCCAGGCACGTTCTAGATCTTTAAAGTGCCTGCTATAGTTTGGATCTGAAATGTCCTCCAAAGGCCTGTGTGGTAAGGGTTTAGTTCCTAGCATGGCACTAAGGGGAGATGCTGGAAACTTTAAGAGGTGGGGCCTATAGGAGGTCTTCAGATCATTGAGGTAGACCCTTGAAGACTGTGGAACTCTGGACTTTTTCTTTCTTTAGCTTCCCAATCATGAGGTGAACAGTTTTGCAATGCCACACACTCTTCCTAGGATGTGCTTCCCCAATACCACCACTAGAAACCCAAAAGCAATGGGTCCAACTGACCATGGACTGAAACCTCCGAAACTGTGAGCCAAAGTAAATCTTTCCTCTTTATAAGTTAACTATCCTAGGTATTTGTTACAGTACTGGAAAGCTGACTAACATAGTCCTTCAATTCTTTAAAAGTCTTCAAGAGACCAAATATTGCAGACATGTGCCTCCAAGAAAGTAAATGTTTCCTCTTAGCTTATCTTCTAACTAAAAATGATGAATAAGGCAAAATCATGAGAAGTTCTTATTGTTATCCTTGGAAAAATAAACCAAAGCCAGCCTTATTAGAGAAATTCCAAGCCACAAAACAGAAGGCCACTTTCATATATCCTGTGGTTCCATAATGTTTGAGCATCATTTCCACTTAGGTGTGACAGCCCTGGCTAGGAATTAGGTCATTTGATGACCCTATTCAACAGCTGCAGCTAGACCAGGTATCTCTTCCTGGGTCTTTTCCAATAAGCATCTGTAGTAAGGAAAGCTGCAGAGTCTCACTAAGCTCGGTGGAAGAACTTTACTCCTGTGACAGGCCAAACGCTCTGACAGTCAGGTAAGAGGTGTGTCTCTAGTCCTCTCTCATGGACTCTTTCCTACCCCACCCATGTAAACAGAATTCTTGTGGACATTTTAAGCATGGCATTCTTCCCACAGGGGCTCCTGTTTCAGGGTATGGTCAATCTGAAAGCAAAACTACCAAGAAGAAAGAGACTCCTGGACAGAGCACATCCATTACCAGAAAAGACATGAAGTGTGCAGAAAGAAATCCCATTCCCAACCCCTGTCAGGAGTTAGATTTACCTGGTGGCCTCTGATAACCTTTAGGCTACAACAGTTACCTGCAATGTCAAGCTAGGCAACATCAGAGGCCATTAATCAGTCAGGGCACAAATGACTTCTATCCAGAATTGGTATACACCCCTGCTGACCCTTCCTGACTATGTGAGGGAATGCATGAATTTGAACTTGAAATCTTGTCTGCTAGGATACATAGCCCCTGCCCTTTCCATGCTACCTAGGGATCCTGATGCTTGCTTTCAGGACTAACTTCTTATGGCTACTTCATAAATTAAATGAAATCTCTCTCTCTCTCTCTCTCTCTCTCTCTCTCTCTCTCTCTCTCTCTCTCTCTCTCTCTCTCTTTCATATGAGAGAATTAATACCCCAGTGGCCTCTCTAATTAGCTCATAGGCCTTGGAAAGAATATGATCAATCCTTCCAGCCCTTCAAACATCTTAGTCCCCTGAGTGCCAATGTCAGCATGGCACAGACAAGCATTGGAGCAAGATCTGTCAGAAGAAAGTGGTGGGGGGGAGTAGAGAAAAGAAAACACAGAAACTCACCCTAGGTCAATGGTTTCTGGCAGGCGAATGGACCTCCTCGTGGATTTTCTTGCAAACTTCTGGCCTCCCTCAATGCATTTAATGGCTTTCTTGATGTCCCGAACCCAAGCATCTCTCTCCTCCAGGAAGGCTGCCTGGAAGAAGTGGTCCTGCTGTTTGGTTGTAGTGATCTTAAACACAAACTGAAAATAGAAACACATCCTATTAGAAATGATCCTTTGCAAGGGCTGAGGCTCCTCATGAAGCAGAGCAATTGGCCTAAACCTGTTCTGGTAAAGAGACACCCAAATGCCAGGGTGACATGTGGGTGGTGATGAGAAGGACTGACGGGGAGTTGCAGGCATGGACTAAAAAGTCAGCCAGTGACACAAAGTGTATTGTGACTCATATTGTTGACTCACCATCCTTTTGCCAAAGTAAAGACAAGGGCTAGTCAAAGTGCTTCCTTTCAGGGGGATCATTCCTTTGGGGCCATTGTCACTTTTCTTCTTATAGAATTCAATTCCATCTTCTAGCAGTACTACCCACATGGGTTTCCAGGTGTTAAATACACTCCCCTGTAATGACAAGAAAAAGCTGATATAGGCAGGGCTCTTTGTAACCTGTATTTTCTGCCTAACAGAACAGATTCTGTATTTTCTTAAAGTTGACTTTAAAAATGTTTTGTGACATCATCTGTAAGTCCAGCATAAATCCTCTCAAATCAATGACTTCTTGGGGAGCCATTACCCTCTCCTGATTGACCTCTCTGCATCCTTCAAACCTCAGCTTAGCCCCCTTGTTGGTGAAAGCTTCCCAAACTGCACCAATCTACACTGATCTCAGCTACTCTTCCCATTTTCCTCACATTCTAGAACATTGTGATATGTTGCCTTAAAGAGCCATTTAATTGTCTTCAGTGTGGTTATCTTTTATTCTTCATGGCATTGGCATTATTAGATCTTTTCATTTGCTCATGGTACTGAGCACACAGTGCATGTTCACTAACATAATGCAAAAAAAAAAATCTATTTCCCAAGTTGCCAAATGTGAGCGCCTATCACACATGAGAAGAGTGTTCAGTACTGCTTGTGGTCTACTTTGTCCCCACCCAGATCTTTTCTTGCTATAATTTCCCCTGCACCTCCTTTTTAATGCATGGTTCACACCACCAACAACCACATTCTCACCCCACTGCTATGTGTAAGAAATACCGGCAGTCTTTCTTCTGCAAATAGCTCTTAAGCATGATCTATATAGGTCTTCATATAATTTTAAATTTTTAACTGCATAGTTTGAGGACAGGAAAAATAGAAAAATGACAATTATCAGACTTTTATTTTTATTTTAGGAAACTTCAATTCATGAACATATTTGTAATAATTGAAGAGTCTAATGTTCTAAAGTCAAAAGGCAAGAAGCTGTTCTCCTAGTATTTTGCAAAATGTGCTCTACAGACCTCCTGAGCTGACTCATTGAAGATGGCTGTCAGTAAAATTTGGTCCCACCCCAAATCTGCCTTCACTTGTAAGTCCCAGTCATGTAGTGAGACTGCTCAATCTCCCACTACCAAGTTCAAGCTCAACTGCTTGCCTGGTGATCAAACTTGGGCCAGCTATGTGCCTGCTCTCAGTTTTAGTTCCCAACAGTCATGTAGGAATAAGAGTATCACCTCAGAGTTTCCTAGCACGTATTCATGGGAATAATGTGGACAGGATGCCTTAAGTTTAAATGTGGTAAATCAGCAGGAGGTTGAGTTATTAAGTGTCATGAGAGATGGCCACATATGAATGTCTCCAGTGCTCTCAGTTTCCACTACAATAACCAGCTGCTGTTCTATCCTCTTTCACATTCAGGGAAAATGGGCGGGTGTCACTCATTGTCATCACACTAATGAGGAAAATACTCAAGAGTATTTAACCAGTAATGAACGGGAAAGCTAAGGCTTTGCACAAATGTGTTTCTAAGTAAACAAACCACCTTGCTCTGCTTTCTTTGTGGTGGAATGAAGTTTGGGGGTGATGAGAGAGCTGGCCTGCCCCTGGGCTTGCATGCTTCCTCCATCGTTGTATGGCATGGGTGGACTTAGGATGCCCAAAAGTACAGGATGACTTGGAGTCAAACCTTTTTTTTTTTCTTTTTAAGCAGTACTGGGGTTTGAACTTAGGGTCTTTTGCTTGCTAAGCAGGCACTCTACCATTTAAGCCATGCCCCTAACCCTGTCAGCTTCTTAGGTTGTATTTCAGATAAAGCCTCATGATGAGCACTTATTAATTGTACATGTCGTTGGGGAAAATGTATAATTTCTGAGCCACTGATTTTTTCCTCTTTTTTTTTTTGCAGTGCTGGAAATCGAACCCAGGGCCTTGTGCATGCTAGACAAGAGCTCTACCATTGAACTACCAGATCTTAACCAGAGTTTTCATTTTTTTACGAGAGAGATAATAATTCTATTTTATAGTATGTTAGCAAATATTAATTAAGTTTATATAATGGATAAAATATGTATATGTGTATAATGTATAAGTATTTATACAATATATGCATGCATTATACACGTGTATATTCTGCATATATATGCATATGTAGAGAGAGAATTTTCACATATCTTATAGGTAAATTGTACAAATTGCCATCAAAGTATATGTGCCAGGAGGGCAGAAACCTTCTTTAAGATGATGTTTCCTGGGACTACAATAAATAGTTTGTGAGTTATAATTTAAAATCACAATGTGTGATAATGAATTGATAAGACTGAATTAAGATGATATAAAGAGGTTGGACATAGTGACTCATGTCTGTAATCCCAGCTACTCAGGAGGCAGAGGAAGAGTCTCAAGTTCAATGCCAGTCTGGGCAAGAAGTTTGCAAGACTTCATCTCAACCAGTAAAAGTTGGATGTGGTGGTACATGCTAGCTATGTGGGAAGCATAAAGGTGGATGGCATAAACCCAAGACCTTACTTGAAAGATTACTAAAGCAGAAAGGACTGGGGGCATTGCTCAAGTGACAGAGCTTCTACCTAGCAAACACAAGACCCTGAGTTCAAACTCTAGTGCCGAGAAAGAGAGAGAGAGAGAGAGAAACACATGAAGAAATGATTGGTGTAAGATTAGAAACAGTAACGTGTAACAGTGTTTTCTGAAATCCTTCTACAGACACATACAGAATATGTAGCACAGCTTCAGCCGGTGTGGGTGGAGGTGACCCACCTTACTATGACCAGGCTGCTGAGGAAAGCAACATTCATGGAACAATAGGACAGTCATTTTGCTGGAGATTTGTTTTTAATTAAGGTATAATGTACATATATCTCTAGTCATTCCCTGAGCCCCTCATGGACTACTACCAAAGGAATACAGTACGGACCTCTACTGTCCTTCTTGTGTACTCCAGGTTGACTTTCTCTGGTTTATTTCTGCTCCCAAGCTTGCCCATGATATTCAATTCAACTAGGGATGGCAAATAGATTCTATCTCAAGTGCCAACAAACTGAGTAGCAGTGGATGCCTGAAGCTGGACAAACTGGAAAAGTTTGCCATGATCCAACAGCCATATCTACCATGGGCATGGAGGTGTAAATGGTGGTGTGCCTGCTGCGGTTGCTTCCACACTCGGTCTAGTCAGACTTTATCTGAATATGGATGTCAAGAAACTCGAACAACAGCCCTGTGTGCAGCTGTAGCTAAGTTATATGAAAATCACTTGCAAAACCATCTCCAACGACAGCAATACTATCACTGTCAATTTGGTCCTCAGGAAAATCATTACTTAGAAAGTTCTCAGTTTGGATTAATGTCAACTGCCACTGAAGCAATAAATTAGCTAGTCTGGTTGGACTGTGGAAAAAGGAAGAGACTAAGGCTTTTTGCTTCTATTTTTTTGACCCATGATATCTCCCTGTCATGACTACCACAAAACACAATTATCATCCATTCTCAGTAGATCCTGTTGCTTATCTCAAAATACAAAGGGCCTATATCAAAAGGTCCAGTTGCCCGAAAGGAAGACTATTTATGCAAAGAAGATAAATATTGATGGAACTATCTCTTTGCTTATTTAAACATTTCCTTTGTTCTAGGTCTTAAAAGAATTTTTTTCAACCAAAATACACCATTTTTTTCTGCCCAGGCAGAATAACTAATCCAGACTGACAATGCATTATATTTTCTCTTGCAAAAAAAATGGAAAATGTCAGGTACTCTGAGGACACATAAAATCATTTTAATCAAATTCTTCTCTGTTTTATATCTGAGAGAAATTTATACCTGGAATATAAAGAGCTCCTGCATACCAATTAAAAAGTACAAACAAGCCAATTTTAAACTGGGCAAAAAGTGTTAAATAGGCGTATAACTAAAGAAATATCAAAAAAATCCCATGAGAAAACATTCAGGATCATTATTTATCAGGGAGGAGATATGGTATTACCAGGGAGAAGATACTGCCATGCACTCACAGGGTTACCTAACATTTAAAAAGGTTGAGAAGGGTAAGGCTTGGCAATGGAAGAACTGGAACTCCTATCCATGTCTGGTAGGAACGCAAAATGTTACATCCTATTTGAAAATGTGTTTGTTGATTTATGTTAAAAGTAAACACATGCATGCCCTTGGTATCAATAACACCTGGGCACACAGATCTCAGAGAAATTAGTGCATTCTGGCAAAAAGGTTATATACAAGAATATTCAAAACACCTTTATCCATAATAGCCAAAAATAGAGAATAACTCAAATGCCTAGAAACAGGAGAATGGATAAGTAAATTGTACCATGCAATGTATACATTTATTATTAATACAGTACATTTATGCTACAGAATATAACTTAGTGATTTAAAAATGATCTGCTGGTACTTGCCACAGCACAGATAAACTTCTTAGATGTTATGGTGAGTGAAGAAATATGTAAAAGATGTACTTAGAGTAGAGTTCTATTTACATAAAGTTCAAAAACAGGCATAACTTATAAGCAAAGAGTACAAGAAAGCTTGCCTAAGACAGGGGAATGAAGCAGGAAGCTGTGGGTACTGGTAATGCACCTTGATGTGTGCATGGTGAACGAGATATAGACAAGTGTAAACAATTAGGGCGCCGTTCACGTGCTTTATCGTACGAATGTTATCCTTCAGATGAAGAAACCGTGTTGTTCTCGTTAGGTGCCGAGCATTGACTCTCACAGTGATTATGCTAACACACCCTTCAAGGGGCTTCTATAGAAGGGGACTCCATCTTAGTTCCCTCTCTCATGTTATCCCTGGGAAAACACACATTCATGCAACCTGAAGTCTCTTCTTTTTTTTTGAGTACTGTGGTTTGAACTCAGGGCCTTGGGCTTGCTAGGCAGGTGCTCTCCCACATGAGCCACTCCTTGGCTCAATTTCTTTGTAACCACTTAGCTAACTGCTTCACTTCAATGGATGTTACATGTAGCTAATTAGAGAGATAGAGAGATAGATAGATGTTGAATATCTTCATTATCTGAAATGACATGTGGGACCAGAAGTGTTTCAAAGTGGATACTTTCAGACTGTGGAACATCTGCATGTACATGATGATATATCTTGAGGATGGAACTCAAGTCTCAACAAGACATTCATTTGTGTGCCATATACACCTTATACATGTAGCCTAAAAGTAATTTTACATAGTATTCCTAATAATTTTTTGTATGAAAAAAGTATTACAGTGTGAAATTTTTCACTTGTGGTATCACGTCAGTGCTCAAGAAGTTTCAGAATTCGAAGTGTTTCAGATTTCAAATTATGGGGTTAGGGATGCTCAACCATGTGTGTGTGCATGTGTGCATGCATGTGTGTGTGAAACATGTCTTGTTTTCTCCCTTTACATCCAAACCTACATGGACTACATGTTCAGTGGGGGGATTTTAGGGGCCAAGTCAGGAGTTTCCTGGTGAATAACTGTCCATCACCTTAAGACTGGTATAATTTAGCACATCAGAGTTTAACATTACATGAGTCCAAAAGAAGAAACCATGAAGAATGAGACTTCTAACCATAGTAAAATGAATTTCTGCACATTTTGTTAAAAACTATAATCGCAAAGCAAATGAAAAGGCATAGATATTTATGACCTATCACCATAGGATTGTTGGTTAATATTCTTAATACACTTTTTAAAATTCATTAGAATCAATAATAACATACAAATGTTCCCAGTTTTTTAAAGGCACAATAATCTAAATAGTCTATACTCAAAAGAATTCCCTGTGCCAAGAAGCATAACAACGTACTGCTTCAATAGCAACCAAAGAATTGCAAATTAAAATTAAATAAGATAGGCTTTTTCTAGTAAGACTTCTCAAAAAAGATTTCCCAAATATATTGGTGACAATTTGGGGAAATGAGCATGGAGAAAAGGGCTCTATGAGTCAGCAGTTTGATATAACTGTCAAAAACCACTGCTTTCATCATGGGCTATATAAATAGTATAGGATCTAAAGAGAGGAAAGTGCCATTCTATCTTTAGATGGAATGTAGCTAGTAGATGACCATAGGCCCTGGAGTTGAGTGACTCAGGCTCAAATCCCAACCCTGACACTTTTTTTGATACCAACATGAATTGAGCAATTGAGCAATTGAGCAAGTTTTTAAATCTCATTTTCTACATCTGGCAAATAGGAATAATGATAATATCCATATCTTAGGGTTGTTGGGAGAAAAAACAAAACAAGCCATGCAAAGTGCCAAAGTGCTGAAATCAACATCTGGCACACTTTAAACCCTACCTAATCCCTAAATTCTCTGATTCTTGGGTGCCTTGGGGAACGACACTGAGTCAAGGAACACTCACAATTGCAACCTGTTCAAAAGAGAATGTCAAGATGGCACCTTCTCTTCTGGGGAATTGGTAAAGGAACTGGCTAGGTTTAGCCCCAAAGAGATAGGCAGAACAGATGAGAATTGCCTTCAAAGATGTGAAATGCCTAGATTATTTTGAAGGCCCACGAAGTAGAGGCTTCCGAAAACATTTTTCCACATAACTCCAAGGAGAAAGTTAAATTAGTGAGTCACCTGACAAGAGAAGTAGTCAACAATCCTTGTTGCTATGTTAACAAAAGAAATTCAGGCCACAGATGCATGCAATTAAACACTTAACATCCCTTGCTCCCTGATTCTACGTGTCTGTCCTACAGAGCCTGCGCTCTCTGTTTCCATATAACCCTGCCAACCCTTGAACCTCACCTGCAAGCCAAAAAGTAGTAAATCTTATAATATATAGTAAGTAAATAGTAGTAAATATTATCTATAATAATACACATGTTCTATATTAGCATCTGAAAAATGGATACCCTCTCTGAAATTATCCTTTGTAATATTTAAAAAGTTGCTATAATACGGAACACTGATTCCTTGGTCTTTGAGTCTGTTTTAGGCAAATTTCTTTTCTTTGAAAAAAAACCATTCACCAAATGGACAGGTTCTATGCTTTGGTCATGACCTGGGTTTTGGGGGTGTAAAAATGAACAAGACTCAGTCTCCACTCTCACCTTTCTCATAATCTAACCAGTGAGAGAGTGACCTCTAGTTCAGTGTGTTGAATGCACAAATTGGGATGTGCCCTCCTGTTGGGTCTAACTTCATTGAAAGAAGACACAGCTGATGGCCAGGGTTGGGGAAACTGGATTTTTATGTTTAGAACCTCTCCCAAACACTTCTTACACAACGAGGGCAACTATTTTAGCTTCTACTTTGCCTCACACTTCTCTTTTCATGTGGTGACTTATGGCTGGAATTCAAAGGAAAAATTACATGGTGATCAAGACTATGTCACTAAAGCAGAACTGTGAGTTACTATTACCTATTTTCTCACACCCAAGGGACAGATCATTTTAAACTGATGCTTCATTAAACTAAGCCCTTACTTCTGTTGCCTCATAAATCATATCATCCACCTTTCCATTCTCATACAGAATCCCAAACAAACAGTCATATGGTCAATGAAGGCAAGAGAAACATCTGTTCCATACCATATGTTTTACATAAATAAACTCTTCCAGGTCAGACAATTTCCCAATAAAAACACCTTCAATAAGCAGCACAGCATGCTTAACAGCATGATTTCTGGAGGTTTTGATTTGAGTTCTTCAACTTTGCCTCTTCAGGGTTCTGTGAGCTTTGGCAAGTTACTCAGTTTTTCCAAATATCAGTCTCCTCACCCATAAAAATGAAGATAATAAAGTATCTATTTCCATTTGTAAAGATTAAGGAAGAGGGTACACTTAAAAGGCTTACACAGAGACCATCTTACAGTAGCATGCTCGAAATGGCTACTATGTAGTTTTGTGGGCAACACTGTGGAATCCTACTGGCCTGAGGGTCTCTGGGATCCAACCTATTATAGCAAAGAGTGCTTTGGAAAAGAAAGGCACTGCAATTCAAGGCCATGGGGCCACATGGGAGTTGGTTAAGAACAGCTATGTGTGATGCTGGGGTTACACTGCCAGTGTCCAAATCAACGGTGCCACTTTTTATCTGGATGACTGTGAGGAAGCCCTTCTGCCTCTCTGGACCTTCATTTGCTCATTTGTAAAGTAAGGAAAATAATTGTACCCGTTTTGTAGAGCTGTTCTTATATAAATGCATTAAATGCTTAGAACTGTCTTTGCTGCAGGGTACACACCACATGTGTTAACTATCACCATGATGAATCAATGTGTGCAAATTGCTGGGGATTATTCCATCCTGTGCAGAAGACACTGTAGCTTTAGGAAAGAATCTCTGGACCTAGAGCCCACACTCTCTTGCTCTCTCTTTTGCCCCTGACTTTCCCCTTTCTGCCACAGATTTCCCTAACCCTCATTCTTTACTTTCCCACCACCCTGATTCCTATGCTTTCTCCCAGCCTCACAAGGACACCCAAGCCGCTAAGCCATTCTTTGTGTGAGTCCTACTGCACCTAGTGACTGCTGGGTTGGTTGTAGTGAAATCAAAATTTGCTCCATAAATCTCTAGAAATGAGGCACATAATCAGAGGAATCTAGGTTATTTGTTGCATTAGTTATATCTTTTCTCTTTTTTAAAGTCATGATTATAAACATATCCAATTTAGATCATATGCATTCAAGAATATTCAAGGCCAGATGTGATGGCTCACATCTGTAATCCTAATAACAGGGGAGGATGGTGGTTTGAGGCCAGCCCAGACAAAAAGTTCGCAAGACCCCATCTCAAACAATAAGCCAGGTGTAGTGGAATGCATCTGTGGTCCCAGCTGTGCAGAAAGCATAAATAGAAAGGCAAAGGTCCAGGACAGCCCAAGCATAAATGCAAGACCCTATTCAAAAGCTGTCTATGGAAAAAAGGGCTGGGAGTATGGCTCAAGTACAGTGTTGCGGGAATCTCAAGCTGAGATACAGGACACTGAGGCAGTTTAGCAGGAAGAAACGTTTTATTGTGCTGACACAGACCCAGCAGACTCATGTCCAAAGGCTGAGCCCTGAGAACAAAGGGGTCTCACCTTATATACCCTTGCAAGCAGGTTACAGATGCCAAAAGCAAAGCTCAACCCACATATGGCTGCATGTGACTTTATTGGCTATTTCATTTCCCCAGTGCTATGTGACCTTTATATTTCAGTTCTTTAAGCTTTGTCTCTCTGCTTTGCCATCCCTTCCCCCGTCTCATCTTTTTCTTTTCTGGCCCTCTTTCCTGCTACAACAGCATCTGCCTGGCAAGCTCAAGGCCCTGAGTTCAAACCCCAGAACCACCACCAAAACCAAAAAAGAAAAGAATATTCAAAATGTTTATTGCCCAGAAAATTAACCCTCTTATCAGAAAGAAAGGGAACTTAGGTTACTGAGCCCAATCTTGCCCACGATACAGTTTACCCACACCGCCTTCAGGCTCTGGTGAGTTCCTCTTACTCCTTTGGCTGTTTTTCAGATGGGGACCAGAGGAGGTTAGGATTAAATGGAGTCACAACCTGGTGGGTTCTAAATGCTCTTTAAAAAAAAAAATCAAAAGTGACAAGGCCCTAAGGCCAGGAGGTGATCAAGGTGGAAAATGGAAGGATCACATATTTTCCTCACACCCCCACCCCCCGCTTTTAGCCATCATCTTTATTTAAAGATCTTAGTCAGGAGGCAAAAGAGGAAATACGAATTGTGAAATGTGAACAGTTACCTCTCACAGAAGAACGGAAGAAATATTGTAGAATTAGTACCATTACTGTCAACCCCAAGGTTTCTGACTTGACAAAATTCCTGCACTAGTACTTAAAAATATTTTCCACCCAAAATAGCTTATCTCCAAAAAATTATTTCATAAAACAAGACATAAGAGAAAGTTGCTCTTTATTCCTGCCTTGGTATCTTAAAATGTATAAGAGAAAAAAGTGAGTAAAAGGAGATTCATTATTTTTGATTGTCATGAAAGAAATAGCAATAGCAAGGCTTTTAACAGGAGGGTAAAAGAAGGAAGTTAAGAAGGTGGATATGGGGAAGTGGTGGGGAAAGAGGGTAGGAGAGTGAATATAGTGCAAAAAAAATGTGCACACATGTATGTAAATGCAAAAATGATACCTGTTGAAACTGTTTCAGGAATCAGGGGAGGGAGGGATAAAAGAGAAAGGTGGAGGGGGTGAATCCAAGTATGATGTTTGATACATTGTAAGAACTTTTTAAATGCCATAATGTACCCCCACCCAGCATAACAATAAAGGAAAAAGAGGAAAAAAGAGGTGAATATGGTTTATATACTTTCTACCCAAGAATGAGTATAAAATCTTTAAACTCGACAAAATCAGCATAAGAAGGGGACTAAGGTAGAAAAGAGAAAAATAGAGGGGATGAACCAATTCAGGTTATAATACATAGAACTGTCATAATGAAACTCCCTGTATAGCTATCTTAAACAAACAAAAATGTCTTTTTTCAAAAACGGAGAACAGGACGGTAAAACAGGTCCTGTCTGGGGTTGGTACCAATGGGAGGGGGAGAATGTAGGGAAAGGGTGTAGGAGGGTGAATATGGTGGAAATAGTATGTACTCATGAATGAAAATGGAAAAATAAGACTTGCTGAAATTGTTCCAGGAATGGAGGGAACTTTGGTAAATATCACAATGTATCCCCAGTACAACAATAATAAAATAAGATAAAACTTTAAGAAAAGGAAAAAAAGGCTCTAATGGTCTCATCAGAGAAAGACTTTCAGGATTCTTTGTATTAACTTGGCAACCAATCCAGGAACCAGCACATGTTTCCCATAAACCTAGGCGAGGACTCACTGTCTATTGAAGCATATATGGTGGTGATGTTAATAACCCTGTCATTTATATGGTACTTAACTATGTGCTAGGTTCCTCATATACATAGTTTTCAATTCACATATGAGGTAATAGAAAAAAAAAACAACATCTAAAGAAGTTGGGAACTTTAACACCTTAGTGGGAAATTCTGGGTTCAGGTTTAGTTCTGCAATTGACAAAGGGAATATTTCTAAATATTCCAAACAGTACTTTAAAATGCCAACTTAGAGGGCTGGAGGTGTCCATACACATATAATGTACTTTCATAAAATTCATCACTTTATTACTCTATCTTCCCTACTCTCTTTTAAAAACAATTTTAATGGATTTCATTATTATTTTTGCACACATGCACATGGAATATTTCAATCATATTCACTCCCCCTTCAACCTCTCCTTTCACCCTCCCACTGTTTCCCACCACCAAATTTCCCTTGTTTTACACTTGTGTCATTATTAAATTTTTGGTCTACATTCTGCATATGAGAGAGAACATGCAATATTTGTGTTTCTCAATCTGGCTTATTAAATTAGAGAATCTTAATGTATTACAACAGAGAATCTACAATTGATCCAAGAGAAAAATACAAAAAAAATGGAAGATGTAAATTGTAGACATAAGAATTACAGGTGATATAAATATCAAGCAGGTACATTTTCTAGATTGGCATTTATAGGACATAATCTAAGAGAATTACTCTCACTAATTAGAAACAATTTATTAATTTCAATTCATGTGTTTACAGCCCCAAATCTATCATAGCTGTTTCCTAATGAAATGGCCTCATTTATTGCTTATGCACACTTCTGTATTTTTCATAATTTGGGGATATTAAAATATAAGCATACAAGCTTTATAATAGCAACTTTATTGCAAGATGTTTTAAACTGTGTTTAAAAGAAAAAAACCCAAACCACACCTTGCAAAAAATGTCTCCATTCATTTTCTTTTCTCAAGATACTAAATTAAGGCTAGGCACCGGTCACTCATGCCTGTAATCCTAGCTACTCAGGAGGCAGAGATCAAGAGGATCATGGTTTGAAGCCAGCCCAGGCAAATAGTTTGAGACAATTTACTTTGAAATTCCCCATCAGAAAAGGGCTGGTTGAGCGGCTTAAGTGGTAGAGTGCCTGCTTAGCAAGCATGAGGCTCTGAGTTCAAACCCCAGTGCCACCAAAGAAGAAAAAAAAAAAGATACTTAAGTGATCCGGGACGAATCAGTCAAATTAATTATTATTGTTTCCTAGTGCCAGGAATCTGTGTGTCTTCTCCAAAGGATCTTCCCAAGTACAACTAGCAAGAGAGAGCATGCTAAGGGCACATTTATCCTCCAGCACCAACTCTCACCACCACAAATATGTTCCAAACACTAAATTAGATTAAATTTGCCTTAGGAAAATCCTGAGCTTTGTCCATTGAACAAAGCTCAGTGCCATGAGCCAGAAAGCCTGGAGTTAGAGAGTGTTTCTGGCCACAGCTCTGTCAGAGCCATGTGACCTGGGCTCTCAGTCTCCTCTCTGGTTAGACCAGCTGATCAAGGTCTTTTCCAGTCTGAAGTAAAAATAAAGTCAGGCAGCAATTCTGTTTAGCCCCCTTAGAAGTAGAGTCCATTCGACAAACATGTGAAACAAACAACCTAAAAAGTCACATTGGATGTTCACTCATGTAAAAAACGAGGCCTGGGAAAGACTGTACTAAACTCAGTGCACTTGTAAAATGCTGAGCTTTCTTGGCTTCTCATGAGCGTACGTGGGAATGTAGGCGTTGCCCACAGGATGCCAAAAAGCCCTACGTGTGAATTCTCCACGCTGAGGGGTTTCACAACAGCTCAGACATGCCCGGCATCAGAAGAAAGACTGACAGCATTAACAGAATTCGGTATTCCCGATGCTTCGCCAGTGAGACTAAGCATGTTTGCGTACACTTGCGTGCCTGTTTCTCTTTAAAGTGGTGCATCTACCACATTGGTGGCCTGTAATACAAATTTACTAAGAGTTGTGGGTGAAGAGATTGCAGCCCAATTTAAAAAAAGGAAAGAAGGTTTTCCTTAGCCCAGGAAATAAGCCATAATTCCTCTATCATTATATCACCTCATCTTTAACCACTTTCTTTTATTCCCCGCTAAGAAACCTGAGGGGTGGGGGGGGAATTTAAATAGCAAATGGACAGTCTCTCAAGTAAACCCTGTAGTAGAAGAGTTTGAGACTTTTGATAAAACACATATGTGTGGCTCTTGAAAAGAATGTTCTAAATTGTGAGTGGGGGAGTCTGGACCCCCACTTTCCAGACTTTGACACAGTCTGGAATTCTTAGACCCACAAAATCAAAGAATGCCCAAAACTGCACTGGATTAATTCACGTTTAAGAAACAGAAGGCAGTGGAACATATGCTAATTCTCCCAACCTCATTCTATGGGCTTCCTGCAATGTTCTCCCATGTCAACCCAATACATCCAGCCTGACCCATTCCTAAAAGGGACGGGTAGTACGAAGGAGAACACCGATCCTCTGACAGCTGCATGCAGTTACACCCTTGTAAATGGCTCTGCCACTTACCCTCTTCACAAGGTAGCCCTCCCTGATCCGCTTTGGTTCCATGCTGGATGGACAGGTGGATAGATATGTCCACTCTCAGGCACGTCCTCTCAGAAGCTCAACCTCCTCTGAGAACCTAGGCCGTTGTGGGCTTCCCTTTTTACACTGAGGTCTCTTTCACAATTTCCCTTCTGCTGGTGACCTCATGATCACATCCTCTTCCCCTCACTGGGGTGGAGGATTAGAATAAGGAACTGTAGTGCCAAATAACCCATGTTTTGCTAATACTGGAAACATTAAAATATGGTTGGGTTGAATATTTACCTAAGATAAAATTTTGTTACCATAAATAAAGCCCTTCTAAAGAGAAAAAAATGATTTGGAAATTGTCCGTCTTAGGAATTATCCTTGAGATCCTGAAAATGCTTAATAAAAAATGTCCCCAAAATTCATCTGGTTAGCATAGTAAAGGTGCCTGGTGCTAGATGAATGCCTACTTCCATCCAGCACTGTACAAGTTCATCAACCTAATTTAACTTAGTCCTCCCGAGAACCCCTTAGGGGAAACATATCATTGTCCCCATATTAGGGATAAGGAAACCCAAGCTCAGAGAAGAGCAGTTGTATCAAGGTAACATAGCAGGTAAGAGGTAAAACCAGAAGAGTAGAGGGGAACACCAGGGTGCCTCTGCTTCCCACCAGTCATGAGAACAGTACCCCACATTGGACACTAATTCCACAGTTGTCTGGGAAAAAAAAGTCTGTAATCGAACATGCTTGAGAAACTGCTCATTATAATCCCAGCTTAGAGACTTTCCTTGAAGATTAATACACACACACACACACACACACACACACACACCAGGTACTATAAAAAAGACTCCTCTAAACCAAACATTTTTGACCATAGAATCTTTTTTGAATAGTTCCTATTAACATTTTTGGTATGGATTAATTATGTCTCCCAAAAAAGATATCTTAGGCTCACCCAGTTCCTCAGAATGCAGCAATGCAACATGATTGGGACTAGGGTATTATAGATGCAAGTATTAAAGTGAAATGAGGTCATATTGGAGCAAATGGACCCTAAAAGAAAAAGAGACACACACACGGAAAAAGCAGCCATGTGATGAAAGAAGCAACACGGTAGCTGATGAGTTACAAGCCAAGGAATGCTACGGGTGCCCACAACCACCAGAAGCTGGAGGGGCCAACAAGGATTCTCTTTTGGAGCCATTACAGAGAGCATGCCCCTGCTAACATACAGCCTCCAGAACTGTGAGACAAGAAATTTGTGTTGTTCTAAGCCATCCACTTTGTGACACTTGGTTATGGCATCCCTGGTAAATGAAAGCAATTTTGAAAAGCTATTAATACTCTATAGAAGAAATTTTGAGAACTGCTACTCTGGACATGTGAAAATGGGAACATTATTTCATCATTTTGTGCCTCAGTTTTCTGGCCTATAAAATAGGTTCAATAACACCTACCCAGTGGGGTCATTCTGAAGAGTAAAAACAATATGTGTTAGTGTCTACAGCATTGTCTGAGCATAGTAAGTGTTTCTAGATGTTAGTTATTCCTCACCTTCAAGGCAAGTCTCCATTACCCTAGGACAGACCCTTCTTAATGAGAAGTTTAACAGGGATAATAGAGGTGGTCAGAAGACTACATTACTGATTACTTCCCTTTCTTCGTTATACCAGTTAGTGTCTTTTGGCTACAACCAACAGAAAACAACGTTGGCTAGTAAAGGCAAATAGGAATTTCCTGGAAGAGAATAGAATGGCTCACAGACTTGAAAGAAAAATGAAGATGGACAGGAACAGAGCAGCTATGGGATCACAGGAAGGAAGATCCCGCCATCTCTCTGAGATACCAAGATGAAGGTATAGGGGAAGTTTTCAGGCTCTGCAGCAGTGTCCAGCCCTTGGGCCTCTGAGTGGTATTGGCTTCACTCTGCTTCCCTCTCAGGTATCTGAAGGGCAGCATGTGAACTGACAGCTTCGATGAGGGAAGGGTTGTTGCTACAGTAAAATCAAGGTGCTATTAAGTGACAGAAGCAGTAGAAAAGTGAAATATCTCTAGGCAGGCAAAACCAACAGATGTTCATGAAGGCCTCTGAGGAGCCGGAGAAGTCAGGGGAAGAAAGAAATTCTGTTCTTGTTTCTCTGAGAGCTTCCTGATTCACTCTCATCCTTCCTTCATTTTAGTTATGTTTCTAACCAGCAGTTACTGTCCCTCTATTTTTCAACTTTATTTTATACTAATATATAGATCACATAAAATTACAGATGTTTTCTCATTGTACTAAAATTAATTAGAAATTGTCAGAAAGGATTGGGGAAGAAGTGGGGGAATCAGCATTTGATGGTATCTGAGCAAAAGAGAAACAAGGAAAGGGATGATTTGTTGTGTCTACATTCAAATAAGTATATCTGCTATGTCTGGATGGGCAATGGGAACCACCATTCATAAGCCGTCCAAGTCTTCTTTCATGGTTAAATTTAATAATTTTTGTTTAACTGACCAACTGAATTCTAATTTGCAGCGTTTTCCCCCTTTAGTCTTAGCTTGATCAGAAGAACCTCTGACAGAAATGCTATGTGTTCTTTCTTTGCTTGTATTTGACACCCACAGTGTGAAAGTGCTCCCCCCACTGTGTTTGGAATAATTCATTTTGAGTGCTCATATGCACCAGGCCCTGCAACAGGTACAGGAGTAAAAATGTCTTGCCACAAAGGGACTTCCCAAACGTGTGACTCAAATGAACAGTTGATGGATTTGGTCTTGCCACTCCTGGCCCTGCCCCTCCTGCCACAGGCATCATGCTTGTTTAGCAACACCTAGTGGTCAGTACGGGGAACTACCTGAATCAGTGTCTTTAAGGACTTCTGTTCACAACAGTTAGAGCAAATGCTCTTTGGTGTCAGATCATGTTCCCAGATCAGATCATCAGAACCTCTTCCAGTAGCTTTCATATGTATGTGTAGTGCATCCAGGCCGACTTTTTCAGGTCTTTTTCTGTCCTCCTTTCGCTTCCCCCACATTTAGTCAATAACCTTGGAACGTTCTTATACTATGTTTTATTGGCGCAAGAAAATTAAGGTTTGGGAATAAAGGAAAAAGATTGCTATGCATCTCCACAGTCAAATTATGTATTAGTTGCAGCAAATACAAAATAATACAATAACAGATATCTCTAGATATCTGTTTCCATGCCGTGTGTGCCTTTCCTTATCTTGAAATCATTTTACTACTCTAACTTGTGAATAAATGACAGCAATGCAAACAGTTCTTCTAAGAATGGAACCTCCATTCAACAGACTCAACCTCACTCCCCTCCCACACTCCACCTCCCATGCAAAAAGTCACTGTTAGGTCTATTTATGAACAGATTTCCACATTCCTTTATCCCATATAAATTTGTCTTTGATCTCTTCTTTAAACAAATCGTGACATCTGGCTGGTTCACTCTTCCACTCTGAGTTAAATAAAACTTAGATACATTTTTATTTATTCATTTATTTATTTATTTATTTGAGGAGCCACACCCCCAATCTTTTTTGCTTTCATTATTTTTCAGATAGGATTTCTAATTTTTGCCCAGGCCAGCCTTGGACTGTGAGCCTCCTATTTCTGCCTTTCTTATAGCTGGGATCACGGGTATGTGCCACCACACTTGGCTTGTTCTTTGATATAGGGTCTTGCTCACTTTTTTTGCCCAGCCTGGTCTTGAAGCAAGATCCTTCCTTCTCCACTGATTAGTAATACGTTAAGCATATTTCTATGTGCATATTAACTATCTCAGCTTAAGCAAGATGCATCTATTCCGCTCTCATAGAATGGACTGAGCTATACAACTCTCAGGTGTCAAGGGTCCAGACTCCTTCCATCTAGTTCTTCCACCATGCCATGAGCTTTCCACCTGGAGGCTACAGTGCCTGCTCCTGCTCCCACTGTTAGGTGAATTTTCTTGAAGACATCCATAATATAGACTCTGAAGTCTCCTTTCACAGAGATGGTGTATTCTAGCACCACTCTCCCCGACTCACACCGTTTGTTTTCAAAAGCAAAAGTGGGTAGGAGACAGGATGTGGTCCAGAGCAAGGAGAGGGAGGCACGATGAGATACAAGCATCCTAGACTCAACTGTCCCATTAGAGACTGACCAGGGCAGTAATACCATGTCACACTGTGATGCACATGCAAGCTTAGGACGGAGGAAAGGCGTCTTCTAAATAATCTCAGTCAGAAAAGTGGGCAGGTCTTCAAAGGAGGTTGGATAGCCTAGACACAAAGCCCCATGACTCCAGCAATTCCTAACCAGGGCTTCCCAAGCCCACTCAGCTCAGTTAATCCAAGGTAGGAGAAAGATGCCTGGGACTTGTAACATGGAAAAGCATATGGGCTTTGAACTCAGTCTTGCATTCAAATTCCAATTCTACTCTTACCTTGGTGGAGTCATTCATCTTCTTTAAATTAATTATCATATTTATCTGCTTAGTAGTAGAATTTAATATATTTTCATTTGGAAATCTGAGTCAAGGGCTGGTATAGTTTTCAGACTCTCAGCGCTCTAAGGTTGCTACTCCAACTCTTGTCATTGTAACACGAAAGCCGCTGTGCTAGCCAACTTTCAGTTGCTAACACAAATACTGTAGATCATCAACTTACAAAGGGAAAAGATTTCTTTTGGCTCATAGTTTTGAAGGTTCCAGTCCACGGTTGGTTAGCCAATTTGCCTTGGGCCTGTGGCAAGGAGTAGATGGCAGGAGTGTATGGCGCTCCCACAGCCAGGGATCAAAAACAGAGAGTGAGGAAGAAGCCAACAGGGTCCCATTGTCCCTTCAAGGGCATGCCCCCAATGACCTGAAGACTTCCTACTCAGCTACACCTCTTAAAGTTCCATGATTTCCTAGTCATGATACATTGGGACCAAGCTTTCAATACAGGGGCCTTTGGGGGACATTTAAGATTCAAACTATAATAGTCACCACAGACAATATATAAATGAATAAATGTGACTGTATTTCTGTAAAATATTACTTATGAACACTGTGATTGAGTTCTATATAACTTTTGTGAGTCTCAAAATATTCCTTTTTAAATATTAAGAATGTAAAAGATATTCTTAGCTTACAGAACATAGAAAAATAGGTACCAAACTCATAGACTATACTGATCCCTAATCTAACGGATGGAGCTCCTGTTTTTTTGAAGATTATATAAAGGATGTTGAATGATCCTTTATTCTCAGTTGTAGATGGCAACAGAAAAATCCTCAGCTAAATTTCTAAAGTTTCCTCAGGACTCTGTAGTATGCATATATTATACAATAAGCACGATCAATTTTCTTTTTATTGTTTTAGGAAATAGTTGCCATCCTTTAAGATTAACCAGTTCTAAACAGATTTATAAATGTATCTGTGAATTTTTTGGATTATCAAAATAAAACAAACTTGCAACTTTCAAACAGTAGAGAAATGAAAGAAATAAATTAGGAAATGAAAGAGGGTAGATTAGTGTCTCCCATTGACACCGATGATCTTATATTTCAGCAGTGTTGCTCCCATCACATCAGAAGTAGATGCCATGTCATCAAAATCACCTCCTCCATCTGTGCATGCCCAGAAGAGTGCCTGGCAGGATGTACACACCGCTGGCATAACCCTAAAGGATTCAGGGTGTCGGGCCGGTAGTCAGAATCAGGACTTACACTTTATATTTTACTTGCTTCTTTATTGTCTGAACTCATTATAATACGTATGTGTTTATGCAATAATTTTTCAATTCAAAAAACATTTATTTTAGTGATTCACCTGCACTTGACAGAGCCTGGTAGGAATATAAATTTGTTCCACCAGTTCAGGGAGCAAATACCAAATGCCTTAAAAAACACAAGCCCCTTGACTCAGCAACCAGAGTTTTTTCCCTGGGGGGAAATTTTTTGTTCCTAAGGGAAAAAATTATAATTGTAAAGAAAGGTGACTATCAGGACATTCATTATATCACAGTTTATAGTAAAAAGACATTGGAGGGCAATCTAAATGTGCAAGCATAAAAAGTTATTAGAATGAATTATGGGGCTCAGGGCATGGTTCAAGAGGTAGAGCACTTGCCTGAGGTGTGTATGACACTGGTTCTTTCCCTAGTGTCCAAAATAAAGCAATGAATTATGACTTATGCATAGAGTAAAACAGAAGTCATGCAATAGAATAAGTGTGGGGGGTGTGCGTGGGGGAACCAGAGCATGAACCAGTTGGGGATTTTCTGCACTAATTTTTCCCAACAAACCGGTAACTTTATTTGGTTGAAAACATGCCTCCAGTTCTGTAATGATCTAGGCATTATGGAATAGTGTCCAGTTTTTAGTAAGAACACATTTCACAATGGTCCGTACATATTCCACAGTAACACTTGCATGGTGCTGGTGATTTTATGTCATAGTTTGGCTGTCTAATTAGTAGACTATTCCACTAATGCCAAAATGTGCCCTGCTGTGGTGTGATGTGTGCACTGAGGGCTCCAGGGTACCAGGCCTGGCTTTTTGAGGCTTGACAGCTCATGCTTGGGAAGCAGCCACACCATCACCATGGCTCTGCAGGGGAAGCCATGCTTGGGGCATGGACAAAGCTCCCAGGTGTCAGGCACCCTCAGCTGGATGCAGTAGATAGTAGGCTTCACCCACTGCCATGGCTGCTAGAGCACCAGCATAGAATTCTAAGGAGGACCAACAGAGGAAAGTCCCAGTGACCCATAAGACTATGTGAGTCCACATGAGTCATCTGCAGACCTCCAAAATACACAGGGGACAGGGACGGGGGCCAGAGTTGCAATCACAGAAGGTATGCCCAGAACTTAAGAAACACCCGGCAACTGCTGCTGTGACGGGAGATTTGCCCAAGGCTTCACTGCTAGGCAAGCACTGGTTCTATATCTGCATCGTGGTCACTAGATACCAAGGGTGTCTCCAACAACTTGTTCAGACAAGTTCTTTCCTAAAATGGGATTCTTAGGATACAGCTGATTGGAGTTGCAGTTGTCACCCATCCTTCTTACATTTCCTGCTTGAGTCCAGATGAGCTAAGTGGTATTAAGTGGAGCTGAGGTCACTGAAAAGATTTTTAAATAAGCTATTTTAAAAGCTACTGACATCATCAGCTCAGAACTGGTATTCCTGGGTCAGCACCTCCTCCTCCCTGAGCAGCACCCGCTGTGGTGCCCAGCGGGGACCTCGTACCCTCTAGCAGCTGACCTCCACAGAAAGTGGAGGAAGATGCTTCCCAAATGAAACGTGCCAACACAACCTAGTTTGGAAAATATTTGACACCCTGAAGTTTAGAAATAATAGATTTCATTCTGATTCCAGCTAACTTCTCAATTCTTTAAAATACAGAGACTTTAACATTCAGGAGACTGACACAGATGGATCAGGAGTTTGAGGCCAGCCTGGGCTATGTAATGACACCCTGTCTCAACAAAACAAGGACGTAGTCTCCGACACAAGGGGACAAGTTAATGACTGAGTTCATTTAGTTATCAAATAACTTTGGAAAGGGAGACTTCACATATAATTTCTAAATGTCTGCCCTACACCTAGATCCTATAATTCCAATGAAGTAACTCACGTTTTGTGTTTACTTGGTTTGGAGTAGTTGGATTTTTTTTTTTTAAGCAACTAGTTTCTAGAATATTAAAAACAATTACAAAAAAGAATTAGTTTACCTCTGTGTGGGAAGGACAGATTGGTCAATGCATCTAAGATTCTGTTACTCTTCCAAGTGCTGTTGACCTTTCCAAAGATGGCCTGCTTAACACCCTGATCTATGTGAGCCATAATAATGATAAGAGCTAATATTTTTGAATACTTATGTGTTGGTCTTGTGCTAAGTCCTCCACTTATTTTTAATCTCATTTAATCCTCTCAATTGAATGAGGCAGCCATTATTACTATTATTATCTTTGACTTAGAAATGAGCAGCAAGGGCAACAAAGTTAAATAACTCACCCAACGCAACACAACCTATGAAGGTAGCAGTTAGGACTTGGCTGGGTTGGTCTCACTCCAGAGCCTGCAAGCTCTGTACAATCTCTGACACAAGGTCACCTCCAGGCTATGTTGCTTGGCAGCCAAGAGAAATCAATCATTAAGTTTACATCAGCCCCTTCACCAAAAAAAAAAAAAAAAAAAGGTCACATTTCCAAGGGATAAACAAAGCTTTCTTGGACTCTTAATTGTTACGGAAAAAATATTTTCTAGTTACTTTATATAGAATTCATTTGAATAAAGTATCCCTATGATAAATGCAGGTGCAGTCTTAGAATTACATAACAATTTCTTTAAATCTCTCCACAAATCTGAGGAAAAGAAGTATTCTTACCTCAACATGGAAAAGGCCCTTACTCCAAAAGGTGTCAAGACACAGCAGTCAAGTATCAAACTCTCTAAGCATCTGTCTTCCAGAAATAAAAATTAGAAAATGTAAATAAAACATAAACAATCTCAAGAGAGTATCTTTGAAATCATCCTTCATGTAAATCAGTCTTCATTACAGTGCTTAAGATCAAACTTGACCAAAAAGTTTAAGGTTATCATGGTGGTACACGCTTGCAATCCCTGCACTTGGGAGGCTGAGGCAGGAAAATTGGAAGCTGATAGTCAGTCTGGGCTACATAGAAGACTTTGACTCAAATAAAAAGTTTGAGGTTATAGTCTTTGGCAAAGGCCTCTGTTAAGTGTATGCATTCTAGTTTACCAATTAAGAGCAAATGTAGATGCTCCAAAATATCATGAGGTTATTATTCAATAAATGATGGTGTTTAAACAGATAGCCTTCAAAACATTCCTCATGTAAATGTCCAATATACCATGAATTGATTATCTGCCTTGTTTAATGGGAGAGCCATTAATTGACACACAAACTTTGGGTCTACATAACTGGAATCCTGTAAAAAGACAGCCAGGAAGTTAAGGGAAGTACATTTTCTGTTTCAAGATAAGTTACATATACCTTGACTTGATTTGTGCAATTTGTATTTGTATTCCCTGCAAGAAGTTTCTGGAGCACAGATGAAACCAAATATGTTTCTACTGCTTTCACCAACCCATTTTCATCCACAGAGTAAATGTAGTGTTAGTCTTGCTCCCACTATGCCTTACTCGTTGGACTACCAGTCTGAAACCTGAAACTCCTACTGGGTGATCATAAGGTAGGCTGCGTTCTCAGCATCCAAAACAGGACCTGACAATTATTAGGAACATGATCATGGATCAATGAGTATATTATTAAGTGAAAAAGAGCAAAGTGCAGTCCGAAGTAAAAGTAGAGTCAGGCAACAAGGCTGTTTAGCACCCTTAGAAGTAGAGCCCATAGACTAACACGTGAAACAAGCAACAACCTCTCAACTGCCTGTGCACTGATATCTGACCCGCAAATTCTAGCCATGCTCCCCTAACTCTGATCTCTGCCTTCTCAATTCAGTGAGTTGGCCAGGCTGTTTCAGTTCTGCTTCCTGCCCTATGGCTTGGAACATACCATGAGGAGTAGGCAATTCTCCATCTCACAGATTTCACAGTCCTACACTGCCTGCTGTCTGCTGTGTGAATACAGTTGTTATGTGTATGTTGTTTGATTTTTCTACTTGTTTATTACAAGAGGGAAATTTTTTATTTTTTTATTATTGTTATACTGGGGCATACATTTACAAAAGTTCTTATAATATATCATAGTTGAATTCATCCCCTAGGAAGGAAATTCTTTCAGCAGTTCAACCCTCATGGAATGAAGCAACACTTTTCTTTTTTGTAAGTTTTTCAAGAGTGATAAAGTGTATCTCCAAGGTCAATTGAAATGGTATTGTGGTCATGTGGGCATACACACACACACACACACACACACACACACTCACACACACACACCCTTTATCTTTTACAGTTTCTATTGAAACATTTATGGAGAAAGTAATATAATTTGGGGATTTTGCTTAAAAAATATAGGCAAGGTAGCTGAATAGGGATATATGTTGGCCATGAATTGATAATTATTGAAGTTAAGTAATGAATACAGGGTACCTTTGCATGCTCCCATAATAAAAAGTTTTCTTAAATATGAGTATAAGAATCTCTATGTTTAATACTTATTAAATGACATCTGTGTCAGCTTGTTAAGAATGAATGACTTGAGAGCAGAGGTTTGAAGGTAGAAAGGGGTGGAACCTGAGGACATGTAGTATAAAAGAAACTGAGGAAGGAAAGTGCAAATCTAATGGCAATCTTTAACTGTCATGACTTATAGTTCCATAACTGCCCTCTACCCCTAATAAACCTACAGACCCAGAACTGAACAACATGCCAGGCTGACAAGGGTTCTCCACTAGTGAGTGGCTGAGAGGTGGCAGAAACTCTACCCAACACCTCATTATCACTGTCACCGTGACTGCTTGGTCCTTATTTTTAGAGAGTAAGATTTCACAAATCTCAAAAACAATCTGTCCTGTCACAAACTCCTTCTAAAATGAACCTGGATCACCATGGTAACAGCAAAGGCATGCATGCAGGCAGGCAGGCAGGCAGGGAGGGGTTTATACTTTGTCACAGCTACAAAAATGCAGGTGAAAAGCAAAAGTCAGGGAAATCTTCTTCATTCCTCAGGATCTGACCCAGGCTCTCTTCAGCAGATGCTGGTGAGAATGCAAACCCTGTCTCCCACTGACCTCCATGTCCTCATCTGTAGAGCTCAGTTTATAGAGTCTGTACACTCAAGGAAAATATCATTATGTCCACTTTGCAGAAGAGTAAACTGAGACAAGAAGAGCTCAAGAACCTCTCTAACATCTAGCAAGTATCAAAGCTGGGATTTAAACCCATACCTACCTGGTGCCAAGGCCCATGTTTTCTCCTGTCTGATGCTAAGTATTCAAGAGCTCATTCAAAAACTATCCATGCAAGCCTTTATGTCACCAACTGTGACTCATTGTAACACACTCTAACAAAGGCAGAGGCAATCATAGAAAGGAATCATAGGCATTTAAAGGTCCAATAGTTCCTCTCCTCTCCCAAATTTTCATCAAGTGAGAGCATGCTATTAGAAAATAATAGTAAGGGGAAACTCTCTTTCCATTGTGGAAATCTGTAAAGAGAGTTGCATTAAGTGATGGGTCATGAAAGCAATATTTTAGGATAAGTAAAGATGAAGTTGCTCAGCATAGGTTTCCTCACTTAATCCCCAAATAAGCAGAGCAATGTCAAGTCAGTCACACTCTTGGTCAGAGTCTATAAGAAATCCTTTGTTAAAAAAAAAAAATTAAGGTGGTAGAGAAAAGCCTATATATCATCTTGTATGGCTTCAAAAAAGAATACTTGCTTTTATTATTTCAGGATCTTGTTTAGAAAAAACTTTAAATGGTTTCTAAAGCAAAAATAAAATGTTTACCTTCACTGAAGTTGCCTCATGTGCCAGAAAAACAAAGCCCTTTTTGTTCTTTTACACAATCAATACAGCACGCTTTACCTCTGGTAGCCAAAATGTGGGAGTTGGGGGGAGGGTTGTCCCCTGTATAGCAAGTGATTCTCCAGTGGAAACTGTCTAGTGTCTTTTAATCCAATTCAATTCTCACACTAGCTACCTGGCATTTAAGTCAGGTTAAGGGCCGGTCGCACAAGACTGTTCCTCCCTACAGATGCCATTTGAAGTTCTGATTACCCACAACTTCTGTTCAACTTGCCCACAAATTGGAGCTTTCTGTGACCCATTTCTTGTGTTCCATTAATTTGCTAGGACAGCTCACAAAACCTGGGAAAGCACTTAAATGTACTAGTTTGCTATCTAGTGTTTAAGAAGGGAAGCAGATGAGCAGCCAGATGGGAGAGATGCTTAGGGTGAGGACTGCACCGAGCAATACCCTCTCCATGCACCATGTCCTCCAGGGACCTCCCCATGTTCAGCAACCCAGAAGCTCTACAAACCCCAGAGTTCAAAGACTTTTATGGCAACATCATCACGTAGGCATGATAAGTTATTAACTCAATCTCTACCCCCTCTCTCCATCCTGGATGATGAGGTGTAGGACTGAACATTACAAGCTTCTGATCTTGGCTTGATCTTTCTGGTGACCAGATCTCATTCAGGAGTGCACCAAGAGTCTCCACACTAGAACAAAAGATGGTCCTACTATCCAAGAAGTCCCAGGGGAGTTAGGAGCGCTAGGTCAGACATGCTTAGCACTGTAGAACTCTAAAGATCTTGAGAGCTCCATGCCAGGAACAGGGGATAAAGACAAAAATACCTATTTTTTTATCATAAGTCGCAAAATCATACCTTGACATACTTGAAGACAGGAATTAAAGATACCCCGAAATGAACACTATGGCCAGTAGGTTGCTGGTGCTAAAGGACACCCACCCCTGACCACTGCTGTGACTGATGAATTCTAACTATATTTAGCTATTTTATTGTGTTTTCTTCTTTTATTTTACTCACATGTGTATACCTTGTTTGGGCCACCTCCCCCCACACCCCCCCACTTCTGGGAAGAACCTGTTCTGCTCTCTTCTTCTCCTATTATATTGAAGAGAAAGCACAGGAGATAATAAGAAAGACATATTGGTTTTGCTAGTTTGAGATAAAGATAGCTATACAGAGAGATTCCTAGCACTGTTTCCATGCACATGTATAGTGCAACCCACATTGGTTCATTTCTAACAGACCTAACTATTTTTAAGTCTTTGCACTATTTACTTGAGATTCAGAGTGGTGGAAAAGACCCATGCATCACACCTTATACAAATATTAGTTCAAAATGGAAAGAGCTCTAGATGTAAAACTAAAAGTTGAAAACTTACAGAAGCAAACCAGTAAAAAAAAAAAATTGTAAGTTAGGCAAATGTTTCTTAACTAGGATAGCAAATTCATGATCAATAAGGAAAATAAATCAATAAATTGACTTCCTTTAAAATGAACAACTTCTGTACTTCAAAAAACACTATAAAAATGAAAATAGGGACCATCCCAAGATGGCAGCTACAGGGAGGAAACAGAAAGCATGCTTCCTAAAGTAAAATCTTGGAGAGACGCTGGAGATACACCTTATAGGAAAAACCACTGAGAAGAGGCAAAACTTTGACTCCTCCACACCTCCAGCCCATGCAGAACATCTCCACTTCACGTTAAACAGAGAAACCAAGAGGGCCCCCAGGCCGCTGCCAGATGCCAGCGCCCAGATGGTTTGGGAAGACGTGGACCACAAGGTGAGCTAAGTGGCACATGGTACTCCCACAGACAACCCTGGGCCAAATCAGCATAGCCCCCTGGACAGACTGACCCCCACCCAGGGAAAAAAGAAAAAAAACCTGAATAATAAGCAATAACAACAAAAAAGACACGTAGCAAAGAGGGCGGGGCACCCTGAGCGCTGAAGGGGGGGGGAGGGGAATCCCTCATGGAACTGTAAATAGACACGCAGGCTGGAGAAGGCAGGAGCGGTGGCACACGCCCAGCAACCAGAAGCAGGAAAGCTTGTAAAAGTGCAGTGGGAGGAAAACTCCACAGGAGAACAGGGAAGGCCCACTTCCCATGTTAACTGTAAATAAACACACCGGCCTGAGAAAATGGGAGCAGTGTCACCTCGCCCAGTGTGCTTGGAAAGGGGAAAGCTTGTAGCAGTGGTGGTCCAGCCCAGGGGAACTCTCAGTAAACAAAGCCTGAGGGGCCAGGTGAGTGCTAAGTTCACCCCTGAGATTTGCATAAATAAAGCCTCCAGCAACAGCAGGCTGACAGCAGCAGGCAGATGAGCTGCAGCCTAGATACCCATTCACAGAACTGTCTCCAGACTCTTTTTTTTTTTTCTCTCTTCCTTTGATGAGACAACAACTGAACTACACCTGCATGCTGAAAAACTTACTGAAACTGTATTGCATTTGAGCTTGGGACACTTTGTGGTGGGTTTGTTTTGTTTTGTTTTGTCTTGTTTTTTTGGTTTTTTTCCCCTTTGATGAGACAATGACAGAACTACTTCTGAGACACCATCACCAGGATTGGAGGCTGAGGGACTAACACCAAAATTATTAAGACTGAAACTTTATTGCATTTGAACTTGGAGATTTTTTTTATTTTTTTCAATCCTCTCTCTGTCTCTCAAATGCCTGTTCAGAACTGTTCACTATCTCTCCCTGTTTATATCTTTGAAACTTTTTGATTGTTTGTTTTGTTTTGTTTTACTTCTTTGTTTATTTCTTTTTCCCTTTTTCTTTAACTTCTTTGCTTTCCCTCTCCTCTTACCCTTCCATTCTAAATATCACAATTGTTATTATTAAAAGCTAGAAAATACTTAATTGCACACAGTACAGGGACAATACCAACACCAAGGGCAATGATGGGAAGACAGAAAAAACAGGGAAACCAGTTTCCCCACAGCAAAAAATAAGTACAACAACCAGAGGGAAATGAAGAAAACAGATACTCAGATCCAGACTCCAACAAAATGAAGATAAACTATGCCAAAGAACACAGTGAAGCTCACAAGAATAATCTAAAAGAAGAAATACTACAGGTAATCAATGAGAATTTTATAGAGATGATACTGGATAGGGTCAACCAAAACGTAGAGGAGACACTCAAGAAATTCCAAGACAACAAAAATAGAGACTTTGAAAAAACAAAAGAAGAAATAAAGGAAACCATAGAAGCACTGTATAAACACTAAAGTGAAACAGAGAATATGATGAATAAACAAATAAATGAACTCAGGACAAAAATAGACAACATTAAAGAGGAAAACAGCCAGGATATGGAAAACCTCAGAAAAAAGAATGAAACAGAACTGCAAAACAAAACGGAAGGCCAATCCAGCAGAATAGAACAAACAGAAGACAGAATCTCAGAACTTGAAGATGAAATGGTAACTAAAGGAAAAACCGAAGAACTATTAGTTAAACAACTCAAGACCTGTGAAAAGAAAATGCAAGAAATCACCAACTCCATCAAAAGACCAAATCTGAGAATCATGGGCATTGAAGAAGGAGAAGAGGTACAAGCACAGGGAATGCATAATATATTCAACAAAATAATAACAGAAAATTTTCCAAATCTAGAGTAATCTATTCCCATACAGATGCAAGAGACCTCCAGAACACCAAAGAGACCAGACCAAGATAGAACTGCCCCATGGCATATTATCATTAAAACAACAAATACAGAGACCTGTGAAAGAATATTGAAGACTGTAAGAGAGAAAAAACAAATAACATACAAAGGTAAACCCATCAGAATCACAGCAGACTTCTCAACAGGAACATTAAAAGCAAGAAGAGCTTGGGGTGAGATTTTCCAGGCACTGAATGAAAATTATTTCAACCCTAGGAAACTCTACCCTGCAAAACTATCATTCAAAACAGATGGAGCAATAAAAGTCTTCCATGATAAGCAGAAACTAAAACAATATGTGACCACAAAGCCACCACTACAAAAGATTCTTCAAGGGATTCTGCACATAGAAAGTGAAAATCAGCATAACCATGAAAGGTCAGGCAGCACCAAACTACAGGAAAAGAAAAAGCAAGAAAGTAGAGAATAACCTCAACTTAGTTACACACAATCAAACCTTCAAACAGCTAAGACAACTAAATGACAGGAATCACCGCATACCTATCAGTACTAACACTTAACGTTAATGGACTTAATTCCCTCATCAAAAGGCACCGTTTGACAAACTGGATTAAAAAGGAAGATCCAATAATTTGTTGCTTACAGGAGACCCATCTCACCAACAGAATAAGCATAGGCTTAGGATGAAAGGCTGAGAAGATTTACCAAGCCAATGGCCCCTAAAAACAGGCAGGAGAAGCAATACTTATTTCTGACAAAGTAGACTTCAAACCTACATTGATCAAACGAGATAAAGAAGGACATTCCATACTAACAAAAGGGGAAATAGACCAAAAAGAAATAAAAATTATCAACCTATATGCACCCAATGTCAACGCACCCAATTTCATCAAACATACCCTGAAGGACCTAAAACCATATATTAACACAAACACAGTGGTCATGGGAGACTTTAACACCCCACTATCATCAATAGATAGGTCATCCAAACAAAAAACCAATAAAGAAACCCTTGGGAGGGGGTGGAGGCAGGGGGGAGAAATGAACCAAGCCTTGTATGCACATATGAACAATAAAAGAAAAATGAAAAAAAAAAATAAAGAAACCCTTGGGCAGGGGGGAGAAATGACCCAAGCCTTGTATGCACATATGAATAATAAAATAAAAAAAAGAAATTCTAGATCTAAGGTATACAATAGATCAAATGGACCTACTTGATGTATACAGAACATTTCATCCAACTTCTACACAATATACATTCTTCTCAGCAACCCAAGGAATGTTCTCCAAAATAGATCATATCCTAGGGCACAAAGAAAGCCTCAGCAACTATAAGAAAATAGAAATTATACCATGCATTCTATCTGATCACAATGCAATAAAACTAGAACTCAACAACAAAAGTAAAGACAAAAAACATGCAAATAGCTGGAAACTGAATAACTCTTTGCTTAATGAACAATGGGTCATTGATGAAATAAAAGAGGAAATTAAAAAGTTCCTGGAAGTCAATGAAAATGAAAACACAACCTACTGGAACCTATGGGACACAGCAAAGGCAGTCCTGAGAGGAAAGTTTATAGCCATGAGTGCATATATTAAAAAGACTGAAAGATCCCAAATTAATGACCTAATGATACATCTCAAACTCCTAGAAAAACAAGAACAAGCAAATCCCAAAACAAACAGAAAGACACTTATCCCAAAACCAGGCAAAGATACCTCCAAAAAGGAGAACTATAGGCCAATCTCCTTAATAAACATTAAAGCAAAAATCCTCAACAAAATAATGGCAAAGCAAATTCAACAACACACCAAAAAGATCATTCACCATGACCAAGTAGGCTTCATCCCAGGAATGCAGGGGTGGTTCAACATAAGAAAATCAATAAACATAATAAAGCACATTAACAGAAGCAAAGACAAAAACCACTTGATCATCTCAATAGATGTAGAAAAAGCCTTTGATAAGATCCAACACCATTTCATGATAAAAGCTCTAAGAAAACTAGGAATAGAAGGAAAGTATCTCAACATTATAAAAGCTAAATATGACAAACCTACAGCCAGCATTATACTTAATGGAGAAAAACTGAAACCATTCCCTCTAAAATCAGGAACTAGACAAGGGTGCCCACTATCTCCACTCCTATTCAACATAGTACTGGAATTCCTAGTCAGAGCAATTAGGCAAGAAGAAGGAATAAAAGGAACACAAATAGGTAAAGAAACTGTCAAAATATCCTTATTTGCAGATGATATGATCCTATACTTTAAAGACCCAAAAAACTCTACTCAAAAGCTCCTAGACACCATCAATAGCTATAGCAAGGTAGCAGGATAGAAAATCAACATAGAAAAATCATTAGCATTTCTATACACTAATAATGAACAAACTGAGAAAGAATATATGAAAACAATTCCATTTACAATAGCCTCAAACAAAATCAAATATCTAGGTATAAACTTAAAGGATGTGAATGACCTCTATAAGGAAAACTATAAACTTCTGAAGAAAGAGATTGAGGAAGACTATAAAAAGTGGAGAGATCTCACATGCTCATGGATTGGTAGAATCAACATAGTAAAAATGTCTATACTCCCAAAAGTAATCTACATATTTAATGCAATTCCCATCAAAATTCCAATGACATTCATTAAAGAGATTGAAAAATCTACCATTAAATTTATATGGAAACACAAGAAGCTACGAATAGCCAAGGCAATACTTAGTCAAAAGAACAATGCTGGAGATATCACAATACCCAACTTCAAACTATATTACAAAGCAATAACAATAAAAACAGCATGGTACTGGCACAAAAACATACATGAAGACCAGTGGAACAGAATAGAGGACCCAGATATGAAGCCACACAACTATAACCAACTTGTCTTTGACAAAGGCACTAAAAATATCTGATGGAGAAAAGACAGCCTTTTCAACAAAAACGGCTGGGAAAACTGGTTAGCAGTCTGCAAAAAACTGAAACTAGATCCATGTATACCACCCTATATCAATATTAACTCAAAATGAATCAAGGATCTTAATATCAGACCACAAACTCTAAAGTTGGTACAGGAAAGAGTAGGAAATACTCTGGAATTAATAGGTATAGGCAAGAACTTTCCCAATGGAACCCCGGCAGCACAGCAACTAAGAGATAGCATAGATAAATGGGACTTCATAAAACTAAAAAGCTTCTGCTCATCAAAAGAAATGGTCTCTAAACTAAAGAGACCACCCACAGAGTGGGAGAAAATATTTGCCAGCTACACATCAGACAAAGAACTGATAACCAGAATATATAGGGAACTTAAAAAACTAAAGTCTCCCAAAATTAATTAACCAATAAAGAATTGGGCAAATGAACTAAACAGAACTTTCTCAAAAGAAGAAATTCAAGTGGCCAAAAAACACATGAAAAAGTGCTCACCACTTCTAGCAATAAAGGAAATGCAAATTAAAACCACACTAAGATTCCACCTCACCCCTGTTAGAATAGCCATCATTAGCAACACCACCAACAACAGGTGTTGGTGAGGATGCAGGGAAAAAGGAACCCTCTTACACTGTTGGTGGGAATGTAAACTAGTACAACCACTCTGGAATAAAATGTGGAGGCTACTTAAAAAGCTAAACATTGATCTACCATATGATCCAGCAATACCAGAGGCACCTGCACACCCATGTTTATTGCAGCACTATTCACAATAGCCAAGTTATGGAAACAGCCAAGATGCCCCACCACTGACGAATGGATTAAGAAAATGTGGTATCTACACACAATGGAATTTTATGCAGCCATGAAGAAGAACGAAATGTTATCATTCGCTGGTAAATGGATGGAATTGGAGTGAGGTTAGCCTGGCCCAAAAGACCAAAAATCATATGCTCTCCCTCATATGTGGACATTAGATCAAAGGCAAACACAACAATGGGATTGGACTTTGAGCACATGATAAAAGCGAGAGCACACAAGGGAGGGGTGAGGATAGGTAAGACACCTAAAAAACTAGATAGCATTTGTTGTCCTAAATGCAGAGAAACTAAAGCAGATACTTTAAAGCAACTGAGGCCAACAGGAGAAGGGGACCAGGAACTAGAGAAAAGGTTAGATCAAGAAGAATTAACCTAGAAGGTAACACACACGCACAGGAAATCAATGCGAGTCTACTCCCTATATAGCTATCCTTATCTCAACCAGCAAAAACCCTTGTTCCTTCCTATTATTGCTTATACTCTCTTTTCAACAAAATTAGAGATAAGGGCAAAATAGTTTCTGCCAGGTAACGAGGGGGTAGAGTGGGAGAGGGAGGGAACAGGGGGTAAGGGTGGAGAAATGACCCAAACATTGTATGCACATATGAATAAAATAAATTTTTTTAAAAATGAAAATAGGAGGCATTGATTAAAAGGAAATATTTGTAGATCACATTTCTTCAGTGTATCTGGAAAATATGAACTCTCAAAGCTTAACAATAATAATAATAATAATAATAGAATTGAACACTTTGTGGTAGGCTCCAAAGACATCCACATTTTAACTCTGTAACTAACAGATATGTTACCTAATATGACAAGGGAACTTTGCAAATAAGACTAAAGTTCTTGAGATGAGGAGATTACCATGGATTATCCAGCAGGACTAATAGAGTCATGTGCGATTTTATTTGAAGGAAGGCAGGATGAGGAGGGTCAGGAAAAGGCAATGTGATAATGGAATCAGAGAGAGATTGGAACTTGATACACTGCTGACTTTGAAGACAGAGAGGGGCCATGAACCAAAGAATGATCGACTCTAGTATCTAGAAAACATAAGGAAATGGATTTCCAGTGGAATCTTCAGAAGAACACATTTCTTCCAACTTCTTGCATTAGGACTTCTGACCGCCAAACCGTGAGATAACACAGTTATGTTATTTAAGCCGCTATCTTTGTGGTAATTTATTACAGCAAAACTAGGAACCTAACATATACTTCACCAAAGACATACATATGATAACACAGAAAGATGTTAGCATCATCAGTCATTAGGGAAATGTAAATTAAAACTATGAGGTACCACTGCACGCCTACTAGAACAGCTAAAAAATTTTAAACTGATAACGCAAACTACCGGTGAGGATGTGGAAAAATGGAACATTCGTATGTTGCAGGTGGAAATGTAAAGTAGTATGGCCATTTTGGGAAAGAATTTAGGGATTTCTTGTAAAGTTTAAAAACTTACCATAAGTAAAGCTCGAATTTTATATATATATATATATATATATATATATATATATATATATATGTGTGTGTGTGTGTGTGTGTGTATATATATATATGTGTGTGTATGAATGTTTATAGTGACTTTATTGATACTTGTCCCAAATTGGAAACAACCCCAGTATAATTCAACTGGTGAATGAATCAGCAAGCTCTGATGCATCCATAAAATGGAATACTATCCAGTAATATTTTTTTTTAAAAAGAATAAAGTTGGTTTGAAGTGTAACTTAAGTGGTAGAGTACCTGTCTAGTAAGTATGAGCCCTGAGTTCAAACTCCAGTGATGTCAATAAATAAATAAATAAAAATATTCAGCTGATAGATGTTTTAAAAATTACTAGGGGTTTTGGATATAACTCAGTGGTAGAACACTTGCCTAGGTGCATAAGGCCATGGTTTGACTCTCAAGCACCACAAAATAATAAATAAATAGTAAGAACAACTAACTATTGATACACACAGCAACATATGTTAATCTCAATTGCATTAAGCTAAATGAAAAGACTATTTCATTTCATTCATATGACATTCTAGGTAAGTAAAATTATGAAGACTGTAAGAAAATCAGTGGTTATTTGGGCCTGGGAATGACTTCAAGACAAGCCTATGTTTTGGGGGATGATATAGATGTTCCAGATCTCAGGCACGGCAGGAGTTACATAATTGTGTGTTTTCATCAAAAATCACAAAAGTGAATATTTTATGTACTACATTTGCTGTATTTTGCTGTAATATAAATTATACCTTATTTTTATATCAATTCCAAATGTAGTATAGATTTAAATATGAGAAAACCAAAATCTTTGAGAAGTAAACAAAGAAGAAAAGGCATTTAAGAACTTAAGTTAAACCAATAGCAATATAATAAAAGACTGAGCAACGAGGGCTGGGCCTGGTGGAGTGGCTCAAGTGGTAGAGCACCTGCCTAGCAAGTATGAGGGCCTGAGTTCAAACCCCAGTGCTGAAAAAAAAAGGACTGAAGGTATGACTCTAATGGTAGATCACCTGCTTAGCAAGTGCAAGGCGCCTGAGTTCAAACCCCAGTACCACCAAAAACCAAATAAACAAATGATATAACATTAATATTAGGAACTTCTGCTTATTACAAAACATCACAAGGGAATGAAAATATAAGTTACAGACTGGGAAGAGGCACTTTGGATAAATTTAGTTGACAAATGAATCTTATCTAGAATATACAGAGAACTCTTCAAAATCGATAATAAAAACAGACATCATTTTACCTTTGCAAAAGATACAAACAGGTACTTCACAAAAGAGGATCTCCTAAAGAATCATTGCAATCATGGGAAAATACTCCCATTAGTCACCATGGAAGTGTGATTTAAAGCCTCAAACGTAATTTAAAAATCACAAAATGATACCACCATAATGGCTAATGATCACAAACATTGGTAAGACTGTAGAGGAGCTAGAACTTTTGTACAGTGGTGAAAGGGAACGTAAATTAGTAAAACCATGTTGGGAAACTATTTGGCAATTATTTACTTAAGTTGGAAATCTGCAAATGTGTTTACCAAAAGAAAGGCATAAGGAGTTCATAAGTGTACTCTTTATATTAGCCCAAAAGTAGAAGCAGTTTCATTTCCATCAACAGCAAAAAAGAATAAACATTGATGTAGTTATTCAGTGGAAAGACTAACATCACATAAGCACAAATAGACAACTGCTAAACACAGCAACTTGGATGAGTCTCACAAATATTCTGATCAAAAGAATCCATTGAGTATGATTCCACTTTTATAAAACTCAAAAATAGGGAAAAGAATTTGCCATGTTGGGCATCAGGGTGGTGGTTATCTTTGGCAAGGAAGAAGTAGGTAACTCCGGAAAGTAGGAAGAATGGGTGGGGTTTCTGGAGTGCTACTTCATTTCTTGATGTTATTGATAGTTACACAGAAATAATTCATCAGCCTATAGACTTATGATTTTTGCCCTCTTTTGATACAGTTCATCATTCAATATAAAACTAAAAGTAATTCTAAGAGATTAAGTTAAAACACTGCCCCAGAACAATATATAGAGGATGACCTTATTGTTTTGTGCTGTCTGTCATTTCACTCTCATTTCTATGGTGGAATACCTTTCCCTTCCCCTCCCCCCCTCCAAATTCACATATATTCCTTTGGACCGGGGGCTGCCCCATCACATTCTGCACAATATTGGTGGGATTGCCTAACACAGGGCTCTGTGACAGATAATAATTACCTTTCCAGAGATTAAGACTTTTAAAGATGAAACAAACTGTTCAAGAGTCCTAGTGAGATTGCCCATAATTTCCATTGCTGGTGTCTGAAGACCACCTGTGCATTCTGAGGTCTACACATTCTGCTTGAATTGTGCAAGCTCTCTACCACCTTCTAACAAATGCTTTTTATTATTGAATTAAATCAGAATCTATTTTCCTTACTGGCAACCAAATCACACTAATGGACTTGGTATGGGATGGTTATAATAAGGCAATTTGTACTGAGAATTAAAGAATAACTACTTTAAATATTTTCTTAACTGCATTTCCCACAATAAATAAAGACTATGTATTATTTTATAAAATAAGATGAAAGGATAATAAAGCCACTTTTACAGATAGATAGAAATGGTACCTGGCATCTGAAATGAGGTAGTTACACCAACTGAGCACTTAGCATAGACACTACTTTTCTGGGCACTATTATAAATATCTCTTCCCACCCTGTAGATTACATTTTCTCCCCTCAAATGGTGTCTGGATGAATGTATATTCTTAATTGTAGTACGAACCACTTTAGAATTTTCTCCAGTTATTGAGGGGGTTTTGTTGTTGCTTTGTTTTTTGAGAGGCAGCGTTGATACACTGTTTACTATAGAAGGTGGCTAGATAAGTATACAATTATCCTCATTGGTGGGAGTATGGGTCTTTCTGTGGCTGTTTGCTTTTATCATGTGGTAAATATGCATAGTAGTGCATCAAACATAAGTGGTTTAAAGAAAAATTATGGAGTGGACAGTGTGCGTCTACCCAAGTCAAAACGTAGAATATTCCCAGAACCGTAGAAACCCCACATGCCCCTCCCCATCGTGTATTTCTCCCTCCCTCCTACCAGAGATCGCTGATATCTTGTCTGTATAAAAATCACCTTCTTGTTCCCTTTATCATTTTGTACACATATAAATGCACATATGGGAGTGTATCTTGTTTACTTTTCAAAATATAAGGAATTCTAATATTTTCAGTCTTGAGGATCTTTTGTTGTTGTTGTTTAGCATTGAGAAATACATTTGTATTGTTGTGGTTAACTGTAGTTGGTTCATTTCCTTTGAAGTGTGCTATTCCATTATCCACAATTTATCTGTTCTTTTTTTTTTTTTGGTAAATATTTGACTCGCCAACTTTATAGTGTTTTTTGGAAATGGATTGCTGCTACCTAATCTCACTGAATTTTAAATACTTTTTCATAGCTACATGGATATATTCTATAGTTCTTTATGATCTAATTTATGTATGTGGTTTGTAGATTGCAAGGTTGATACTGTAGTTTCATTTTCCCCTTCTTATTAAAACCACCCAAAGGGCTGATTGAGTGGTTCAAGTAGTAGAGGGCCTACCTGGCAATGTGAGACTCTGAATTCAAACCCCAGTAACACCAAAGTAAATAAATTAAAAAAATAGTCACTCCAGATTTTTGTTTTTTTATTCCTTTGGAAAGTTCCCTGTGTCCTGTGGCACAAGCAATACAATAAAAATTGTGCTTTGTGTAGGTCTGAGGTGTTTGGTGAGAGACCAGCTCTTTTAAACCTATATCGTCAACAGTAAAAGTTCTGAAGTGAATATTTTTATTAGGCTGTTAAGGCATTAAGGGCCTTGTTTGAGAACAATAAATGGGAGTTATCCCACCAACCAAACCAGCAAGAGCTGGATTGTCTTCAGTTGAGGACGAGAGGTAATCTTGGATCCCAAAGAGGATTTACAGAAATTTAGGAAAGAGAAAAGGGTAAAGAGAGATAACTGGGAAAAAGAGCAAATTGACTAGAAAAATTGGATCAAATTTCTGCTGTTTAGTGAGGAATGTGAGTCACAAAGTTATCCATTTATTTAAAAAGAACTGTGTTGTGAATTTGCATCTATTTTGGAAGAAGCAACACTTTAAGGTAAGTGAAAGTAAGAGCTGGAATTGACCTACATTTGGTTGATATCTGAAGAATGAATTTTATTTTGACTTTTTTTGATCTCTTGTACAAATGTCTTTACTATGTTAAGATTTAATGTTAGTCTCTTCGTTTTATAGCATACTAATATTAAAATCCACTTGAAGAACATTCTGTCCTTTGCAAAATCACATTTCAAAATAATATCCATTAAGCTACTCAGTGTACCTTATTCAAGAACCCACACACACAAGATTTCTCCTTAAATTCAGTGCCAGGAAAAAACTTCTCTTTTGAAAAACATGTTTGCTTCTCTTTATTGTACTAAATAACCCATATGTTTCAATTCTCAACTTTTTCCAGTAAAGTGAAAGCTGAACTTAAGGCTCAATTGTGGTAATCTACAAGTCCCAGGTGCCTGGTTTCATCTCTGTCTTTGATCTTGTTTTATTAAAAGTAGCTTTATTAAAACTTCATATTTTAAAAGTGGTGCATATTCATTATAGGAAATGCAGACAATGAAAATTTTTTTAAAAGAGAGCAACTAGTTGTTTCAAAAGTCTTGTAAATAAGTCTCTGATTTTACTGCACCAAAACTTCATATGTTATTATTTTATTGCTAGGAAGGAGATTTGACTGACTGACTTAAACAATGCAAAATATTTATTATAAAGATACTTAAGAGCTGGCATCACTCAAGTACAACACCCAGGCCTCAGAGAGCACAAGAAATTTTGTGGTCCCCACCCCCATCCCCAGCTCCCAGCAATGGAAATCATGGATGATCTTTTTACGGCACTGCCATGGCTGACTCATCTCTCCAAAGTTTTTTTCTTTTTTTCCCTGAGTAGGAGCTGGTGTGGATCTCTGTGATCTGCAATTCCACTAAGTGTGCATGGAATGGGGCTAGGCCAATAGTCAGTGCAAATGAGCACTGACTATTTAATGGGGCAAGCAAGCCCCATTAAAATGGAGCTAACAAAAAGGAATGTTTCAAGCTACTGAGATGGAAAACATTGGGCTTGGCACGTGCCTGGTTTTTATTTTCCTTCCTTTATGGTCACAGCCAGGTGTTCATGAATTTGTGTAGCTTTACACCTATCACCCACCACTGCTGTGAGAAAGAAACTCTGTGGTAAATCTGATCAAAGCACATCATATGCACATATGAAAATGTCCTACCAAAACCCATTGTTTTATATCATTAGTACACGCTAGTTTAAAATGAATGGAAGGAAAAAAAGTGACAAAGAAAGAAATCCTGGACTGGGAGACAAGGGGGCTCACTGTCCTGGAAGATTTCCTAAGCAGGCCTCAGTGGCTGGGGCTATGACCATCTGTCACCTCCGTTGTTCTTCCTGCCCCTGTCCCACCAATGATGGTTGGGTCATTGGCGGAAGGAGGCCACGCTGGGCAGGAGGCCATATTCCCACTGAGTTCATTACACGTAATTAGAGCAAAACAAAGGTTGATTCTTTTTATTTTCAAAATAAATAGTAGATGACATAATTCTGTTTTATGCCTTCAATAACTGATACTTAGATCTGAGTCCTGTTACATACCTAGTGTACCACTTCTCACTACTTACGGGAACACTAGTTTATGGAACACGAGTTCCCTAAGTGGTATTAATGTTAGTTCTGAGGAAAGACTTCAGCCGCTGAAAAACATTTGTGAGACACTGCATTCTGTACTAGAATTTTAAAGCTCAACAGTTTTCGCATGTGTGTGCACTCCTGCATAAATATATACACGTTCATGCCAATATTTTCAAATTCTGAATTTTCCTCAGCTATTTCACCACACTTCATTTTTCACAGAACACCTAATAATTCTCGTGGAATTGGTGTTCTGCTTAAATATATGAAACTGGTTTAATATTTTAGGAGATACTTAGTATTCTAAAATTTACCTTTCTTATCTCCCTATCTGATACATGAATTTTAGCTAAAGACTTGGCAGAGAGCTAAAGATCAACATTAAATAGAAGGCGCTCTCTTTCTGTGGCTACTGCTCAACACTTGTTCATAAACAATGCAGACATCACCTATAAGCTGTCAACAATGCCACACCCAATCTTTTCTCCTCAGCATCTTCACTACTACAGAAGCCAGTTATCACACAGAGACAGCAATGTTTGGTTCACAGTACATTTGCACTCATTGAATAACTCATCAAAAATCATCTTTTCTCCTACAAGATTTTTAAAGACTGAAAAGAATAATACTTAGTGTATTGAACCTAGGACCTAGAGCATGCCAGGCAAGCACTTGATCACTGAGCTACATCATCAGCCTTTTTTTTCTCTTTTTTGAGATAGGATCTCACTAAGTTGCCCAAGATGGCTTAGAACTTGTTAACAGCCTGCTGCAGCCTTCAGAGTAGCAGGGAGAATAAAAGAATACCACCACACCTGGCTGGGAGGACAATCTTAATAAATATGTCTGTGCCTATGATTTCCAGCTTCCAAAATAGCCCCTGTTTTTGTCTGGGTATAGTTTGAGTGTATCCCCTAAAGTTTCATGTGTCAGAAGCTTGATTCCTACATGGCTGTATTAGGAGGTGATGGAATCTTTAAGAGGTGGAGCCTAGTGCAAAGTAATTAGATAACTGGGTGCCCTTAGAAGGGATTAATGCTGGTCTTGAGGAGTGAGTTAGTTCCCATGAGAATGAGTTCTTATAAAAGAGCAAGAGTGGCCTCCCTGCTCTCTGACTTTCTGTCTCACTATGTAACCACTCTCGCACATACTCCCACACTTTGGTGCCATGCCCCTGAGACCCTCACCAGAGCCAAACAGAAGCCAGTGCCATGGTCCTGAACTTCCAGAACCATGAGCTAAATAAATCCCTTTTATTTACAAATTATGCAGCTGGAGAGGTTTTGTGAGAGCAACAGAAAATGACTAATGCATCCTCGATAATCCCCACTTCCTCGTAGCCTCCTCTTAGGAAGTCAGTTTCCTCCACTTGCAGCAACATTCAGTAGAAATGATGGCATGTCACTTCTGAGATGAGGTTATAAAGACTGCAGATTCTGTCTTGAGTGTGTGTTCTTCCTCTCACTTGGATCTTTTCCATGTTGCATGGGGAGGCCCACATGGCAAGGAACTGAAGCCTCCAGCCAATAGCTAAGAGAAAGCAAAGCCTGCCAAAACCCGTAAGAGTTGGGTTTGGAAACAGACCTACCAGCTCCAACAGAGCCTTCGGATAACTACTGTCTACCCCAGCTCTTGGCTTGAACATAATCAAGCCAAGACCATCCAGCTAAACTCTCCTGGACTCTTAAACACGCAGAAAATGTAGTATAATATTTTTTGTTGTTTTCAGCTGCTAAGTTTGGGGGCTATTGTTAATGCATCCATAGATAAGTAATACAGTGGCTATGTTAAACTGAGATCTGTCAGGTTCCTAACACTAACCCAGGGCATATCACAACCCACAGGACCCCTCTTCTTTGAGCCATAACCCAATCCCTTGTCTGGATGCCCAATCCCTGAACTCTGCTGTCCCAGACACTTCCTAAAATCCAGACTTAACTCTAGCCTTTGGAATGTCTGAACATTGTGTGTCACATATGGACCTAGTAAAGGAAGAGGGAAAAATTCTTTGCACATTACTTTCCATAAAGCACTAGGCAGATTTTCTGAATCTAGAAATTTAATAGCATCTTTCTTCTTCAAAAAAAATGTAAGTTCATTTGCCACTTCCTAATCTGTTTATGTAATTCACCATACTCTTCTCACTCATGTTTCATTATCTTTTTCAGATAATATATTGCACTTTACTAAGTGATGACTTAATCTTTGGGAATCATGCTTTGTTTTTCAATAAGTCACATAATTTTCCCTTAGAGTGCATGGTCTCTTCCACTGTTTATTACTTCTTGCTTGTCAGCATTATAGGCCCTCTGATTATTCAAGAGTGACATTTTGTAAAATGTAAGGCAGGAAAGGCAAGAGCATAATGGTCACTGTGCCAAGCCAATCAGATCCCGATCCTGACAGGTGCTTGGAGCCAGCCCAGTCATCATTATCAGAAAGTCATTTGATTTTCTTCATGCCCACAATCCCTTCTAACTATTTGGAGAAGTGACTGGGATTGTGCATTGTGTTTCAGTGTGAGAGTTTCACCACCTTGGAATGTGAGCATATGTGTGTATGCTAGGAGGAGAGATTGGGGTGGGGAGGTGAGAAATAGCCCGATGCTATAACTTCCCTTTTTCAGTTTGCCTCTAAATTAACCACAGAACGCTTAAGTTTCAAGAGATCATTACAAATTTCAATCTGGTCTTTGAACTCCATAACTACGTCTTCTATAAGGTAAGGGTCGTGGTTGTTATAAATATGAGCTGAATTTTTTTGGCAGTGCTGGGACTTGAATTCAAAGTCTATGCCTGCTAGGTAAGTGCTCTATTGCTTGAGCCATGCCCCAGTCCAGAAAGCTGAATTTTGATTGTATGACAAGGCCTATTGGTGATGATAGCCTTGCCAGGTACTGCACTCAGAGTTTGAACATTACAGGTGGACTATCTCAGCTCAAATCCCAACTTATTTATTTTGCCTTCCCAGTACCTTTCCTGGTGCCTTCATTGAGAAATGGCACTCCCTTTTGGGGGGAAATGACTCCCCTTCTCCAAAGTTTCTAAATCCATTATCTCTCAGGTCCAGCTGATCCTTTCCCTTCCCTGCATATTGCTTTATCAACTCCCTTTTGTTACATAATATACTCAGATAGCCAGTTATAATCGATTTTTTTTAGTGCTGGGATTTAAGCCCAGGTCCTCACTCATGCAAGCAAGTTCTCTAACTCTGGGGATGTGACACTGAGCTACACCCCCAGCCCAGAATTAAATCTCACTTATTTGCAGCCACTTGCAAAAGAATCCTGACTAACTCAGCTATGTTAGATGTTGTGGCACAAATAAGAAGAAAATATGGTCTAACTGAAACACAAGATATATGAAAAAGAAAAACATGAAAAAAGCATATACAATAGTATACAAATATAGTAATCAATAGTACATAAATATAGTAATCAATTAATAGCCACCTGGTGGCAGATTAACTGGTTTTTGACCTAAGTATACTTTTAAAACATTATTGTTCTTGTAACAATTATTAAAATTTCTGTAGTCCCTACATATTAAAATATACCACATCATATGCTAAGCATCAAATCTTTCACTGATCAACTACAACTTACCTTATTGTGCCCCAGTGTGACATTCTGTTTGCTCTTCTGTGGAAATCCAAGCTATACATCTAAATGCTGAAATGTGATTAAAATAGCCTTAGTAACCAAAATGTCAGCATCCCAACATGGAAGAAAATGTTTGAAGTATTTGAGTCATTGAAAATTGGGAAGGGGGACAGATGTTAAACAACTTGAATGCTGCCACTTGCATTTAACAGAATGAATGTAACAGGAAAGGATGATGGGAAAAGTGCTACTCTGAGAAAAGGCAAAGGCAATGATGGCTTAGATCTATGACAAAAGACTCAGGGAAGGAATAGCCCTTGTTTGGCTTGAACTGCACCAAACAAAAAATGTTTGCAGCCTGGAAAACAGAAGGTAACTTCAAAGTGTCTTTTGCCCAGTAGCTATAGGTATACAATACTATTAGTTCTTCAGATAACACATTGAAGAAAATAACAATGGCCAATGGTTCAAGTGCAATTTGTGGAAACCTTGTTTGTGAAAACTGAGAAACAACAGCTTTGTGAGATTGCCCAGTGTGAAGGTGAAGAACAATCAGTGTTTTGGAACAGAAAGCAAAAATAAAATCAACAGTATCTCAGACTATGGCTGGAAAAGGTAGAACCCTATAAAAGACAGGATGTTCAATGATATACTCCTATTTCATGGGCCTGACTGTAATATTTGAAAACAAGTTCTCTGACATTTTTTGGCTGAAATTTTTGTGTGACTTTGCATTTCCTAAAAGTAGCTGTGTCACTTTTACTTTTGGAAAGGAATCTATAGAGATGAAAATATGTCCTAAAATACTATGGATATTTTACTAGATTATTTTACTAATACTATTTTTTTCATGAATTTGGATTATCCATGGCCATCTTCTCCTCTTCCATCCCTCCATGATCCCCAACATTCTAGTTAACTTAAAGTTGACTATACCATGATTGCTATATGTCTTAAAGGGAGTGAGCATTACTGAGGGCTGGACTAGTCAGTAATAGCTAGCTTTGAGGAGAAAGCAAAACCTGACTGGCTTTGAAAGATGGGAGGAATTACAAAGAATTTTGAAGAGTTAATTATGTCTTTACACTTCCAATGGATATCATGCACCCCTATTCACTCGGCTTGGTTCTAAGTACTGGGAAAATAGAATCTCTACCCTCAAAGTATTTATATGCTGATGGGAGAACCAATGAACATGTAGGCAGGTTCACTTTATTTTCTAGTTGGTTATAAGTGCTCTGACAAAGAAATAATAAAGTAGGCAGAGGGCATGGAGTGTGATATAGGTGAGGGGATAGACTGTAAAGGTAAGGAATAGAAACAGAGAGAAGCCAGAATAGGTGGCTTACACCTGTAATTCTTGCTACTCTGGAGGCGGAGATCAGGAGTATTGCAGTTAGAGGCCAGCCTGGACAAAAAGATTGCAAGACTCCCCACCCCCCCACATACTCACACATCTCACCAATAAAGCTGAGCGTGGTGGTATGCACCTGTCTTCCCAACTGCACAGGAAGCTTAATTACAAGGTTGGAGTTCCAGGCAGGCTTGGAGTTCCTATCTCAAAAATAACTAAAGCTAAAAACAGGGGTGTGGGCGTGGCTCAAGTGAAGTGGTAGAGCACCTGCCTAGCAAGCACAAGCCCTGAGCTCAACTCCCAGTAATCTCCCTGATCCCAAAAAAAGAGTAGAAATGGGACCACCAGGGTGTCAACATTTTATACAAGAGATGACGGTGGCTTGCAGGAAAGAAATAACAGTGGAAATGATGAAGAGTGACTGGAAAAGAAACTGACAGGACTTCCTAATGGATTGGGGGAGAGGTCAGAAAGACAGGAATCAATAATGATTCCAAGAGTTGGTGAAGTGGCTCAAGTGGTAAAGTGTCTGCCTAGCAAGTATGAAGCCCTGAATTCAAACCCTAGTACATCCAAAAAAAAAAAAAAATCCAACACTTACCTGAGCAACTCAGTAAACTGTGATGTCTTTTACTAATTTAAAAACCACCCAAGGAGCATGAGTTTGAGGTGAAAAATTCAAGAATTCTCTCTTGGCCATGTTAAAATTGGGATGCTTACTAGACATTCAAGTAGGGATATTCTGTTGGGAGTTTCTTATCTGAATCCAGAGCTTAGAAGAATATTTAGACCTAGAAATAAAAAACTTAGCAATATCTTATGATGGAGGTGGTGATATTTAGCATTTGCACCTAATGTACATTTATGTTCTTTCTTCATGGACACTAAGCATTCAGCCTTACAAAAGGTTGTCAAGAACAGAAAAAGTAGGCTGGGGATGCAGCTTGGTGGTAGATAGCTTATCTAGTATGCTCTGGGTTCAGACCTCAGTGCCTAAAAAAAAAGAAAGAAAAACAGAAAAAGTAGAATATTCGGAATCTGGTTTTAACTGAATACTTATTTACATTTGTAGAGAAAAAGTGAGTGAGGCTGTCCTGGTTGTTCACAGATAGCATCTACAGCAGGAAGCATCAAAAGTTTTATTTGGAAAGTAAATTGTTATGCTAAATTGGTCCAGAACCAAGGCAAATAGAACTGACATTAGGATCACCACCACTGAGCCAAGAAGTGCATTCTGCCTGCACTGTGAGGAGGCCAGGAGGTAACCACATTCCCCCATGAATCCCTCAGACAAACAGGAAGCCTATGCTCATCACAATGGCAACAAAACCCCTGGGCATAAGAAAAAACTTAGGTTCTTCAGAATTGGTCCAGGAGAATGATTTGTCTTCAAGTCGAGCAAATAAAACCAAACCAGTAAAGGAAGACTAACATAAATGTAAAGTGTACTGCTTGAGATGAGAAGACATCGGGAGAAGGCAAGGAGTCAGACACATTAACACCGACTGACTTGAAAACAAAAACAGCAACTGCTGCAGATGCTGAATTGTGCCTCAGCATAAACCTGAATAGAAAAGAAAGTGGTTTAAGTATGTAGGATTTGATTGTATGTGTGTGTGTACGTGCGTGTGATCTAAGCCCAACACACATTATGCACAGGGCATAGTTAAGAAAGTAGTTAAGTATGTTGGAGTTGGATTGCACACACACACACACATACACACACACACACACACACACACACACACAGAAAACTATCTACCATTTCATAATGCTAATTGTTTTTTAAAGCCTGTAATATAAATTAAACACAGAGCCTGGAATAGTGACCATGCAACTGTTCTTAGCCTGCTGTCTTAGTCTATTCAAGTTGCTATAACAAAATGCACACACAAACACATTTGTGGAGGCTGGAAAGTCCAAGGTCAAGGCACCAATAGATTTTGTGTCTGGTGAGAGCCTGCTGTCTGCTCCAGGGATGGCACTTTCCTAGGGCATCCTCACATGGCAGAACTGGGCAAACAAGCTTCCTCGGGCCCCTTTTATAAGGGCACTAATCCCATTCATGAGGGCACAGCCCTCAGAAGCTAATCACCTCCTAAAAGCCCCACTTCATAACACTGTTGGGATTAGGTTTCAACATAGCCTTTTGGGGGAAACACAACTATGCATGTCATAACATCTGATTCCTTTGAATCATAGCCAAGTCCTTTGTGTGCTTGGTTGGGCTTTTTCAGAATAATGGTTGTCCTGTTGGTTGACAGTACTAACGTCCATCTGAGGCAGGAAATAATGAATTTGCCATAGGACTGAAAGCACTAGAGCCTTAAAGACATGTAATAAGTACAACTTAAATAAAACATGGCTATAATTTATTAAGTGTCTGTATGTACTGAAACTCTTGTGTTTTATATAATCTCATTTGATTCTGTGAGCTTCATATAAATCATCATTATCATTTACTAAATGAAAAAATAAAAACCTGGGGCTCTGAGAGGCTAACAAGGTTTACTCAGGTCACTAGCTTGTAATCAGCAGATCCAGTAGACTCCATATTCTCTGCACTTACGTATCTGCAACGAGACATTTTCCAGGTATTTTTACACTTCCTAATTCCATTTTAAGACATTGCATTGTATTGTTCTGAAAACATTATTCCTAATGAATGTTGCCCAGCATTGGTAACACCTCATATTTGAAAAAGAATTAAATTTTCAAGTAGTTTCATTTTCTCATTTAATTCTCACAACATGGGGAAAGAGGCACTTTAATCCGCATTTTATAAATAATGAAAATTGAAACACGAAAATGTGAAGTGCTTTGCATAAACAAACTAAGTGAGTGAACCAGTTTTTTTTTTTTCTGGTGGGACTGAAGTTTGAACTCAGGGCTTTGCACTTGCAAAGGAGGTACTAGAAACGGAGATGTTTGTCCACTTGAGCAACACCCCCAAGTCCATTTTGCTCTGGTTATTTTGAAGATGGGGGGTCTCACAAGATATTTGTCCCAACTGGCCTTGAAACTCAATCTCCTCCTGATGACAGGCCTGAGCCACAGGCACTCAAATAAATCTTCTTGTTCTAAATCCAATACTTTTCAATACACCAGTGGAAATTGGCTTAAGATTGTGATCACTGAACAAAAAGTTGAGAAAAAAATGAAATTTCCAAAAAGGTTTTAAAGTAACCCTAAAAGGATATTCACCCTCTTTCTACTACCCCACCAACCAAAGTAACAACAAGGACTTTACTGTGTACCCTCTCAGTCTTTAAAAAAGGGCGGGGAGAATAATAAAAATTTAAAATGTAAAGTGGCTTACATGGTAGAGCTCCTGCCTGACAAGTATGAGGCCCTGAGTTCAAACCCCAGTGCTGCCAAAAAAAAAAAAAGATACTATTTGTTACTAAATTTGTTTCTCTTTATACTCATTCCAGGTAAATCACATGAATTAATTACTTTTAAAATATGGAAGCATTTACATATGGTCATGGTTAAAATGAGGCCAGTATTTCAATTCGTTAAGCATTTATAGGCATCTATTCTGTGCCAGGTACTGATTCTGTGGATGCCAGAGACCCTGCCCTTACTTTGCTAGAATAAATGTCACCCACATTTGTCATTAAGTTTTAACATATGTGCTGCCAATGTAACATAGTATCCATTATTTTAATAATTGCTTAATATGCTATAGCATAGGTATATGAGAATTTATTCAACCATTTCCTTATTGGTTAACATTCCATTTAGGTTTTGTTTTGATTTTTGCAACCAATGCTACAGTAAACACCAATATTACATACACATTTGTACACACATCTATGTCTATAAGTTTATTATTTCTAAAGAAAAGTAGCTAACTTAAGTGAATAAAATGTTACAAACAGACCCACCTCCCCAGTTGGTCTCACTAACCCGCGCCTTTATTTCCCAGGTGTGCTTAGAGGCTCTGGTACTATCCACCTGCGTGGTGCTGAAGCAGGTACTCATTGTCTGCCATCTGAAACCATTCTTGTCACTGGAACACTTGGCCTCCCCTTGCTCCCCCCCAAATCACCAGCCATCAACCAGCACCTACCAGGAAGACTTCCAAATCACTCTTAATATGAAAATCTAAACTCGGACGCACTCCTCTGGGCTATTGTCACCAGCTATGTATGCCTCGGCACCCTCAGGTGCCTTTTAGGCTTGTTAGCTCATCCTTCAAGATCTGTGTAAATATGTGGGACTGATTACACCATGCTGTTCTTGAGACAAAATTCGTATAATTTATGGAAATGCACACAAGATACAGCTCCTTGAATAAGGTTCTTTTGTGCATCCAGTGTGGCTCGCAGTCCGCATTATATGGAGCTGTGCCTTCCCTCGGCCATTTCCCCTAAGCTTTGCAAAGATTGGTATTTCCTGAAATTTAAATCACTAGTTAGCAGTTTTCCTACCCCACTTCCCGTCTCCCGCTTCCCTTTCCCCTGTCAGCCTCCTCCTGCCAGGCTGGGGTCGAATCCTCCAGCGATACAATCCACATCCCTTGGCGGAGTGAGGCGATGTCCAGACTCGGAGGGTATCGCTTCTTGGTGTAGGGGTCGGTTTAACCCTGATGCCTGCCGGCCCCATCCTCTGCTCCCGCCCCGTGATCTTCTAGGAGGAGCCTAAATGCCCGCTGCTGGGGCTGCAGGGGATTGTGGTGCGTAAACAGGATTAACTCTCTCTCCCCCAGTCGTGTGGCTTTGCGCGGCGGCCTGCCGGTCTGAGCGAGTCCTCCGATGCACCGAGGACGCAGCGCGGGGAGCGGGGGATGGGGCGGCTCGTGGCCTCAGAGGTGTCTCTGAGGCCGGCGTCCTTGCCGAGAGTGGCGAGGGGCCACAGACTCCCCAGCTGCAGCTCCAAAGCGCAGGCGGACGCCAGCAACTGCTCCTAGCTGCTGCCTCCCTTCCACCACCTCCCTGTCCCTCCCCGCGCGTCCTCTCCGCCCACCGCGCTCCAGCCGCTCGGTCGCAGCCAGCGCTGTCCTCCGCCCCCCACCCCGGGAGCCACCGTGACAGCCCCTCGCCCAGTCATGGGGGACCTGCCGGGCATCGTGCGCCTCTCCATCGCGCTTCGCATCCAGCCCAATGATGGCCCGGTCTTCTTCAAGGTGGACGGGCAGCGCTTCGGCCAGAACCGCACGATCAAGCTGCTCACCGGCTCCTCCTACAAGGTGGAGGTGAAGATTAAGCCCACCACACTGCAGGTCGAGTGAGTGCGGGGCGCGCCGCGGCTGCAGGGCGGAACTTGGGGCTATGGGCCGAGGACAGAAGCCCCAGATTCGCTGGGCTCCTCTGGTTTCAAACCTCGCCCAGTTGGCCTGAGAGTGGGGGGTAAGAGGCCTGCTCCCTGTCCCCCCACCTTGGTCCTCTTCTGTGTCCGGCTCTGGCATTTCTCTATTCGCGCTTTCCCTCCACCCATCGCAGTGACCTCAGTGGGTCGGTTTAAATCAGCTACAGAAAGCCAGGGTTTTGTTTTGATTTGATTTCTTGTAAATTCCCCTTCTGTCCAGCCATCAGTTGAACCGCAGGCAACGGGGGTGGGGCAGATGGGAAAAGGTCGCGACAGGTTCGCTACTGCAATTGCAGCCACCTCTGCTTAGTCCTGGTGTCTGGCCGTGTTCTGCGGGCCAGGCTGGAGGAAGAAGGCTGAGGGGTGAGACGTAAAAACGCTGGAGGGGTTGCAGGTGGAGCTCCCTCAGAGATGCCTGCCCACTCTTCCCTTGGCGGTTTGGTGGTGAGAGAGCTAGAGCAGTAGCTCTAGCTACTCCTAGGTAGAGGGCGCAGCCTCTGCGTAGGCCTAGTTACAAGGTATTCCCTGCCCTGTACTAATCTGTTCAGCCTAGTGATGTGGCCTGGGATTAACATCCTCATAGCAAGAGGGTGTTTTTTCGATTTTATTTGTGGCAGGGATTACCTCTTCCAGCAACCACTTATATGATGCACCCAGTAGTCCTCTGGAGAAAAGGTCAGTGTAGAAGAACAGTGCTGAGGCCTATAGGGGAAGAATCCATGGGTGGGTCCTTTATCTCTCAGCATCCACCTTCCACTTCCACTGTGTGTAGTTTAGTCTGGAAGGAGGATAACCATTTATCATATCTACCATACGCTGGGGGAGGAGGGGACTTTGAATCCACTAGACTTTTTTTTTTATATACCTTAATTCAGTACACTTGTATGTACTGGCCTTCCAGGTGCAAGGGTCTGGACTCACACATGGACAGCTCTGTTGCCCCTGGCCCCTCTATTCCTCCCCTAGCTCCATGAACCATTGCCCTCACATTTCCAGGTGTTCCCCGCACCTGGATATAATCTAACCTTTTCTTTCCTTGTTTTCCTGGTAGCCTTTATACCCCCAATTTATCTGTTCTGTGTTCCATTTTCTTTATGGTAGCACATTCTCCATGTCAAGTTAATCTGAAAACAACTTTAAGCCAGGTGTGGTGGTACAATTCTGCAATCCCAGCAGAATCCCAGCTGTAATCCCAACTCTAGGGACTCTGAGGTAGGAGGCCAGCCTAGCTACATTGTGAGATCCTGTCTCAAAAATTAAAAAAAAAAAAAGATGAATAAAAGTGACATAAAATTTAACAACAAAACTATTTTCCTAATTACAATGTAGTATTATTGAGGATTTCTCATTCCCCTTATCCAGTGGTTCTCAAACCTGGCTGTGTACCAGAACCACTCAAGGTGCTTGTTGAAACAGATGGCTGGGGCTCACCAGTGTTTCTAATTTGCTGTGTAGGGTGGGGTCTAAATATTCTGTCCTAAAAGGCCCACGGGAGGTGCTGATACTATTGTGCCAAGGCCTCTTCATTGAGAACAGACATTCTAACATAAAAGAATGATGCCAGAGAGAATTTCTGGTGGTATAGCAGACTTGAAAAAGAGTATCCCAAATCACAGAACTCCTGATTTCTGGAACAAAAAAAAAATTAGAGAACTAGTTCACTTGCCTTTGACCCCATCTATACCAATGAGTTACCTAGAACCTTAAAATAAATTTATCAGTGTCAAACTACTTCCCAGACTAACTGAATCCTAACCTTTGGGGTTTGGAATGGGATGAGTATATGAAGGTTTTAACAGCTCTATAGGTGATTTTAATGAGTAACTAAAGAGAACCACTGGCAGAACCCAACTTGGCCTTATATAAGAATTCTGGATGAGAATCCTGAGGTCAGTCCAGAGAGAGGACGTAATTAGTTTATGGTCACATGGCTGATCAGTTGGAAAATCTAGCCTTTCAGAACTTTCTACCATACCAGAATATCTCTCATGGCAAACCTTGCAGGTTTCCTGCCTAGGGTTTTGGTCTAGACAAGAACAGGGTACCTACGCTAATTCCTACCATATGGTCAACACAAGTTCATTGCAGGAACATTTCCATCGGTGGTGTGCTTGTCCCACTGCAGCTGAAGTCCAAGGAGCCTGATGGGGACAGAGTTGTTTACACAGGCATATATGACACAGAAGGTGTGGCCCCAACCAAAAGTGGAGAACGACAACCTATCCAGATCACCATGCCGGTAAGACCTATTCAGGGATTGGGGTATGGTTTCAGGAAACTAGAAAAGAAAACAATCATTGTGTCTTTTTAAGAAAAAGTGTATTGTAGCCAATTGCTGTGGAAACTGGGTTGAGTTTCCTTCCTAGACCTGCTTGAGAGAGAATATGTAATTGTTTCTCTTTTGCATGACAAACTGACCCTATAGATGCTTCAAGACACCAAACCGAAGGTCCTAGGAGAGTGTGGGCACATTGCTATTTTCCTTGCTATATTATATTAGGACTGGTTTAGATCATCGACCCTGAAAAGTTTCTGATTCTAAATAGCCCACAATCTTTTGCTTACAAAAAAATAAAGTCAATTTGAATGACATTTTGCTACTCTAAATGGAGGAACCCAAAAGCGACTTCCATGGAAAATAATAAACCTCTTAGTATCTAGTCCTTTCAGATAAAATGCAATCATCCTTCCATGTCCTCGGGGGATTTGTTCCAGGATCACCTACAGATACCAAAACTGCAGTTGCTCAAATCCTTTATATAAAATGGCATCTATATAAAATAGCACATCCTCCTGTATATTTTAAATCATCTGTAGATAATACAATGTGCATGCCAATTATTTAGGTATTAAGGACAAGAAGAAGTCTATATGTGTTCAGAAAAGACACAAGTTATTTTTTTTCTGAATGTTTTCAATCAATGGTTGGTTGAATCCATGAATGCTGAACTCACGGATACAGAGGGTTTTGTATATTATAAGACAATATTTATACCCAGGTAATATTTAGCCCCCAAGTAAAAACATCAAATTGGTAAAAGGATAGAGTTGAGAAATGGTTAGCTGTATGTGCAAACACAATAAATAGTTGATAAAGTAAGCTTGCTAAAATACAGGAAATAAAGTTCACCTGAACAGCTGCTGCAGGAACTGGGCAGCTTTTCCCCTGTGCAAGAACAACCTTGAATTGTCTGCCCTCTGGCTTTACAGGGGAGATCACCAAGGTTTACAAATACCAGTGTGCCAGTTCCCACATCCAGTGATTTTTAGTTCAGAAAAGCTAAGGTGAAGCCAAAGAAACTGCTCATCAGAGGATGGACCATGATGAGGATGGTCTGTGGAATGCACTTTGAAAAATACCTAGTCTAAGAGCTAATTCATCCAGTCCTTTGAAATCTTAAGGTTTAGCCAGGCATGGAGGCATGCATCCATAATCCCAGCTGCAGAGGAGGCATAGGTAGGAGGATCATGGTCAGAGGCCAGCCCAGGCAAAAACATTAGGCCCTATCCAAAAAACAACAACAACAAACCACTAAAGTAATAAGGGCTGTGGCTCAAGGGGTAGAGTGCCTGCTTTACAACCATGAGGCCCTGGGTTCGATCCCTAGCACAGAAAGAAAGTAAATTTGCCATCTCTTTTATTGTCTCTTGAATGTATTCATCATTAATTATTTGCATTTTACCTTTGATTACAATATAAATTTTAAATTTTCATGTAGTCATTATATTAACTCTTTCCTTTTGTGGTTCTTGCAGTTAAGATCTATCCAGCCTGGAAATTCTTCCTTAACCCCAAGATTAATTATGCATACATGTACATACAACTTCATTTGTATATTTTCATCTGAATTTGCATGGCTTCATTTATTAAAACTTAAGATGAACTAGACCTAACTATTTCAATTCATACTTTTCTATTGGAATGTATTTGTTCATAGTGTCCTAAAACAATTAATTAAAAAATCCATTTTTTCCAATGACCATTTTCATAATTCCTTTCTTTTCTTTTTGTTTGAAAGTACAGGATTTGAACTTAGGGCCTTTTGCTTCTTAGATAAGAGCTTTACCACTTGAGCCATACCTCCAGCCTTTATTTTAATTTCTTATATAGCAAAAAAATTTAAGTCTGTTTCTCCACTGTCTAATCTACTTCACTGATTCTTATGCCAATTCTGCATTGTTTAAGCATTGCTTTTATAATGTGCAGTCTTTTCTGTAACTGACTACCTTATTGAACTTGCTTATGAAAATTTTTGAGTTAATTATCTTGGGGAGAGGTTTTTTTTTTTGTCTTTTCTTTTTTGGTGCTGGGATGAGTTAATTATCTTGGTTGTAGACAGACATTCATAATTTACAAATAACTGTCATTTTCTGGTCTTATTGCATTGTTTAATGTTTCTAGAATAATGTTCACTACTAGTGATGGCAAAGGGTACCTTTTTCTCCAGAGTTTCACTATGATGTACTATGTTAAATGTTTCAGATATTTATTGTGTTAAAACAGTCTTTTCCTGTTACTAAGAGGAGCTTTTTTTTGAGGAGAAGGAGTGTTGAATTTCATCTAATTCCTTTCTCCATCTCTGAAGATAATATATCTTCTTTGATATATTAATGTCATCAATCATATAATAATATACTTTCCTTTTTTAATTTTTATTTTATTCATATGTGCATACAATGTTTGGGTCATTTCTCCTCCCTTCCCCCACCCCCTCTCTTACCCCCCCCCCGCCCCCTCCCTCTCCCCCCCACTCCCTCACTACCCGGCAGAAACTATTTTGCCCTTATTTCTAATTTTGTTGAAGAGAGAGTATAAGCAATAATAGGAAGGACCAAGGGTTTTTGCTGGTTGAGATAAGGATAGCTATACAGGGAGTTGACTTGCATTGATTTCCTGCGCATGTGTGTTACCTTCTAAGTTAATTCTTCTTAAACTAATCTTTTCTCTAGTTCCTGGTCCCCTTCTCCTATTGGCCTCAGTTGCTTTAAAGTATCTGCTTTAGTTTCTCTGTGTTAAGGGCAACAAATGCTAGCTAGTTTTTTAGGTGTCTTACCTATCCTCACCCCTCCCTTGTGTGCTCTCGCTTTATCATGTGCTCAAAGTCCAATCCCATTGTTGTGTTTGTGCTTGATCTAATGTCCACATATGAGGGAGAACATACGATTTTTGGTCTTTTGGGCCAGGCTAACCTCACTCAGAATGATGTTCTCCAATTCCATCCATTTACCAGTGAATGATAACATTTCGTTCTTCTTCATGGCTGCATAAAATTCCATTGTGGTATAAATTCCACGTTTTCTTAATCCATTTGTCAGTGGTGGGGCATCTTGGCTGTTTCCATAACTTGGCTATTGTGAATAGTGCCGCAATAAATATGGATGTGCAGGTGCCTCTGAAGTAACCTAGTCACATTCCTTTGGGTATATCCCAAGAGTGATATTGCTGGATCAAATGGTAGATCAATGTTTAGCTTTTTAAGTAGCCTCCAAATTTTTTTCCAGAGTGGTTGTTAATAATTTACTTTCAAATACTAAACTACCTTTTAATTCCTAAAATCAGCTCTACTTAAACATGGCATATTATTTTTTAGTATATTACTAAGATTACTTTTAAGGTTTTTAGTTTATTAATTTTTAATTTCTTGCTTTAGTGACAAATATTTGAAGATTTCCTATATATTGAGCATAGTGAAGAGTAGTAAACAAAGTATATATCCCTGGCTTCATAGAACTTTTAATCTAGAGGAGTAAAAACCATTTTAGACATGATTATCAATAATAAGATAAATAGCTACCATTATGAACTGGATATGTTATGTGGTGCATGTCTGCAATCTAGGACTCAGAAGACTGAGACAAGAGACTCTCAAAAATCTCAAGTTCAAAGCCTGGATCATAGCAAGATCCTGTCTCAAACAAATAAATAAAAGGATAATTGCTGTTCTAAAAAGTGAAGTGAATAAGTAGTAATGCCCTTGGAGAATATGCCAGGGGTCTTATCTTGTTCAAGATTAGGGGAGGCAATAAAAATGAACAAGAGCCAGGGAAAGAGGGAACGCACATGGAAGGAGTTGCTACAAGAGTCATGTTCTGGGCTGCGGTGCAGGTCAAGTGGCAGAGTGCTTTCTAGCGAGTGCAAAGCTGCAGGGACATATGGTGTAATGCACGGGAGAAGCCCAGCCTGACTGGAGCGGAGTGTGAGGCAGAGACTGGTTGAAGACAAGTCTGGAGTGATGACGTAGGGGTTAGATGTTACACGGTTTGAATGTGTCCCCCAAAGTTTCCTGTGCTAGTTTCCTGGTTCCCAGCGTGGCAGTGTTGAGATGAGGAAACCTTTAAGAGATGAGCCCTAAGTAGGGCTAGGTAACTGGGTCATGGGGTGCTCCCTTGGAAGGGATTAATGTTGTCTCACAGCATGAGTTAGCTCCCTGGAGAGTAGGCTGTCATCAAGCAAGGCCATTCCAAGCATTTGGCCTTTTCAGTGTATGGTTATTTCCCTTTCCACCAGAGTCCTTCCCCAGGGGCCAGACGATGCAGCTGCCTGAACTTCTACTTTTGACCTCAAAAACTGTGAACTAAATAAACCTTGTTTCTTTATAAAAGCACCAGCATCAAATATTCTGCTATAGCAACACAAGACACAAGCACTTATAATATGTAAGAGCTTCTTTATTGGATTTATTAATCCTATAAGGATTAATTGAAGGTTTTTAAACAAAATTTGAGATATGACTTTATACACAAAATGCACCAACTTTATCCATTTACGTAGGCTTTGATAAATGGACACTACTGTTTGATCACCTCCCCAATGAAGATGTAGAACATTTCTATCACCCTGAGAATTCCCTCGTGTTCATTTGAATTCAATCCCCCAATTCTAGCCCACCCCGGAGCTTGCTGCCTCAATATGTCTCTTTTAACTATTTGAGGAGGTTGTTATGAAAATAGAAGGATACTGTTGTATACAAATTCCTTTACTTAATATAATGTTCTTAGATTCATTTATGTTGTTTTATATATCAGTAGTTGTCTCTTTTCATACTGGATAATATACTATATTACAATTCACTTATCCCTTTACCCAGAAATGGATATCTGAGTTGTTTCAACTTTTGGTGTTATGAATAAAACAGCAATGAACTTTTGAGTACGAGTCTCAGTGTGAGCACATGTTTTTGCTCCTCTTGAGCAAATACCTAAAAGCATCATTGCTGAGTCACAAAGTAAGTGTGTGTTTAACTAAGTAAGAAATATCTAAGCAGGGGCTGGTGGCTAACACCTGCAATCCTAGCTACCTGAGAGACTAAGATCAGCAGGATTGCTGTTCAAGGACAACCTGGGCAAATAGTTCAAGAGATTCCATCTCCAAAATAACCAGAGCAAAATGGACTGGAAGTGTAGCTCAAGTGGTAGAGCTCCTGCTTTGCAAGTTTGAAGGCCTGAGTTCAACCCCCAGTCCCAACAGAAAAAGAGAGAGAGAAAAAAAAAAAAGAAAGATCTAGACTATTACACCATTTCATATCTCCACCAGCAATGTTAGGAGAATTCTAGTTACTTTACTTCCTCAAAAGATGCTAATCTTTTAAATTTGGAAATGCAAAAGAACTAGAAGAGCCAACACAATTTTGCTTCATTATCTGTATTGTAATCTTTATATCAGGACTCAGCTGTGCATTCAAATTTTTAGGAGAAGTGTTGCAGGCCTTCTGCACTTTTATATAGATTTTAGAATGAACTTGTAAATTTCTCCAGAAACTGGGGTATTAACTTTTCATTATATCTATAGATGGCAGGGTGCAGAGGCATGTACCTGTAGTACCAGCTATTCTGGAGGCTGAGGTGGAGGGTTGCTTGAGCCCAGGAATTTGAGGCTAGCCTGAGTAATATGGTGAGAAACAATCTCAAAAAAAAAAAAAAACCCAAAAATGCAGCAACAACAAAATACAAATAAAGCAATAACAACAGCAGCAAAATCACTCACTGGGCTTGGTGGCTCACACTTATAATCCCAGCAATCAGGAGGTTGAGGCAGGAGGATATCAAGTTCAAGACCATAACAAGACCATCTCAAAAAACAAAAACATACCTATGGAGAGATTTGATACCTCCGCATTGATCTTCTCATTTCTTTGTTTTTTTCCAGACAGGGTCTTTCTATTTAGCCTAGGCTAGCTTCAAACTCACAATCCTCCTGCCTCCCCATCCTGCATGCTGGGGTTGCAGACATGCACCACCAAAGCCAGCTACATTGCTTTATCATTGTTAAAAGAACTTTGAATTCCCAGCATAAATGCTATTTGCTCATGGGATATTTTCTGTATATATGGCTGGATTTGATTCATTAATATTTTGTTATGGAATATCTTTATACTTATTTTTCTGGAAGAGATTGGTCTCAGGTTTTCTTTTCTTATAAATATATTTGCCTAGTTTCAGTAGCAGGGTAATAAATGCTAGCTGCATAAAATGACTAGGAAAGTATTTATTCTTTTCTAGAACACTTTGTGGAGAACTGATATTATTATGTTAGATAGAATTCATCAATGGAGTCATACATTTTATTTTATTTAAAAGTTTTGTTATTAAAAATTCAATTTTCTTAGTTAGTATTAGGCTGACCAGTTATCATTTCTTGAGTTTTTATACTTTTTTTTCTGTGGCACGGGGGTTTGAACTCAGGGCCTCATGCTTGCTCGGCAGGCACTCTTACTGCTTGAGCTACTCTGCCAGCTCAGAGACCCACATTTTGTTTTTGATTAAATTGTACAATGATATGCCTTTTTTTTTTTTTTGGCAGTACTGGAATTGAACTCATGGCTTCATGCTTGCTAGGCAGGTACTCTACCACTTGAGCCACTCTGCCAGCCCTTTTTAAAATAGGTTTTTGAGATAGCCTGGGGCTGGCTTTGAACTGTGATCCTCCTGATCTCTGCCTACTGAGTAGCTAAGATTACAGGTGCGAGCCACCAGCGCCCAGCTGAGATTTTGTACTTTCAAGTAATTGTTTTCAATTAAGTTGTCAAATTTATTGTCATAAAACTGTTTGTGATAATTCTTCACCATCCTTTAATGTCTTAGGCTCTCTAACAAAATCCATCCAAATGGTTGATGTTCAAAATGTGTTCTTTTCTTTTTCTGGAAAGCTAGAGATATATCTGTTTTACTGACCTTTTCAAAATCTTGGCTTTGCTTCCACATCTTCATTATCCATTTTCCAATTTGATTTTTTCTCCTGGTCCTTTATTTCCTTCCTTTGCTTGCTTTGAAATATCTTAATTGCAGCATAATGCATGTACAGCAAAATAAAAACTTTATACACTGTACAGCTCTGGTTTTCAATAGTTTGGCTATGATAACTAGTAAGAGAGTTTTCTTTTTTGTATCATTCCTTCTTGGGAATCGTTGAATTTCTTGAATGTAGAAAATGTTATTACCAAATTTGGAGTATTATTAACCTTTATTTTATTAAATACTATTTCTCCTAAAGGCATACATTTTACACTGCTTAAAGACTTTTAATTATAAATTAAAGTTTCTTAATTAATTTTGGGCTATAATCAGAATTGTCACTATGAATCCCCCACATAATAAATATATTCTAATAAAAAATTTATAAAAAAAGGGCTACCCATATTTTATTTCTTGAGTTTTTGCAATTTGCCTTTTAAGTAATTCACTCCAACTGAGTTGTCAAATTCATTGGCATAACATTTTCCATAATAAAGATGCTAGCTGTGTAGTTTTTTTATTATAAATTTTTGTTTAAGGTCAAAGAAGTCTCTGTCTTTCCTTCCCTTGTAGGATTACAAATACACATACATTGGAAAGCTTGGTATTATTCCATACATTGTTGAAGCTCTGCTCAATTTTCTTCAGTTTTTAAAAAATGGATCCTCACATAATTTCCACTGGTGTATCTTTAAATTCCTTGATTCTTTCTCTTGCAATTTCAAACTTACACTGTATTCTAAACTTTTTGCTACCATATTTTTCAACCCTAGAATTTTCATTTGTACTTTTTGTAGCTTTGGCTACAAAAAACAGATAAGGTAGTCCTTATCTGTTTGCACATAGAGACCATGTTTTCCTTTATTTCTTTAAGCACATTTATAATTACTAGTTTGAAAACTTTGATAAACCCAATCTGGCTTTATTTACAGTAAGTTGCTACAGGCTGAATTTTTTTCCTGGATATGCACCTTTCTTTGTCATTACATCATTGGTCACTTTTGGCTAGAAACTAAACATTGTGGGTAATATTGACTGTAGTTTCTACTTTATTCTTCTGATACAGATTAAGTATCCCTTATCCAAAATGATTGGGGCTAGCAGTGTTCAGGTTTCAGAGTTTTTTTGTTTTTTTGCTTTGTTTTTTTTTAGATTTGGGAATATTTTCATGGACTTATCTTGTGGAACACCCCTACTCTGAAAAAGCAAAATCTTAAATGTTCCAAAACCCCAAACTTTTTGCATGTATTATTGTTCACAAAGTTTCAGATTTCATAGCATTTCAGCTTTTGTATTTTCAGATGCTCACCTGTATTGCTTATTTTCTGATTCTAGAATGCAGTAAACATTCCTGGACTCAAACATTGACCCCTGTCTTTCTAGAAGGATGCACAGCTGATATCATCTTCCATTGGCTGTTTCTCTTTTAATTTATTTGTTCATTTATTTTTATTGTTGTGCTGGATGAGGGTACATTGTGGCATTTACAAAAGTTCTTATAATATATCAGATATATCATACTTGAATTCACCCCCTCCACCATTCTCTTTTTGCTATTTTTCTAGCCTGGTCACCTTTTGCCCACAGGATTTATCAGTTGGTCACCCATGAAATTAAGATTTTTAGGCTGAGATTGTTCTACCCACCCATCCCCCCGAGGTTCCCCTAATTTTCCAGGTACTCTATCAGTCCTAAATACTTTTCTTTCATGCTTCAAGTCAGTAAGGATATAACTTCTCATGTTCAAGAATGCACTTAATAATAATAATTTAAGAAGTTCATTTTTTTTGGTGACATTGGAGTTTGAACTCAGGACCTCATGCTTGCTAGGCAGGTGAGCTACCACGTGAGCCACTCCACCAGCCATTTTTTTTGTTTGATATTGTCAAGATAGGGTCTTGGAAACTATTTGCCTGGAGCTGGTTTTGAACCACAATCCTCCTGATCTCTGCCTCTTGAGTAGCTGGGATTACAGGCATGAGCCACTAGTGCCCAGCCTAAAAAGTGAATTTAACAAATGTTCTCAGCACAATTGTATCATTCAAGCACTGACTTTTTGCTCCTTTCTCTTTTTCAGTAGGTCCCCTCTCACTATCCTACGCATGCAGTTGTAGGTGCATTTTAACAGGCATTATAGCAAAGTTATAGTCAGATTCAGGGTTTTGTCTCTTTTGCAGCTGTCTTTCTTCCAGGTTTTTACTAAATCTGCAGCTTCTCTGCCAGTGTCTCTGCCACCTTACTTAGGTAATGTTGATCTTTTTGCCTGGACTGGTCTCAAATCATGTTCCTCCCAATCTCCATACAGGTGTGATCTACTCTGTACAACTGCAGAAACAAAATTCTTAACTGTTGTGATGAGTTTGTTTGAGGGTTCCAAAGTGGTTTCTGCCCTACTTTTGATCTCTTTTGAGATCCTTTAACTAGGTTTTGTTAACATTTTGTTAGATTTTAGTTTTCTGTGTAAGTTTCGCTCAATAATTCCATCACACTATTTCTCCTTTTTTTTGGGTGGCACTGGAGTTTGAACTCAGGGCTTCATGCTTGCTTGGCAGGCACTCTACCACTTGAACCACTCCACCAGCTCCCCCCATTTCTCCTCTTTTTAAAAATGTTTCAAAGTAGTTCCTGATATTGGGATAAGAATAGTGTGTTAAAATTACCCTAATGGCTAAAGTGTAAATTAAAAGGAGACATAGAGAAGCAAGTAACAATTAAACAGCTTCTGGAGTCTTTAATTTTGGTCTCAGGAAAAATAACTTTACAAAGTGAATTGAGAACTTTTTTTTTGTTTTTACAGTTTATGCTTTGAATCTATAGAGCATACAACTGAGTTAACAGAAGTCTAACAGAATTTCCCCCATTAAAGTCAAGGCCAAGAATAGACATCTTTAGGAGAAATATCTTTGGCTTTCAATTTAGTCCATGATTTTTGCATTTGTGGAGTTTTATTGAGTCAATATTATGTTTTTCTCAGGAAAATATTCCTTTTGACAGAATTTTAAAATGCATTTTCAAACCCCAAAGAGTCCATACTCTTGATGGACTAGTTAAAAGGATGCTTAAAACTACATCCTTAAACAACTTCAGAGCCCTTTTCACTGAGCTGTATTTGATGTCAGGCTTTTGAGTGCTGCAAAAGCTTCCCTTAGAAGTAGCTGCATGTAGAACCAGTTCAGAGCTAAATGCTCCTTAATGTTCACCCAGTGGGTCTTCTGCATTTTGTTTTGTTTTTCAAGAATTCAGAGGTATAAACGTCTTTTATTTTCTCTGAAAAGCTAGTACTATTTCTCTCCATTAAAAAGATGATAATTTAATTCACTATTTTTCAAAGTATTTTTTGAGTTCTCTCAAGATACATTGGGTCCTTTAAGAATCAGGAAAGAGCAAGCCTGCCTCTCCTTTATCTAGTCCTAATAGTACTGCCTTGTGTGTCTTGTGAAGTGATACAGTGTAACACTACTGGAAACATTTTTTTTTCTTTTTTCATTTTTCTTTTATTATTCATATGTGCATACAAGGCTTGGTTCATTTCTCCCCCCTGCCCCCACCCCCTCCCTTACCACCCACTCCACCCCCTCCCTCTCCCCCCCCCCAATACCCAGCAGAAACTATTTTGCCCTTATTTCTAATTTTGTTGTAGAGAGAGTATAAGCAATAATAGGAAGGAACAAGGGTTTTTGCTGGTTGAGATAAGGATAGCTATACAGGGCATTGACTCACATTGATTTCCTGTGCGTGGGTGTTACCTTCTAGGTTAATTCTTTTTGATCTAACCTTTTTTCTAGTACCTGTTCCCCTTTTCCTATTGGCCTCAGTTGCTTTAAGGTATCTGCTTTAGTTTCTCTGTGTTAAGGGCAACAAATGCTAGCTAGTTTTTTAGGTGTCTTACCTATCCTCACCCCTCCCTTGTGTGCTCTCCCTTTTATCATGTGCTCATAGTCCAATCCCCTTGTTGTGTTTGCCCTTGATCTAATGTCCACATATGAGGGAGAACATACGATTTTTGGTTTTTTGAGCCAGGCTAACTTCACTCAGAATGATGTTCTCCAATTCCATCCATTTACCAGCGAATGATAACATTTCGTTCTTCTTCATGGCTGCATAAAATTCCATTGTGTATAGATACCACATTTTCTTAATCCATTCGTCAGTGCTGGGGCATCTTGGCTGTTTCCATAACTTGGCTATTGTGAATAGTGCCGCAATAAACATGGATGTGCAGGTGCCTCTGGAGTAACAGTCTTTTGGGTATATCCCCAAGAGTGGTATTGCTGGATCAAATGGTAGATCGATGTCCAGCTTTTTAAGTAGCCTCCAAATTTTTTTCCAGAGTGGTTGTACTAGTCTACATTCCCACCAACAGTGTAAGAGGGTTCCTTTTTCCCCGCATCCTCGCCAACACCTGTTGTTGGTGGTGTTGCTGAGGATGGCTATTCTAACAGGGGTGAGGTGGAATCTTAGCGTGGTTTTAATTTGCATTTCCTTTATTGCTAGAGATGGTGAGCATTTTTTCATGTGTTTTCTGGCCATTTGAATTTCTTCTTTTGAGAAAGTTCTGTTTAGTTCACTTGCCCATTTCTTTATTGGTTCATTAGTTTTGGGAGAATATAGTTTTTTAAGTTACTGGAAACATTTTAAATCATTAATAACTGACTTTTTTGTTATGGTTAACCAAAAATTCTAGAACCAAATCTAAGCTCAACCAAAGCATTTGGTTGAATATGTTTATATTCTTTTCCATGTCATTATTTGCATGTGTATATTAAGATGGTGCTAAGCAGTGTTGTAAATTCTTTATAAAAGGATTGACAGCATTACATGTATAAATCAAGGTTGAGTGTGGTGGAAAAGTTCAGTCACATAACTTCTAAAATTATTTTTAAAGTCACAATAAGACTGTGCACTGGAAAATGGGAAAGTTCTTGGTTTTAGATAGAAGTTATAAAGGAAAAATAAGAAATTTAAGTGCAAACATGTTTCTACACATTGGAAAATGAATAGAAAGCAATAATGAAAAAAACATAGCACTATCTTTAGGTCTATGATTTAAAGAAAAATAAAGACCAATTTCAATGAAAATATTGACAGAAGATGAAGAACACTTTCCACAGAAGAAACAAAATTGTCATTTTTGTAAATGATGGTGGAAAGTAAAGTCTATTTTTAAAGTTAACTCCCAATGATGTTATAATTATGACAAAGCCTTGTTTATTAGTAAATGTACAATACTTTGGAAGAAAATGGCCATATGTGGGAATTAATAGAAAGATTCATTTCTTTTCACCAAATACTCCTACCCTTACTGACATAGATGCATAAGCAAACTTTATTTATTAAAGCACTTTTTAAGGTGGTGGACTATAGAGAAATCTAACATCTGGGGATAGTCTAATCGTCACTATACATCATAGAGTTAGATGCAGCCACTTAAAGTGTAACAGTGAAAGTGTAGTTGTCCAATTTATTAAAAATAATTGCAGTGCCAGACATGATGGTACATGTTTGTAATCCCAGTACTTTCGAGGCTGAGGTGGGAGGATTGCAAGTTGAAGGCCAGCCTGGGCTTCACAGCAACACCATGTCTCAAAATCTGCCCTCCCAAAAAATAATAGTTGCAACTAGAAAATGTATATATGTGGAAGGTAATCTGAAAATGAGCTAAGTCAAAATGTGAGAATTACTAATGCTATAAAAATCTGTTCAACTTTCTGAACCTTGTAATTTCATTTTTTTAATCATACAAACCTTCTAAGATGCTGGGGTGCATTCTCAGACTTCCCTTGGACTCCTAATCACAAAGAAATCCTACAGAGACTTTCTGGCCTCAGTCCTATTAATATGAGCCTAAACAACACTATTTGAAATTATGACTTCCTTCAAAGAATATCTACTGTCTCAACCTTAAGGGTGTGTTTGTAGTCTTCATGTTACACTAGGGCTGAAAGTGGCCTTAGAGATCAAGTAATGAAATCCATTTACTCTGCATTGCAAAAACAAGCCTGTCAAGCTAAGGTGAACCTGGAGTCACACAGGTAATTACTAAAGGAGAGCATCCTGATGTCAACTTTTTAAAAACTATAAATGAAAAAGAATTAATCTAACTTTTAAAAAAAACAAGAAATTGAAAGGCAAAAGTTGAAAACTTTTATTATATACAATGTGAAATTTCTGTCAAATATCATAAATGAAGCTAAATTTTAATTAAAAAACAATCTAAATTCAAATGCAATGACCACTGGTAGAGAAATTACTGGTGACATGTGTAGTCTCCTAAACCATATTACCTTGGATTGGCCACTCCCCGGATAGGCTGCTGCCACCTTAATGACATTCCACAGCCTCTTACTGCCCAGCAAGTGGCCTCTAAAGTCAGAATTCCATGAAATGTCACTTAGGTTAATGGCAGTGATCTCTTCAATCAAATAATTTCAGAGGCCTTACATTGGAAGCTAATGAAGCAACATCGTGTCTGATATTATTTCTGAATCCACTTAAACAGCAGTGTTGACCTGTGTTTATGTGACTAATTCTGCATTTAGTCCCTCCTAAGAGAGAGTGCAGGTGGGGATTTTGTCTGTATGAATCATCATGATTCCCTTTGGTTGGCCCTCTGGTGGGAGTTTGGAGAAATAAGGCAGGAAGGTAATGAGGTTTGTTGATGGAGGGAGATGGTCTCACACGTGTACACCCAAATGGAAAAAGTTTGTCCTCAAGCTAAGCACCAGTGGTGGCTCACACCTGTAATCCTAGCTGCTTGGGAGGCTAAGATCTGGAGGATCACAGTTCCAAGCCATCCCACACAAAAAAAGTTCCCAAGACCCCATCTCAAGAGAAAAAAAGCTGGGCTGGTGGCATGCCCAGACATCCCAGCTAGAGTGGGCAGCATAAAGTAGGAGAATCCTATCCAGGCTAACCTGGGCAAAAATGAGACCCTATTTCCAGAATAACCAGAGCAAAAAGGGCTGGAGGTGTGCCTCAAGCAGCAGAGCACTTGCCCAGCTAGTCCGAAAGTCCTGAGTTCAAACCCCATAGCCACAAAAAAAAAGTTTAGAAACAAGTTAGAAAAGACAATGGTGGGATGAGGGAAACAGAAAAGTGAGTGGGCAATTCTCAGAAGAAGCAACTTCCAAATAATCAATAAATATATGAAAATGGCTTGATGTCACTATTGGTAAAAATACAAATAGGGCAATGCCAATTTTCATCTATAAAATTAATGAAATATTAAAATAATACCAATTGTTCATGAAATATATTAATTTTTATAAAGTGGTATTGTATCCTGCAATGTTACTAAATCACTAATTCTAGTAACTTTTTGTTAGATTGCTTAGTATTTTCTTCAGTTATTCATCTGAGAACAGAGACAGCTTTCCTTCCCCCGCCTCCCCAATACCACTTTCCTCACCCTCTTTCCTTTAGCCACTGACTAGGACCTCCAGTACAATGCTGAATAAGGAAGATCAGAGCCCACCCTTGCCTTGTTTCTGATCTCACAAAGAAAGGACTCAATCTCTTATCATTTTTGCTACAAGTTTTTTGTCAGTGCCCCTTAATGAGGTTGAAGAACTTCCCTTCTATTCCTAATTTGCTGAAAATAGAATCTGCTACACTGTCAAAGCTCTTCCTGCCTCTAGTGATATGATTACAGTCATGTGTCACTTAATGATGGGGATATGTTTTCAGAAGTGTCTCATTTGGCAATTTCATCATTGTGCAAACACCATAGTGTATACTTACACAGCATAGGATGACAATGGTGTCATTAGACAATATATGCAGTCCATAATTGACTGAAACATAGTTATCTGGCAAATATCTGTAGTTAGTTAGTTCTTCTTTATTCTGTTAATAAGGATAACCCTTCTTAGTCTTGATATATTATCCTTTATTATATATTGCAGAATTTGATTGATATTTCAAGAAATAGAAATTATACACAAATTTTGCATACAAGTTCATGATGATTTTTGTCTAATTGTCTTTTATTTGTAATATTTAAAGACTCTTTTTAAAAACTAAATTTTAGTTTCACTCATTTTTTCTATGTAGTTCTTCCCTTTCATTGATTTCTGCTGTTTCTTTTCTTCTTTCTTCCTCTTACACTAGCCGGTCACTAACCTGGCTAAAATTAAAGTACTGGCAATGCCAAGAGTTACAGCTCAGGCTGCTGTCACAACAATTTCTAAAGGCTGGGAAGTCTAAAAATCAAGGCACTAGCAGAGCAGGTGGGTAAGTCCTCCTGGTGGGGACCCTATTCCAGTTCCTGATTTCTTGTATTCTCACATGACAGAGAAAGAGAGATCATTGCTCTAGTGTTCCTTCTTTGAAGCCCTTTTGATATATAAACAGTTTGGCACATGATAACAGCTCTTAGCATAGAATTAGGAAATGTGTTTCTTGTTTTGCTCCTATCATGAACTGGCTATAGAGTCTGGACGTAAGGCAAGTCTCTTAACAGCTCCAAATCTTAGTTTTTTCATCTGTAAAATAGAGATAACAGAACCAGGCACAGGTGCAATAATGCATGGGAAAGTACTGTGGAAAGATGGCTGTACAAGTGCCCAGAATTATATATCCAAGTATAAATTGCATCACCCACAAGCCTGCCTAGGGAGATGGGACAGATGGGCTGGGAGGGAATGGAGAGCCTAGTAGATACTTCTGTTCTTTAAGAAGAATGTCAGCTTTTGATACCCCCATCTGTTCTCAGCCAGAGGAGAAGAAATTCTGAGCTAGGTACTAAGAGGTCCAGGAAATAGAACTCCCTTCAGAAAGTTAATGGGAAGTGTAAACAGCAAGGCATCAGAGAGAGCAAGACATGCAGAGTTAGCAGCAGCTAAATTTACTTCAACTTGACTTTGGATCTAACATAACATTAATAAAGAGAAAACAAACCAAAGCTGAAATACATGCTCCCAAACATCCTCTGTCCTTAGCTATGACCGCTGCTGTCAGCACATTCTATTTTAGTCTCTTAGATTGATATTAAGATTGATCTTAATAGTTTTAATTTTTTTTCACACATAACTGTAATGCCTTGGGCTTTTTATTGTCTGTGGTTATAATCATCTTGAGTTTTTGCGGGTTTTCTTTTTGGTTTTGGTTTTTAGATCCAACTCACCTATTCCAAAAAAGATGTTTATTTTTTCTCACCTGCCTAGCAAGGTTTCAGGCTGCTGCTTCTCTCAGAAAAGATGAGCTAGTGCTTGATAAATATTTGATAATAAAATGTATATATTATATATTAAAATATATAATTTATAAAATATTTTTATAATTTAAAATTCAAATTTCAATTGAATTTTAAAATTCAGTTGTACTTCAAATTTGCGATGCCTTGTGCCAGTTAAAAATAATACCAACCTTTAAAAGTCTTAGTCACCACTACCCTGTAATATTTCCACTAGCTGTGATTTTTTTCATTAGAATGTACATATTCTTTATGGAATTTGTAAAGTATCACTGCTGGGGCTATATAAATTAATTTTGAGGGTTGATAATTTCATTTTATCATTTTTAAAAATTCTGGTTATAAAAATGACATTTATTGAAGAAAAATCTTAATGGAAGAATAGAAAAACTCAGTTTCTTAAAAGTTAACACTTTTTGAGTTTTTTCGGTATTTTTTTTTTAGTGGTACTGGGGGTTGAATACAGGACCTCACATTTGCTAGGCAGGTGCTGTACTACTTGAGCACCACTCCCAGCCCTTTTTGCTTTAGTTATTTTTTGAGCCTGATCTACAATCCTCCTATTTACACTTCCCAAGAAGCCGGGATGATAGGCATGTCCACGACATCCAGCTTTTATTGGTTGAGATGGGAATTCTCAAGAACTTTCTGTCCAGGCTGTCCTCAAACTTCAATTTTCCTGATCTCTGCCTCCTGACTAACTAGGATTACAAGAGGGAGACACCACACTCAGCCATTCTATAAATTTAATTTTGCATATTTGAGGTCATGTACATAAACTACTCTAATCTCTTTCCTATTTATATCGTTTTAAGCATATTCTCACATCATTAGCAACAGAAAATTCTCTTTTTTTTTAGAAAATTCTTGTTTAATGGGTATATAAGACCATCACACCAATAAGCCACCATTTTCATATTTTCTTAATTTTGGATGCTCAGAGCACTTCTGGTAGTTAGAAATTTTTACTAACCAAATACGTGGTCGGTAACTCTAAAAATTCATATTTATTGAATTGTTAATGTTATATTTGACTGTTTTTCAGATGTTAGCCATCTTTTCTTTTTAATTACCTATGATTCAGTCTTTTATCCAAATATTCTTAGTTCTTACTAATTAGTTCTGGTACTGGAAATTGAACTCAGGGTTTCACGCTTAGTAAGTAAGCATGCTATCACTTGAGCCATCACCCCAATCCTGTTTTTCAGGTAAAGTCTCCCTAACTTTGTCTTAACTAGTCTCAAACCTTGATCCTCCTACCTCCACCAGCCAAGTAGCTGGGACTACAATAATGTGCCACCACTCTCTACTTGTTTTCAAGATAAGGTCTAGCTACCTTTTGACTGGGCTGGTCTCAAACCTGGATCTTCCCGTCTCTACATTCCAACTAGTAGGAATTACAGGTGTGAGCCACTATGCTTGCATATATCTCTTATATTAAGGATACTAACTATTTGTTAAGACTTGTAAATACTTAGTTTAGGCTTAATTTTTTTCTGATTATGAAATTTAATAAAAAATTAATCATTACATTTTGAAAATACAAATAAACTCATAGAAAACAATGAAATGTATTCCATTGGTTTCCAACATTAACAAGTATGATGTAAATTGGAATAATTTCACACCTTTTCTTTCTTTTTTGCTTTTTTTGGTGGTGGTAGTTCATGTGATAAATGTAAAAGAAAAGAAAAACTAAATATTTTACATTAAAATTGCTATGTAGTATTCAATTACATATAGATATACCAGACATCCCCATAAAAATGGGATGTCTAGCTTTCAGTTTTTCACTATTCTAAACTTTGTGATATCCTAACAATAAATCGTAGCAACTAGAATTGCTGGTCCCAAGTATACTGAATATATTCACACCTTTACTCTGGTACAAATTATCCTTTCAAAAGACTGTTTTAGAGGTGTTTAGAATACCTATATCCCTGTAGCTTACTGAAAATGGATATTTCTATTTTTCTTAATCAACTACGTGGTATAGTTTATAAATGAGAAATACACCCATCTTAAGCATACAGTTCTACAAGTTTCGACCAAAATATATCTTTACCCATGCAACCACCACCTCAGCCAAGATATAGAACACTTCTATTACCCCCCAAAGTTCTCTCTTGTACACTTACATCAATCTCCTCCATCCTGGGCCCTAGATTACCACAGATGCTTCCGGTCAGCAGAGATCATATTCTATTATGATATCGTTTTATATAATTGGAGTCTACAGAATGGCCTCTTTTGGCTTTAGATTCTTTGACTCAGTATGTCTTCAAGATTCCTCCCTTAATCAGGGAGTAAAAGACTGTTTTATAAACATACCACAATGTGCCTATCATCAAGTGAACAATTAGATCTTTGAGCAGATTCCAGTATTGATAGGTAGGTAGGTAGGTAGATAGATAGATAGATAGATAGATAGATAGATAGATAGATAGATATAGAGATAAGTTGATATATAAGTATATATCTCTATAAAGATATTTATAAAGAGATAGATAGATCATGACTCTCCAAAAAGAGAAACCTCATTTTCATGGGATCGTGTGGACTCTAGGTATCTCGTCCACTGTTGCAGGTCGAGCATATTTCCCAAAGGAAAGCCCAGATCTTGTTATGGAACCAGATTAGCAGATGAGGCAATGGTGCAGGATATTATTTTCAAAGCATCTTGGAAAGTCTTCTGGGAAGCACCTGATCACCCTCCTCCTGTATCAGCTGCAAAGTGTAGGCTCCTGTTGCTCATTGCCCTTCTTCTCTCCATGTCTGCTGGCTCTGGAGGAATCTAAAAATCCTGCCAAGTCAGTCCCTGTCCCCTCCCATGATATGGGAGGGTCAGAGGAGAAAATAACGACAGGCATCATGCTGTTTAATGCCAGATACCCTAAATAGCTCCGGAAGGCAGTAGCCAGGTCAGGCCACCCCACAAGCCACTTGAGCATCTGCCCAGTGGCCTCTAGGGTATTCTGTGCCCTCTTCTCAGCTACAAGGGAAATGCATCCTGATGACTCAGAATCTGTGCAGTGATTTGCCAGACTTATCTTCTAGAAGTAGCATGCAAACTTCTTTTTCTGTTGTTGCAGGACTGGGAATTGAACCCAGGACTTCCCACTTGCTAGGCTAGTGCTCTACCACTTGCGCCAAATCCCCAGACTTCTTGTTTTTAGTTTGCTTTTGAGATAACTTCTCACTATCTTTGCCTGGGTTGCCCTCTAATTGTGATCCTTCTAGCTCTGCCTCCTGAGTAGCTGTGATTTACAGACATGAATCACTATACTCAGCCTATGCAAACTTCTCAAGAGCAAGAATTATGCTTTATGCAAATTTTATATGTGCCATGTATATAGTAGATACATATGGTTTCAGATAATATATAATCTAAGTTTAAGACATAGGAATGGATTCCTGACTCACATACACTCAATATTTAATAAAGTAGGACTTTAATAATCCAATAAAATATTTGTGGTTATCACCTTAAGTCAAATATCTTTCACTAAAAGAAAGATAGTGAATAATAATGAAATATACCACATCTGTGTAGGAACAGCACACAACGAGACACTCTGAAAACTGTTGAACAACACAGGATTGGGGGAAAGAATGAGGAATTACAGTGGAGGGGATTAGATTGACTTAAGCACAATACATCTACAGGTAAAATACCAAAGCAAAAGCCCCACTGAACAATGGACAGACACCTAAATAATGAAGGACAAGAATGAAAAACAGGTCATGTTAACAGGAGGGCACTAATGGGCAAGGGAATGTAAATAAAGGAAGGAAAGAAGGTGAATATGGTTGATGTACTTTCTATACAAGAATGAATATGGAACATTCAAACCTGTTGAAATCATGACGAGGGCTGAGGTAGAAAAGAGAATAACAGAGGGGATGAACCAGTTTGGGGTATAATACATATAGGTAAGGAAATGCCATGGTGAAACTCCCTGTATAGGTATCTTAAACAAACAAAACTGTCTTTAAAGAAATGAAGGACAGGAAGGCAAAACAAGTCCTGTCTAGGGGTTAGTAGCAGTGAGAGTGGGGGAGAGAAGGAGGTTGATATGGTGGAAGGGCTATGTATTCATGTATGAAAATAGGACAATGAGACCTGTTGAAGCTGTTCTAAGAAGGGTTGGGAGGTAATGGAGAAAGATGGAGGAGTGAATCTAACTAAGATATTGTAAGCACTTGTGTTACAATGTACAACTGTAATATGGTTTTAAATAAATAAAAGGAAAAAAACCAATTCTTTCTCTGGGACTGGAACTAACGGTAGAAAGCCTGTTGCGTCCTACGTTCACATGTTGTGTAGATGTTATTTGTGCCACTGTATTCTGAAAGACAGTTGGTAAAATACCATTCTCCCATTCCCTGTTCCCTTTCTGTAGCAGGCACCATTTTAAAGCAAGCTCTAAAATGCTAATATTCTAAGAGTGGTTTTCAGAAAATTGAGCTTGGAAAACAAGACAAACTTGGGAGTTACTGTTATTACAAGCAATGTGATAGCAAATGTGTTCAGTAATAAAAGAAGACAGTAATCAATTAAAATGAATATTGTTCATGAAAGAACAGGCTTTGCAGTGAAGAGAGACTTGGCTGGTTCTGCTTGACTATTAGGCGCTCTGTCACTGACTTGAGCTCTCATCCATACAGCAGAATGAGGTTTTCATTGGGTATGTTTCTCTTCCCTCAGTTCACAGACATTGGGACTTTTGAGACGGTGTGGCAAGTCAAATTCTACAATTATCACAAGCGAGACCACTGCCAGTGGGGAAGCCCCTTCTCAGTCATTGAGTATGAATGCAAGCCCAACGAGACACGCAGTCTCATGTGGGTGAACAAGGAATCCTTCCTCTGAAGATACTTCTTTCTGGCGTTGCTGGACAATCTCCAGAAATCTACTTTTAGATAAATCAGCACAAGCCTTAGACAAGGCGCACCAACCATGGCTGTTTCCTACCTGGCACCGATGACCTACTAGCCCTGATTATTGGGAAAGTGTAACTCCCTTCTGATGCAGTATCCCTGACATGAAAGATGGTGATGTCCCACCCCAAAAGTACTCCTCTCTTTGTTCTGTGCTGGTGTTCCTGCATCCAACGTGCCCAGTTATTCTGTCATCCACTGTGACTGGAGCTCAGTGGAACTGGCAGACTTATCCTGTACTGGAGGCTTCCACAGAATCACTGTGGTGTTGTGTTTCTGAGATGAGTAATTCCCCCCTTTTTTTGTTCATTGTGGAGTTAAAAAAAACAAAACAATGTGCTTGGGTCCTCCCATGTGTGATATGGTAACATGTAATGTTTGTCAGTTTCCAAAGCAGGCTTTGTGAAAATGTAATACAAACAGCAGTGAATGGGTTTCAAGTGTTGTGCTTTTCATCAACAGCTCAGCTTTTTCAGGGAAAGATCATGCAAATAAAAGGATGCATATGTAAAGAAGTATTTGTAATGTATCAATTTTCTTTCAAGGAACTCAAGGTATTGTTCTATGGCTTTGTAGAGATGGGGAAAAGCATGACCATGGACCACTGGGAAACAAAGTGACAGGAACTGTAGGGCCACTCCTTTGTCAAGCTACCAGTGCTCAAACATGGTATTCCTACATTCCCCTTCACTTTGGACTTTGTAAAACTGTGTATGTAATGGCAATCAACTTTTGATATTTCTTAATAAAGGCTTTGAAAAGCATGCTCTGACTTGCTTTTCTTTCTTTCTTTTTTTTTTTGCAGTGCTGGGGATCAAACCCAGGTACGCTCTGTACCACTGAGCAACATCCCCAACCAGTGACTTACATTCTTAATTTGGGCAACAGCTGAATAGCAGGTGGAGCTCTCAGATCTCTGCAGCAGGGTGAGGGAGATATACCTGGAGCAGAATTCACACACCTGTTTAACAAGAGGGCTCCAGCCAGATCTAACAGGCCAGGGCACTTGGTGGGCATTCACAACATGCTTGCTCCTGTTCTCACTCCATACCTCCTCCTGTAATGACCACATCCCCACTAGCTAGCTACACAGTCAGTGGCAGGAGGACAGGGTGCTGTTACATAGCTTGTGTACCAAGGCTAAGATTGCCTTGCCTGCTCATAGGACACTGCAAGTTACCTGATACAAATCCTGTACACCATATAGTTCTATAAGAGGTTAAGGAACTTTCCTTTGAAAAGTAACATTCTGGTTTCTGAAAATATTAAAACATTCACTTGGACCTCAAAATCCTATTGTCTTGGAAAAAGTTGGATAGGCGTTTGGGGTTTAATGTTTGCTTTTTAGTACCTGTAAATCTTTTATATAATAATATGTATGGTTTATGGGCATATTTTACAGTCAGTTTATTATAGAACTGAACTTGGAAAACGGGTGCTTAAAAGCCTTTCCACCTAAACAGCTTGTCTGCAATGAGGCTGCGCTGCCACCAGGGAACAGCAGTGTCTTGGCTTTGGGCTAATCAATGGTGTTAAAGAAAGCACTGTTTCTCAATTAGCACATTCAAAAATAATAGTATGTATTACAATAGCCAATTAGAAGTCCTAATTCTTATACTTTTAAAGCCAACGTGCAGTTATTTAAACAGACACTGAGATACTTAAAACAGTGGATTTACTACAGAGACTTGAGTTTTCTTCCAGAATATCCAATAGAAATTCAGGGCAAGTCAAAGAACTACATGTTTTAGTCTATGTAAGCATTTGACTAGTAAATATTTTCATTTGGGGAACATTGGTTTCAAGCCAGTGAGTCATTTCCAAGCTTTAGTATTTGTTTTGAAGGGTGGAAACAATATCATGACTTCTGCATCATTCTGTGTTTTGTTTTTTTTCTAACTAGAGGCTTCATTTCAAGTTTGAAATGAGTCAGGACAAGGCTGGAGGAAATGTGGCCCGGTATAACTGCCCACAACCTCCCACAGAGGAGCAGGAAGATGAACCCTGGACCAGAAGCCCAGGCATGTGAGTCCCACAGACACCCTGGATGAGCCTGAGTGGTGGTCCCAGCTTTCTGGGTTTGTTTGCTTATCTTTGAGCCAAGGAAACTTCTAAAATCCTTTAAAAATGTATGGTTTACTCCTCTACTTTATGCTTTTTTCTTTTTTTAAGTGTGTGTGTGTGTGTGTGTGTGTGTGTGTGTTTTCCCGTGGGGCCTGAGGCAAAGTTGAATCTAGGGAGGTGGGGAGGTGTTAGAGATGAAGTAACAGGAAATCTTAACAGCTAATCTGCCACGTTAAGAGATCGCTCCTGGCATACACTGTTGTACTTATGATTGGACTCCAGCCCAGTCTCTCTGGCTACTTTTCTCCAACTCTCTTCCTACTCCAAAATGCAAGTGCTCAGCTATATCAAGCTGCTGAGTTGTAGCTTTGCCCCTCAGCCATCTGGAAGGGCTATTTTTATACAAGTTGTAGCCACATCTCTCTCCTTCCAAGCATAGGATGGCTACCCAGCAGCTTGAGGAACTAGGCCATCCTTCTAATTAAGATGGTGACTAAAACACTTTTGAACAGGTGGAAGACTAGAAATGCCTTGAATTTATATTTTGTGACACCTTGTTTATTGAGAAGTCACTTATCCAGCCATATAAACTATCTGGATCACAGTTGAGAACAGAAAACATGCCAAAAAACAAAGATCCCTGTCACAGATATCACGAAGTCCATTCATGAGATGCTTGGGTCTTCTCAACAGGCCTTCTGACTCCTAGTTTAAAAACACTTCTAACATGGCGTGGTCTAGTTTCTGACTCTTAGGAAATTGAAAGCAGAACAATTAGAGAAAAGAAGACAATTTGAGAGCTAAGTACATGGAAAAAAATTTTTTCACATAGGACAAAGATAAAATGTAAAAAGTAAAAGCAAACAAAGTAAATCAAAAACATATATAGGAACATCCGTACATACACTAAAGGGCCACAATCCTGTCCTAAACCATAGTAGTTTCTGCAGATACCAAATAAAAACTGATATACATAATTATGGCTATGATTCATTTAGGAAGATGGTCCATTATATTCAATGATGTATTTCTGAAGACTTCACATTCTGTAGCCAAAACACTCCAGTTTGAAAAAAAAAGGGAGAGGTAACTAGGTATATGGCTCAAGTGGTAGAAAGCACCTGATTGGTAAGTGCAAGGCCCTGAGTTCAATCCCCAGTACCACAGAGAAAAGAAAAAGAACCAGAGAGAGAGGAAGAGAGGAAGGGAGAGAGGAGGGAGAACAGAGGGAGGAAGGAAGGAGGGAAGGAAGGGAAGGAGGAAGGAACCAAGGAAGGAATGAAGGAAGGAAGGAAGGAAGGAAGGGAGGAAGGAAAGAAGGAAAAGATTCAAAACCTGGCCAGTCGCTAGTTAGTTATGTGATGATCTTGGGCAAGCGATTGCCTCACTTACAAAATGGAGATAACATTTATGGTGTAGAGTGGTTTGGGAATTAAATAAGTTAATAAAGATAAATCCTTTAGGACAGAGTATGGCATGAAACATTGTTTGGTACATTGTTCTAAAAAAGACAGAAGGAGAGGAATGCATTTTCAGACAAAATAATTTAAAATTACCAAAGAAAAACTGAAGGCACTGAAAGAAATAAAACTCATATTCCTAGGACATTCTGTGCATGGATTTGAAATAAGAGCCAAAGATTATGCTTTATATTTATACACTGGGAAAAAAAGGAAGGGGATAACATCTTAACTACTTAAAATTAAGTGGTGTGAAGTAGTTTGAAGTAGTTGACCCTCTGTATCTGCCAGTCTGCACCTGGGGATTCAACCAAGTACAGATCCAAAATATTTGGAGAAAATTGCTTCGTACTGAGCACCTAGAGACTTTTCTACTTGTCTTTATTCCCAAAACAACACAGTCTGACAGCTATTGACATAGCATTTACACTGTTTAGGTATTATGAGATAAGTATATGCATAGGTTATATGCAAATACTATGCCACTTTATATAAGGAATTTATGTACCTAGGGATTTTGACATTCACAGGTGGTCCTGGAATCAATTCCCCTTGGATAGGAAGAAAAAACTGACTTTAAAAATATCGGGATGTGGGGGGTGCTGATGAAGTGGCTCAAGTGGTAAGAGTGCCTGTTTAACAAGCATGAGGCCCTGAGTTCAAACCCCAGTGCTGCCAAAAAAAAAAAAACCAACCATGGGGAAGATTTTCTCCACCAACAGACTTCTTTTATTAAGACCCAATCTTCAATAATATGCAAACATAAAGACAGAATCAGAGAACTTAAGATTTGGTAAAGGTCAGATGATGTCAGATTTTCTATTTATTATTTCTTTTAATCCTCTTGACCTTGTGAGGTAGGCTGCTTGTGTCATTTCTCCATTTCACAGAGGAAAAATAAACCTCAGAGGTTGCAAAATAAAGCTCAAATTTAAACAGCTAACTTTATAAGAAATTCCTTTATTTTATCCTTCGTTTTCTCACTTACGAAATGGTCATAGTAATACCTGCCTTACAAAGCGTGTTAAGATTAAGTCATATATTACATGTAAGTTTTTCTTCTCTCCCTTATCTTACTCTTGACAAACACATTTTATTTAAAATCACACTATTACATAGCCACATTCTTGCACCGTTTGGTCGTTTTGTTTTTGTCTTTGTTGTTTTGTGAGATAGGGTACACAATCTTCCCATCTCAGCCTCCTGAGTGCTGAAATTACAGGCCTGCCCACCACGCCTGGCTGCTTTGGGTTGTTGTCATTGTCATTGTAGTTATTTTAACCCTGTGCCTTTGGCTTAATTTCTTCACAGCCTAAAAGATTACTTGTTTTCCCCAAAGAAATTTTGTTGAAGATATATTAAATATACAAATGACTTAACAGTTATTGCCAATAATCAGGACTGTTTAATTTCTAGAAACTCATTTACCTACAGTATAGCAGTCCCTTTTTATCCATAGGTGATGTCTTAAGACTCTTGGTGGATGCCTGAAAATTTCAATGGTACCAAACCCTAAATATACACTATATTTTTTTTCATATGTCTTCATACCTAAGATAAAGTTTAATTTGTAAATTAGGCACAATAACAGACTAAAAACAGCAATAATAAAATAGAATAGTTATAACAACACAGTATACCATAATAAAAGAGATTTCATCACACTACTCAGAATGGCATGCAATTTAAAATTTATAAATTGTTTATTTCTGGAATTTTCCATTTAATGTTTTTTTAGCCATTGTCTACAGGTAAGTGAAATCATGGAAAGTAAAACCTTGGATGAGGGAGGACTGCTGGACTCTATATATAGAAAATGACTTGAGGCTGATCTTTTTGATGTCACTTAAACTCCTGTTAGAACACTAGAAAAGACAAATTAAATTTTTTCTTAAGGAGGGGTGAAGGTATGGTTTAAGAGGTAGATCATCTTCCTAGTACACAAAGCCCTGAGTTCCAACCCCAGTATCACAAAAAAGAAAAAGAAAAGGAAAGAAAAATATATTTCTTAACCAAATAGGGTTGCCTACCCTCCCCACTTGCTAACAAGTGAAAAATACAACATTTTTGGTCATGCACTATTATTTCAATGTGGTCCAGACAGGCTGTAACCTCTGACCACAGCAAATTCATTCTCCTTTGGATGTTCCAAACCGAACAGTTTCTTTGCCACTGTACTATCTGTTCCTACTGCTTGGAATGCCCTGCTGTAATTTCTACCTAGTAAATGCCTGCAAGTGCCAGCTTAAATGTCACCTCTGCAGTGAAATCTTTCTTGACTCTTCTGAAAGGCTGACTCAAGAACAATTTTGAAATATTGTTTATTCAATTATTTTATTACCCTATTTCTTAAAAGCTTCACCAGCCTCCCCTCCACCTAACTTCTGCTTTTCTTAAGTTCTCTAAACAGCTTCCACATCTTCTTACTGACTCAGTGGAAATAAGCTGACTCAATAAAAAGGTGACGAGATTCTAGAAAGAGCTGGCTGGCTGGCTGGCTGAAATACAGCCACCAAGAAGTTTGGAATATATTAGCTGTTAGTGGGTTAGTTCTCTTGCTCCATTGGAAGGAGGCTTTTAAAGAAGGAAAATGGATGAGAAAGAAAAGATTTCTGGATTCTCTTACAGATACTGCTTCCTGTGAGTTTGCCTTTTCACAGCAGTAGCATCTCCAGTGATCATACTAAGGTGCCTGGTTCTTTGAAGTGGTGATGAAGTTGTTTATTTGCATTAGGGTAATCACTTGTGCTGCTAACCAAATGCTTCCAGCGCTCCCCCAGCTAGGCACATGATAGGATTTCACCTCTGTGGCCTGCAGTAGAACATGTGCCAGTAGCTCGAATCAATGAGTTGTGAACAAAAGCGACATGTGTCACTTCCAAGCTGGAACATCCCACTATCTGTGGAACACCCAGCAGAGCACCCATGCCTTTTGTCATGGCAACAAATGGCTTTTGAGAGCACCCATCATCCTAGCTCGTGGAGTGGGGAGTGGAACCCTAGCCAACCTTAGTTGGACCTGTAACATAAATGAGATATAAACTTCTCTCCCAACATGTTATTATGAAAAGTGTTGAAATATTCAGAAAAACTGAAGGACCTACACAACAAACATCCATGTGCCCATGAATGGATCTCTCAATTAACATTTGCTTCAGTTCTTCTCTCTCTCTCTAATCTGCATCAATATTTTTTTTCTTTCTTTTTAAATCATCACTAAGATTTTAGCATTGGTCATTACCACAGCACAGACTTGTCTTTTATGATCTACAATATTCAGATAAGCTGTTCTCCTTTTCATCTGAGGACCCTGAAGTGGAACTACCCCTAAAAGAAAAAAGGTAATTGTTTTAAGTCAGTTTTAAGATCTCATTTCCTGCTGAAGAGATAAATGTCATAGGATGAACTGGATGTGGCAGCACATTCCTGTACTCCCGGCATGTGGGAGGCTGAGGCAGGAGGATCAAGAGTTGGAGGCCAGGCTGAGCTGCATAGTAAGATCCTCTCTCAAAAACAAAATAAAAGTCTCAGGATGGATTAGGAGAAGAATGAACCCATCTTTTTTTTTCTAAAGGTCTTAAAAAATAAGACAAATGCTGACTGGGCTAGTTTGGGTGGGATTGCATTTAGAGGGGAAAGGATGGATTAAACCAAGAAAGAGTAAGCAGAATCAGCATGGGCTGCATGCCTGTCGTGCAGCAGACATTTTATGTGTACTGTGCCATTAGAGCTTCCAGGCCACCCTATAAAGTGTCTGATTTTCATCGCAAAAATAAGGCTCTTGCACTTAGAGCAGTGACGCTTCCTGCCCGAGGTCACATAGCTAGTGTGAGCGGAAGAGGCAGAATGCAAACCCAAGTCAATGTGATTTCAACAGTTTCCAGAGTGGCCTTGGCGTTTCACAGCACCATCCCTCTGAGATGGCATCCCCACCACCGAGGCCTTGGCCCAGTGGTGTTAGAGCAACCTTTATCCTTGTCTGAAACAACACTTGAAATGTCAAAAGTTATCTGACATTTTTCACAAGTTCAGAAAAGCTCAAAAGATCCACTACACATAGGAGCATTGTGAGCTTCCTTAAGCTGAAATAGCTGGTTTGCCCTTTGCTTTCACAGGACAGTCACCATCCCACACACTCACACCCACACCCTCACACCCACACACTCACATTCACACTGTCCCACACTCACACCCACACACTCACACCGTCCCACACACTCACACACACACACACACACCGTCCCACATTCACTCACACTCACATTCACACACTCACACACACACCATCCCACACTCACACTCACACACTTACATTCACACATCACACTCTCACACTCACACACTTTGACACAGGGTCTCACTCCATAGCTCGCTCTCACCTGGAATTCCCTATGTAGCCCAGACTGCCCTGAAACTAGAGATCCTTCTACCTCTGCTTCCTAAGTGCTGAGATTATAGGTATGCCCAAACAAGCCTGGCAAAAAAAAAATCCACATATTTTAATATATTATTTAAAAATTCCACCTCCAATTCCTGTCAGAATCTTTGTGTTTTCGCAACTTATTCTTCAGGCTTGTGCTTTTTTCTGGGGTAGATGTATGTGTAAGTGTGTGTGTGTGTGTGTGTGTGTGTTTGTCTGCAGGGTACTTATTTTCCCCAAATCTAGATAATGACCCCTAGAACTTAACTAATATGACCATACTGAGAGTTTATTTTCAGAAATTTTGAGTAAACAAGTAATGATTTTTAGGTCCATATTAGTTTTACCCAAAAGAATGGGTAGAGTGGATATAGCAAACATTAACGCTCAGGTTCTCTCTCAGGATGGGGACAGGGATGTTTTCCTGAGACGCCCAACTCTCAGCTGCCTGGATGAGAGGGAACAGTTTACCCAAACTCACCTGGAAAGACATCCTGAGCCCCCACTTAGGCTTTGGGATTACAGGAATTCTTCTTCAGCCTCCAGTCATTCAATCCTGACTGACAAATCCCTTCTAGTTACTGGATGGACACGGTCTGCCTTTTAAAACTTTTCTATAGAGTCTAACCTTTCCCAGGAGACTTCTTTATGATATTAAGGCCTTAAAATAATGCTTAAACTAGCTCAAAGGGGCAGCATGAGGGAGTTTTCTGGGGTGACAGAACTGTTCAGTTTTCCAATAGTGGAGGTGGTTGCATGAATCTATATTTGTGTTACAGGAATGTCACATGGCCCATGAGGCAAGAAATCAAGCTGTCTTGTCAGACAACTGTACAAAGCATCAGTAAATATTCTCAGAGGGACAGACCACTGAAAAGACTTCCTCAGGAGCAGCTGCCAGTCTAGGTCCCTCTTTCCCCAGATGGATTGATTTGAATATATGTATCTTGCTTTGATTCTACAGTTGGCATCTTCATAAAGTCATGGAGCTGAAAAGTAGAGATACGAAGGAGGCAGAACCTAGCAAATGAGGAGTCAGAGAAGTGCCCAAATGAGGGCCAGGCTTGGTGGTACAAGTCTTCAATCCCAGTTCATGGGGGATAGAGGAAGGAGGAACACAAGATCTGAGGTCAGCCTGGGCAAAAAGTACAAGACCCGATCTGCAAAACAAAACTAAAGCAAAAAGATCTAGGGACACGGCTCATGTAGTAGAACACTTACCTAGAAAGTGCAAGGCCCTGAGTTCAAACCCCAGTACTTCCAAAAAGAAAATAATAAAAAAGGAGCTAAATAGGAAACTGGGTTAACACACTGGGTTAACCTCATTAGATCTGAAGACAAATAGGAAATCAGAATCTGTGGGAAAATGCAAGATTCAGAACAGGGGGCAGAGCAGAGAGCAAATCATAGGAATGAGGCACCAGGATGAGTCCAGCTGGTCCAAGCAGCTAAGTTGTAACTCCTGGACCTCTGAGGGAACCTGTGCTCTGTACTTAGTGGACGTTCACTGCCTAAAGTTTCTACCTTTGGAACCACAGCCTAATCTGTGTTTACCATGGCCTCGACAAAATATCTTAGACTAATGTAGGCCTCCCATTGCCCAACATGCTCCCTGCTGCTCTGCACTGCTTAGAACCTGGGAATCTTTTTGGAGCTTATCTATCTTGGAAGGGAAATTGTCTGAGCAGACTTGAAGGCAGGGGTGGAAGCCACCTGCTGAAGACAATATGAGCATTTGGCAGGGTGGGTGGGGAAAATGAGACAGAGCAGAGGGGGCTGGGAATTATCCCACTCTTGCTCCTGCCTGCATCTGGTGCCCCGGGAGCTGCTCTTGAGCAATGCCTCTCCAATGAGTTGGCGTGAACTTGTACTTGTTCCTCCCTCAGGGAACGAAGGAAGACAGGCTTAAAGCTGCTGAAATGCTTGGAGAACATCCAAAGAGAAGCTTGACACAAATGCAACATATTAATAAAAACAGCCTGGGCCTGGCTAAATAGTGACTATTCTAACAAAACAAGCATATGGGAATTGAGGATAATTGTCCCAAAAAAGAAACAGTCCAGCCCCTGTACACAGAGCTTGATGCTTCTTGATAGTGTTCACGGAATTCACTTCACTGTGGTTTTCTGACTGAGGTTGGTAGCTATTTATTCTTAGGAGCTTGGAGAACAGCCACCTCAAGGGATCTCTTAGGGGATAAGCAAATTCTTTAGTGCACATCGTCTCAGGGAACAAATGTTCTTTGCTTTTTTTTTTCTTTTCCCTCAAATTAATTGCTTTGCATTCTAAGGGAGGATTTCTCCTAAGCTATCAGAATATCTGGCCTTCACTTTTGTAGACCTGTTTACTCCAGAGAGTAAATCCATAGTATCTACATTTTAATAAACACCTTAGTATTCCTATCACATTGAAGTTTGGAAAACACTGCCCTAGTATTACTATAGACTTTTTAATGTTTATTTATTTACTCGTTCAACAAATATTCACAAACCAGGTATTCTGGGGCAAGAGGTGGTAATGGGAGGGTGATAAGTGCTCAGATAGCTCTTGGTGAACTGATGATGACCAAATATGGCAAGTGCTACACTAGAAGGAGTTACAAAGTACACGAAAGCATGGGGGAGGAGCTTGAGGCAGTTTCATAGATGATATTTGAGCTGTATCTTGAGAATGAGTGGAGCAGAATCAGGAAGACCAGAGAGAATGAACATTGCAGCATTGACCAAGTACTGCAGAGTACTGGCATTTGAAGGTGATGATCTGCTCTAGAAGAAGGGATTCTGTGTAACTGAGCACAGAGAATCGTGGAGAAGGAAAGAGGCGTGGGTTGGGACCAGACTGTGAGGAGCCTTGTATCCATGCTAAGCAATTTAGGCTTAGCTTAGCTCTACAGAAAGTGGGACCCAGAGGATTTTTTTAAAGTATAAAATGACAGAGTGATTTTTTGTGTTACAGAGCAATCTTCCTGGTAGTGGTTTAGAGGTAGGCAGATGAACACAGAGGCTTCTGCCATGGTGAGGAGTGAGGAGGCTAAATGGGGATAATGGCAGTGGGGCAGAGCTCTGTGAGGTGGAGTTAGCAGACTGAGCACAGGAGAGCATGAGAAAGCTCAAGTGGAGGCTGACCACAGACTGCTAGTTTAGGTCACAAGATAGAAGTAGACCCATTGCTCAGGATCAGGAAGAATTCACAGAGACACTGGCGAGGTCTGGTCAGAGGCAAGAACCTCATCCAGGGGAAGGCATTGTTGACATCCTCATGGCTTTTCCAGCTCTGAATTAGACGGCACGTGTGATGCTTGAGCTTGGTGGGCAAACCCTAGTGTCTGGGCCCATCAACAGTAGTTTCTACTGTGCCAGGAAGTAGGTGTAAAGATACTTGCTAGGTGATAACCCATAATATGGAGTTTGATTATATATATATTTTTACAAACTAAATGGAGAGAGAGTGAGAGAGAGAGAGGATGGGATAAGGTTGAGGTTGGAGGGACTGCACAGGAAAGAGGGTAATAAGGAAGAAAAGCAGGACTGGGAGAGAAAACTGAGGACCTTTGTCAATTTACTTGGAATTCTTGTGCATTTTTTCAATTATTTTCAGCGATAAGTTTTATTGATGGATTGCTTTTAAAATTTGTTAAAGCAATTGAAAAACAAGGATGCTTACACATCTTCTTGGCTACCACTAGGTGGTACTAGTGATAGGACAGACTGGATGGCCTTTAAGCTTCCTGCGTGTGGGTCCAACTAGCTACCTGCATGTGGGCCCACCTTCCTAAATTTACAGAGTGAAACAAATGACTTTGCCAATTTTAGTGTGTGTGTGTGTGTGTGTGTGTGTGTGTGTGTGTGTGTGTGTGTTCAGAGTTTAGAGGTCAAGGCCCTCAGAACTTCCCTTTCCTTCCACCTTAGGTATGAGATGCAGGATTTTCTATTTAATTTGTATCAAAATACTTACAAGTAAAAGCAAAAATGCTTTCTGCACAAGCTAAATTGATACAGTTTGGTTCATGTACATCCAGATTAATCTCATGCTCTCCACTTGACAATGACATTCCCAAGCCAAATCTTAATCACGTGCATAAACATAACCGAACTCTTCTGTGATCCTTCATTGAGCTACCCAACCATTTACCCTCACTTCTCTTACACTGTCTTGTCTTCTATCACCTCCACTGATGTGGGCAGGAGACGGAAGAGTTAGGTTATGTCTTATCCTCTTTCTGCATACACCTGTGATAAAAGAGCATTTGTGGTTTTGCTTCTAGGGCATTTCCCCTTTAAACAGCACTTCTCTCCACTTCCATCATAGAATAGACTGAACTAGCTACTGTGTTATCCCTTGTTCTAAAATAATACTTCATTCAAAACCCAAGTGCTTGAGAATCCCAGTTCTTGAGTTAACTTAGACCAGGAGGGATGCAGTGAAAATACTCACATGCTCTCTTTGGGATATCCACGAGGCCAGCCTGGCACTCAGTCCCAAACAGTGCAAAGCCAAGAGGTATCTGCAGTGGCTCTGACTTGACTAAGGCAGGCTCCTGGTTGTAGTCCTCATTGATCATTCATGATTCTTTGCCCTCTTCCCCCACCCCGACACTGCCCTCCAGCAAGGGCAGTCTTTGGATCAAAACCAAGAAGAGAATCATCAATCCCTCATAGGCTTGTAGCTGACACTACCTGCATGGCCAGTTGAGCCACCAATAAACTCCAGAAAAGAGCCAGGATCATTCCAAGCAAAGGCTAATAGACACTAAATTGATATTAGCCACTACCCATCATTAACAGTAATGAAGACTATTTATTTGAATTCTTCCTATTTACCAAGCTCTGTGCTAAGTATGCTGTATTTTGTCTTACTTGGTTTCCTCAACCATCCTGGAAAGTGGAATTATTACAGATGTGAAAGCAGAGACTTGAAAAGGTTGAAGTGATCAAATTTATCTACTTTCAAAATTTGTCTTCTTAATTCTGAAGATAGTTAAAGGCTTTGATCATTCAGAGCCTTGTTCATATCCCATTTGATAAACTTCTGAGGACCTTGACTTTTTCTCCTCCTTATCCCTCAATGCACTTTTGGACAAGGTCACGGCAAGAGAGTGAATGCAAACCTAATCATATGCTTTGCACTGATGTTCAGGCTTAGTTATACATTTCTTTAAATTCAAGAATTATGTTTTCAAGCTACTTTTTGTTTGTTTGTTTCCCTTCAGTATCCCATAAGGTTCTAACCTCAGCAGTTTCTCAGTACTGTGTTGCTTCAGTGACTGACTGACCCCTTGTTCACAGATGAGGTCACGAAGTTTAATGATAGGATTTAAGGTTCTTTGTTTTTCTCTGGGCTGAAAATATTTTTTATCATCTTTTTCCCCTTTACCATGAATCCCTGAAAATTAAAAGTAAGTAGATCTCCAGGTTGAAATATCATTTTATTGGATGAACTTAATTTTTATAGGACAAGTTAAATTTAATGAATCAAGTTAAATTTTCTTAAAGGAAAAGCTGATCCAGAATGCTTGGTTGAAAGTAGTAAAGAAGAATAAATCTATCACAATCTCTTTCCTAGGAACTTGAAGCTGGAACTTGTTTTCCTGATGTAATTAGGCAGGGACTTCTGTGACTTAATTTAAAAGCCTGATATATAACCACCTTTTTTTTTTCAAAACATTTTTTTCTCTGCTACCCCTGGATGAACCTAGCTCTGCTTCTCCAAATTCAATGATGTCAGGTCAGCTGGGAACAAATTCAGACTGTATAATTCCCATCAGCCATTAGCAAGGGAGATATTTTCATCCCCAAGGTCCAAGTTCAGTTTTAAAAGGCATGTTTTCTTTTCTATGTATGTGGTTATCTCCTGTTAACAGTGATGGGTGTTATGCACGAACATGCAGAATACTCTGTACTCCTGATTTGCACAGGCGTAAATTTCATGAGGCCAAAGTAAACATATTTTTGCTTCTTGGCACCATCCTCCTCCTTGTTAGGATATACATTGGTACCTGAATAAGACTCTTAAATGATGAAATGCTAACATATGCTGCTTCTGCATGTATTTTCTTAAGTATACAGCTTTAAAAATTGGGTCCCTTTTTTTCTCTGTTCAATGCTTGGCCTGGTAAACCATTATACCCCTAAGAAGGGAGTGGAGAGACTTTTTTCTTGTCCAGATGTCATACAACTCATGTCGGTGAGTGAAATATATACCCCGGTCTACTGATCAAGTCTGTAAAGCCTGCATGTAGACCTGCCATTAAGGTTCTATGTGGAATGGGTGTATTCTAGTCTGCCTTCACTTGATTTCATCAGTATTAGATACTCTGATGAGATCATGAAATGAAAAACAAGTATGAAAAAAAAGAGGCATGAAATATGAATAACAAGTTGTTCAAAACGAGACAGCCAGTTCTAGAGGGCTGGCTCCACTTGCCTGAGAGGTGTGTAGCAAAGCCAAATCAGCCAGGGTAGGAGGCAGCCTTGTTTGTATAGTGCTTAATAGGCCCCAGAGGGAAAAGGGACAGCTGAATGAAACACTTGCTAGATTTTTTTCTTAGGTTCTTTACTTCATGTAACTTACGAGTTACAAAGGTCTGTAAAATGTGACAATTTTAAGAACACTAATCTGCCAAGACCCTTAAAATGTATTTTAATGGCTTTAATCCTGCTGCAGAGATAGCATTTAGCATGTTTTTAACAATAATTTCTGCATGTGAGGAGCTTTAATGGGGCTGAAGTGTAGCTCAGTGTTAGAGTGCCTGATTAGCTTGTCCAAGACTCTTGGTTCTATTCCCAGCATCACCAAAAAAGGGGGGAGGGATGCAGAGGTTTTACTGACATTTTTAAATTCTTTTCCAGAAAAAGAAGTGGGAGATATGATTAATAGTGAAATTAAGACTCTTTCATTTCTTCTGAAGTTACTTTTAAGAACGTAAACAACTCACTCCTTCTTTGCTAGTACTAACCTATAAAACACACAAAAAAAGTCAACTTGTGGTTACCTCTTTGATACTCTTGGCCTCGATTCCTGGCTCAGGAAATAACATAAAGCAGTTCAACTGGTTTTTTTCTTGCTTGAGAAACTAAAATTAAAATCTCAGGAGCTATTTAACTTTAACCCAGAAACAGCTAAGAATGTATTCTATCAAAATAGCCCTAAAGACAGTTTCCCAAATGTGATTGGATCTTTTTAACTCGGTACCAATGTAAAAAAAAAAAAGTGTGTGTTTTTTAATGTGAGTGTGTGTGTGTGTGTGTGTGTGTTACATTTTTCTCTACTTGAAACTGGAAACCTTAGGTTTTATTCTCATCCTTCAGCTTCTGGCATGTCATAATCTATACTAGGGAACGACTGCCTAAATTACTATATCCATAAATATTCTGGTGGAAAAACACTTGAAGGTTCATTTTCAAAAGTGCACTGTAGTACTTCAAAGTTGAAACCTATCTCAGCAAACCAAACTCAATTCTATTTTTCTGTACTATAGTCAACAATTTCAAGATGTTATTTTATACAGCACAACTCCAAAAGTATGACAGAAAAGCGTTTATATGGGTGCTAAATAAACCAATATTACAGTGTGATGTGGAAAAAACCTATCCAATGGCAATGAATTTCATTTTTCATACTAATCAATAGTGGTCAAGTGGCTTCTAGCCTTTATTCTTGGCTAGAAAAAGTAATATTTTAGAAAATAAAATTTGGACAAATGTATGCTATGCTGGCTCTTAACATAATCTCTTTCTGATTTTTGTAACCATAAATCATACCCCAGTTGTCAAATATTTAGTTTTTAAAGAAGAAATAGCATGAAGTGTTTGTTTGCCAGAGCTATAAGAGTTGAAGTCAACATAGCTCCTTCTGGTTCATGTCTGTGACTCTTCAAATCACAAATTACTTGGTTAAATGAGCAAATATGCTAGCTTAACAGAATGCTTGAATGACAAAAGGTGTTTACAAACTGTTATCTGTTTTATATTATTCTAAGCTAGTCACTAGGAAGAGTATTGTTTCAGCCAGTAAATCTTTATTTATTTATTTATTTGCTGGGTTTTTTTTTGTGCTACTAGAGATCGAACACAGTGCTTCCCTCTTGCTAGGCAAGCTCTCTAGCACTTGAGTCAAGGAAAAGTTTTTATCTTGTTTTTGAGATGGGGTCTTGCTAATTGCTGGGGATGGCCTCAAACCAAGATCCTTTTGTCTCTGCCTCTCCAGTAGCTGGGATTACAGACATGTATCACCATTCTTGGAAGCCAGTAAGTCTTTATTGAATGCTCTCTATACAAAAATGGGTTGTGACAAGGATGGAGATCACAACATAATTTCTGAATCACCTTACCAGTTAACTGCTGGAACAAATGTAGGAAAGTAGAGCCTGGGGATATAGCTCAGCGGTATAGTGCTGGCCTAAGACTCATGAGTCCCTCAGTTCAATTCTCAAAACTGAAAAAAAAAAGTGTGTGTGTGTGTGTGTGTGTGTGTGTAACCACAATGACAAATAAATCACTTGTTTCCTTAAGGGGGAAGTCTGTTTTATTTTTCTGTGTTTCTTTTGGTCCTCATTGTTCTTATTAAATTCTGCTTTTAATCCATCTATAGGAATAATTTAAGTCGTACCAAGTAAGTCCAGATTCAAATGACTGAAGTGTTGGCATTACAGACAAACACCTTGTTATTCTAGGACTTGGAAATGAATAGCTAGCATTTTGTGGGAACAGGAGGTATCTCAATAGAACATAAAACCCACCTCCTTCAAATATATCAATCTAAAGAAAAACATAGAAATGTTATACATGAGGAATGGACTCTACTTAAATTGTAAACACATGGTGTTCAGATACCACCATTCTGGGTTCCCTTGTCTGGCTCAGCAACTTCTTCCATTCTTCCCTAGAGTGAGTGCCTTGTCTCTCTGCCTATTAAAAGCAGAGTCAGGGTAAAAACACTTGTACCACAGGGGTGTTGGTAAAATTAATTAGTATTTGTTATGTGCTCCAGTGAGGTACTCAGGTAACTTAGAATTTATATGACACATGATTATCATTTAAAGTTTTGAAAGCAATCCTTCTTTGGTTTTTCAACTCAGGCAATAAAATGTAACACATATTTATACTTCAAGCAGTAGAATTAGGCATAGGAACATTTTGGCTTTTCTAGGAACAATTATTTTCCTGGAGGGAAAATATTAGAAAATTACAAAAGCTTCTTTCCTCAGCTTTAGGTATGAATAGAGTAGCTTTAGTTTATAGTTGATAAAAGCCAGAGGAAGAAAGTGTTATAAAAAACATTTGAATGGCTTGTTCTGCCATCTTTGGTGGTGTTTGAAGCTACCAAAAATGGAAAGGAGAGCAATTTGCTATTCTATAATTAGTGAATTATTACTCAAACCCAAGGAGTCATGCGCTCAATCTCTCCTGTCTGCAACAATTGCCCTGAGCATCCGATGAAGATGAGGAAGCCAAGGTTCAGTTAGTTAGAAAAGGCAACACAGAGAATTAAATCCACAGCCCATTCATTCTCTTCCTACCACCTTGGACACCTCCAAGAGGTAATGATACCTAAACCTGCCCAATATAGATAGGAATTTCTTCTCTTTGTCCCTGTTTTCTTTCTCTGAATTTAAGAATTAAAGTCAAGTATTCTAATGAAACCTCAATTGTATCCTTGGGAGGCTGAAGAGCGCCCCTAAATCATTGGCTAACAGCCATTTTGAAGGACAGGTACATAAAAATCCCTTTTAAAATATATTTCTATACATTTTTATTGAAAAAAATATATATCCTAGGTTGAGGCAATGGCTCAAGTGGTAGAGTACCTTGCCTAGCAAGTATGAGGCCCTGAGTTCAAACCCCAGTACCATATACATGTATATGTGTGTGTGTGTATATATATATATATATAATATATATATATCCTTTCTTAAGGATTGACTTAATTCACTCAGTTTTAGTGGTTTTTATACTAAATTAATATGCATGCTATATTGACAGAGCCTTTTAAACTTTATGTTGAAGTATAAAATACAGAAATTAAGTACAGTATTTTTTAAGTGTCTAAAATCCACCCCTCTATCTTGCAGCAAGTAAAGTATGCTATCATTACCCTTTCACATCTCAGAATAAAGTACTATGTGTAATACTGAACTTTAATCATGTATAAATTAGCTTATGTACTTAAGAGTGCTTTGAAAGGTTAAACTTAACATCTAAATTAAGGTATTATTGATAAAGTATCATTTTAAATGATAATTTTTTTTTATGCCTCAGGGCAATGGGTGAGAAAAGGTAATGACAATTTAAAATTTTATGTAGCCACTTCTGTACATCATCATTGATTTTAAACAGTGATTATAACTCACACATTGTATATGTACATATGTAGTGAGGTCCTAACAGCAATTCAGAGAAGTCCATCTCAAGTTGTTATCTATCTTCATCATTGAATTTTGACTCATATTCCTCTGTTTAACATTGGTTGCTAATTTCAATGAATGAAGAGATCTTAGCCAACTCATATCACTCTGATATCACTCTTATCAAGCTGGTAAGTATCAAACTCCAACTGTTAGTTACTAAGCAAAGCAGGCACCTTAAGGAGCAAACTCCTATATTACTGCACCTTTAAGGCATCTTTTTCTGTATTTTCAGCTAAAATTTTATGATGCAAGCTGAACATGCCCAGAGGTGATCCTGTCCATTTTAACCTTTGACTATGTGCTCCATGACCTTGAGTTAAGCATGCTCAAAAATGTGTCAGTCGCCCTTCCTTCTTAAACTATCACCTTAAACTGAGCATGCTTAGGAATGTGCCCATCCCTGAAGTGCTTTTTTATGTGAATATGTACAGTTCCTGGAGTAAAATCCCCATGCTTCCTTTGTTGGGAGAGGGCACTGCTTTGCAAATAACTCCCATGCTCTCCTTACCCGCTGCAGGTAATAACTTTTTCTCTACTCTTTTATTTCTAAGCTTATTTTGGCTTTACACTCATCAAGATGGAAACCCACTGCACTCAGTTACATAACCACAGAAGCACCATCATGCTGCTGGGCTGGCAGCACATCACTTATTGAAACAGCCTGAGTATAGGTCTCTTATTAAAGTTGGTTGCAGTATTCTTACGTTTTTCTAGAGAGTGAAGGAGTTCATCCCTACAGAGGAGCCTGTCCCTACCATTAGCTTCAGTAGAAGTACATAGACTACTAAACATCCTGCTTTTTGCCCAAGCTCTGGTTTAAAAACAAAAAACAAAGCCATTCCTTGCATGCCTTGCAAGATTAACGTGGATTTAATCCCAATCCTCAGTGTCTATTATGGCAGGTACAAGAGCTGAGCTGCCCTCTGGGTACTGTGTCTCAGCTGGGAAGCTCCCTCCTGGTCATGAGGCTCTGGCACCATTAGCAGAAAACACCCTGAGAAGATTCCCCAGGGACTGAATTCAGCACTTTTGTCTGCCTGGTGAAAAACATAATTCTTCTCCAATAATTCCCTTAAGGTATCCCCCTAGGGAATAACATACAACACTAAACTGACCCAATTGAATAACAAGTCAGCTAGATGCAAAAGAAAAAAAATAATGTCCCATAAACTTACTGGCTTTGCAACCTCAGTTTGAGTTTAATGTGCTATCAGTTGGTTAACTGTATCGGTCAGAGCTGATTCCCATTCTCACCCATAAAATGGCACTGAAATGTGACTATAAATTTTCAGGAAAAAATATTCTAGAGTGTATTAAATGTAAGAGCAAGTATTAAAAAAATTTTGGATGTACTGGGGATTGAACCCAGGGCCTCAAGCATAGACAAGGGCCTTACTTCTTGAGCCACACCCTCCACCCTTTTGTTTGGATTTGTGTTTTTGAGATAGGGTCTTGATAACTTTGCCTGGGCTGGCCTTGAAATATGGATATCGCCCCCCCCCACCCCAAACTCTTCATTCTCTAGCCTCTACCTCCTAAGGAAATGGGATTACAGATATGTGCCACCATACTCAGCTAAAACTTTTTTATTAAAGAGCTTTGTTGAGAGTAACTGTTTATGAAATTTGTTATAGTCCAATGTAAGAACTTAGTACTTGATTTTCTAACCTTTTTCTTTTGAGTTGAAATTTTATAGTTTCAGTTATAAAAAAAAAACTTTATATACCTGGAAATATTTTCAAAGTTCTTTATTTTATTAATATTATACAGTCCCATAATAAAAAAAATTAAACCACCAATAAAAGAAGTTATGGGGTGAAGAGTGGAGGATAATTAGAACTGACCTACTGGTCATATAATACATTTTTCCCTGCTTAATCAGACAGGAATTTTATGGTAGTAGATTTAAAAAAAAAAAAAAAAAGCATTATCCCAATTTCCTTTAAAAGTACATGTTGATGGGTTAATAACTCCCATGGTGAGGAAGCATTTTAAGGTATCTAATATTAACAATAAAAATGAGGGGCTATTATCTACATAGACAACCTGCATTTTTTAGGGTACAATAAAACTAGAAAGCATAAAGCAACTAAAAATAAACAATATCAGTATGAAACTATTTCAGAGATGAAATCTCCTGACTAATTCAAAAGCATAGGTTTTCCCACCCCCAGACACTCACTGGATTTCCTTAACTTATCTAGTTACATAACTGAATCTGTCACTTGTAAACAAACAGCCCCATTGCTTGACAATTCTGGATCCGTGGGTTTGTACTGCTGTTTCCCCGTGGAGGTTGAGAGCTGCATAATGATTTATTCTTTCCCCACCCCCTGCCTTCTTTCCCTATTTTGTTCTTTTTTTTTCTTGTCAAAGTAGGTTAAAAAAAAAATCCAAGGGAACTAAATGTGAAAATAAACCCTAGTGCTATAGGATTGAGGCCACCAATTTAAACGGTGTAGGCATAAGAAATACAAAATTTGAGGGTCTCATTGTGAGCTGAGCTCCCCAGAGGAGGACTATAAGGATGTAGTATTTTTCAGCATCCTTTGGACTCCTAACCATATACTTTTTTATAAGGTAGCTTTGATTTCCCCACGCATGAAACTCTCACAGGTTTTAAAGAGAGCTCTGCATGCAAAAGACACATGGGGGTGTAGTTCAGGAGGAGAATGGGGATAGTAGGCAGAATGTGGGTGAATTAACATTCCAGTCTGTGCTAATTCCAGTGCTACCTTTCCCTGGTGTGCCCCAGTTATAACTTTGACTGCTGGCAAACTAGAAGCTTTTTATATTGGTGATTAAACCTAATCAAATACCCAGGATAAAACCACATCTGACTCTACCACAGAGAAGTTAGGTGCCAGATGGGTTGTTAGTTTGTCAATTTGAGGGGTTTTTGTTGTTCTTGTTTTGTGGTTTTTTTCAGGGCCTTGAACTTGCTGGAGAGGCACTCTACCACTTGAGCTGTGTCCACAAGCCTTTTTTGCTTTAGTTATTTTTCTAATGGAGTTTGATTTTTATGCCAGACCTGGACCACAATCTTCCTATTTACACTTCCCAAGTAGCTGGCTGGGGATGACAGGTGCACACTACCACACCCAGCTATCGATTAAGATGGGGTCTTGTGAACTTTTTACCAGGGCTGGCCTCAAACTGGAATTCACCTGATCTTTGCCTCACTTTTAGCTAGGATTACAGGGTAGTGTAGCTAAGATTACAGGTGTGGGCCTGGCTTGATTTATTTTATTTGCGGTGCTGGGATTTGGCCTCAGGGCCTCATGCTTGCTAGGCAGGCACTCAACAGCTTGAGCCACTCTGCCAGCCCTTTTTTGTGTTCAGTATTTTTAGGGTAGGGTCTTGTAAAGTATTTGCCCTGGCTGGCTTCAAATGGTGATCCTTCTGATTTTCTGCCTCCTGAGTAGCTAGGATGACAGGTGTGAGCCACCAGCACCCGGCTTGATTCATTTTTGATAGTGTACGTTAATTATGATGTATAACAAAAGATTTTTCTTAATCACTTTTTGTTACTGATGGAATCTTCAGGAAAATAATCATAATAATTTAACACAGGGAGTGGAGGGGGGAGGTGGCCCAAGTAATGTATACACATGTAAGTAAAAGTAAAAACAATAAACTAAAATTTAAAAAATAATTTAACACAGGTAAAATATAGAATAAATTAATTTATGTTTTAAACATTTAGAAAGTAGTTTGGTCTTAAGAAAGTCAACAAAGCCTTTAAAAACCTTCAATGCTTACATGAAATTTTAACTAGGTCTCCTTTTACGTTTGCGTAAAGGAAGATTTTTATTCCTAAATATTTTCAAACCATTTTTTCTTCCACATACATAATCCTTTCTCCATCAGTCTGGGCATTATAAATGCCAAAAAAAAAAAAAAACTCAAAAAACACTTGCAACTTAATACTCTAATCTACTAACTGCTTTTCTTCTGAAAAAAAAAAACTAAACTAAATATTCTACTAGCTGTATCAGGCAGAAATAAGGATCTTCAGAAAGCATTCAAAAGGATTTTTTGAGTGCAGTCTTTGGAAGCTTTGTCTCAGTCCTAGTAATGTATAATTAAAGATCATTAAGTAATGTATGATTAAGGGATATTTGATGACCCTTTTATAAGGCATTTACCTTATAAAATCGTTTTGTCCTGGGAACTTTTTTATACTAGCATGTTTCCTAGCTTTCTTTTTAAATTTTATTTTCGCATGTATTACCTTGAATAAGAAGGACCGATTATTTTGACAGTCCGTGTGATTACAGTAGGAAATGACAGCGGCAGGCTACTGTTCTGCAGCCCACGGACTAAAATGAGGCTCTTGCTGAGCCCAAGATAGGAAGAAGAGTCTCTGTGCTGTTCCTGGATGGAGGCTGCTGCGGTTGGAGCGCCGGGTTTTGCCCTGAAAGGTTTCCGCTGGCGCGGAAGATGCTTAGTGCTCTCTGTTCTAAATCCTTCATTTTAGAGATGAGAAAAGGAATTCCAGACGGTGACTGTGACTTTGAGAGGCATGCTTTCTGTTTGTAGTCTTTTTAGGAAGTCACTTTCAATTCAAATTCCCATTAACAATATTTATATCCTACTACCTGTTGGGACCCCAACATTTGTTGTGACTGCCCTGTCCACCTGGTGAAGGAAAGGGTGGAGGCGGGAGTGTGTGTGTTGGGGGTGGGGGTGGGGGGGGCTCTAGTTTGTTCTCCTAAAAAGACTGAAAAAAAAAACCAACGCAAAACACAGGACAAAGCTTCCAGGCTGGGATCTGATTCACGAATCTCCATATTAGTGAAACAGTATCTGTTTTTGAGAACATGTTGACTGCTTCATCAAAATATCCTTCCATAGGGACACTCATTTCCATTTTATCATTCTCATGAACCATTTAGTGATCTTGATCCAAACACATTTTAAAAAGCTGAAGAGGAGAAATCAGATTGGAGAAATGGATGTTAAAATCCCAAATCCGGATGCGTAGATGTTTAGCAGTGGCCTCCACCCAGGCCTCTGTGAGCATGTCTGAGAGCTCAGTCCTTCACATAACATCCTGTACTACTCATGGTTAATGTAGTCTGGAATGGTGAAATAAGCTGACTTTATTGGGTTCAGTTTTGTATTTCCACATTAATTCATCACCCCTCCTTAATTACACACCTGTCACCCTCCAACTATTGAGTTGGAGAATGGGCATCTGTGTGGTGCTTTAGTCAACCATATGTAGGAGTCATAGCACCATAAGCACAAAGTGTCTCTCTTGAGCAATTTGGTCAAATATATATATATATATATTTATTTATATTATATATATTATATATATATATGTTCATTTTGAAACACATGAATGAACTCTGCATCTTTTTCTTTCTTTTTTGTGGTACTGGGGCTTGAACTCAGGGCCTTCACCTTGAGCCACTCCACCAGTCCTATTTTTGTGAAAGGTTTTTTGAGAGAGGGTCTCATGAAGTATTTGCCTGGGCTGGCTTCAAACTGTGATCCTCCTAATCTCTGCCTCCAGAGTAGCTAGGATTAGAGGCACGAGCCGCCAGCACCAGGCTCTTTTGCTGTACTTAATAGTGACTTTTTATTAATAATGAATGGTAGGGGCTGGTGGAGTGGCTCAAGTGGTAGAGTGTTTGCCTAGCAAGCATGAGGCCCTGAGTTCAAACCCCAGTACCATTAAAAAAAAAGAGTAGTAATAAATAATTTCATTTTTATAAAAAGGCTTCAACCTATAAGGTGCACTTTCCCCATAATGCCGGGGCTTCTAAGCTACAAGAAAGATCCTTCTTCCATTCCAAGACAGTTTTGCAAAGAATAGCAGATCACAGTATATCATGGTAGGTAGTACCATAAGTAGTCTTACTTTGCAATTTATTCAACTGCATGACAGAGAGGTTCTGTTCAATTGTAGCTCAGGATTTACCCAACATTGTAGACAGTGCAATCAATTTTAAAGTACTTTCTATAACCTGCTTTGTATACATAAACCATCCTCCAGCCCTTGGGTACATCCACTCTAATTGCTATTTTCAGTACTTTATAGAATCCCATAAAAAGAAGCAAGGAAAGAAAGGGACACAGAGACTGAGTGTGGGTTGGAAGGGAATGTAGGTTGAGAATTTCAAAGCTTGGGAAAGAAAGGAAGGTGATGACCACCTTCCTTTCAGAAACCACCTCCAGAAACTCAGAGCATGAGTTTCTGGAGGACCTGGAAGCAATTGTTACCCTAAGGCACTACTGTTTTGCACTGTTCCCATTGCTATATGAAAAGTCCTTTTCTTGGCAAACAGCTTATAAAGCTGCTTGTGCTGAGGCTTAGGAAAGACAGAGGTCCTGCTCACTGTAAATACCCTGACAGAAAAAGAGAGACTCTTTTGCTTAGATGGAGCAATTAATGATTCATATAGTGGTGTCTTGGACCTAAAATAGGCAGCAATTTTAACACATGATGGGAAAAGCTAATTGAGACTAATTAATCAGTCACCACTGGCAAAATTTGTGTCTAAAATAGAATGGATGAATTTGATCAAAGTACATTAATGTATGGAAATATCACAATAAAACGCCATTTGTACAATTAATATACACTAATAAAAAAAGGAGAGGAAAGAAAAGTGGAATGGGCCCCAAAGCTCAATTGCTTTTGGGCATAAATAATCTGTTTGTATGTTGATATTTTTCTACCTTCAGCTGTGTCACTTGAGTGGTTAGGAGAACTTGATCTGAGTTTTATTATGATTTGAAAATGTTCTTTAAAAATCACAAAATATGTAGAATTCACTGAACATTTTATTTTTTTTACTTTAAAATATTTATCTTTACTTAAAAATATAGAATTTTAAAATGTATTTGTTGGGTTTTTTTGCTAACTTTGTTTACAGAACCATAGGTAAATATCAATAAAGGTGATGTTTGCAGTTTTTTTTTTTTTACAGAATTGAATACCTACTATACAAAAATTTTTGAATAAATGTGACTAATTTTACATAAAGTGCACATTTTTAAATAAATGATGTTTTAGGAACACAATAACTTCCCTCATTCTGATAAAATGCATAAAATGTATGTACACTGGCAATATCCAGCTATGGCTTTGAGAATTTTATCATTACTACAATTTGTCATTTGTGCAGAAATAAGTTCTACATAGTATTGTAAATTTTATATATTTTATACATTTTGATATATTATTTTAAAAAGGCAGGTGTCTTTAAGAATAATTGATTAATTTTAGTCATATAATGACTAAGTGGACATGAATTATTTACTGAATATTTCATAATTTACAACATCATATTGTATATATTTATTTCTACTGGTATATTTCTTCATCATATGCCTTTTTGGTTACTATTATATTTCCTGGAAGAATGGCATTATAGAGTATATGCTAGTGAATATTTTAAATTTGGTTATAATAAGTTTGTCCTCAAAAACAAATTTCTATGGCAGTTTTAATCATTATGAAGAGTACTCATGTAACCAGTCATTCCTTTTTTTAATAAAAGATATTTCTATCCCTGTACCACAAAAAAAGGTATTTCTAATGAAGACATTGCACAAGGAAGAACTTATTCCACCAGGAAAACAAAATGGAAATTTGGCTTGTAACTGCATCTAGTTATGTTACTTTTGGTGAAGCAAATTATTTCAGTGTATTCATAGGAGCATAGACATAGAATAGCAATATTTCAGTTACTTTTATGTATAAGTAATAGGCCAGTTTATTTTCTATCAGCAATTTTACTGAGGGTACTATGAAGAGAAAGAATAAAATAACATAAAGCTTTGTAATTTTGAGACTGATGCTTTAATAGAGAAAAATTGTAAAGCAATGCGTGTCACATGTAAAATACTTTATAACCAGACGTATATTTGGTTATAAATGGTACACATTATAACAAAATAAAACACATAGTTGACCCTAGATCATAGGACATTTTAGAGGGATAGTATCTTCAATTGAATTTCAATCTCTGAGGATTTTGTTTTTTAGTTGTATGAGGAACTCATTATATGACCTTGATGTAGTATTTATATATAATACTTGACTTTTCTTGAAAAAATGATTGCCAAATCAATTTTGTTAATTTTTAAGGTCAAGCTATTTTTTTTTAACAAATGGGATTATCTATTCAATAGAAGATAAAGTAGCCAATGTTAAGTCAGCCTTAATTAACCCATACTCCATAAATAGTTGTTGATAATTTGTTAGATATTCTATCTCCAAATCAGTTATTGAATACATATGCAACGTTCAGAATAAGTAAGATAAACCAATAATAACAAAAATGCCTTAAGAAGTAGAAGATATTTATGTATTAAAGATATGAACCCTCATTACTCATATGTTGCATTTTCTCTCATATACAGAATGAAAAAACAAACTTTAAAAATTCCACAAACAGAATCAAAAGTCAAACTACAAACTTTGGCAAATCATCCATGGTAAGGGGATCATTTATAATTTCTTTCACATACAAAAAATTATTGTAGGGCTGGAGGGGTGGCTCAAGTGGTAGAGTGTCTGACTAACAAGTATGAGGCCCTGAGTTCAAAACCCAGTGCCGCCAAAAATACCTAACATTTCCATTAAAACCCAACCTAGACTGAGCATGGTGGCTCAAGCCTGTAATCCCAGCTACTCAGAAGATGGAGAGCAGGAGAATTGTGGTTCAAGGCCAACCCAAACAAAAAAGTAGAGAGACCCATTTCAACAAAAAACCTAAGCATGGTGGCACACATTTTCATACCAGCTACATAGAAAGCATAACTAAGTAGGGATCACAGTCCGGGCTGCCCAAGCATAAAAGGAGACACTATCTCAAAAATAACCAAAGCAAAAAGGGCTGGGTATGTAGCTCAAGTGGTAGCATGCCTGCCTACTCCAGCAAGTGTGAGGCCCCAAGTACAACCAAAAAAAAAAAAAACCTAAAACAAAAAATTATTGTACATGTTTCCCAAAAACAGTAGACAATGGAAGGTGTTAAGGTTTGAATATGAACTCTTCCCCACAGGCTAAGGTGTTGAACACTTGGTCCCCAACTGGTAGTGCTATATTGGGAGATGGTGGAAACTTTAGGAGGTGGGGCCCAGCTGGAGGAAGTGGGTCACGGGGGCAACTCTTTGAAAGCTATTACTGGTCTCCTGGTCCCTTCCTCTCTCCTGGCTTCCTGTCCACCAGCAGGTGAAGAAGATCCTCCACCACACTCTCCTGTTGCCATGATGTTCTGCCCAAGGACTTGAGACCAAACAACCATGAACTAAACCTTCTGAAACTGTGAGCAAATAAAATAATCCCTCCCTTTAAGTTGTTTTGTTCAGGTATTTGTCACAGGGATGTAAAATCTGACTACTACACAGTGATACATTCTTAAAAATTGAGTTAAAAGGTCAAAACTTAAAAATGTTCAATATTTCTAGTAAATTAAGAAATGCAAATTAAGATGTGCTTGGTGTTTTGTTTTTTTTTAAACCTACAAAACCTCATTTAAAGGAACACATAGTTTGTATAGCTGTGGGGAAATGGGTACTACTGGTGGAAACATACAATGATATAAACTTTCTTGAGGGCAATCTGACTGACGCATTAAATATTTTTAAAGATTTATGTCATTGCCAGGCACAGTGGTGCGTGTTACTTGAGGGGCTGAGGCAGGAGGATCACTTGAGCCCACGGGTTCTATGATTCTACTACTATGAACATATCTTTTGAAAAAAATCAGGTATACATAAAGATACACAACCCCATCTAGAAAATGCTACTTTCAGTTATGTTCCACTTATGGTTGGCCCACATCTTAATGACATTATATTGACATTTCCTATCCATTCCTAAAAGAAGTCAGTGGGGACTTCTGAGGTCTACAGCTAAAATATACAGCAAGAACTCATCTCATAAAAAAAAATCCTTGAATAAAACCCTGACACTTGAAAGAATTGGACTGAGCATGTTGCATGTATAAAATCTTGGCTCACCAATATGGAATGTTATTTTTAGGTAAAATATATAAACCAAAATCCTGATCCTTTATTTACTAAGGATCTCTTACAAGTCATTGTGAGGTGATACAAAGATTTCTTACTACATGCCTTTTCTATATTTCCTTTGTGTTTTAAGTTTTCTGGAGCATTCTGATTGCTATTTGAAGTCTAATGATGCTGTGGGTAAAATGTGGAAATTGGATTACAGCAAAAAACAAAAATCACTAGAAAACAAAGTACGAAGTTCATGAAGTAAATTCAATATTCTTTTAGTTGCTAAAATGTTTTTGTAAGTCTGTATTTTTCTATTTTTCTATTATATTTGTTATAGCGTATTGTTTGATGCTGAAAAAGTTACATTAACATATGTTAAAGAATATATGCAATTTTGTAAAATGTAATGATATTCTTTAATGTATTTGTCTTCAATCTCTAACATTTATACCATATATGCATATGTTTCTGATAGTATGTTTTAACTTGCTTAAATATGTTTTTCTATCTTTAAAAAAGGCATGCTAAGTATACATTTGTTCAGATGGTAAGGGTACTTTCTGTCTCTCAGTAGCTACAGAGAGATTGGTTCCAGGATGCCTTCCCAACATCAACATCTAAGAATGTTTAAATTCCTTATATAAAATGCCATATCACTAGCCTATCACATATGCAATCCTCTTGTACACTCAAAATGAGCTCTAGATTACTTACAATTCCTAACACAATGCAAATGCTATGCAAGTTGTACTGTTTAGGGGAAAATGGCAACAAAAAGTCTTCTGTATGTGGCTGGGGGTATAGTTCATGATAGAACACTTGCTTAGCATGTGTGAGACCTTGAGATAAATCCCCAGGACTGCAAAAAAAATCTGTACATGTTCACTACAAAGAAATAAAAAAAATATTTTTGGAGAGGGTTGAATCCATGGATGCAGAACAACAGCTGCTGAACACACAGATACAGAAAGCCGACTACCGTTTTAATTTCCTTATTATATCATTATATTTGAACTATGCTTATAATACAAACATTAAATTAGTGGTTTCAGATTCATATTTTGAGATAAAGAACTCAGATGAGTGCTGTACAACAGAACTTTGTGATGAAATGTGGAAGCCACTAGGTAAGTAACTATTCATCACTTGAAATGTAGCTAACAAGCCAGAAGAACTGAATTTTAATTTTATTCAACTTTAATGTAAATGTAAATATAAGTAGCTACTGACTACCATCTTAGACAGCTGAGGTTTAGTCATTTTTCACATAGAAATGAACAGGAGATAGAGGTGAGATTAGAACCTGGTCTCACTGTAGCTTTGTATACCATCTCATGTATGGATCTATGAATTCAGATATTTGTGAATAAGTGAGTATTATTGAGTCAAAAGTATGACAGGTCTTCTCTGGTGCCATAATAGTTCCATTTTATATCAAAATATTATTTCATGCTGACTGGTGGAATGGCTCAAGTGGTAGAGCACCTGTCTAGCAAGCATGAGGCCTTGAGTTCAAATCCCAGTAACTGCAAAATCTCATTTAATGTTATGTTTAGGCAAATGGTATAAAGTAAATCCCTTAGGTAAGACACCTAAAAAAATTAGCTAGCATTTGTTGCCCTTAACGCAGAGAAACTAAAGCAGATACCTTAAAAGTAACTGAGGCCAATAGGAAAAGGGGACCAGGTACTAGAGAAAAGGGTAGATCAAAAAGAATTAACATAGAAGGTAACACACACGCACAGGAAATTAATGTGAGTCAACTCCCTGTATAGCTATCCTTATCTCAACCAGCAAAAACCCTTGTTCCTTTCTATTATTGCTTATACTCTCTCTACAACAAAATTAGAAATAAGGACAAAATAGTTTCTGCTGGGTATTGAGGGGGTGGGGGGGAGAGGGAGGGGGCGGAGTGGGTGGTAAGGGAGGGGGTGGGGGCAGGGGGGAGAACTGACCCAAGCCTTGTATGCACATATGAATAATAAAATAAAAAAAAATAAAGTAAATCCTTTTAGTAAACTAGTAAAATGGAAGTACTCTCAAAGACCAAATAGCCAGGCTTTTTCTTGACATCCACTTATGTGCAAGAGATCAAAGAAACAAGTGAGCTTTAATTTAAAGAAATAACTTCAAGACACTCTAGGGCTCCTCAGTGGGTATCTACAGATGTGAATCAACTGCCTGCACGTCTCCATCTGTCTTGGACAGTTGGGCCACCCAGCAGCACTGGATGATATTGATTGCTCTTTGACCTTGAACTCCTCTTCTTCAGCTTCCAGATCAATCTCCTGTCCTTCTGGCAGGTCCATCGCTTTTCTTATCTCTTCTTTCTTCTTACCACACTTAAATGTAGAAATTACTATAGTTCTGCTTTTGGCCTGCTTCCGTACTCTCAGAACCCTGTACTGTGTTTCTTGATTTCAAGTCATCTTTATGCAGATAATTACTCAATTGTAACATACTCCTATATGGAAAAGTGATAAGCACAGAAAAAAGATTAAAACTCATTTTATAAAGAGTGTTAACAGAATGCCTTAAAAACACTGTGGGTTTTTCCATCAACACAAATTAGATGTGGATGCAAGAGGTTTAGGAATAAATCTTAGGAATTTTTCCCCCTTTACTTTTTGGTAAAGTATTTAACTTAAACAAGTTATGTAACCAATTTATCATATAGCATACATTTTAAAAACCATCTCCTAATTTAAAAATTGTCCTGCCAGGAGTGGTAGTGTATGCCTGTAGTTCTAGCCACTGGAGAGGGTAGGGGGGGGGAGAATAACTTAAGACCATGAATTCAAGACCAGTCTGGGGAACAAAGCAAAGACCCTGTCTCAAAAACAAAGATTAAAAACAAAAGAAAAATAACAAGGCTGAGGATGTAGCTCAGTTGGAGAACACTTGTCTAGAATGTGTGAGACCCTAGTTTTCATCTTCAGTACCACAAACAAAATTGTCCTAAGTCATGTTTCATCTACAAAGTAAGTGACAGAGGTTTTAGTTTAAACAAATTCAATGTTATTAATTTTCTTGTGGAACTAGAAATACTGCGTAAAGTCTGTAATTTTAAAAGTAGTTATGCTTAAAGAAAAATTTCCATGCTGTACTTGCAATATATTTTCTCCAAACCTATCAATTCATAAAGATAAACATCTTAAGAATATTTTTTTCCTATTGTGTATTTGATAGCAAATATATAAAACTTCAGCTACCTTATAATTTAAGTAGGCTTTTGTAGGACTGCCATTGTTTATACGATTCTTTGTGAAATGGTTTCTATGGAGAAATGAGTTTTCAGAATGGAACTTAGAATCCTTAACACAAACCTCTGCTACTTAGCTGGAAGGGAATGACCCACTTCCTCCGCCATCTCAGGTGTCAGGTAACCCTTCCTCAACCACACCTTGGAACATGGGAGATAACTTGCATCCCTGCTTTCTCCTCTATACCAAAAAGGATTCTGAGGAAGAAGGCAATCTACTCTCTAGGCAACCTAAGTGCTCACTTAGAAGGGAATTTTGTGGTATGATAGTAGGGTAACACAAAGTTACAAGGTATTCTTAAATCTGGGATTTCTAACCTCGGATATATGTTTTATCTTAGGAGGAGAGGTTAATATTTACTTCAAAGCTGTGTTAGCAATGCACGTGTGCTAAACAAAGGACATTACTTTCAAGTGATTGTGATTGACTTGTTTTCCGTTGACTTTTTCTTCCTAAGAATGAAAAGAACATAAAATCAAACATGGTTTCTAGTTGACATTAGAGAATGTAATCAAGAATAAAAGCGAGTATTTTTGGGGGTGATAGTGTACTAGAATACTGTAAAGAACAGGAATATATAATAAATACATGTCAGTGACAAGCCTTTTTAAAAACAAGTCAGCTTTTTGGATATCACCATGATCCCAAAGACCTAGAAATGATAAAATGTTTCTAACTTTTTAAAGATAATTGTGGAGACATTGAAGCCTGAGGTTGCTTACGGTCAAACATGACTATAAACTTCAGTTTTTCTTAAAACTTTCTTTTCCTTTAGTTTCATTCTCCCTTGAAACTATTACTATCCTTGGGTTCTTTCTATCCTCTATTATGAAATAAGGAAAATTTTGAAGACTTCATTTTCAATCTCTATTTTGAAGTTAATTCTGACATCTCTTCTAACCTGCACTTCCAGCTTCTTCTCCTAAACTCAAACCTCTTGTCTTTTGGTTGTTGTTGGTGGTGCTGGGGATTGAGCCCAGGGCCTCAAGCAAGCTATGTATGTACTCTAATTTAATTATAACCCAGTTTAAAACCTTCATCTTTAAATTCAAATTCATCTCTTCTCACTCAATAACCAAACTTCAGGGTTGGAGGTTGTAGCTCCAGTAGTAGAGTATTGCTCAGCAACAGAAAAGCCCTGAGTTCAAATCCCAATACCACCAAAACCCCACAAACTTCTCGACTTCTCTTTTTCTCTTATATTATTTATAATGAAGTCAATTATTTTCTGTCATCCAAATTCAAACTGGTCATCTTTTATTTCTCCCTCTCCTTTGCTCCCCATGTTCACTAAGTTGCATAGTCAGTTCATTTTTGCTTAAAGTTTTTCATATTCATCCTTCCTTTTCTTTGCCATCAGTACTCTTCATCACCTCATGTCTATGTTTCCATTCTTGTATCTCTGTCTTAAATGCCTCTCCCTTAAACATACCTGCCATAATACTTCCTGATAATCATTTTAGTTGATAACTTTTCTAGGAAAAATAACCCACAAAGATATGTCCATTGTTTGTTTGTTTACCTAGTTATTAAAAAAGTTTTTATTAGTCAGATCATTTGGTACCTCTTCCCTCTCATACTCAACTTCACACCAAAACTGAATGGAAAGAGAAAAAAGGCAGAATGACTACTTATGCTTTTGTTTTCAGCCTTGGGGAGAAAAGCCTGGGTATTAAATGTAAATTCTGGAGTTCTCTCACAGGATTCAAAATAGTTTCACTGTCAGAGATACAATCTGCTACCTGCCTGTTGTTTTATGGTTATAACCAAAGCTCTTTTATGGTGGAGACCAAGGGATGAACTGGCAGACTTGCAGGAAAAGTAGAGCAAATACCCTGATTGGCTTTGGTCAATAACAGAGACTCATCAGTCTTGCACAATTCTCAGTTCTCTTAATTCCTGATCAGGTTCACAATAGATATTTGTTGAATGATTGCAATCTACATTATGAGTTACTTTCTATATAGCTCAAATTCCTTCTTAGTATTTAACCCTTAGTCAAAACGGTAATTTCATTTTCATTGAAAATGTCCCAAGGACACGTGCAAGTGTAATACCAGTAATTATCTTTAAGAAGTGGAGTTGGGAGAAGAGGAATTTGTTTTACATAGTACTTTAAAAATAAGCATGTCTTAATGTTATGATAAAATTTAAAACGTACTTAGAAAATGTTAGACACATTTAGCTTAGGCACTTTTCTCTCACTGTTCTGCTGCTCGTTAATATCAAGTAGTAACATATTTAAGTCAAGAACCCAGAAAAATGGTAGAAGAAACACTGTCATTTTTGGCCTTTCCTTGATACACTCACTGCGTGACACAGCTTAAGTTACTTTTCCTCGTTTGTTCTGATACAGAATCAAAGGACACACACCCCCCCCCCATAGGGCATGTCACTGAATCTATTAGAAAATGTGCCTATTATACAGAAAAATAGCTCAGACTCCGGGCACCAGAGGCTTGTATCAGTAATCCTACCTACTCAGGAGGCAGAGATCAGGAGGATGGCAGTTCAAAGCCTGCCCTGAGCAAACAGTTCCTGAAACCCATTAAACAAACAAACAAACAAACAAAAAACCAAAAAACAAAACCATCACAAAAAGCCACTCACGGGCAGAGTGGCTCAAATGTAAGAATACCTGCCCTGCAAGTGTGAGGCCCTGAGGTCAAACCCCAGAAAAATAGCACAGAAAAAGAATAAAGTTCTAATACAAGGTGCACTGACAGACTGCCATTAAAACATTACGGCATTTTACACAATTAAAGAATTTGTCAATAAGGATCCTCTATAGAATCCTATGTTTTCTATAGAAAACATCCGTCTATGATACACACTTTCATATCAAGACTTGAAAAAAAAATAACTGATTAAAGCAGTAGCAAAATGTTTTCTTCGTTATCTTTATCACAGCTCTCCTGCCATCTTTCTTTTTTGTCTCAAACATAACTTTTCTCCTTATGCTTTTCTGGACTTTTCTTACGGTAGTCTGTATTTTCTGAGAAGGTAATTGCCACCAGAATGGCCCTACTAAAGAGGTCAGTGGGCAATCGGCCTTTGAGTATTTCTCAAACACTGCTGCACCAACTAAAGGGCAGCCTGGAAGGGTTAAGGCAAATACGGAGCGGGGCGGATGAGCTTTGTGGAGTGGGAAGAGCCCTCTGCTCTTGGCTGGTGGCTCCCCATGCCCCAGCTGCGACTAGCTTGAACTCTGCTCCCTGTCTCTGCAGCCGCGCTCCTGACTCTGCCAGTTCATATTATAGTGTAGTCTTGAGGGTGCTGCGCAGGGTGACAACAGCTCAGATGCAACATGCACTTCTCCAGTGGATGCAGGTACCTTGACTTCCTCTGGCCCCAGAACTTGGTTTTTCAAATTTTTATCTTTGGTGCTGCATCTGGATGCTTCCGACACCTTTAAGGCCGCTCATCTGCGCCTCCTCCCCCACGAGGCTCCCACTCCCGGGCCCAGGTCCCTCCTTCACTGGCTGTTCGCTCACCCCTCGCGTTTCCTCCCTTCCCGGGCACCCTCACATTTCCTCCTCCTCCCTGCCCAGCCTTGCTCCTGCCCGCCTCCAGCCACATGACAGGAAGGGCTCCGCCACGCGACGTCACCGACGTCCGCGCCACCGCCCTGGGCTGCCCTCCCCCTCCCCCCACGCATCGCACGCAAGTGGCGGCCGGCGCGCTCCGCGCTCCCCAACCAGAGCTCTCCAGAGCGCCGCGGCGGCCGCCGCCGAGCGGGCGCGCGGGTTCCCGGATGTGCGGCGCTCGCGGAAGCCCCGCCCCCGCCGCCGGCCCGCGCCCCCGCCCTCCGCCCTCCGCCCCGCGCTGCTGTGCTGCGCTCCGCTCTCCCCTCCCTCTCCCGCCCTCCCCCCTTTTCGTGCCTTGAGGTTGCGGGTCAGCGCGAGCCACTGCAGTGAGTCCGTCACGGCTCCGGCGCGAGCGCAAGGCTGCAGCAGCCCCCTAGCCGCCCGGTCCTCTCGGCCCCCTCTCCCTCTCCTCTCCGCCTCTCCACTTCTCCTCCCTCCCGCCGTCTCTCCTCCTGCGCTCTCGGTCTCTGAATCTCGACCTTAATTTCTTACCCCCGACCCTGCCCGCTCTTTCGCGTGCCCAGTCACCCGGCAGGCGCGGGCCCCGCGGCGCCGCCTCCCCTCCCCCAGCCGCACCCCCTCCCAGGGCGTCCCGAGGGCCGCTTCCTGCGGAGCCCGTCAGAGCCGACACTCTCCGCTGCGCGAACCAGCCGCCGACCCCGCCGATCAAAATGGTGAGTGAGACCTCGGCTTCCCCGTGCACCATCCCTTTCGGCCCGCTGCTGCTTGGGTCGGGTGAGGGGGCGACCCCGACTCCTCCCGGACGGCCTTTCCCCAGGAGAAAATTCCAGAGACCCGGGGCCGACGGGTGCGGGCGAGCCTGCAGCGGCCCGGGCTCGTTGGTGGCCGGCGGGGGTGGCGGGCTGGCTGCTTGACAGGACCGCTGCCCGCCCGGCGCTGCGACGGGGCCCTCGCGTCCGCCCCCGGGCCTCCGGGGCACCCTCTGCCCTCCCCCCTCGTGCCCGCTGGGATTCCGCGACCCCTGGCGCCCCCACCTCCGCCGTCAGCCGGGCACGGTGCCCTCATTACTCCGCGATACTCCTCTGCCGATCCACCTCCACGTGGAGCCCCCCTGCCGCCCCCAGACTCACTCTTTTGCAAGTTGCAGGGGGTGCTGAGATTCTATAGAAACGATAACGTGTGGCAAATGGCGCTTTATGTAAGACCCACTTTTGCTCCAGAGCTGTTTTCTCCCACTCCCTCCCCATTTTCTGTCTAGCTGTGAGTACTTGGCAAGAATGATGCCACTTCCCCTCTTTGCTTTTAGTTATTTATTTCGCTGTGGTTTGCAACCTCAGGGGATTTCTTTGGCTGCTGCTTTTCTTTCTTTCTGCACCGGTGAGCCGGAAAGGTCCAGCGTGGTCTTGGAGAAATGGGGATACTTGCATTTTAACGTTTACTTACTCCCCGGGATTTTTCATTTTCTTTGTTACCTTCGCCTGTCTTTCTCTCGGGGTGGTTGTTTTTGAATCATGGCGATTTAAATTTGTCTTTCCTTACCCTCACATTAATCCCTAGGTAGAATTCGCTGCTGTAGTGTTTCAGACCGACGCTAGGGGTGTGTCTCCCGCCTGTCACTGAAGCCAAGAAATCATCGAGGCCCTGTTAGCCTGTTACCTTAAGGTTCTCTTGGCCACGGTTCGCCCATCTGGTCTCCTCTTTGTAACCACGAATTGTATACATGGTAGACAAGACTCTCAGTGCTGTTTCCATGTGTGTCAGATATGAGATTGAGTTGTTACCCTTTCTGTAAAAGTCTTTGAACAGTTGTCAAAAGATTTTTTGACTGCTTGACATTGGGTAATTTCTTACCGCCTTTCGACTGTTATTCCTTCTTGTGTGTAGAATTTAAGTACCTCAAAATAAAGTGGTGTATTAGTAAACACATTCTGGTGATTGCGATCGAAAATCAATTTAGTGGTGCTGGGTAGGGAGAAAGTGAAATTGAAATAGTCAAGTAAATCAGTGTTAATTGAAAATATAGGGCAAATGTTTAACTTTGCTTATTGACGTATCTAAAAATTCAGATTAGGGTCAGATTGAATAAGTGATTCATAATTTTGACATGGAGAGGAAGTATCCCCCTGCTAATTTGGGATGCAGCTCGGAGACAGCTTTGGCTTCCTAAACTCACAAAACTTAGGCTTTCCAGACTATTACAGAAAACACTTTAGAAAAACCAGAGCCATTCATAGTACAATCTTTTTGTTGGTGTAGTCTTTTGAAGTTAGGAATTAGTCTTTTGAAGTTAGGAATTACACTTTAGTGCTTTAATAGAACTTCTGATGAATGCATTTTACTTGAAGATCAGGATCCTGAAGATTTTTGTCTATTGCAGGGAATGCTTTTATTTTTATTTATGTTTTTGGTGCTGGGGATTGAACCCAGGGTCCTTTATGTAAAGCTGGTGCTCTGACACTATGCTATACCCCAACCTTTTTTTTTTTTTTTTTAAATGTATTTTATTTATTTATTTTGGTGGCACTGGGGTTTGAACTCAGGACCTCATGCTTGCAAGACAGGCTCTCTACCACTTGAGCCACGTCACAAGCCACCCCAGCCTCTCAACTCTTAATTTTTTTTTTTTTAAATCTTTTTGGTACTCAATTGTTTCCTAATCTTTTAATTTTTTTTCAAATGTATCTTCCAGTGTTTTCTTTTACTTTATTATTATTTTCTCGTTCCTTCCAGGTTCCTTTTAGGTTTACTAAATTCACCCTTGGCTCTTCTCATCCATTCTCCCAGTGCCATTTCAGGACTGACATAATTCATGGTAACATTGGCTCCCCAACTTTAGAATTATTTTGATCTGCCAAATATAGCATTGGTTAGGAAACATCAATACCATATCTAGAACCAACTTTGCCTGCCACATGGGATACAGATGAACTCTTATAAATAAATTGGGCTTTGGAGTAATCTGGTTTTCAGTTAACCAAACCTGCCATTCTGAAAATTTTCATTCTCTTTGGAAAATTTGCATTATAGCTCTGGAAATCATGAACAATGTACATGTTTTTGTCAACAGATTTTATAGTATTATTACTACCACTGACTAATTCAAATAGAAAATAAAAAGGGCTTATAAGATTTAATTGAGTCTCTTAAGTATCTTTTCTGACAGGGATTTTAGTTGCTGCCTAAAATGTAGTTTACTTCCCCCCCCCCCCCCCCCCCCCGAGAGTTAGTCTTTTCTTCTCTTTTGTCTATTTATATTTTAAACTGTTGGGCATCTAGGAGGATGGTTAGGAATATGTATATAAAAATCTGTGAATACTAAGCTCCTAGGAATTTTCCCTGAACTAGGTTGTTTGTGTCTGCTTTTTTTGTTGGATTAGATAATATTGATTTTGTTCTGGATGCTTATATAAACACAGACTATTAAGTTTTGTTTCTTAAGACATCTTTAAGTTTTATAAAGGGCCTTATATCCTTTGTACTTTAACTTTTTATTAAAGTTGCCTTCATCTCCATAATCTGTAACTAGGACTTAAATTTATTGCTGTTGATGGTAACCTTTTAACAAAAAGCAAGCAACTGGTGGTAGAGTTAAAATTCTTGTCAGTCATGAGGAGACAGTTTCTCCTCTCATTATGTCCGATAGTGGATGAGAAAATTAAAATGGCTCAGGGTATAAGATAAAGAAGCTGAATAAGGGTCAGTGAGCAATGAGAGGAACAAACAAATGGAAGAATTGGGTGTCATAGATACTAAGGCAGCATTAAGAAGTCAGTTTGGGCCTGGAGGATTAAGTAAGTCAGATAGACCATGGGCCCAGAGTCTGAGGAAGCAAGGGAGACTAATTTATACCAACAGATACTTACAGACTTTTTCTCTTGTTCCCTGGTTACGATGGTCTTTGTTGTAGAGAGCATTAAAATAATTTTCTCTCATCTTTTTAAAAGTAGAGTACATAAGACACATGTCTATAGTTGTGAAATAAGTTAGAATGTGATGAGTATCATATGAATAATATAAACAGAGCCTGATAGAAATTGAGGAAAGAGCAAGATAAATTGGGAATTAGGGAATGCTTTATGAAGGAGGTAAAAATTGTGCTGGATCCAAAAAGATGTTAGGATTGAAGGAGAGAGAGTGGGAGGCATCTAGAAGACATTTTAAATCCTGAAGGTTGGAAGAGAGAGCATATATTTGGATTACTGATTTCTCAAAATGTTGTTCCTGGTCCAGCAGCTTCAGTATCATCTGGAAACTTATTGGCCCCACCCTGGAACAGCTGAATCCAAAGCTCTTGGGATGAGTCAAGCAGTACAGGTTTTATAGGTCTTCCAGGTGATTGTGATGTATGCTAAATTTTGAGAGCCACTGTTCAGAGAATATTAAGGAATGTATTTATTTAAATTTTAGCCAAGTGTCTATTAATCTGTTTAGCACTAACTGTATAAACAAGACACGATTGTTATCTCTCAGCAACTTAGTCAAGTGGAATAAACTAGACATTGACTATTCAGTATGGTATGTGCTATTACAAACTAAACCTGGTGTACTACAAGACTATGTGGCAGGGAAGAGTCTTAATCCAAACTTGCGGGTGGAGGGGGAGTCATTTAAAGAAAGCATCCTGGAAGAGATGATGTCTGCTCTGAATCTTAAAAGGATGATATTTAACCCAGAGGGAAGGGTACTCCAAATAGGGAGCTTATATTCAAAGTCATAGCGGCATGAGCTGCAAAACCATTCAGAGAACTAAAGAGCAGACAGAGCCAGGCAATGTTTGTCATTACGATTGTTTTTTCAACTTTATGGTAGTGTGAAAGTGGTCAGCATTCAGTAGAAGCTATACTTTTACTTGTATTGACCATATGTTAATGATGACTACTCATACAACCATTCTGTTTTTCACTTTCAGTATAATATCCAATGAATTACATGAGCTATTCAACACTTGAGTATAAAATAGGCTGTGTTCAATGATTTATGGTTTAAATAGGTTCTGTGTATCAGTATGTTTTTGATTTGTGATAATTTCAGCTTATAATGGATTGAATTCATCAAAAGGTGACAGCATATGTATTTAGCATGGTTGGAGAATAGGGGATAGGTTAAAAGGGAATGTGTCAGGAGAATTGAGATTGGATTATAGAGGTGCTTGCATATCATATGAGGGGGTTAAAAATTTTCCCCAGATAAATTTAAGCTACTATTTTTAAGCAGGAGAATGACATTGTCTCATTTGCTCCCCCCGCCTTCCACTCCCCCATAGTACTGAGGTTTGAACTCAGGCTCATGCTTGCCAGGAAGGTGCTCTACTATTTGGCCCATGCCTCCAACCCCACATTTACTTTTTAAAAGAGATCAGTTTGATGACTGTGTGGTTATTAAGATAGATAAATGTAGACATGGGAATTGATTAAGAAATAGTTACAGTAATTTACATGAGAAATAAGGACCTGAAAGAATATAACAGTGCAGATGGAGAGGAGGGATTGGATATGAGATACATTTAGACATAGAAGAGAGACCCAGGTAACTGTTGGATTATGGGAAAGAAAAGGAGCGAATCCTGCTTTGGTACCAGGCTTTGGCTGGATGGTAGGTGATAATGCTATCTACTCAGGTAGATATTTGTTGAGCACCTACTTGGTTTCAGTTCTATATTATACCTGTCCTCAAGGAACTTCAGTTTGTCCAGATGACCATTTTTCATCTCTAATTTGATAAGCAGTGCTTGGTATAATATCGTACAATTATAAATTCTATAGACTAGAGTGTTGTGAAATATTAACAATGCCTCCTGCACAGATATCATGATCTTAGAAGATAGCAGAAGGAGCTTGATAGCTTGGAGGTTGAAAGAAGCACATATATTTAAGCAGTGATTCTTAAAATGTGGATTGTGGATTAACAGTGCCAGCATCATCTGGCCTTGGTAGAAATGTACATTCTCCTAGAAAATTTAGGAGGAGATATGGAGGGAATGATGAGGGCTTCTCTTGTACACATGTTAAAATTTAAAGTCTTCATAGGTCATGTAGGTGTTTGTGGACTTGACTATATCTGGAGCTCAGAAGAGAAATCTGGGTTTAGCTAAAAGATTTGAGAGTTGGCATTGTATTTGTATTAGGCAGCGGTCAATGCCATGAAACTGGATTCAGTCCATATAGAGAGAATACAAAATGAGAAGCAAGGAGGGTGAACTCTAAAAAACACTGCATGTAAGAAGCATGTATATGATGAGCAGCTTGTGATGGTCATTTGAGAATGAATAGCCAGATAGTTGGAAAATTAGCTGGGTGATGTCACATTAAAGGAAGTTTTAAGGAGGAAGTAGTTAGGAGAAAATGATAGCTACTGCAGAAGTCAGGAAAGAAGTTAGCAATAGTAGTTTGTTGTAACGGTGGTAAGGAAGACAAAGATGGTAGTGAGTTTAATAATGAGTGATCAGACATTGAATATAGACTGCTCTTTAAAGCTCTGAATAGGAGAGAGAATGAAAGAGAATTTAGGTTTGAAGAAAGATTTGTATTGGGGTCAAAGGAATAAGCCAGAAAAGCAGGAATAAGTTATCTTTTGAATCTTTTCAAAGGAGAAGGGTGGAATTATTGACAGTCTTTTGTCCCTAAAGAGGTAGGTGAGACTATGACTCTGCTTAGACAAGAGGAAGGATTTTTTTCCTCATCTTTTTGACATGAAAAAGAAGGAGGTAAGATGAAAACTGTTAAAGTAGGTCATAAAAGAGTGGAGACTGGAATGAGAGTTGTATTAAATTGTAAATAACCTTAACTGTTACACTTTAGTTTGATTCTATGGGGAAATAATCTGGAAATAAGATGGAGATAAAATTAATTTGGAAATAATTTCCATTGATCTGGAAATAAGATGCTAGATGATTTGGAAGAAGTGGAAATTGTAGGTGGGAATACTGCTCTGTGGTATTGTGGTGAATAGAGATGGAGGCATTTTAAGTACAGACTTGAAAAGAGTTAGAAACTGATTATGAGGAAACATAGTCCTAAGGGATGACCCAACCTAGTGATGTATGTAAAGATAGCTCTTCATTATTAATAAAAGGTAAGAAAATAGGGCTGAATTGTTCATTGAAAAAAGTATTAGAAGAAGGTAAGTTTGGTTTTGATGGGCTTGAGACATTCCTCTATAATTATTTGACAAAGAAACTTGATAATATACTTGAAGAAGTAGAATTAGACTGTTGATAGCTGAAGGGAGGGTTATAATGATAAGGACTAAGACAATACTGGTAAGGACTAGGGGTGTAGCTTAGCTATAGAATGCTTTTTAATACTAGGTTTCGGAAATTTTCAAGAAAGTGTAAACTTTGAGTATAAAGGCCTGTCTGGCTTTTTATCATTAATTCCAAGTCTTCAAGAACAGTATCAAGCAGTTTGAATAAGGAACATTGCAAATGAATAAGTAGGGTAAGATAAGATATTGTAGGCAGTGAAAATTCCTTTTTTGAGACATTTATGAAAGAAAGGCAGTAGATAGCTTTCATAATTGGAGCAAGTTCCTTTTTGGGATAGAAGTTGTGGATATTCTTTAGAAGTAGAAAAGAAAAGCCAAGAGAGGAAGATGTAAGAGAAGATGATTAATGGAATAAAACCTAGATGAGGTAGAGAGAGGGAATAAAAGGAAAGGAGGGACTTCAAAAGATGTAAAAAAAAAAAAAAAGAATAAGGATGAAGAGACTAGGTCTCAAGACAGTTTGAGGCAAGACCATTTCCTGAGTTGACATTGAGACTAAGGCAAATGGGATTGGATTGAAGGTGAGGGTTGTGGAAGAGGATAATGTTATTGATTTGTAGGAATTTGATATTTACTGGGATATTAAGTAAATATTACGAAGTAGTAGGTAGGATCTAGGGAGAGAGCAACAGTGAGTCAGTGAATCTATAGGAAACAGGTTCTAACAAGAAGAGATGAATACTTGGCCAGTCTTTGCTGAGTAACTCAGATTTACTTGTGCTTCTGATCAGGTCACATAGGTCTAAAAGGAACTGTTATCTGGGTTAAGGTTTTATGGAGGGAAACAGGCAGTTGTTGAGCGGTATTGATGATACATCTTTTTTTTAAGTTGTAAAGATAGTGTGTCAGTCCGCATTAATACATTTGCTTAAAAGTTCAAGTGATACTAAAAGGTATAAAATGGAAAGTAAGTCTTCCTGGACACTCCTCCATTAATATTAAGCTTCATATATGTTCTTCTAACAGGGAGTTTAATTATTTTTCTTTCTCTTCTTCCTTTTTCTCATCCTTATGCAACATGTGTATTTATTTCTTTTATAATTTACTTTTTGTTACAAAGATTACAAAGAGATTTTAATACTCCAGTTTACTCATAACTGGCTTTATTCTAAGGTTTTTAACTGTGTTTTAAATGTAAACACTGAGTCAAAAACAATAATTCTAATCAAATAACAATTTTATAATGATTGAGATACTTTAACAAGAGTCTGAACTATACTTTTTTAAATGAAATTATTCTTAGGAGAATTAATATTTTACTATAATAGTTTTTGTACTTAGTCTGCTTAACTTATTAAGCATTAACTACACAGATAAATTCTTGAGAGGGTAACTTCCAGTGTGTACTGGATAAGGCATTTATTTTATTTTAAGCTTTCTAGGTTAACATTTCTTCCTTACTTTTATTTTTCCAAATAAGCCTTTCTCCAGTAGCTCTCATTTATTTTTTTCTTTTTCCGAATTATCTCCTTACTGTTCCATATTCTCATCATGTTCATCTGTTGACAGTATAACTGTAGCTAATGTATAGCTAACATAGGTCTGTACATGTTTTGGGTGTGTGTGGGGGTTGTTAGAGATCAGTCCCAGGGCCTCATATATGCTAGATAAGCAATGTACCACCAAGCTGTGCCCCAGTTGCCAGGAATAAAATTTTGATAAATGAAATGTGACTAATATATGTTTCTGGGTTTGTTTTTAGCTTTTATAGTTTTGTGCTGGAAAAATACTTAAAATATTTGAAGATTTCTGTAGCAAATCCTTGAAAAATTAACACAAATTCAGTAATTCATAGATTTCCATAGTTTTCTTCTTCAGAGAGCTTGGGTATGTTTTGTTTATATAGCTCTTTTTTACTAGCATCATAAGGAGGGCCTTATTGGTATCCCAAAAAGTATTTCTGTAGATGAGAGGCCACTTTGACTTGTTTTACTGGAAGCAGTACTAAATTTACTCTTGCTTTGGCCAGGTCTTTTGTAAACAATTCAAAGTACTCATTTTTATTTGTGTGTTAGAATTAAGAATATGCATTATAAGATCCAGGTACAAAAGGACAAAGCATAGGAGCATATAAGAAAGATGAAATCTTTATGCTGAACTGTAGCTCTTATTTATTCTTAATCTGTTTAGTTTCAGGGGTGGTTTTCATATCCTCTTGAGTGTGATGCCACAAGCAAGTTCCTATTTTAGGCATGCAATAAGCTGGCATCTTCCAGTATTACTTGCTTGTAAGGCAATCTCTAATAAAGATAAGAGTCCTAGAAAAATAAGTGATAGTGGGTTATGAGAGAAATCTGATTTTATATATGTTATATGTATTTATAGTGTAACTTTTTCTAACAAACAGAATTTCATCAGTTTATTAACTCATAATAACCTTCCTCAAGTTAAAGAGTAAAAATTTAGGAACAGTCTTCCTGTTTGTCACACTACCATCTTCTTGACTCTTATCTCTGTTAGCCCATGTTCTTATTTTTCAATCTATTGTTGTTCTTTGTTGTCTAATTCAACACATTAGCTACACGTGCCAGTCTAAATTTTAACTAAAACATGAATCCATTTCTTTATTCACAATAGCTGTATTACAAGTGCGAAACAGCTATGTGTGGCTAATTATTACTATGTGTCTTTATTTTCTGCTATGATGAACACTGAAGACTGAGTAATTTATAAAGAAAAGACATTTATTTATTCAGTTTGGAGCTGAAAAGTCCAATTTCAAGGGGCCATGAGGATCTCCTTACTTTGTCAGCATGGAGGAAGGCATCAAGTGGTGAGGGAGCAGGAGCACCGATGCTCAAATCTCTCCTCATATAAAGTCACCTACTCTCTTGGCCTCACCCAACCCTCATTACATCTCCATGGCTTCATCTCCAAATATCACCAGTATATGAATTTGGGGTTAAGTTTCAACACTGTGTTCAAACGATAGCATTCTGCCCCTTAACTTCAGCTCTCTAAACTCATGCGCTTCTCATGTACAAAATACATTCCGTACATCCCAGTAGTCCCCAAAGACTTAACTTGTTCAGCATTAACTCAAAAGTCAAAAGTTCAGAGTTTCATTTGAATCAGATAGGAGTGAGACTCAGAGCACTAATCATCTCAAGGCAAATTCCTTTCCATCTGTGAGCCAATGAAATTAACAAATTACATGTTTCTAAAATACAATGGTAGGATGGACATAGGATAGACATCCCCATTTCAAGCTTTGCTGCTCAGATATTTCTTCTACCAGACACTCTAGTTCATTGCTTTTCAGTTCTGCATTCCCTAAAGTCATGGGTTCTTTGAATCTGTAGGACAAGAATGACCTTTTCCAGTTTCCAGTACTTGTTTCTCATTTCTGTCAGATCTCACCAGAATGGCCTTTATTGTCTGTATTTCTACCAGCATTCTGGTCAGGACCTTTTAAATAATCTTTTAGAAGTTCTAGCCTTTCCCTACAGCTTTCTTCTTTTGTGCCTTTACCCACAGTAATGATGTTAATCCATTCATGAAGGAGAAGCCTTCATGATCTAGTCATCTCTTAAAGGTCCCACCTTTCAATAGTGTTACAGTGGCAATTCTAACATGAGTTTTGGAGGGGACATTTAAACCATAGTACTGTTGGTTCCATCATTACAGAAATTTCTATTAGGTAGTACTGGTCTAGAATGATTATGACACAGCAATGTAATTACCAACATAAGTTTTGGAGTTGGGGAGATCTGAAGTTAGATTCTGGCTCTGCCATAAGCAAATGATATTAGTATGTTTGTAAAATAGGAATAATACCGCCTTTAGTTGTGACAATATAGTGTCTGGAAGTCTAGTAGGTGCTCATTAAATGTATTTGACTTTTTTTGTAATGTTGGACTTTTTGGGGTCTTTTGGAATTCTCTTTCGGCTTCTATGACCCTTTTGTCTAGTTGGTAGTCCACCACTTGGACTATTTTTAATCTTTGTTGCTAGCTTCTTATTTGGTCCAAGGTGCTCATAAATGTGATTGTATCTCTTTCCCATTAAAAAAATCCTATATATTTTAAAGACTTAAATCCTTAACATAACCTATGTAATTGTTCTCTATTTTGTTTTTTCTTCAATGGAAATGTTCACTCCTAAGTGTGGAAACTTGGGATGGTCATTTGTTTTGCTCCTCTTCACTCCTAAGTTACCAGGAAGTCATCAGTTGCAGTTCATACAGTGTTTATTTCTGTAACACAGATTGGCTTGTATGGTATCAGAATACAGGGAAATGTATAACACTGCCAGCATACTAATATTTTGTACCACGAAGAAGAATTTGATACTATGTGTGTTACTGAAGAATCCTGTGTCCTGTCCATTTAGTCTACGTTCTTCTTCTTGACTCAGTTTGTCCATATATCTGTGCTGAAGAATTTGTTGTACAATTCCCACAGGTCTTTGTAAGTTTGTGCCTTGTTTTCATAACTTGGATTCAAATACTCCTTACACTTTTTTTCTTTTACTTACATCTGTACCTTTAAAAAGTTCTATTTTGTTATATTTATTAGTTATCCAGCACATCTTTAACTTTGTTAATATTTTTATTAGGATTTTTATTTTTATTAGTACTCTGTTTACAGAATTACATTGATTTTGAGTGTCTTCACCCAACTTATTTTCCGTAAGCCATGTTATTCTTTTTTTTTTTTTTTTTTTCTTTAATGGTACTGGTGTTTGAACTCAGGGCTGTCACACTTGCTAGGCAGGAGCTCTACTGCTTGAGCCATGCCTCCAGGCGTTTTTGCTCTAGCTAGTCTAGCGATAGGGTCTTGCTTTTTAGGCTTGTAACCAAGTCAATCTGCTTGTGTCTCAAATGCCTTTTCCTTTTTCACTAACGGTGCCTTTGTACACTTTTTTGTCTGTCTGAAATGATCCTTCCCTTTCTCTGGTAAACTTCTTTGCCAGTGGCATTTTGTGGAAAGTTTTCCAACTCCCCCAGGCAATTAATAGTCATTTGTAAATAACTTTCACAGAAGTCATCCCATATTACAGTATGTTTATCTACTTCCTCTCCTGAGCTGTGGCTAGGATGCATTTTTTTTTTTCATCTTTGTAAATCCAGATCCTGTGTGGTCTTTCTCATGTAACACAGAGGTGTAATGAAGCTGTTTTCATTATCAGTAGCTAGGGAGATCTTTGCAAGTCCTGTAGATAAATGCTTTGAAAACTTCAAATATGTGTTGGCACAAAGGGAAAGCTGCCAGAAGGGAAAGTGCTATTGATTCTACAAGTTATGGAAGGCTTTTTATGCTTCAAGATTCTTTTCACATATCTTAGTAGAGAGTTTTGTGTTAGGGTATTACTTTCATTTGTAAATAGCAAATAAACTTTTTCATAATAAAGGAAACTCAATTTATGTATAATGTTTACTTTTGTTTACTTAAGCTGATTTACTGTCACATTTTTGCGCTAGAGATTCTAGGAACAAATAATAAAGTGATATTGTAATTCTAAATGTTTGATTTCCTTCATTTAGTGGTGTTTACTTACCACGTGTATCAAACATGGTCAGATACAAAGGTGAAAGAAAAAAAGATAATAGCCACAGAGGCTCACAGCATAGATTGAGTTAGGCATATGGAGAGGAACAATAATATAATGAGTGCATCTATAGAGCTATAAAAAGTAATTTTTTTTTTTTTTTTGGGCTACTCTGCTTGCCCACTTTGAACTTAATATGTTGCAATTTGGGGATTTTGTTGCTGATTTTACTCAAGAGCTATGTAATGTCAAGCAATTATTTAAGTGCTGAAAAAATATCAATAATGTTTTGTTACTTATGTTGTTTCTCAGTGAGTTTTGATATTCTACAATGTAGAATTAGAATACCTGTGTTAAAGCATCCTGATTCTTTTCCGCATCTGTTATTACTGCCTCCTTGATTCAGAGTTCTTGTGGTTATTGGGTCAGGTAATTATCTTAAGTTGCTTGGTAAATTGCAAAATGCTGTTTACATTTTTTAACAACTTTAACTACTGAAAACTATTATGTAACATTCTTGGAGGTTTGGGTTTCTTAATCAGCTCTTATTTCTGTGTAGCCCTCTCTCCTATAGAGTACTGAATATTGAAAGTAAAAATGTATCAATTAGAGTATTTTTGGTTACAAGTAACAAAATTACTTAAACAATAAGAAGTGTATTATTTCACAAATAATACACAGGAGTAGTTTAGTAGTTCATCACTTTCATCGAGGTCATAAGCCTTGTTTATTTTAAAGCTCTGTATGCCAGGAGAGGGCCATCCAATGTCATACACTAGCATCTGACTGAAAAAGGGCTGGGAATTGAGTCCTTTAGTGTCTCTTTTATTAGGGAGGAAAACCTTGGAAGTTTGATAGTAGGTTTTTTCCTTCCTTGTATTTTCCCTGGCTCTTTCATTCTAGAAAAAGATCAAATTCCTTCTTCTACAGTTAGGTTCTTGTAGTCTAGCTGTAGCTTACCTTCTGTCACTAGTGACTGGGGCTTACAGTACTAAAACAGCTTCATCAGTATTTTATTTGATACTCTGAACAAACGTCATAGCTTACTGATGGGACTGTAAATAGTGAAAACTGTATCTGGCGTTTGATGTTATACACTCTATGTCATGTACATGTAGTCAGCCTCATCATCAAAATATTTTCTCTGCCTAGTTTGCTGTAACTAAAATTCTACTTCTCCTTTGAAGTATGTCATCTCCTTTATAGCCCTCTGAAGTAAAGTATGTCTGTTCATTTTAGGTTAGAGGTGGGTAGAAGTTGTTGACAGTGTTTTAGACATCTGCCAAGGGGTAGATAAATACTAAGGCTTTGCAGGCTCTACAGTGTGTTACAGTGATTCAGCTTCGTTACTGTAGTGTGAAGCAGCTATGGGCAAGTGATCATGGCTGTGTTCTAGTAAAATTTAATTTACAAACATAGGTGGTGGGTAGTTTCTTGTATATGACACCAAAAGCATAAACAGTAAAAGAAAAAAGATGTATTGGACATCATCAAAATTTATAAATTTATGCTTCAAAAGACACCAAGAAATGAAAAGATAGCAGAAAAATAAATAGCAGAAAATGTTTGCACATCATATATCTGATAAGAAATTTTTCTCTAGAATGTATAAAGAATTTTTACAACTCAACAAATAAAAGACAACTCAACTTAAAAATGGACAAAGGAGATCTGGAGTAGTTCAGTGGTAGAGTGCTTGCCTAGCATGCATACAACGCATTGAGGAAAGGAAAAGGATTTCTCTTAACGAGATGTGTCAACAGGTGCTCAGCATTATTGGTCATAGGGAATAGCAAATCAAAGCTACAATGATGATATACCACTTCTATCCATTAGGGTGTCTATATTCAAAAAAGACAAGTATTGTTAAGCATGTGAAAGAAATTGGATCCTTCATGCATTGCTTGTGCAAACCTAAAATGTAACTTTTTTTTTTTGACCACCGAGTATATCCTGTTTATTGTTTGATTTACACAAAAAGTAATGGGCTGGGGTTGGAGAACAATAAACCAATCATTACATTTCGACCTGGGCTTTTGAAAAACTTGCATTCCATTTTAACAGTTCATATATATTTGACAGCTTATATATAAATCTAGATTACAAATAATCTTAGAGTTAGCTTTGTGACAAACAATTATGAAACACAAGAGAAAACCACATGAATCTAACTTAAATAAAGCATTCATATTAGAAGAAATAAAATGTTCAAAAAATAAAATTAGGTTAAGTTACAACATAAAATAGAGAAATGAGATAAACAATATTTATTAATATTCATACCTATTTCTAATTTACCTTCATATATTCTTAACTTTTTTCTAAAGGATCCAAGATAAGATCAAATAATATTTTGGGGTCTGAACTTGTCAGCCTCAGCTTATACTAGCTTGTTACCATATAGTCCAAAAACTTCAATTTTCTTTTTAAAAAATTTAAACCAGCTCTATTCAATTTGTCTCCTTCAGAGCAGCTGTTTAAAGATAGTAGGAAGCCAACAATAAAGAACACTATGCTGTGCTATTTACTGATTCTTGCAACAAATAGGGATTAACCTTGAAAATAATGTAAGTAAAAGAAACCAGCTGAAAAGGACTACATATTGAGTAAATTCCATGTATGTGTAATCTCTGGAATAAGCAAATATATTGAGCTAGAAAGTACTTACATAGAGCTGGGGTGAGGGGATGTTGAAAGATTATTGACAGTGGGTACAGGCTTACCTTTTTTTTTTTTGTAGTATCGGAGAATGAACTCAGGGCCTCATACTTGCTGGACAAGCGCTCTACCTCTTGAACCACCCTCCCAGTCCCAAGATTACTTTTTTGGGAGCAATGAAATATTCTTTAAGTTTGATCATGGTGATGGTTGCAGTTCATTTGAATGAACTTTGAATTATTTTAAATGGATGGATTATATGCTTGTATGAATTAGATCTCAACAAAGTTGTGATAAAAACAAGTAGATTGCAGGCCTGATTTGGCCTGGGCCATAGTTTGCTGGTTCATAGTAGTTTGTTCTTAGTTCTCCTGCAAAGTATTATCCTTCTATCAGATTGTACCTTCCTTTGTCTCTTCTCATTCAGAATTTTCTTCTAGATTCAGCTGTCACTTTAGGTTTATGGCCTTCCAAGCTTTAGTGTTCCTGACTGTCTCTGTTTTACTAACTTGTACTTTCTGTATTTCAGTTATTTCTGGTGGCTATGGTCAGTATGGTCTCTTACCATCGTCACTGCTAGTACTTTATTTCAGCTGTTTTGAGATTTTTTTTTGGTGTGATAATTGAAAATGCCATGCCTATGGTAATTGTATGGGTTTTTAAAATTAAAGTTTGTAGTATCAAGTTATTATTGCAGCCTACAAGAACTTGATGGGCAGTTTCTCTGTAAAACTATATATATTTTTTCCATCCTTTTACTCCTTTTGTCAGCTGTCTTCACCTGTTTCACACCTTCTTATTGTTGTGTTTGTAGGATTGTGATTACTACTGTTAGCTACAGGAATGACATTTAAAATTGATATGCCAGTGTGAGTTGGTATGGTAAGCCACTTGAATTTAAGTGTTCTAAAATGAGGAGAAAATGGTTTCAATAACTTGTAATTTTTCTTGTGTAATACAGAAAGTCTGTGAGTTTATGATATATTGGTAAAAAATGTGGGGATTGTATTAACTTAAGTTCAGATTTGGCATTTAACACTACTGTCTGTGTGACTTTGTGTATACTGGTTAACCTTCTGGATACTTCTATAATCTGAGAATAGTTTGGAGGATCAGTGAGATATTGTGAAGCCTTCTAACTGGTGTTACTTCAGGTTTTTTTTTCCCCTGTAAATACTAGCTTTCTTCCCCCCGCAATCCATATTTATACTCAGAGTTAACTTCTAAAGATTACTCTCTAGATCCATTAGTTTCTGTCTTTAAAAATCTTTAGTTTGAATTTAAAAGTAGTCACTGAAATTTAAATTAATACATCTGAGATGTCTGTAGGATTTTAGGGCTTTAAGAATTGTTTTAAAATGTAATACCGTTGTTAAAATAAAACCAGATTAAAAGAGCCAACAAGTCTTTTGGTTTTTATGTAAATTTAGACTTAAAAAGATTTCTGCTTTAATAACGCTTTTGCTGTGTGTCTCTTACTTGAGAGGTAACTTACACCTTTAGAATTGAAATCTTATTAAGTCCTTGGTTTTATTAATTGATTGCTTATAGTATACTAATTGCTTTGTAAAATACCGTTCTTACCTTTTTGGACATCATACTCATACTTTAGGGAGTTTGTTTAAATGTTGGGGATCTCATTATTGTACAAATTAAGGGTTGGCCCACAGAGAAAGGATCCATTTGTAGATGGATTGTGTTTACAGTTTATACATCAGTTTTTTGGTAGTCAGTGTCAGTATATTTTCCCATTGAAAAAACAAAAAGGCGTTTACTTGTAAAGATTTACAAAGCCTATTTCATTGATAATTTAAAACTATTTAAGTGTCTTCCATATGTCATGCTCTGAAGAATAACTATAATGGACAGAACAAACTAGTGTTTCACTACCAAATAGCTGCATTGTAGTAGGGTAATCATAATGAGAAGCCGATGCCTTGTATGGAAACATCTTTTTCATTTAGGCCTTAGTTAAGATAGAATCTTGTCTCATGTACAGATACAGTATTGTGTAATATTTTTCTCTAAGAGGGACACCCAGAATAATGTAGTCTATCTTTGTGTGGTCAGAAAATAAAAAAGCACTTTTATGTTCAAACAAATCAGTAGTTCATTTTGAAAATTTCATCTCCTATGTCATTTTAATGATAATTTTGTAGGGCTATGAGAAAGTAATTTTTCTTTCTCTAGTTACTGCATAGCTTAAGTTGTTATAGATGAAATTAAATTTATGTTTTGCTTTTGATATAATTTATAGAGTCTACAACTACCAAAAAAAGTTGAGAGTAATTGTTGTTTGTCTTTTTTGCCACTCTTAACCCCTCCTACTTAAATTTTGATTTCCAGAACCCTATTAAAATGTTAACTCTAATAAAAATATTAATAGTAGGATACATATACACACATTCTATTACAGTATAAGGAAACATTACAGAGTAATACAGATTACGATTGGGTCTTAATAAAATATTAAAACCTAAGAATTGCATTATATTTTGTTGGTTTTCCTCCTGTATTTAGTCATTTATTTTGTTATTGATGAATTTTTCTAATTCCTTAAATGTTGGTATTTTACTTTTTTTGATTCATGCTGCATTTTTTTTTTAATTTTGCTTTCCTTTCTTTTTATTTTTCCCATGATAGGTTCTCGCTGTGTTGTCCAGGATGGTCTTGAATGCCCAGCTTAAATGATCTTTCTGCTTCAGCCTTCTTAGTACTGAGACTAAAGGCATGCACCATTACACCTGGCTTCATGTTTCATTCTTTATGAAGTCCTTTGTGTGGGGGGAAGTTACCATCTATATGCTAAGCAGATAATTTCCAAAGTTGTCTTTCTAGTCATGGTCCAAGTTCTAGATATATTTGCCTGATATCCATAGACCCCCACAATCTCAAAATTATATGTTTGAGAGGGGTACTAAGAATATAATTTTTATACTTTGATTGTGTCTAGTATATTGCATTGCACATGAACATTTTTCCCTTCCAGAAATTGTTCCGGTAAAGGATATAAGTAGTAGACTCTTGGAGCCTTCATTACATGTAGACAAATACTTTAGAATATTAATACAGCAATATAATTCGATATAAGTTTATATAGTTAAAGTTACACTTACATCCTGAAAATGCAGTAAAAAAATAATCAGCTGTGTTTGGGATTTGGGCAGTGGTAGTCCTTCCTCCTCAGGCTGGTTCCTGTGTCCTTTTAGCATGTCCACATCATTCTGAAACTTTCTTATGTCCAGTACAAGATATTTTTGGCATGCATTGCACTCTCCTTTCCCCAGCCCTGGAATTATTTTCTCCACGCTCCTTTTAGTGGAGAATCATTAATTGTGTGTGTGTGTGTGTATGTATGTGTATATATATGTAAATTTTTTGTGTGAAAGTCCCCAATTTTAGTATGGGGTACGTCATTCATCTCTATTAAAATCAGATAAAGTTGATCCCAGACCAAAGAGATTATCAGATAAAGAATGGGTATTATATAGGAATACAAGTTGCTAATTGTTGTTAGTATGTCAGTAGACTTGGTTAATTCATTAAGATAATATATCAGTTCTAAATGTGTCTCTATTAAATAATTGTAAAATATATGCGGTAAAAATTGATAGAACTGAGTGGAGAAATAAGTTAGTTATACTCTGACCAAGTGTGGCTTATTTAAGGATAGTAGACTGTTCATTGTTTGAAATCAGTTATTATAATCCGGCATAGTAACAGGCTAAAGAATAAAAATCCTCTGATCACATCAGTTGACGGACAACATTTGATAAAATTGAACACCCAGTCATTATAAAACCAATAAAACAAAAACTCAGAAAAAATGTAGAGGGAAATTCCTTAGTTGTGTAAGGAACATGTGTTTAAAAACTACAGCTAACATTGTACTTAATGGCAAAAGAATGACTGATTTCTCTGTAAGATCTGTACCAAAGCAAGGATGCCTTCTCTTACTACTCTTTGAACATAGTGCTGGAAGTTCTAGCCATTGCAACAAGGCAAGAAAGGAATATAAAAGGCAAACACAGATTGAAAAGGAAGAAAAATGGCCCCCACTTATACAGGACACAATTGTTTATATACAAAAATCATAAGAAATCTGCAAAAAATGGAATAAATGAATTTAGCATAGGAATGCAGGATATGAGATTAACTTTACAAAAATCATGGTTTATTCTGGGTAGTGGAGAAAAGCAGAATTGGGTAGTTAGGTTTCATTTAATAGGTGCCATCTTAACTGTGAACTTGAGCAGTAGGTATGATTGTCTCAGGCTCCATTACTGAAGAATCTTTAAAATTGTTAATATATGCCTTCAAATATTTATTGGGTTGATTCAAGCAAGTTAGAGTGTTAACTATGACAACGTTTATCAGGCTTGACATTTTTAGGTTTTGTTTTTTTCCTGTCATTTGATGTACAGATATGTCATTGACTTCTGTTGGAAAACTAGTCACCATTTAATAGTGATATGCTATTTTAATGAATATTCCTGCCATTTGATAATACGAAGTATAACACCTTAAGGTATCAATGAAATCTGTAGTACCAGGTTTGTAGCTGTTAACTAAGGTCTTGTTAGATTTATGTTGCAAACAACTTGTACTCCTGAGATCTGTTGCCTTTTGCTGTTTTTGCATTGATTGTTCAATAGGTCTATAAAAGAAAATAATGTAATGTCAAGTATACTCTATTTGGGAAACTTTTTTGTGTCTTGTGCTAACAGGATGCTTTAAAGAGTTTTTTGACATTCAGCTTGTTTCTCTTTTTCTCTCTTCCTTCTTCCCTGTCTCCTCTCCCCCTTTTTTTAGTGTTTGTATGTAAATATTTCTAGCATCTTCTTGGGTCAGTAGTAATTTTAGCTAGAATGACCCCTTGAAGTCATTTAGTATACCCTTCTTGTTTCCTTTATGAGCAAGTCAGTGCTTCCATGGGTACTTATGGACACACAGCTTTTTAGACATATATTCTGGAAGTCTATTAATATCACTGGTTTTTGTCTTCTACTTCTGTCTTTTAATCTTTTTTACTTTTTCTTCCCCAAATTCATGCATTCATAGTTTCACATCTTGCTTTATATTTTCAACAGCAAGGGATATGTGTTCTATAACATTTATTAAGACAGTCAATGATTTCAGAAAAAAGTTGATTTCATTATAATAATTACATTAACTGAGAAACTGGCAAACAATCTTTTAGCATATAAACACATTTGGATTGATTCTTTAACCTTTCAAGTCCATGTAATTAAGTGTTTAAAAACATTTTTACTCTATGATGATTGTCAGTTTGGGAATCAAAGAAAATTTCTAGCATAGAATGAAGAAAATAGTTTTTGGGTCTCTTTAGTTAACTTGGATCTTAAAGTGTTGGAAATTAGAATGAAAATAAAATTTAAGTGTGTATTTTCAAAGGGTATGCTGTAAAAATATTTAGACATTTATCTTTATCTAGTAGACTTTTAAGAGATGACAACATTACCTTATTCGGTTGTAGACTGTCCTTGTGAGTTAAAAATACTACTTCAGCTGGGTATTGAGGGGGGGGGAGCGGAAGGGGGTGGAGTGGGTGGTAAGGGAGGGGGTGGGGGCAGGGGGGAGAAATGAACCAAGCCTTGTATGCACATATGAATAATAAAAGAAAAAAAAATACTACTTCAGTATTATATTGTTTGCTTAATTAAAAGGTATGGAGTGGATCCAAATGCTTAATAGATACTCATAATGAGAAGTGAACATTGGAGAAAGTGAAAAATCTAAAGTAGTACCTGGACTTTTATGAAGTTAGTACTATATTAGTCTTTAACACACTGACACTTAAAATGCTAAATTCATATTTTTATCATGTAACTAAAATATTCATCCTCAAAATAAATTAAGGACATTGTTAAATTTGGAACAGATGTCAAAGGGGAGTAAGACAGGTGCTGTCTTTATGGAGCTTAAAGTCAAGAAAGGGGATTAAGTAAGAGATGAGAATTTTAAATGTCAAAATAACTGTAAGTTTTTGGTTCCTCATACTGTAAGAGTAATCCGCAAAATGTTATTTGCTACATTCAAATGCACATGCACCTTATGAAATCAAAACTCCATATAGTTTTTGAGTTTTGAATAGTATAACGATTAAACTATATCAATTTATTATTTTAAAGTGATGAGAGATTATTTCTTAACTGGATACTTAAATCCATGTTATGAAGTCATTTCTTTATACTTGGAACTAGGATCTTTATTGAGTTTTAATGTCTTTTTTTTTCTTTTGTAGTGGTAGTGGGTTTTGAATTCAGGAACTCATCCTGGCATGTGCTAGGCAAGCACTCTACTACCACTTGAGCCACTCCTCAGTCCCTTTATTGAGTTTTAAAAATCAGATTTATTGAGATATAGCTTACATGTAATAAAATAAACCAGTTTTAAATGTATATATTTTGTAAGCATCACCACAGTCAAGATGTAGAACATGTCTGTGTCTTAACCTAAAATGTTACTTGTACTCCTCCTGTTTGCATCTCCATATCCCTCCCCCTACCATCCCCTGGATTTTCAGTCACTGTAGTTTTGCCTTTTCTAGCATTTGTAGATTGAATCATGTAGCATGTAACCTTTTGTGTCTGACTTCTTTCATTTAGCACATTGCTTTTGAGATTCATTTAAGTGGTGTGCATCAGTTTGTGTGCATTGGTAGTCTTTTACTGTTCATTACTGAATAGTACTCTGTTGTCTGTATACCTCCTAGTTTGTTTATCTGTTTACCAGTGAGGACATTTACATTGTTTTCAGATTGGAATGTTAAGAACAAAGCTGCTTTGAATACCTAAGTGTGTAAATCTTTGTGTGGGCCTGTTTTTGTTTGCAACCAAACTATTTTTTAAAATAGCTGTACAATTTTGAGTTCCCATTAGCAATGTATTAAAATTTCACTTGCTCCATATTTTCAGTTACTTGGCATGCCAATATATCTGAGTATTAGTTTTCTATTGCTGTGCAACTATTTACCATAGTCTTAGTGACTTAAAGCAGCATCCATGTATTATTAAGTTCACAGTGGCACAGCTAGGTTCTCTTCAGGGCATCATGGGCTGAAATCAAGGTGTCACCCAATTCAAGTTCTGCGTTGGAAGTTCTGGGGAAGAGTCTGCATTCAAGTTGTTTCAAGTTGTTGGCAGAAGTCACCTCCTTGCTCTGCTTGCTTTTGCCTGTCAGCTGGGGAGTTAACCCTCAACTCTTCAAGGTGCCTACTTTCATACCAATGGCTCCTCTATCTCCCCTGTGTTGAATTTCTCTCATGCTTTGAATGTCTGACCTCCTCTTAGACCAGTCAGAGAAAACTACTTTTAAAAGACTCTTCTTACAATTAGGTAAGGCCCACCTGAATGATCTTTTTACCCTAAAGTCACCTGATCTGGGGAATTTCACTTGTACAAAGTCCATTTCCAACAGTACTTACATTTGTGTTTGAATAAGTGGAAGAAAAATGAATGGGTACGAGAGGTTGGGAATTTTAAGGGACAGTTAAGAGTTCTGTTCCACCACATGTCTTTTTTTCTTTTTTTGGTAATGCTTCGCTTGGTTTGTTTTGTACATTTTAGCTATATTCAATAATAGTTGCATATATAATAGCATTTCATTGTGATTTTAGTTTGTTGCTTTAACATCTTATAATGTTACAAATATTTTCATGTGCCTGTACTGTCACTGTACCTTTATTGTGAAATGTCTATTCAAGTCTTAGTGGTTTTTTTCTTTTTCTTTCTTTTTTTTTTTTTTGCATATGAATATCCAGCTGTTTGTTGCAAAGATTTTTTTTTTCCCATGTTGAATTACCTGGGCACCTTTGTTGAAAATCTTGTGTGTTTGTTTACTTTATTCTGGTCCATTGATCTTTGTCTATCCTTACAACAGTATCACTGTTGATGACTCTAGTTTTATAACTCTTCAAATAAGATAATTATGAGGCTTTCAATATTGGTCCTTTTCAATTTGCTTGGCTACATAAGTCCTTTGGAGTTCCATATAAATTTTAGACTTAATTTATTGATTTCTGTAAAAATTCATCTTTTTTGGTCTCTAGGTCAATATGAGAAGAATTGCCGTCTTAACATGTCTTTGGATCTGTAAACATACCTATTTTTTTAAAGATCATATTTAATTTCTCTGAGCTATGTTTTACAGTCTTCATGCATACTCTCTGAACACATTTAACTAAGTGTTTTGTATTTTTGATGATTTTGTAAGTGGAAGTTTTTCTTAATTTCATTTTTCAGTTATTTCCAAAATGTGGGAACACATTTGATTTTTGTATATTGACCTTTAGTCCTGCCACCTTGCTTAATTCCTTAGTTCTAATAGGGGTTTTTGGGGTTTTTTTTGTAGTTTGTTTAGGATTTATGAGCATATAGAGTTCTGTCATCTGCAAATAAAGGCAGTTTATCTTAATTCTTATCAGTATGCTTTTTATTTCTTTTGTCTTGCCTCATTGTACTAGTACAGGTGTCTTTATCTTGTTTCTGATTTAGATTGAAAGGAAATCAGTCTTATAATATTACATTTTATTGAAAGAATGTTCAGATAACCCTTTATAGATTGAGGAAAAACCTTAATTTGCTGAGTTCTGGCATGAATTGGTGTTGAAATTTGTCTGATGCTTTTATTGCATCTGTTGAGGTAACTGGCTTTTTTTTCCTTTTTTTAGTCTGTTAATGTGAATCACGTCAATTTTGAATTATTAAGCCAACCTTCAGTGCGGTAATAATTGTCAGTTGGTTTTGACATTTAATGACCTTAATTTTTTTTTCTAGATTCACTTTGCTAAAATATTAAGGACTTTTACATGTTAAAGTCATGAAGAAATACTAGATTATAGTTTTTTTGTAGTATCATTTTGTTATTATGACAATGCTGGCCTCAAAATTATTCAGACTTAACTTCTTACCCCTTCTACTTTTCTGAGGAATTTATAGGGTTATTATAATTTTGGACTCTCATCTTTCTGATGTATTAACCTCTAGCATTCTGTAGCATTACTATCTTTGGTAATGTTCCTTGTTCTGAATTTTACATTGTCCAATGTCACTATCTACTATATCTTCCTTTTGATTAGTGTTTTTAAGGTCTATATTTTCTGTCTCTTTAGTTTTAACCTATCTGCAATGATTTTTTAAAAGTGAGTTTTAAAATAGATTGCACGTAGTTACATCTTTTTAATTGGAATTAATATAGTTGTCAGAATATTTGCACTTAAATCTATAGTCTTGCTACTTTCTATTTTTTTCTCATTTGCTTTGTGTTTTTACTTCCTGGTGTCCCTCTGGAATGAATATTTTTTATGATTGTTTTAGGTTTCTCTCAAGAAACAGAGCCAATAGGAGATATACACACATATAAATGAAGAGACTTATTATGTAATATTGCCTCACATGATTATGGTAGTTCAGAAGTCTATCTGCTCTCTATAAGCTGGAGACTTACAAAAGCTGATGGCATAGTTTGAAGGTCTGAGAGCAGAAAAGTTGATAGTATAGATATCGGTGTAAGCCTGAAGCTTGAGAACCAGGGGCAGAAGGGCAAGAGAAGATCAACTTTCCGCTACCATTTTGGTCTGTTCAGGTGCCCTACAGATTGGATGATACCACCTACTGCTTTACTTAATTTACCAGTTCAGATGTTAATATCGTCTAGCAGACATACTCTGAATAATCTGGGTATCTTCTGGCCTGGTCAATTTGATCCATAGACCATCAGAACATGCCATTTTATTTTGTCGTATTCTTCCTCTTTAAAAAAATTTGTTTTTGAAAGAAAGTAGCTACTCTGTTTAACATACCATGTTTTATCTTCATGTAAAGATGTAATGATTCTTTTCTGTGTAAGATCAGAATAGTACTCATCCATTCCCCCCCTTCCTTTGTGGTGTTGTCATATATTTTTTTCCCTTTTTTTGAGACTAGTTTTGCTGTGTAGCCCACGTGGACCTCAAACTTTCAATCTTCCTGTCTATATCTCCTGAGTGCTGAAATTACAAGTGTGTACCACCATGGCTGGCTCTGTATATTTATGTCTGTACTTGCATCGTTAAGATTGTTTCATTTATTTTTTGTTTTTTTCTAGTTCTAAGGATCTAAACCAGGGCCTTGTACATGCTAGGCAAGTGCTCTACCACTAAGCTATATCCCCAGCCCATTTTGATTGTTTTAAATAGTATACCTAAGGACATTTAATTATGAGAAAATGTTTTACATTTGTCTATGTATTTACCATCTCTGGTATTCTTCATTTATTGGTCTAGATCTAATTGTCCATCTAGAATCATTTTTCTTTTGTCTGAAAAACTTGACATTTTTTGTAGTGAACATACATTGGACTGTATATTTGGTTATCTGGAAAAAGCATCATACCTCAATATTTGAAAGATATTTTTGCTGGATATAAAATTCTAGTGTGACAAGTTTTCTTTTGGTTCTTCTGATTCTTTAAATAGATTTTACTGTTTTCTGGCCTTTTTGTTTCTGAGAAAAATCTCTTGTAGTAATTTTGTCAGCTGTATGTGATATGTCTTTTTTACATAATTACAATTAGAATTTTGTGTATCACACAGGCCATTAGCAACTTGATTATTACATGTTTTGTTGTGGGTTTTTTCTGTTTGGGGTTCATTAAGCTTTTTGGAATGTAAATTTAAACTTTCCTTCAAATTTGGAAGATTTTTGACCCTTTATTAAACATCATGTATGTGTGTGTATTTAAATTTCTTTATTGAGGTCAAATTTGCATAACAAAATTCACCATTTTAAATGAGCAGTCCAGTATCATTTAGTATACTAATAATATTGCTTAACCACTACCTTATTTTCAGCACTCCAAATACCCACTAAGGGGTTATTCTCCATTTATTCCCCCTCCCTGCAGTGCCTAGCAACCACCAGTCTTCACTCTGTTTTTATGGATTTACTTTAGGATATTTCATATAAGTGAAATGATACAATATGTAGCTTTTTGTGTCTGGCAGATTTTGAGCTTTGTCCAAACTAATATCCTGTTATGCTTTTTTGAAATTTTATTTTATCTTCTTTTTCCTTTGGTGAAACTGGGGTTTTAACTCAGAGCATCACCATACCTTTGGTCCATTTTGCTCTGGTTATTTTGGAGATGGGGTCTCAAATTATTTGCCCAGGCTGGCCTCCACCTGGATCCTCCTGATTTTAGCCTCTCAAGTAGCCAGGATTAGAGGCATGAGCCACTGGCACCCAGTTTATTTTACTTTTTAATTAGCATATATCGTTAGTAGGAGGGGTTTCATTGTAATGATTCTATAGATGCCTGTAGTGTACTTTGACTAAGTTTACCCCCTCTGTTTATGCCTTTTGTTGGTTGTCATACATTGTGAATTTTATGCTATTAAGTTGGATTTTAGTCCTTTAAAGAGTGCTTGTTTTGTCACATACTTAAGTTATTTGAAATTGACTTGGTCTTTTGAGACTTGCTTTTATTTTTTAAAAGTGGGTCTAAGAGCAGCCTTTAATTCATAGCTAATAAAGCCATTCTGAGAACTCTGTCTCAAAGCCCTTTGTGTTTAAAGGTTTCTCCACTCTGGCTTACGGGATCATAAACTATTTCCCGTTTTTGTGTAAGCTCCAAAATTGTTGGGCCTGCTACGAGTTCTTTCCCTGGCTTTTGGAAGCTTCCTTTCAAACGTATGCATGAACTGGAGGGGATTTTTCGACAAACTTCCAAAGATCTCTCTGTACCTCCCTTCGCTAAGATGTTCTCCCTACAAACCTAATCTCCTTGGTCTCTTGACCTTCATGTATTTTTTTCTTTTTTGCAGTACTGAGGATTGAACACAGGGCCTTGCATGTAGTAGCCAAGTACTTCCCCACTTGAGCTGCACTCACAATCCTGTCTCTGACTTCTCAGTTCAGCAACATTGTATGCCTATGTTGCAATTTGGAAACTTCCTTCAGACAATAATCTGGGATAAAACTAGAGTTCACCTCTTGCTTCCTTATACTAGTGGTCACAGATAAAGTCTGAAAATTTATTTTGTGCAGTTTTACTGACTTGCTAGCATTTTATATTGGTCAAGCAGTTCACATAGCATTACTCCTATTGGCAGTACTGAGTTTTTTAATCAGTATAAGGAAAGTCAATGTTAATGTCAAGCAAGTGGAGTTATTTAAGGACTTTTTTATTAAGTAATTTTGCTAATAACTTGGTCATGTGGTACAATATTTCAACTCTGTTGATGTTTTAATTAAATTACTTGTTAAGAATATATTAGCCTTGGATATAATTACATGGTTTTGTTTAGTTGAGATTCTCTTATAGTAAATGCCAAAACCTTACTGGATATGTCTCTTACAGTAGTTATCTCTATTTCAGTATTTCCCAACCTTAGATTGGAGCTATCAGCTAGAAATTTACTGTAGAACTAATTTACCTTCAGAAATGCTGATGTTTTTCTAGTTAAGACTGATAAAATAATTTGTAAAATCATGCTTATTTTTTGTTTAAATGTAATTGTGCTTTAGATTCAGGAATAAGCAAACTATATATCCTACAGGGCAAACCTGAATGAAACACTTGATGATAAATTTCATTGTCCCTGGGAGAAACTCAAGCAACTAGGATGGGGGAAGCTCTAAAACTTACTTTTACTAATGATTAGGCATAATGAAGACCAAATGTGGAGGAAAATTATGTTGCTTTGGGTTTTAATTTTTTTAAGTGAGAGACAAAGTATGAAGACATTCTTTCCATAAAAGGTCATATAGTGTAGACTGTAGAGTGAAAAAAATTGGAGTTTAGAGATGGTTGTTGCTTCTTGGGAGAGTGACTAGAGATAGTTTTCCTGATTAATTGGCTTTACATGGCTTTCTGAAGAATGTTGGTTTTAATCCTGAAGACAGTAGGGAACTATTACATTTTAGCAATAGCTAATGGGATGTAATGGTCAGTGTTGGATAGCTTGAAGTCACAATAACCATTTGGATACATGGATTTGAAGTTTGGGAGAGAGATGAGATAGATAGTCATTGTTGATGGGGAATAGCCTTTAGGAACTCCGGCCTGGCTGGTGCTTGGGTCTTGTAGATGCTGGCCAATGGGAGTAATAGAGATAAATAGAGGAAATGATGGTATGTATCATTTATAAGGAATTGGTAGCACTGTATAGGTCAATGAGCTAGTGAAACAAGGGTCTGATTTCAAAATCCTGCCTGAGACCACAGAATAACTATTTTACCTTTACTTACAAAACAATAAAAGTGCTAACATTTTAAAAAAGTAAATAAAACTCACACTAACAGTTCCAAGTTTAGTAAGTAAAATACCAGTGTATTCTTGAGAACCTTGGAAAAAACATACTTTTTAAAGGCATGGAATGGAAAAGGAATTTTTAAAATTGAGGCATGCAAATGTGAGGTAATAATATAGGTAACAACTGTTTAAGGTTAATTAGGTAACATGAAAATAAACAAATCTATTTCTATTTGCTAATAATGTCAAGCTTTATTGTTGGCTATTTCTTTTGTCCTCACTTTAGTGTATATTTTATATTTAAGGTGACTTAAACCAACCTGGAAAATTGCAATTACTTGCTATAATTTTCAAGGAAATCACTAATTACTGGCAGCATATGAAGAATTGAAGATGCTGTAATTTACTGATAAACATTTCCTAGACTTTAAGTTTACATATGAATAAAGATACTTTTAGGCATTTAAAAGACAACCAGCCATACTAAATTATTTTTTTCAGGTTGTTTTCAGTGACTTATTATAATAATATAGAAGTGTAATCAAATATTCACTGTTAGTCCTATTGTACACTTACTGCTGTTTAATTGTTAGGTAGGGTTAAGATTAGAAAATACCATGTAGAATGCTTGGTACTAAGCTTTATAGACCATTTTAAAGATCTTCATGATTCTACCTCTCTGAGTCTTTTATACTTGGAATTTTCACTCTTTTAGATTTAGAACTACATATGGTTCGACTGCTAAAATGGTGTGATCTTTTACCAGATTTTTGATTTTCCTGGGAAGAGCCCTCAAAAGTTGTTAAATGTAGACATTGGTCCAGATCTGTAGTTTTTCTAGAACTTTTTTTCTTATGCACATTTCACATAGTATCCTAGTATAGAAAACAGCTGAATGGAATTTAGATATGAGATATGACTTCTTATGAAAAAGAAATAAAGTCTTGTATTAGACTCACCTTCCTGTTAATATTCTTGTTTTAGTTACACAGCATATGGAAAAATGTGTTTAAATGCAAGTATAAATGACAACAAGGTTTTTTAAATAGTTCATTTTGCAGTCTCGGGAGAGGGTTTATTCTGAGCTCTTCTTCAAAATGAGTTCACCCAGCAAGGTACATTAGAACATTGGCAGTCTCAGTATGTGAAAATTTGGTATATGTCATGTGTAGGGAATTAAAAATGTTTGAAATAGATTTTAATCAAGTGCTTGTGTAAGTCCTACGTAGCAGAGGACATATCAAGCCAGGTTGGGCCAAAACCTCTTTCTACCATATTGTATAACTTCTTTTCTTACCAATGAAAAAAATGTAATTTATAAGCCTAGACATATTGGCTTATTTATGCTTGTGCTTTGTGGCTTTAAGTATTTAATATTTCGAGGAAATTTGGGCCAATCTTGTAACTAATTGTTTCTTTTTTCCCCCAGGGAAATGAGGCGAGTTATCCTTTGGAAATGTGCTCACACTGTAAGTTGAATATTCTTCTTATCAAGAGTCTCTTTTACCTACAAATCTCTCTCCCTCCTCTTTATCCCCCCTCCATGTTTGTGTATAAGTAATACACCTCTATAATGTATCTTTACTTATCTATCTCGCAAAGTTAGCCCACAGCTATTTAAAGTGGGTAATGAATTTGACATACATTAAGTTACCAGAGTAGGGAAAATTTAATAGACTTTATTATTAATGTTTGCACTATGTTGTAGTTATACATAAATCTCCCAATCTCAGTGGTTTAATTTATGAAAGTTGTTCATGTAACAGTTTCAAAGAAGATAGAGTCTTTTTCTGTTTGGTGATTCAGGTCCAGGCTCCCTTGTTTTGTAATACTAACCACTATACCCGTGATTCCCAAGATCACTGGGGAGAAAGAGAAATGAAAGCACCTGCATACTATTTTTATTGGCTGTGGCCCAGAAGTGACTTATGCTCATATTTTATGGGCCAGAACTAGTCACATAGCCCCACCAAACTGCCACAGGACTAAACATACAGTTTTTCATATATTCAGGAAGGAGAAACAGATAAGTTACACAACATCTGTTAAGTCTGTTTTTTAAAAATTATTTTTTTTTGTGGTACTGGCATTTGAACTCAGGGCTTCACACTTGCTAGGCAGGCACTCTACCACTTGAGCCACTCTACCAGCCCTTTTTGTGTTGGGTATTTCCAAAATAGAGTCTTAAACTGTTTGCCTGGGACTGGCTTCGAGCCTTGATACTCCTGATCTCTGTCTCCTTAGTAGGTAGGATTGCAGGTGTGAGTTCACCAGTGCCTGGCTAAAACATGATTAAATTTTTATGAATGAAATCAATAAGTCTTTAAATCCTGAGGGTAGAGGTAGAGGTGATTCTCCCTTTATCTGAACAGCATATTTCCAGAATATAAAAGTCAGTTGTTTAAACCCTTTTCAAGTATTTAAAAGAATTTCAAATATTTAAAAAAGGTGTTACATTTCCATACATGCATTTAATTGAAGCTTAATATTTGAAAAATTAGATATTTGGAATTAGTTAATTTACATCTATTAATATTGCAGTAAGAGCTAACCAAAATATTTAGATCAGTGGTCTTGGTCACCTACAATATCTGATAGTAACCCATAAATGAGGTGCTTTATCAAAGATATGTTCATTTTGACATCTCATTAAAAAAATGTGGGATTGTACCTCCATAGTTTTCCATTGCAACATATTTTATTTTTATTACTTTAGATTTTGGGGTTAAGAATTAAATCTAAAAACAAAATCACTTTGATATATAGAACAGCATACTTATTCTTCCTTATGGTCTTACTTTATTGATAATCCAGTATTTAGAAATAAGAGATTTAGTAACTTGTAAGATCTCAGTCATACTGTTCTTATACATTATGGTTTTGTACTACTTTCCCATCTGCTTTTCCCTACATCTTCAAATAATAACTTATTTATATCCTCTGAACAACTTCATTCCCTTGGTTACTGTAGTTGCCTTCTATATCCTGCAAATATATGTCTTTTAATGTGAAAACTAGATTTTCATTTTATATTACCAAGGGTGGTCAACATCCATCAGACCCCCTCTGGCATTTGGAAATCTTAAAACTGGCAAGTACATGTCTCATACTCCTTTGCATTCAGAGTTAACGTTACTTTATTTCTGCCTCATATACACTCATGTGAGATTTGGAAGGTAAAAGAGAGTTGGAGTCTGTTCTTTTCCTGTTTTTATTGTTTTTGCTGGTAGGATTCTGGTTGTGATTTGTATTTTTGTGAGTGTGTAATAGTCTGGATAGGCAATATTTTGGATAGACAATATTTCTTTTGATAGCACAACTCTAGTGTGGTTTTGTAATTACGTATTACTAAAAGTTTTAATCAAGAGCCTTTTTTAAAAAAGGTCTTCTAACAGTTTCTAACACTAAAAAGCAATCTAGCTTCAACTAGCTAGAATTTGATTTTGTTGTCTTTAGTAGACCCTGAAGAATACAGTAATTTCAGAAATGGCGTATAGGTTCTATATTGTCAATATAGTGGAAATTTGGGCTGACTGATCTAATTGGATTTGAAAGTAGTGGGGGTCCAGTTAATCATGAAAAAACAAAAGGAATATTGGCAGTCTGTGGCATGCAGTGATAACAGTGAGTTTATCTATCTTGTAGTTGCATAAAGTAAGTGCTTATTGAAGGGAAAACTTCGGTAGACCAAAGAGTCATTGTGAAAGATTTGCTGGAGACAATGAAGAATATTAGGTGTTTGGATCAGCTGATCACTTCTGACTATACTGAAGAATCCAAAGAAAAAAAATGAGGGCTTAGTAATTCTTATTTCACTAATGTGTTATACTCTTTTTGGGGGGTGGGAATCAGATCTCTTTTGCTAAAGAGTGGTAATTGGAAAAGGGAGAGATCCTTAGAATTGGAATGAAGACAAGTGGTATATTAAGTTATCTTGAGGTTCTGGAACTCCATACCATTCTGCTGTTCTCAGCAGAAACACCCCTTTTTAGCCTTTTTGGTGGAGCTAGTCTTGCCTTACTTTTATCTTTGCTTTTTATCTTGCAATGAGGTATTCTTTTCCTTTGGTATTATTGTGACCATTTTTCCCATTGGCTCATTATGTTTCAGCAGACTGACTTCTTTTCCCAAAACTCTTGTCAGTTTTTTTTTATTCCCATCACCAGCTTATGAATTTGGGTGGAATGTTCTGTCAGCTTTTCGCTTAGCTACCCTCTTTTGTCTTCATATCTATATAAGTGATGCTTTGTGTCACTTCCTACTCTCCTTGGGTTCTGTTACACATAGTCCTCCTCTCCTCCCCTCTATTTCCCTCCCCTCCCCTCCACTCACCTCTTCCTTCTCCCCTCTATTCCCTTCCCTCTTCCTCTACTCTGTTCCTGTCTTGTCCTCTTCTCTTTTCCTCCCTCCCTTCCAGTTTATAGTTCCTATAGAATTGGAAGTGTCATTTCAGAATTGTCCTTAGCCAATTACTATTCATTTTGAGCATGTGACATAATTATTCCTGTAGCTGTGGCAAGAAGGAGTTGTAGCTAGCTCTCTGACCATAGTAGAATTGAGTTTGGTTGAATCACTTATCTGATTACAAAGAAAAATACGCTTGGGCGACTTGATGAGTGTTCCTTTCCACACATCCAGGATGACAAAAGCAAGGTTTTTCTTTTTAAAAGGTATGGTGTGGTAAACATTTGTAATAGATTCTATACAGTATTAAAACTGTTCCTTTCAATTTTTTCCTCAGAACTTAAAAATTCTTACTACTTTAACCTGCTTTGATTAAGCATTTAAACCTTATCACTAAAGAGCTACACTTGTCAGTGATTGTTCTCTCAGCTATTAATCTCAGTTCTTATGCTGTCTGTTACATAATTTCCCCCCACTGTTCCTTAGGTTCAGTTGAATATAATGTATTTTTGTCATATTTTACACAGAATTTGGATGAATTTCTCCAAAATGAACTTGTCCACATTAAAATGTCACTTTTCTTGCACACCCACACATTGTGGGTAAATTTTGTTTTGTCTTTTACAAAACTTCTTTATTATTGGAAGAGCTTAGTATTACCTGTAAACAGCTACTATCATTTATAAGATTATTAAAACCAGTTTTTGAGGCACTTCACTATATATACTTCCCTCATCATGCTTGCTTATCCATTGGAGCCCAGCTCAACTGGGTGTTCTCTGTGAGACCTTCTGTAATTGTCCCAGCCTTCAGTGTTCTCTCAGCATTTTAAATAGTTTCTATTTTCTTCTTTCCATATATAAATTGTTACTTTTTAAAAAGGACTTAAGACTAAATGATAGGCTGTAGGAATCTGACTTCAGTCCTGTGACACTCAGATAAGTAATGACCCACAAAATGCTTATAGTCTAGCTACTGGGAAAAGAGAAATGCGTAAATTATTGCAGTATTAAGTAAACTATTATGAGAAATAAAAAAAATGAAGGTTAAGGGAGAGAAAATCACCTTTGGTTAAGGAAATTAAGAGATGTTTCATGGAGGAAGTGATGTTGAAATTGGTTTGAAAGCTACATAGGATTTGAATGTTGCTTAATTCTTTGACTTGCATGGTTATTTCTCCAATTCAGTATCCTCAAATTCTGTCCATATCAACATTCCATCCAAACATCCTATATAATCCTTTGGAATTCCCTACCTTTAATAAATTATTTGTGTTCTAGCACTTGATAAAACTTAGAATGTTTTAAGGGTTCTCTTTTCACCCCCATCTGAGCTTACTTTTAACCTTGTCTTCAATCTCAGTGTTTGAGATGATCTTGGAACTCCTGGGCTTAAGAAGTCTTCCTACCTCAGTAGTAGAGTAGTAGTAGTCCCAAGTAGCTGGGACTCTAGCTATCACATAGTAAATCTTAGGGACTAATGTTATTCTTGTCAGTATGAATGATTTTAGGCAAAATTAGATTGGACTAAGACATAAATATTCTCTGTTTTTTTCCTGGTCACTCAAGTCAGTGGGTTGTTTTTGTGTGAGTGTGGTTTTTGGTTTTGTTTTGTTTTTCTTTTTGTTGCTCAGAACTGAACTGAGAGCAGTATTGGATTATTGGGGTAAGTTATTCTAGGTCATTGTAACTTTCTTTGTTTCTGTTTGTTGGCTAACCAGTCTGAACTAGGAAATGTATACCCTGTTGGGGTGATTTGCTCAAAGTTGAGACTATAGTTTTAACTTGGCATGATAACCTGGAAAAGTGACTGAGTGCAAGATAGTACTTTAGATAGTTTAAGCAGAGGACTAGATTTGGGGCCAAATGAAAGCAAGAGTGGAAAATCAGATTACTAGTTTTAACTGGTGATAAAACTAGCATAAAAGTGAATAGTTTTGATGAAATTAGTATATACAGGGCTGTCTTAATAGCCTGAATGTAGATGAAAAATTTTTTTATCTAAAAAGATTTCTCAGCTTCTGCTAGAAGTTGACCCAAGAAGAGATTGACAGATACTAAATGAATGTTTCTCTTTGTATAGTGAACTTATCTGTAGATACTTTGAAGACTTTCTAGCCATTAAAACACTGCTGTAACTTTGAGTAATTTGAGTAATTTCACATTCAAGCAGTTTTGCTTTTGTTTGACTATTTACAACTTGAAAGTTTAAAACATTATGACCTTGCACTGTAAATTTCTGAACTTAATCACATTGTCTCCCTCACCTTTTATCTAGACTGAGTTTATCTTTGTTTTGATTGGGTGTGGTGTGTGTATGTAGTGCTGGAGGTTGAACTTGGAGTCTGACTCATGCTAAAGCTGAGCTATATCTCTAACACCTTTTCTTCATTTTGAAAACAGAACTTTTTCAGAGAAAAAACAGTCTGAAGTTTATTTGATTTCTTTCTTCATTTCAGTATTTCCTTGTTTTTATTCTTCTATGGACTGGCTTAACTCACTTAAATTTTTAATAATGTGTGTTTGTGGGCTAGGCATAAGTGGCATACATCTGTAATCCCAGAACTTTGGAGGTGAGATAGGAGGTTGCTTGGCTACACAGTGAGACATCCAACCCCCATTCCCCCAAAATTTTAATTTTCTGGTTCATTCCCAATCCTTCAATCATCATCTTAGACGTTTTTGGAAGAAGCCTTGTAAACATTAATAAAAATCCAGTTTGAAACATGAACAGGACATAGTGACTTTGAAACATTTTATTTTTGTGATACCTTGTATTTCACCATTTATTTCTATGCTGCCTATTTTCAGTAAAGCATTAGAGTTAAGTACTATAGAGAGGGATGAAAAGCCTGGACTTACAAATATTTTGGTTGGCTAACCTTGTTTTGCTCTTATACCTTTTTTTTGTTGTTGTTTAACAAAATCCTTGGATTTTCTATTATATTCTTAAGTATTTCGAGTTTTTAAACAAGTCTTAAGAAACGTGAAGGGCCAGCTCTATTTTCATCACACACACTGTCAAGTTTTGTATCAAAGCAGCACCAACAGATTTATGAAGCCCATGCCAGCTAGTAATTAGGTTATCTGCCATGAATTTGAATAACTTTGTAGCTAGAACGTAGAAGAAGTCACTTATTTTAGATGGTTAAGAAGGCCTACCTTTCTAACAAAACCATCAATTCTGGGTCTTTCTCACAATTTTAGAGCAACGATTAAAAATAAGGAAAACTGTGTAAGAAAAGAATGACTTGGGGAACGAATACAGAAAGCAATAGCATCTGACTGAAAAAAATTCCATAAGATGTATTAGATAAAATAGAAAGGGAAATAAATTAAACAGTAGGGAGAAAGTTTCCGTGACCTAAAAAATCAAATCTTCTCATTACCAGAGCATTCTGATCCCTGAGAAGGTTAGAGGAAAAAGGTCTACATTTAGGCCTTAACTTTCACTGTAATATTAAAATTTCAAGAGTAAAAAGAAACTCCTAGCCAGTGGCTCATGCTGTAATCCTAGCTACTCAGAAGGCAGAGATCAGGAGGATCCATGTTCGAAGCCAGCTCTGGCAGAGACCCTATCTCAAAAAAAAATGCTTCAAAAAAAGGGCCTGTGGAGTGGTTCAACATATAGGTCCTGAGTTCAAACCCCAGTACTGCAAAAAGAAAAAAAAGGAAAAAGAAAACCCTGAAAGCTTCAAGACATAGAAAAGTTTACCTAAAAAGAACAGGAACCTATGGGCAGTGAACTTCTTAGCAATAGCAGTAGATGATAAAAAGCAGTGGAGTATTTCAAAGTTCTGAGTTCCTAAGTCCAGAATTAGATACAGCCAAATAATCACTCAAGTGTGAGAGCAAATTAAAGACATTTTCAGAAAGTAAAAGTTCAACAGAAAAATGAAATGAGATTTAAAAACAAAACAAACAAACAAAAAACCCACCAAACCTATAAATCCCTAAAGCACCAATGAAATCCTTAGGATAACAATTGCTATGTCATGGACCTAGAAAGTGGTTAGTTCAAATTAGACCAAGAAGCCAAAGTTGTCTGTGAAGAATGTCTCTAAGAAGAAAGTAAAACCGATTGTATAAATTGTGCACTGTAATGTCTACCTCTCCCCTCCTCTCTCCTCCTCTCCTCACAGGCCCTCCTCTCCCCTCCCGTTCAACCGCTTGAGCCATAGGCCCCTGGAATTTCTTAATGTTGAGATAAAGACAAAGGCTATATATGACAGACCTGTAGCCAACATCATACTTAATGGAGAAAATCTGAAACCATTTCCCCTAAAATCAGGAATGAGACAAGGGTGCCCACTATCCCCACTCCTTTTCAACATAGTCCTAGAATTCCTAACCAGAGCAATTAGGCAAGAAGAAGGAATAAAAGGAATACAAAAAGGTAAAGAAACTGTCAAAATGTCCCTATTTGCAGATGACATAATCCTATATCTTAAAGACCCAAAAAACACTACCCAGAACCTTCTAGACACCATAAACAATTATAGTAAGGTGGCAGGATACAAAAATCAACTTACAAAAATCATTAGCTTTTCCATACACCAGCAATGAACAAATTGAGAAAGAATATATGGAAACAATTCCATTTGCAATAGCCTCAAAAAAATCAAATACCTAGGAGTAAACTTAACAAAGGACTGCAAATGACTTCTACAGGGAGAACTACAAACCCCTGAAGAAAGAGATCGAGGAAGACTACAGAAGATGGAAAGATCTCCCATGCTCATGGATTAGAAGAATCAACATAGTAAAAATGGCTATACTACCAAAAGCAATGTACATGTTCAATGCAATTCCCATCAAAATCCCAATGACATTAATCACAGAGATTGAAAAATCTACCTTAAAGTTCATTTGGAAACACAAGAGACTGAATAGCCACGGCAATACTCACCAAAAAGAGCAATGCTGGAGGTATCACAGTATCCGACTTCAAACTATATTACAAAGTAATAGCAATAAAAACAGCATGGTACTGGCATAAAAACAGATATGAAGACCAATGGAACAGAACTGAGGACCCGAATATGAATCCACTCAGCTATGCCCACCTTATTTTTGACAAAGGCACCAAAGACATACAATGGAGAAAAGACAGCCTCTTGAGCAAATGTTGGTGGTAAAAGTGGTTATCTGCCTGCAAAAAACTGAAACTAGATTCATGCCTATCACCCTGTACTAGTATCAACTCTAAATGGATTAAGGACTTTAATATCAGATCTGAGACTCTGAAGTTAGTACAGGAAAGAGCAGAGAATACTCTGGAAGCAATAGGTATAGGCAAGGACTTCCTCAGTAGAACCCCAGCAGCTCAGCAACTTAAGAGAAAGAATGGACAAATGGGACTACATGAAATTAAAAAGCTTCTGCTCTAAACTGAAGAGACCACTCGCAGAGGGGGAAAAAACATTTGCCAGCTATACATCAAAGGACTGATAACCAGAATATACAGGGAGCTCAAAAAACTAAACTCTCCCAAAATCAATGAACCAATAAAAAAATGGACAACTGAACTAAACAGAACTTTCTCAAAAGAAGAAATTCACATGGCCAAAAAACACATGAAAAAATGCTCACTATCTCTGGCCATAAAGGAAATGCAAATCAAAACCACACTAAGATTCCATCTCACCCCTGTGAGAATAGTTATCATCAAAAACAACACCAACAATAGGGTGTTACAAGGATGCTGGGGAAAAGGAGCCCTTGTACACTGCTGGTGGGAATGCAAGCTAGTTCAACCACTCTGGAAAACAATATGGAGGCTTCTTAAAAAACTAAACATAGATCTGCTGTATGATCCAGCAATCGCACTTCTAGCGATATACCCAAAGGAATGTGACTCAGGTTACTCCAGAGGCACCTGCACACCCATGTTTATTGCAGTGCTATTCACAATAGCCAAGTTATGGAAACAGCCAAGATGCCCCATTACCGATGAATGGATTAGAAAATGTGGTATTTATACACAATGGAATTTTACTCAGCCATGAAGAAGAATGAAATCTTATCATTTGCAAGTAAATGGATGGAACTGGAGAACATCATCCTGAGTGAGGTTAGCCAGGCTCAGAAGACTAAAAATCATATGTTGTCCCTCATATGTGGACTTTAGATGTAGGGCAAAGGCAGTAATGTTGTTGGACTTGGGTCACACGCTAAGGGGAGAACACATAAGGGAGGAATGAGGATAGGTAGGAAACCCAGAACTTGAAAGTGTTTGATGTCCCCACTGCAGAGGAGCAAATACAGTAACCTTAAAGCAACAGAGGTCAGTATGGGAAGGTGAGTGGGAAGTAGTGAAGAGGTCATGTAGAGATGAATCAATTCAGGTTGTAATACACTTGTGCATGGAAGCAATGCTAGGAGTCTCTCTCTATAGCTATCCTTATCTCAACTAGCAAGAATGCTTTGTCTTTCTTATTATTGCTTTTGTCTTCTCTTCAACAAAATTGGAGAAAAAGGCAGAACAACTTCTGCCTGGAAGCGAAGGGGGTGGGGGAGGGAAAAGGGGGTGGGCAACACGGTGGGGAGAAATGACCCAAACAATTTATGTACATAAGAATATATGAATGAAGAGGAAAAAAAAGATAAAGACAAGCCAACAAAGTGGTGGGGGGGAGAAGCGGAGCAGAGCAGAAACTGGGTGATGCAGTATGACATTCTTGGTGCTGAACCAAAATGAGCCCTGGAGGAGACATGCCTAAGTCTTCCGTAATTGGTGATGAAAGTAGAAGAGAGTTCTTAAATATGCATTCTTTTTTTTTTTTCCAGGCGATTAGAGCGGAGAGTAGTACAAAGCTAGCATTCAGATAGCATGACATAGATAAGAGAAAACGTGGAGACTGAGATATAATGGAATGGGGTTAGATTTTGATTTATGAAACAAATTCTTTGAAATCTTTTCAAATAAGATATTGAACTAAGCAGTACACATTTTGGTTTTAACAAAGTGAAGAGTTTAAGTGTAATTATTAATAAGAGAAAACTTAAAGATGTATTATTATGATCTTATAAATCATACATTATTTTCATTAACTTATTGTCTGTTTTGATTTGAACCACACTGTAGATAAACCAGAAGGATAAAAACAATGTAAACCTTCCACAGGAAAACCAATAATATACAAACCAGGAGACAGGTTAGAAGATCATGCTAGAAATGTGTGGTCTGATTTTTATCTAGAGTGGGAAAATTTGTGTTCTCTTTTCTCTGCATTTAGCCCCCAATGAGGATTAGGGAAATACCATTAATGCATAGTAACTCCAGCCAAGTGCTGCTCTAGATTCTTCAGATGGAACTAACAAAAGAAATCATACCAGAAAGTATTTCAAGTGTTCCTAGTCACCCAGCTTTGCCAGCAAGTGTTGATGATTTGACTTACCTATCCCCTGTTTCTGTTTCTGTTTCTGTTTCTGTTTCTTCATCTTGAGTTTTTCATGTCCAAGGTTTCTTCCAATCCATAGGACTTTTCTATGAGCCCATTTTTCTTTCTGTGAAGCTTGTTGAACTCTGAAAACAATTCTAACTATATATTTTTAGGATTATTGTAAGTGCTTAACTTATCTTTGAACAGCATTCATTTGACTGAATTAGTTCTTTTGCAATGGGTCATTTTTGTAGGACGAAGTAAGTGATACATGGTACTTAAATTTTAAGGAGCATTCTAGAAGAAGTGAGCACACATAGTATTTTCAGCTATTAAAGGTAGTTCTCCCAAAGGTAGCCTTCCAAAATATTCTTAAATACCCAGTAATAAAAGAACTGAAATTCTTACAGGTATTAAAAGGATAACTGAGAATGTTTTGAGTAATTTTATACCAGTAAGTTCTATACCTTAGACAAAATGAACAAATTCCTTCAAAAAGAAATTAATGAAAGTGGACACAAGAGGAATTAGAAAATCTTAATAGCTGCATATCTGTTAATGAGATTGAATTCCTATTTCAGAATACTTACAATGGAAACTCCAGAGCCAAATGACCTTAATAGTAAATTCTATCAAGCATTTAATGAAAATTTCAGAAAAATAGAAGCTAACATTACCTGAATAGTAATACCAAAGACATTTAAAGAAAATCAGTGTAGAATATAGACCAATATTCTCCATGAACATATGTGCAAAAATCCTTAAATATTTGCAAGTGAAGCCCAGCAATTTGTAAAAAGGATAATACAACATGACCAAAGGGTTTATAAACAGGAATAAAATGATTTTAACATTCAAAAGTCAGTGTAATTTCACCATATTGAGGAATAAAAGAGGAATAAATGACCTTTTCAATAAGGACAGTAAATATTTGTTTGACGGTTTGATACCTATTCATAATAATTATTCTCGGGAACGTTTTCGACCTGATAGTTGGCACCTGTAAAAAACCTATAGCTGACATTCTTTATGGGGAAAGACTGAGTGGTTTACACCTATAGTTGGGGAAAAAGCAAGTTTCTTCATTATGCTCACTTCCAGACAACTTTTATTAGAAGCCTTAGTCACTACATTAAATCAAGGAAAAAAAGAAAAGTTTTGTAGAGGAAGAAGTAAAACTAACCAGGTGCCTGTGGTTTACACCTATAATCCTAGCTACTCAGGAGGAAGAGATCTGGAGGATCTTGGTTTGAAGCCAGCCTGGGCAAATAGTTCATGAGAGCCTATCTTGAAAAAAACCATCATATAAAAAGGCTGGAGGAGTGGCTCAAGGTGTAGGCCTTGAGTTCAAGCCCCAGTACTGCAAAAAACAAAAAAAGTAAAATTGTCTTTATTCTCAGATGACAGTTTTATACACACACCAAATCCTGAAGTTATCAGACCGTGACTTCCTTAAAATTGTACAATATGAGGACAATATGTAAAAACCAGTAGAATTTCCATATATATCAAAATATAATTGAGAAATTAGGGTTGGTGGAATTGCTCAAGTGGTAGAATATCTGCCTAGTAAGCATGAGGCCCTGAGTTCAAACTCCAGTACCACCAAAAAAAGGAAATTAAATTGATGAACTATTATTAATAATAGAATAAAAAGAAAATACTCAGGTATAAATTTAACCAAATACTTTGAAATCGGTACACTGAATACTGAGAAATTTAAAAAGACCTGAATAAGTACAGAGATGCCACATTTGATATTAACATCAATTGTTCTTGTGTTGATCTGTAGTTTCAAGATGATCCCAATCAAATTCTCAGCAAAATTTAAAAAAAATATATGAAACTGGTAATTCAGAATGGACATGCAGAGATTGAGAGAATCAGAATTTTGAAAAAGAAAACTAAAAGGACAGTGTTCCCTAATGTAAAGATTTATAGATTTATCATTGAATATAACACTGTGTTACTGGCGTAAGATAGATAAATCACTGAAATAGAGAGGGGCCAGTTGTGTCTGTTGTATATGTGTTTTCTGGGGGGAGGGGGGTTATACTGGGTTTTGAACTTGGGGCCTCGTTCATGCTAGGTAGGCACTCTGCCACCTGAGCCACACCTTCAGCCTTTTTTGCTTTGATTATTTTTCAGATAGGGTCCTGTGTTTTTTGTCTGGGCTGCCCTGGGCCACAATCCACCTACTTAAACCTTCCACATAGCTGGAATTGCAGGCATGTACTACACATCCAGCTTTTTGTTGAGGTGTGGTCTTACTAACTATTTGCCCAGGCTAGCCTTCTACCTAGATCCTCCTTATCTCTGCCTCCCAAGTAACTGGAAAATGACACATACAACATTGTAAGGGGAACCTTTTGAACAAGCTAACTATGTTTTTATATGGAATAAATTTTTTCTCTTGCTGCTACTTATACTAAAAATTTACATGGATCATAGATTTAAACATAAAAGCTAAAACCATGAAATTTCTAGAAGGAAGCATAGGAGAAAATCTTCATGACCAGTGATGGGCAAAAAATTTTAGTACACAAAACATGAATCATGAAGAGATACATTTGGATTTCATCAGAATGAAAGCTTTTGCTTTTTAAAAGACACGAAAAGGCAACTTTCAAACTGAGAGAAAATATTTGAAAAATCTCTACTTAACAAAGGACTTATGCCAGTATGTAGAGAGCCTCACTAATTAATTAATTTATTTTATTTTTACGGTGCTGGGGATCCAACCCAGTGCCTCAAGCATACTAATCAAATTGCTCTACCATTGATCTACATCCCTAGCCCCTCAATTTTTTAATATAATCCAATTTTTATTAAAAGCCACAAAATATTTGAACAGTCACTTTGCAAAGATATATGAAAAGTCTGACAATAGCACATGCCTGCAAGGATGTATTCTCCTACGTTGCTAATGGGAGTGTCAGATGGTGCAAAACTTTGGAAATCTGACAGTTTCTGACAGTTATACATGCTTGCCCCATGACCTAGCAATACCAGGAAACATTATTTACAAAGACTTATTAATCTTTAAAATAGCTTAAGTAGCTCAAACTGGAAGCAGTAGGAGTGTCTAGTAACAGGTAGATGCTTAAATAACGTGGGTTATTTCCATATACTGGCCTATAATAGCCTGTATTAAACAAGAACACACTATTGATAAGAACGACATGATTTAACATTGAAAATTCTATGAGTAAATGTAGACAGACACAGAATACCTACTACAGGATCCCATTTATATGAAATTCTAGACAGAATTTAGTTATAGAAAGCAGGACCAAGGTTCCCTGGGTTTGTTGAGAAGAGGGTGATCACAAAGAGATCCAAGGGAACATTTTGGTGAGATGGGAAAGTTCTTTTATCATGAATATTAGCAAAACATCCATGTATACATTTGTCAGAACTTACAGAACTATATATTTCATAATTCATTTTTTGTGGCTTCATTTTTTTAGCATTATGATTGCTTTGTTATTTTTTGTGATATAGGATCTCATTGTGTAGTTCAGGCTGACCTTGAATTCACAACCCTCATACTTCTGTTTCCAAGTGCTGGGATTACAGGCATGCATTACCATAATTCTTTTTTTTTGTGGAGCTACTTGGCCCTTCATATTTGACTGTTGCTTAATAATTTTTTAAAGTATGTAAGATTATAATCTAAAAGCACATGTTAACTCTCTTTTGCTCTTTTTTTTTTTTTTTTTTGGTGGTACTGGGGATCGAACCCAGGGCCGGCCTTGTGCATGCTAAGCTACATCCCCAGCATACATTAACTTTTACAACCTACATAACTTTATAAAATCTTAGACATTTTAAGTGGATGTCATGTTTTTAAAATTTTTAATTTAACTTTTTTATTAATACTGTTGTACTGGGGATACATCGTGAAATTTACCAAAGCTCTTATAGTATATCATAGCTGAATTCACCCCCTCCGTCAGTCTCCTTTATTCTCCCATCCCCCATTCCTGGAATAGTTTCAACAGGTCTCATTTTTCCATTTTCATACATGAGTACATAATATTTCCATCATATTCACACTCCTACACCCTTTCCTTTATTTTATGGTATTTTTCATGTCTAACAAAAGATATGGCAGAAAAGTAAGTGCCCATATTTATTTTATAATACACTGTTTTAAGTCTTTTATAATATTGGTAGTGTACTTTCTTTGCTTTGTTCATTTGGCAATCAAACTCTTCTGTGTATAATATAAATATTAACACTGCTGGTCTATAAACAAGATTCTTATAAAATTTGAGAGTTTTGGGGGAACTACTTATAAAGGATATATTTATGGTGCCCCCTGGTGGTTTTTATTTCTCATTTTGGTAATGTGGAAATACAGCTATTACCTTTGTTAGGTGAATTATACAAAAAACTTTAAAACTTTTACATTAATATTTTTGTTGAAAAGCTTCTTGATGACTTTTGTTGATAATACAGTACATTGTTTTTCTTGTGGTCCTTATAAGAGTTATTCAATATGTATTTCCCTATAGGTAATTTTGCCCTATCTAATGTCTCTTTTCAAAATACTTCTAACATATTCTGAGATCCCTTATTGGAGTAATATTTCCTAATAGTTCTTATTCAGTAGTATAGTTCTAAATTTCTTGTCAGATAAAAGAGATTGGGAATATCTTTTTAGAAATGTTAGGTATAGTCATAACGAGCTTGGAACATTTGAAGGAAGTGCTTTTAAAAAAAGGGGTGGGGTTGCTGAAAGCCCACACTAGAGCCAGTCTGAAGTAGGATCTGAGAACCAAACCTGGAACAGTTTGAAAAACAAAATAAATAGTGATAGTATTGGAATTTAATCCATAGAATAAAAAAATTAGATACCTGTGCTGGTGTAAATAATTAAAGAAATAAATGGAGAAGAGACTGGCTTTGTTTTTGTTTATTTTTTTACAGAGGCACTCCAGTTAATGCAGAAGGAAACAGGGAAAAAGTAAATGATTCTTAGGCAAATTCCACTGAAGTAAATGTTGGAGACAAGACTCACCAACATTGAAAAATTAGGTCAGAGTTTGAGGAAAAATAGAATATTTGCCATGTCACAGTCTTCTTCCCCTCTTCAGGATATTTTTTAACTGCAGAAGGAAAGATAGTAGATTCATAGTGTAGAAGTGTGGCAGATACCACCTTAATTAATTATCAAAGTAAGCACAACTAGTAATAAAATATGATGTCATGTACCCCTCTGTATACTATGCTGAGGACACATCATTTCTGTGCTGTTCTTACCCAAAATATGCAAATTCATTCTAACCATGAAAAAAATATCATCAACCTTAAGCTGAGAATATTTTACAAAATGCTAGATGAGAAGTTTCAAGGTTGTAAAAGATAGGGAGAGAATTTAGAGCTGTCCTAAACTGGAAGAGACTCAGGGGAAATTATGAAAGTGTTACAAAAATAAGGGTTCTCAAATGCTTCTTGACCAACATAACCTAAGGTTGACATACAGAATTGAAGACAATTACCAGAGTCAATAAGTTAACATTGGTAACATAATATTAAGCTATATGTATTTAGTGGATAAAACTGGTGAAATTTGAAAATTGTTCTCTTTTCTAGAATTCTGTCCATGATCCCACCTTGAATTTAGTTATTTCTTTCAAGGTGTGCTTTATTTTGTCTTGCTTTATCTCACCTAAAAAAGCTTTGATTTCTTCAAGTTGTTTTTACTCTTCAGTGGTTGAGTGGCATCTTGGAGTATGTATTAGTAGCAATACTTAAAAGCCAGAGACTAAAGTCTCTTCTCTACTGTATTAGAAAATTTAATTTCTTCTCCTTTCTTTTGTTTCCTTTCCTTTCTTTGAATTGGAGTTTGAATTCCAGGCCTCATTCTTGCTAGACAGGTGCTCTATCACTTGAGTTGCTTCACTAGACCTCTTTTTTTTTTTTTCTCTGATTGAGAGAAATACATAAATATTATAAAGGGAAATCATTTATTCTTCTATCTGAAGGACAGATGAATATATAAGCTACTATCTTTATTGGTATTATATTGCCTTAGTATTAATATGTGCACTTAAAAATGCTGTAATTTACCATAGCTTACATAAGTTCTCTAAAAGCAAATTCTTACTCATTTTCTTAAAATTAATAGGGTTCTTGATTCTTGAGATCATTTGTTAAAACGAGTTACCATTTAAATTTCACATTTATTCCTGAAAATACTCAGTGCATTGATCTAGATAAGGTTTCAACAATTTAATTTCATGTTTTTTGGGTAAACAATTTTCTGATTATTAAGAACTGTGATATTTTATAAACTCAAGCTAAAAGATCTTAAGATTTTACTGTCTTGCTTTTTAATTTATTTATTTAGCCTAATATAATTGAAATTTAGTATGTTAGCATTTTCAGCTTTGAGAAAAGGTAGTTCTCCCAAGGGTATCCTTCCAAAAAGTGGAAAAATAACGTGTTTCAACTTGGCAAGATGTGAAAAAGAGTATCTCTGAGTCACAGAGTGAGTCAGAAGGTTGAGGTTTATTTTCCATGTCCATGTCTTTAAGGGAGTAGTAGGGTCTTAAGCAGTAGAAAAAAAAATTTTGAAAATTGGTGCCAAAAGGTGGAATTCATTCTTCAATATTTTACTGGTGCCAAGTACAAATCTTGTGTGAATACACTGAAAACATACTAACAAGATTAGTTTGAGCTGTTTTAGAGATGTCTAATTTGTAGAAGGTTGCTAAGTGCTGATATTTCATAAATTGGAATCCTATTTCATACTTTTTTATCCTGTAAACATCTACTCATTGCTGTCAAGTGGAAGTGTTTGAATACTGCTTCTCTGGTGACACTTGTGACCAAATAAGTCACTTTGTTCAGTGCCAAAGAGAACCATTTTTATTATTTGTTTTTGAAAGTTAATGTTCTTAGATGTTGGCTTTAAAAAATATTCATGGCTTTACTTTACAGGCTAGACAGTTTTAAATACTCCAGATATTTAGCTATGAATTCCTTTAGTTGCTCTGCTAGCCACAACTAGATGGTAAGTAGGAAGTATTCAGTGTGTGTCTTACTCATCATTGTAATCCTAGCTGGAAGGAAGGAAGGGAGGGAGAGGAGGTGGAGGAGGAAATAAATGCCACTGCCTTCTTCACATTTTACTGACTTAAAGAAGTTCCAGGTGAGTTTTATTGAAATGGTGGAGAATGGAAAGATTAGATAGAGCTCCTTTCCTCCAAGTCATATTAAAAGGAGGCGGGGGACTTTTCTTTTTTTTTTTGGAGAGGCAGAGTCTTGTTATGGAGCCCAAGCTGACCAACTCCCAATTCAGCTTCCTTGATGCTGGGATCACAGATTTGTGCACTGTGCCCAGCTTAAGGAGCTATTTAAGAAGTCATTTGTTGTTAAACGTGGTCACTGGTAGTGTGCTTTGTCTTTGAGGAAAGATTTATCTGCTCATACAAATAAGTATCAACTGCTTTATATTTTGTAAGATATTTTAAGGATTTTTAAATGTTACTATAAGGGCTAGAAAGTGAACTAAACACGCACACAGTAATGAGATACACAGTAACACCCTCCTTTCTTTAATCAGAGGAAAGTTGTTAAAAGTCTCATAAATAGAACATTCAGGTAAAGACCTTCCAGCAGAGGGTTTACAAGGGAATGGAAGTGTAAAATTTATATTGAAGCAGAATTGTACCAATATCAGTACAGCAAAGGAAAAGGAAGTATAGGAAGAAGAAAGATGGAAATTTAAATTGAGGCTAAATGTTGTCAAGCGCTTTAGGCTTTTTCTCCGGTTTATTATTAGAAAGTTAGGAGAAAATTTTTAACACCAGAGCTAGCAATTTGATTGAATTTGTTTTTTAAAAAGATTAATATTGCCGGGGACTGGTGGCTCACACCTGTAATCCTAGCCACTCAGGAGGCAGAGATTAGGAGGATCGTGGTTCAAAGCCAGCACAGTCAAATAGTTCTACGAGACCCTATCTTGAAAACGCCCATCACAAAAAGGAAAAAGTGCTGCTGAAGTGGCTCAAGATGTAGGCCCTGAGTTCAAGCCCCAGTACCACAAAAAAAAAAAAAAATTAATGTTGGCAGTGTAAAAAGAAAGATGGCTTGAACCAAATGTACTTATTTGATGATTTATGGTTCTTTTTATATTCTCCCCACCCCCACAAGAAAAGGGCTGTGTGTATGTGGCTGTGCTTGTGCACACAGAGAATTTGGACCTGGAGCTTTGCACATGCTAAGAATTTGCTCTACCACTTCTAAAATTCTCAGCGAGTGAGGGAGAGAGTATGTGAGTATGCGTGGGGGTGGAGGGGGAGAATACTAGGATGTATCCAAAATTCAAGACTGGACTGCTAGCTTCCTGATTATTGGGGTTTGAATACTGTTTCTCTGGTGACAGTTGTGACCAAGTAAGTCACTTTGTTCAGTGCCAGGTAACTGAACCCTTTAAGTATGTTAATTTCAATCCTTAATAGCTTTCTAAATGGTTCATGTCCCAATTTCAAAAAATAGTATCTAATAAATAGTTTCTGCAGATATTATGGTACTACATTCCTCCTTTTACTCATTCCAGTGATACACTCTGGAAGAGATAATCCTGATCTGTCCACTTTCCTTTTCTACTTCTTATATACCAGTGATCTCTTTTGCCATCACTTTTTCTGGTCTGCATGCTCTCTTTTAAGGAGAGCATGAAGAGGGCAGCTCTTTAGCAAAATCTTCAAATGTTGAGAAACTATTCTGAATGGCTTACTGAGTTGTTTGGTGTCTGGTTAGTGTTTTACTTTAAATATTGATGGCATTTTGATCAAAAAGTTTTGAATGTGGAACATTTATAATTAGTATGTAAACATTTATTGAGCACCTGGTGTTTTTTTTTGTTGTGGGGGGATAGGCGATGGGCTGTACTGAGTTTTGAACTCAGGGCCTCATGCTTGCTAGTAGGCAGGCAATCCACCACTTCAGCTACTCTACCAGTCCTTTTTTGTGTGTATATTTTTGAGACAGGGTCTCTGTTTTTGCCTAGGCTGGCCTCAAACCTCAGTGCTCCTGATCTCTGCCTCCTGAGTGGCTAGGATTATAGGTGTGAGCCACTGACACCTGGCTGTTGAATACCTGATTTATGCACTGTACAGAATACTAGTACACAGGTTGAGGACACTGTCTCAGATAGAGGTGAAATATAAATAAATAAGCAAAAAAATTTGTAGGACTTTTATTATCCCTCCCCCACCAAAAAATAAGAGTTTTAGATTTCATAATGGAGAATTCAAGTTAAAGTAAGATTTGAGTATGTTGCTTTTATCATCTCTTCTTCCAAAGAAGAAATATTCTTTAATAGAGTGACTGTGTTTTGTGTAGTTGCTGTGATCAGGAAGTGTATATTTTGATTTTTGATCAAAATATCGTATTTTGCTGTTTGAAGTAGATGAATCTTTCATTAAATCAATGTGAAGGTGTTTCTGATATAATACAATGGATATGTTCCTGAATAATCTCACATGCTGCAAAATCACATATCTGGGAAAAAATGTGGGTAGGATAGATCATTCATATCCCACAACTTTGTAACCGAGTACTAACAAATAATACTGATCTTAAAGGTACAAACACCAATTAACTTTGGCATTTATATTGACTACCACAGCTCATGTCTTATGAGCCTTAAAACGCTTCTTGTGAAGTGCAGATTCTTGAGTTAATTTATTTCAGCAGAAACTAATTTTTTGGAACATGAATGATGAGGCAGTGTATAAGCTACCGTTATTAGTATTAGGGGATGGGGTGAAAAACAAGAGAAACTGACTTTGCCACTTCATCTGTACCCTTAGTTTTCACTAGAAGCCTTGACATCTTGAAGCCACCAAGCTTACTTCTGTAAAGGAGGTAACATGCAAATTGGTCCCTGGCTTGTGATGATTTGAAACCCATACACATTCAGCAGGAAATACACTTTGAAATTTGAATTTTGATCTTTTCCTGGGTTGTGATAGGCAGTATAATACTCTCAAGATTCTGGGCAGTGCAGTCAGCCTGTGATCACAACAGTGTACTCTGTTGCTGAATTTTTTTTTTTGATAACAAGTATTCAGCAAATTATATAAGGCATTCAACACTTTATTATAAAATAAGCTTTATGTTACATGACTATGCCCAGCTAATTTGTGTTCTGAGCATATTTAAGGTAGGTTAGGCTAAACTATGATGTTTGGTAGGTTAGATATATTACATGCATTTCCAGCCTTGGGTATTTTCTTTTTTGGTGGGACTGGGGTTTGAACTCAGGGCTTTGTGCTTGCAAAACAGGCACTCTACTGCTTGAACCACACCTCCAGTCCATTTTGCTCTTGTTATTTCGAAGCTGGGATCTCACAAACTATTTGCCTGGGCTGGTCTCGCACTGTGATTGTCCTGATCTTAGCCTCCCAGGTTGCCCAGATTATAGGCGTGAACCTAGGATATTTTAAATTTGTGATGGGTTGATATGCACTTCGCCCCATTGTAAATCAAAGAGCATTTATCTGTATTGGGAAAAATCCCTATGAATATGGAATTTCCATGCTAAATTCTTACAGGGAGGGCATAACATTTACTTTGTTAATTTTCTTTTAAAAATTTTGTGGTGGTTATACTTAACTTTTGGTATGTATTTGTAAGTATTATTTCTGTTTAGCCATGATCAAAATTATTTATCTGAATTACTCTGATACTGGAAATGATGTAATTTAGAAGAAAATGACTTACCCCTTTTCAAGAATGCATGTGAGTGAGGGCTGAAGGCATGGTTCAAGTGGTGGAGTAAATGCCTAGCAACTTATAGAGTACTTACAAACTAACACGAACATTTCTTAAATTATTTTTTTCCCTTTAAAGTATTGAAAAGTGAATTTTGATAGCTTTACTTCTTTATTTGTTTTTAGTTAAGAGGAGTAAAAGCTGTGTCTTAATACTCATACTTGGAAAGAGTATTAAGAACTAATCTGAAATTGGAAGAATATTTTTAAAAAACTGGTCACATTTGCTTTCCAAGAAGGGAATTGGATGTTGTGGGTGAGAAACTTCTGAATTTGAACCATAAATTTATTAGAAATAAATTACAATTTTAACAGAAAAGTGCAAAAAAAAGTGCTCTTATAATAGAGCAGAGATTGATTTAGCTTGTCTAGTAGGAGCTCTGATTAGCTTAGCACTGTCAGTCCTGGGATATCTCTGTGACCTCCAATAATCAGCTTAGCACTGTCAGTCTTGGGATATCTGGGTGTTCGCTCTAACAGTTGACTGTATATTATGGCAGGAACAAACAAATTGAAGGGTAACCAAGTAAAAATAATTACATTGTACTTTCTGTCTTAGAAAAATCAGTCAGTGGTAGTATATGTAAGTCTTTTAATGAAATTAGAAATTAAACTGTTGGGTAACTAACTCTTGGACTTTTTTCTTTGAATCATCTAAAATCATTTTAAAAAAATCTTGCTATCTTTTGTTTGCTTTTAGTTGATGCTGATGAAATTAAAAGGCTAGGAAAGCGATTTAAGAAGCTTGATTTGGACAATTCTGGTTCTTTGAGTGTGGAAGAATTCATGTCTCTGCCTGAGTTACAACAGAATCCTTTAGTTCAGCGAGTAATAGATATATTTGACACAGATGGGAATGGAGAAGTAGACTTTAAAGGTAAGAAAGTTTTGGTCTTTTTTGTTGTTGTTAAATCACAAGATAGGTAATCTGTGTGTAGTCTTATAGTTCTATGTACAAAATGAATCTTAGTTTTTCTTTTTTTTTTTTTTTTTTTGGTGATCTTAAAAGATTATGTTAAAAATCCTCAAAACCTGTGGCACATGCATTTTCGTGAAGTAAGATCCTTTTGTTTTTTTGGCCCATAAATAATCAAATTGTCTTTTAGGGTAACCTACTCCAAAAAGGGAGATTTCATACTTCCTTTGGTTTTAGAAAATTATTCTTACTTGAGGGCAACTTACAATATTAGAAGCTACATTTTTTAACCTTTTTTTTTTAACTTTGTAAAGAATGAGATCTGCACTAAATGGTGATGTGAGCGAACATTATCAAAGAATAGGATTTATTCATTTTAATTTAGCTAGATTGTACCAAGACATTGAATAGTGCTTTTACTAATATTAACATGATCCATAATTTTTTTTTTTTTTACTTAAAAGTAAATAAACATTTCCTTTCACTAGTAAATTGGCTTTGTTAGTTTGGAGAACTGAATTACAAGTGAAGGGGTCTAAAACTGGTTATGATTTAGTGCTTACAGATAGTGAAGAAAAATGATCATTTTGCATGAAACTTCCGACAGTGTATTTAAATGATTCTAGTTTTGGAAGGAAAAGCCAAAATTATTTTTGTTCTGGCAGAATAACTTATAGTCTTTTTTTCAAAAGCTCCTTTTTAGTCATATTCTAAGGAAAAAGTTTAGCCTAAATTACGTATTTTTGAGTGTTGTGGTTTTCAGCGTTTAACACATACTCAAATTGAGTAGCTCAGAACTTCCAAGTTCAAGTAAGAATAAAAGTAGAATCTTGTTTGTGAAGGCTTTATATTATTATTATTATTATTATTATTATTATTATTATTATTTGGTTGAGAACAGTGTCTTGCTATGTTGCCTAAGCTGGCCTGGAACTCGCTATGTCCTTGAACTTGGCAGTCCTCCTGCGTTAAGCTACCTCGTGCTGGGATTACAGGTTTGTACCTCCATGTCCTGATTGTGGAGGTTTTAAATTGGTCATTTTCAATTTTCAGCACTGCTAGTAATGTTTTGTTCTGCATAGGAGATACTCTTTTTTGAGTATGTAGGGAAAATAATATTTTTTTGTGTTAATAAGTGAAGGTTTGGTTTACAAATATTTTCAACTCTTCTTATTCAGAATTCATTGAGGGAGTCTCTCAGTTCAGTGTCAAAGGAGATAAGGAGCAGAAGTTGAGGTGTAAGTATTTTTCTTCATTGAGTTTATTATTCATAAATACCACCATTCCATGCAGTATTATAGACTTCTTTTAAAATATTCTAAAAGATTTTTTTTATTTAGATCCTTTAGATATAATGGAAACTTGACATTTTGATGAAAATCCTTCATGCCATTTGTAACTAGTGTCTTTGAATAATGCTGTTTTTACTTGTATAGAGGGAAATCAAGAATTTCCTTCTGAAAACAGCCATATAAACTACCTATATAACTTAGCTCAGAGTTTTGTTTTGTTTTGTTTTGAATGAAAGTGGCAAGAACTGTACTAAAGAATCTGAGAGGTAGGAACTGTTACTACCCCAGTTCTATTCAAGGTTAGAGAACTTACCCAAGGTCTGGCCTGGGCAATTTTTACTTCATAGCTCATACTCTTAATATACTGTGTTAAACTAAGCCTATGGACACCTTCTACATTTGGGAAGGAGCCATTCTCATAATCATAATTTCATATGTTTGGCAATTTCTGGGTTCTTTCTCATTGAAATATTCGCAAATTGCCATTGACTTTCATTTCTCTTCTTTTAGTTGCTTTCCGTATCTATGACATGGATAAAGATGGCTATATTTCCAATGGGGAACTCTTCCAAGTGTTGAAGATGATGGTGGGGAACAATCTGAAAGATACACAGTTACAGCAAATTGTAGACAAAACCATAATAAATGCAGATAAGGATGGAGATGGAAGAATATCCTTTGAAGAATTCTGTGCTGTAAGTACAGAAGAGCACTTCTTACATTAATTATGTTTAGAGAATGGGTATTTTGTTCTAAAAATTTGTATGTTCAATTTTGCCTGATTGCCCCGTATTTAAGTTTTGAAATGATGTTTGTTTTAACTGTTAATAATTTAACAATTATTACTCTCAAGAATGAATATTCTTAGATATTTTCTGATAAATTGTCCCAGGAATAGTAACAGTACCTTTTACTTAATGTTGGTACCCCAAATTACAACTGAGTTATATTTTTAAGGTTTATTTAGAAAAAAACGTATTTGAAAATGCTTCTGTGGAAAGCATGTGTTCATCAGTTTCAGCTGGAATACCAGAAACTGCTTCATAGGGAAAACAGAAAAAGAAGGCCTATTCATCCTAACCTTGCCTTGTGATTTACCCTCTCCTTTTCCGAGCTGCAGCTTGATTTGGGGCTCTTCCCAGAGATGGGCCTACAGCTACAAGATGCTCTAGGAAAATAATTCTAGGCGGAATCTGGGGCAATAGCTCTGCTTCTCTGTTTATTGCCTTTCTTCAGTGGATTCAAGGATTTGGCACCATTCAGTCCTTCCCACAGTTTCACAAACATTCAGCTTCTCTTTACTACTTCTGCCCCTTAACACAGTTGTACTAGTTTTTGATGTGTCAAAGGATTTTTAACAGCAAACTAGAGATAGAGATTACAGAAATATCCAGAATAGAGGCAGAGATAACAAAGTTTTGAAAGTTTTCAGTTAGTCATGACTGGATATTTCTTTAGGAAAATCCCCCTGCGTTTCTTTTTCATTTTTAAATTTAAATCACACAAAGAAAAACAGGTTACTTTGGTAGTTGTGTGTTATGTTGTTTTATGTGTTAGTTGTGTCTACAGAAGTGTAGATACTTTGATGCTCAATAAATGTTCATATTATCTTTACAGTGTCTTCCTTCATCACAAGCAAGTACTTACCTTTCAGTTTTGTTTTATTATGTAAAGTGGGACTCTAATGTAAAGAATAGGTAATGTTGTTTTGGAAGACTTAGATAAGTTTGAGACCCTGCACTACTGCCAGCTGGTACTGCTATGTGTTTGCTTCCCTTCTCCTCTTTCACCATTGCCAAAGATCACTGAAGGACTCCTAAGGCCTGGCATATAGTGGACTGTGACAAGAGACCAAGCTGATAGTGGCATTGTAGATAGCAGCCAGTTTTTAAAAGAAAGAAAGAAATCTCTAGTCTTGTGGAAATAAAAGAAGTGGAAAACTCTAGGCTGGAGTGATAGTGGTGTATATAAAGTGAAAATTGCTTGTTTTTAATAAATACTAAATGTAACATATACCTCACTTACCAGTGGAAGGAAATCAAAATATATCTTGTATGTGTGATCATGTTATCTACACTAACACATAACCTAAGCTTTGAGTTTGTTTTCTAATATTTATACAAAATTGCCTTTACTTGCATTTTTGCGGGGCATAGTACATGAATACAGGAAAATGTTTTGAGTTAAAACAAACTTTTCAGTCTGGGGGCACAGCTCAAGTGATATAGTGCTTGCTTAGCAAATGCAAGGCTTTGGTCAATCCCCAATCCAATCGATCAATCAATCGATAAATAAAGCAAGCCAAGTTTTCTTACTGTTGATCAGGTCTATAAGTTTGGCTCTATTGTGTTCTTTTTATTTTGATGTCTAAAGCTACAGAAGTGAAAGTGATGGAAAAACATTATTATTATTATTTTGGGCAGTAGTGGGGTTTGAACGTAGGACCTCATGCTTGCTAGGGAGACAGTCTGCCACTTGAGTCAATCTACCCTCCCCTTTTTGTGTTTGGTATTTTCAAGATAGGGTCTCTTGAACTACTTGCACGGGCTGGCCTTGAACCACTATCCTGAGTAGCTAGGATTCTAAGTGCGAGCCACTGGTATCTGGCTAGAAAGATATTTAAAAAAAATTACATACTATATATGTACTTAAGAATTTTAAGAGCACTTAATATAAACAAATTGGGGTTAGTGACAGTGTTATATAGGTGGATTGAACACAGGCATTTATTTTTGCTTCCTCCTAACACTTGAAAAAAAATGAAATTAAAAAAAAGTCATGAATCCACAAGGACAAAATAAACACCAGAGAGGATAGCAACTAAATTTGGTGATTAAGATAGTTGAGTGGTCAGCTAATGCAATAAAGAGAAGAAAAAGATTATAAACTGTCAGCCTGGAATCCTGAGAACAGCCTGGTTTATAATGCAGAATCTCTGGAAGACTCAGACATTAGTGGCATGAGTAACTCTGGAAGGGTGAACTGTGGGGTGATGGCGAGGCTAAAAGCAGGAGGACTGGTTAAAATCTGTTTTCATAAGGCATTGGAACACCAGGACTTCTTCCCTTTTCTCCTCAGCTGGACACCTCTTTTTCCACATCCCAGTGAGAAACTCAGGGGAGTCTCTAGGCTGGGAAATATGAGGCTGATATGGGAGGATATGTTGGGGACTTAAGTGAAAATAAGCATATTTGCATGTTGTCATCTCTAGTCGTCTTCCTGGACCTGACTCTGGCCTTGAAATTTATACCCTCCAGGCAAGAGAGGAGAGCCCTCCTTGGAGGAAAAACTTATCTCCCCAAAGAAATGGTCCGACCACATTGACTCAAAGTATACTCAGTCACTAGCCCATCATATACACAGGTGTTCCCATGCCCTTTCCATAGGAGCACAGCAAGGATTGCCAAACATTAAAACCTCTACCATGGACCCAGAAATGAAATCAAACCCAAAAAAGAAGCTTGGAACAAACAGGTTAGGCAAGGGCAGTAAAAACTTTAAAAGCAAAACAAAAATGTGTCACTGTTATTCTCAGGGATATAATGAATCTTTGAAACAAAAATCAGATAATATGTAAAAGACTTACTGGAAATTGAAATTTAGAGATGCATTTTAGGACACTTGAATGTCCCAGCAAAAAGAAAAAAGGGGAAAAAAATCTACAATGAATCAATAATATACTTCAAACCAAAAGTAATTATTTCTTGACTGAAAGGATTTACTGAGTATCAGCATAGGAAATAATTATTGTCTGGACCTAGGCACATTGTCACGAAATTTCAAAACAGAACAAAGAGATGGGTCTATTAATTTATAAAGAGCTGAGAATAGTAGGGTAGAAAAAGAGGAGCTTCATAGAAAGAATCAGAACATAAATGGCATTGAATTTCTCAGTAACAAAGTTGGAAACCAGAAGGCAATGGAACATTGCTTTTTGAAAGTCTGAGCATAGTTATTTCCAACCTAGAATTTTCTATAAACTTAAGTAAATTACATGTAGAATAAAGACATTTTCAGGTATGCAAATCCTTTTTTTCAGAAACTACCAGGGGATGCTTTTCTACTGTACTAAGCTATAAGTAAAAAAAAGAAGATAGTGTGGGATCCAGGAAGCAGAGGTTCCATTGTGAGGGAAGGAGACCTCCAGGATGATGAGGAAGAGAGAAGCAGAAATGAGAGGCTAAGAGAGCAACATTCTAGGTTGCAGGAGGTTAGGAGCTCTGGGAGTGTCCTTAAGACAATCAATAGAATTACCTAGTGTATTTATATGTAGAATAAAAGTTTGGGGTTGAATTAATGATAAATAGAACATCCAGCAAAGTAAACCATCAGACAGTTATTCACTGTACCAAAAAATGTATTGGAAAAAAAAGTAATAGCATACTGTTCTGTTCAGCATTTTATACTGCCACACCAAGGTGTAAAAAAGCTAAATTTCTATCTAATCCAAATAAAGATAACCACGGTAAGAGTGTGGAGGTTGAGAAGTATATGGAGTAGGAGATGGAGGGGGTAAGGGTGTGTGAAAGTGTTATGCTGATCTTTGGTGGATTGAAGTCTATGGATATTGACTAAAGCTTTAAAAGCAAGAAAACAATACAGACCTATTATTTGGAGACCCAGAGGTAAATAATGTCAGTTAAAATTTTTAAGTAATTATTTCTTCATGAAAAGAAACAGAATGAGGACAAATGCAAATGACTTGTTTCATAGTAGTACTTAACTAGATTTTTGGTGGGGGGTGGTAGTACTGGGGTTTGAACTTGGATTTGATTTTGGTAAGCAGGCGTTGTATCACTTGAGTCACAAGTCTAGACCACTACCACTAATTGGCTCTTTATGCTTTATTTTTCAAATAAAGAAGTACTTTAAAAGATAAGTCTAAATGTAAAAATGCAGGTTGCCAGTGTACACAACATGAATTAATCTCAGAAATACAATGTTGAGTGAAAGAAGCTAGACACAAAAGAAATTCCATTCATAAGATATATAAAATCAGGTCAAAACTAATCCATGGTGTTGGTTGGGGATGTAACTAAGTGGTTGCCTAACATGCACAAGGCCCTGGGGGTGGTGGGGGGGGGTGGGGGTGGTGGTGGTGGTGGTGTGTGTGTGTGTGTGTGTGTCTGTGTCTGTGTGTGTGTCTGTGTGTGTGTGTGTGTGTGTGTGTGTGTGTTAGGAGGAGGGCATGGAGCCAGAGTGGAGTTGTGGTAGTGGTCTGGATACTGACTACTTGGATTCATCAAGCTGTGGACCTTTATGACTCATGCACTCTGTTATATGTAAGTTATTCATAATAAAATATCTCCTTAGAGTAGTATAGATGATTACAATCTTAGATTACCATGGCAGTATTCACTGAGATTTATGTAACTCTATGGAAAGACAGCATGCAGAACATATTATTCACTTGGAACTTTTTAATACCTTTGAGAATAGACTAACAGTGAAGCCCATATTTGCTTTTTGAGGATAATTTTTATGGCACTGTGATTATCATGTAATATTAAAGCATTAGAATAGGAGTTAAACTACAGAGCACAAGTCCTGTCCACTGCCTGTTTTTGTATGTCTTTGAGCTAAAAATAATTCTTACATTTTTAACATGTTAAGAAAAAAGAAAATGAGAAAGAAACTGTATGTGGCCTATAATGTCCAAAATACTCTGGCCCTTCACGGAACAACTTTGCTGGCTTTTGTATTAGAACACAAACATGTGATGTCTGGTACCCTAGAAGGAAGAAGCCTTGAAAATTTTAACTCGAGGCACACAATGTGTGAGTTTTATTTTGTTTTTAAACTGTTTTTGAAACTGAATAAAGTAGTACATTTTAAAATTATACTTTGATAAAATGTCTAGACTACTAAAAAGGCATTTTTCTCAAATATTGTTAAGCTTGGTTTGTTCTGTTTGTCACAGGTTGTAGGAGGCCTTGATATCCACAAAAAGATGGTGGTAGATGTGTGACTCTTTGAAGAGTACCACCCAACACTTTTGCTTTCTTCTCCATCTCTGAAGATCTGCTCAAGACGTCCAGCAATGCTCTCTGTGTATTTAAATGGAAGTATTTTTCTCTGTGAAGCCACATTTTCCAACATGAGCCTCATGAAGCCAACTAAGTGTTATTGAACTCTTACTTTCTCAATAACTCAGTGTAGCACTTTAAAGTCTGAAGGACAGCAACATGAAAAGAGCATATCAATGTGGTGGAGAAAGGGAAGGGGTTGGCTTTTTAATTTATTTTTCTTCATCTTTTATAACAAGAAAGTATCTATATATACATATGTAAATATTTATATATAGATATATGTAGCTTTCTATATATGTAGTAGGTTGGCTTTAATTTAATATACTTGATTCAGAAACAAAATGATAAAGAGTACAAAAGTGCCAAGCAGAACATAAAACATCCTTACTTTTATTTCACACAGTTTTATATGTAGATAGAAGATTGTACAATTTGAGCCAGGTGTTAGGCCAGCTATTTTCCTGTGCTTTTCTCCTTTGAGAGATTGACAAAGCATTTGTTAATGTCCTATTATTTACCTTAATTACATTTTTTAAACAAAGGAGTCTGTAACTTTATTTATACCTATGAATATATTTCCAGGGACTGTGTCTCATTACTGAGCAGCTTTTAATCCATCTCTGTCTGAGGAGAAAGTATAATTCAGTGCTGCTGCCAAGAGCTAGTTCTTGTGTTCATCTAATAACTGCACAGTGCTGTGGCTGCTTCATTGTTAATTTGTAACTAGGAGCCATTAACATTTATTAAGTGTCCCTGAGTAAATGTAACTTACCAGTTGTGATTTTATACATAAAAGCCAGAAGTTATTTGAGGCAATCATGAGTTCTTTTATGCATTATTTCATGAAGAAAACCTGAAGTAATCATGTAACTGCTTAGGATATCCATTTGTGTCATTATACATGGGTAAATAATGTCATTACACTCCTCTTTGAACCATGAATTTCCCTTCTATGTTTCAGAAGACTTGCAGCTTATCTTAAAAAACTGGTAATATTTAATGTATCTATACGACCCACAATACTTGTGATTTAAAATGGGAGAAATCTTGCTAATCTGTATGCCATAGAAAAGCAAAGTTTTATCCAAAACTTATTATTCTTAAATTTCTTTATCACAAGACATAGAGGACATGATGGTTTTGTTTGCCCAAATAATTGGTAATGGATGATCATGTAATAAATTTGTGTGATTTAAAAGTAGTATATCACCTTCCACCACTTGATCATATCCCTTCCCTTTTCTGCAAAGGTACTGTATTGGCTGGAAGAAAAACATTTTGGTTAGCTTTATATGACAGTAGTCTTTCCCTATGTAGTTTTTCTATAAAAACTGGTTTTATAATCATGAGTGGTAAAGAGCAGGTGGAATCAAGGGGGCTGAACCTTAAATTGGGCACGCCTGCCTGCCATCGCTGTTCCTTCAGCTGAGTGCTGCACATCATGGGCTCTGTCTGTGAGAGAAAAATCCCGGTGCTTGGTGTCCTTGCATGACATGGAGTTTTGCATGTAGATCGATTTAAAAATGTACCTCTTGTTTACATCATTTGCATAATTTTAAAAGATAATGTTGCCAAACTTTGGAAATGTTAATGTTAAACTGAAAATCTCCACTACATGTAACTTTCTTCCTCTGGATCAGCACGTGGCTTGCAGTCCCAGCCAGTGGTTTGCTCTGTTCCAGTGTCAACTGCCATGTGCTCTGCTTCAAGGGGGACTAGTCTTTTGTGAATTTTTTGTACATAATTATTTGTTACAAATATTTTAGCAAATGCTTTCTATTTCTCTTGCTTGTGCATATCTTGGCTGGCGTTACAGAAAAATAGTGCAAACATTATTTCCTTACTGGGGAATGAGGGTTTTTCTTTTTTTTTCTAGTTTGTGTGTGGGGGTTGGGGGGGGTTGGGTAAGGGAGGGGGCAGTTTATGTTGAATGTTTAGTTTTTCTTCTGCATGATATTGTCATGTTGTGGGATCTTTAGAAAACTTCATACTGTATGAATAAGAAAATAAAACATTTGAAACTTCCTTGAATGTATTCAGTCATCTTTGATGGACTTTCACAGCTGTAACATAGTTTGTTATTCTATAGTTTTATAAAACTTTGATAAAGTGATGTTTATTTTTTCATTATAAGGCACAGGGAGAACAAGTGTGCTTTATCACTGAAGGGAAACATTACAAAGCCCTAGTTAAAAAAAAACAAACTAAACCAGTCCTCATACGACTCCCCATCGCATCGCTTCCGTGCTGTCTTACGACTTAGCCTCTCTCGTTACCTTAACCTCCTGTGGCACCCAGAGCTTTTGGTTTGCTCCCATCTTAGGCCTCTGCACTGTTTGTCCCCCTCTCCACCCAGTTTTTTTTTTTCAGGTACATCCTGGCTCAAAAGGAACTCTCCTGATTGCCCTGTTTAAAAATACAAAATAGACCTCCTTTCCCATCTTGTTACTTTTTCCATAGCATTTGCCCTTTTCTTACATAATCTACGTTACGTATTTTGTCTTCCCTGGTTATAGAATAAAATGAATGAAAGCTCCACAAGACTAGTGATTTGTCTTTTTATGTATGTACCTTTTGACAGTCTGCTTAGCCCAGGCTGGGCCTGAACTTGTGATCCCCTGCTCAGTCTCTAGAGTACCTGGGATTTCAGACGTGTGCCACCACACCAAACTTCAAGTTGTGATTTTATATTGCTTTTCAGTATTTTGTTAATACTGTGTTAATATGAGTTACTAGATGAAAATTAGTATTTGAGACTTTAATTCAACAACTGTAGAGTCCTTACTACATGTCTAGCACTGTAACAGGGAACTGAGATACTCATGCCAGGTAAATGATATCCCTAGCCAAGATGAGTTACAGGATGTAAGGTATCATTGGGTATGTACAGTTACAAAACACCATGCAGTGGAATGCACTGGATTCTGTGGCATCTTAGAGTACCCTAGGAGTATAGGTTTGTTAAACCTATGAAAACAAACACAAAAGTCCTACATCTTTAGCTAGTTTTAACAGTCTTTAAGAGCAGACATGATGGTTATTCAGAGTGAAATGCAACTCACAAGAATGGGAGAAAATATATGCAAATTATATACTGATATAGGGATTGATACTCAGAATATAAATAACTACAACTCAACAGCAACAACAAAAAACCTGATTAATTATGGGCATTTGAATAGACTAAAACATATACAAATGGCAAATAAACACATGAAAAGATAGATGCTCAATAGAACTAGTCATTAAGAAAATGCAAATCAAAGTCACAACAAGATGCTTCTTTACTCATTAGGATGTATTACTAAAAACTAAAACACTGAAATAAGTGTTGGGGATGTGGAAGAAATTGGAAACCTGCATTTTGGCAAGAATGCAAAATGATACAGCAACTGTAGAACACAGTGTTTAAGTGTCTATCACCATAAGCTGTCACAATCCCACTTCTGTATATACACCCAAAAGTAAAAGAGGAAGGAGGAAGATTTGGGGGGGAGGGGTGAGGAAGTAAAATCAGGAACTCAGTTACCCATACAACATCCGTGGCAACAGCATTTGAAGTAGCTAAAGGGTAGAAGCAGCCCAGGTATTAATCAGCAGATGAATGGAAAAATAAAATGTATATACATATAATGGAATATTATTTAGCCATAACAGGAAGGACATTTTTACATACGTTTGAACCCTGAAGATACTATGCTAAGTGAAATATTGTGTGGTTCCTCTTTTATATTACTGGAGTAATAAAACTTAGAGACTGTAATGGTGGTTGCCAAGGGCTAGGGGGAAAAGAATTAGAGAACTGGTGCTAAAAATTACAGTTTCAGTTGCAGAACAGAAAGTCCTGGAGCTGGATGGTAGTGATGGCTACACAATAAAATGGATGAACTTAATGTCACTAGACTGCATAATTAAAATGGTCAAAGTGGAAAGCTTTATGTTTCTAACTTTTTTAAAAAAAAACACAAAAAGAAATGTAATATAAAAATGAATTTTAATCTTTGTGGATAGTTCCAGGACTACAAAGAAAATGGTGTTAAAGTTCACGTCTTGAAACAGTCTTTAGTCTTCAGACAACTCTCACACACTCATAATTCTCTCATTGCATTAGCTGAACATTTCAAGTCCAATGCTATTTCAACATTTCACATCTCTTGGGCTTTTATCAGCTAACTAGAAGAAATGGGGGAGTCCTTACTCTCTCAAGCCTCCTGAAGCCTTAATGGTTTCTCTGACCAAATAAGGAATTGATATTTGCACAATATGTAAGCATTTTGCAAGTTCTAGAATGGTTTGTATGTTGTTAGTGCCAGTAGCCTCACATTAAGGATGCTGTTCCAATCTTAACATGGTTACCGTGTCTCTAGGATCCGGACAATTAGGTCTCTTCCCACATGTTCAACATGAACTTTCTTTCTACCATCCCAATTCTTGGCAGCATGGGAATTAGAACCCAAATCTGGGATGACTAGGAATCCCCAAGCCACTGAATACCTAAGAAAATACAATTCTCTCTCAGGCCCATCCCTAAGGGAATGTGTATAAGTAAATTGTAGTAGGTCAGGAGCTGTGATAGTTTCCAAAGACCATGAGGGCTTAGAGTGACAGACACAACAGCATGACAAGTGCCAAAGATATATGGATAAGCACGGATAAGATTTAGTGTCTTGGCCTTAGAGCAGTTTAAAAAAATAATTTGGTTCAGATTGTTAACTACCAGTGTGATAGTCAAATTTATTACCTCTGTTCCTTCTTCATCCATTCCTATTCTAAAAATTAGTTCCCTCTAACATTTCATCTCCCTCTCAAACCCCAAATTGCACTACTCCTTAGGGAAGGGGAGATAAAATCATTTGAATACAGACACGCCCAAAACAAATCCTTGAGTCAAAGTTAGTAACCGAAATTTTTGCAACTGCTAAGGAAATACATCTTTTGTATTACTGATAGTCTTAACTACATAAGAAGCTTCAAAAGGAAATAAATTCAAACAATACCAAAACATTATTTCACTTTAACAGAGAACCCAAATTTTCCCAATCAAAAATATGTTCTTAACTTTCTGCTTTAGTTCCTTAGAAGTCAACATTACCTAGTAATGGTTCATTCCAGCCTAACTGCTTTGAAAACCCAATATAAGCTATGGATCTTATTTCACAGAAAAGCACATACTAAGCAGTAGTCATGACCTTGAATATATCTTCCTGGACCAAGGGGGACTGTGGGCCAGAATTGCCTTAATGCTACACAGACTCCAGAATAAGGAAGTCCCAACATATTCCTCTTTTCAACAGGAGTAAAGGAATCTGATACCATCACACACTTTCCCCATGCTGTTGTGTTGCCAAAAGCTAAAAAACTATCTTTGGTGGGCTATTTTCATCATTTTCCAGTTGGCTTCCTTTCTAAGCATTTCCAATCCCACACAATATACAATGTAGCTTGGACAGCAGCACATGTAAGGGACACAGAGGAAACAGAAGCTTAGTAAGAATGGTTTTTCTTTTGGCTCTTACATGAATTTTCCCATACTTCCACCATTAAAGTTTTTGAAATGTACAGAAGAATGCAGTATCAAAATTACATTTAATAAAGTGGGTTCCTATCATTCTAAAACTACAAAAAATACTCAGGTCATATTAAAAAGGCAGACACTAGTTAACCTATTGCATTTGGAGAACATAGTCATTTTCTTGGGGGGAGCGACACATTCTTCTACCACTTTATTACCTTTACTGCTTGAAGAAGTACATCAAATGTTGGTAATGCCTGACTACTTTCATGAAATACTTATTTGAAAAATAAAACTCTCCCCACAACAACTTCATGATGCAAGTCTTTCATTTTACAAACTGAAAAACAGGTACAAACATTAGCACTTATTGGTTAATATAATGTAGCCAAAACTACTGTTTATTACCTAGTTCTATAATATTCACACAAGGACACATAGGTTTTCTGAGATAATTCTTTTAATTACAACTATAGAGAAGAACTGTTTATAAATTTATAAATAAAAAGCTTAAAAATTCATGCAAAAACTACTTAAGCAAGTTTCCTCTAAATGAGGATTCTAAACTGCAAAGCTGCTACATGTGATTTAAAGTGAAAAATATGATAAATTATACTTAATGTGTAAGTATAACAGACCTTGCTATTTAAACTGTCCTGTAAACTGTTGAGTATGAATAGTATTAAACCCTTCCTTTCTGTTTTTACTGCTGAGAATGAAGGAAGGCACCCAGGCTTAAAGTGACTGAAAAATTCTTCACAAGGTTTCCTGTGAACACCTGCAGGGTATAAGGTCTTTTTCTTTAAAGTCCAAAGATAAGATACAAAATCTCTGATTTAAAATCAGAACCGATCTGCTGATCTGTTAGCCACAGCTCGAATAGTGCCATAAACCTTCGATGGAGGATTTCCTGTTTAAAAAAAAAAAAGTAGTCTAAATATACAAATAAACTAGAATATGTAGAAATTAAACAGAAGAGGGTCTACAACCCTAATAAGAACAGGGACTTTGTTGTTGTTAGATCTATCTTGAATCACCAAAAGAACCTTAAGGAAAATCATACCCAAATAGTTTTCAAAACACATTTCAAGTTTCTAATAGTCAAAGACACTGAGTTGTCAAAATACTTCAGAAAGAACTCAGTCAGTCAGGCCTGGGCATGAGAGGAAAATCCCAAGTTTTCTGAACACCTGCTGTGATCCTGCAACTCAGATTACACGGATCAATTAAACTGACAGGCTGTTCAGCTCCCATGTTATCAAACCTAAACTGAGATATTCCCTGCTATTCTGGAATGGCTTTCTGTACTTCCTCAGATTTAAGCAATATTACTCAGTAAACCTTTCTTTTCTTAAGCAGACAAATGGAATCTAAGCAAAATATTCCTGTTTTTCTCTAAGCTCACATTTGCCAATTCCCAAGGACTTTTGAATATTTTTAACATTATCCTAAGCTGCCTTGCAAATGTGGCTTGAGTTCCTAAATTTCTTTCTAGAGGAAACACCAAAGAAATAAACTATTACCCAGAATGAGGTTGCAAATAGCAGTTCTTGCCATCTTAATGTTTTGGAAAGAGCCAAGGATGTGAACTTTCCTGAAAAAGATAAAGTGAGTCAAGTTAGCTACAAAAAGCATTTCCTTACCTAAATTCTGAAATCCAAAAACTCCAGAAAATTATGATAGACCCAGATTCCTAAATGAAGCCGGGGGGGGGGGGTAGATGCACATCATAAATAGCCTAAAATCACTTGAATTTTATGGCATATGAATTGTATCCCAATTAAAAGGTATGAGAAAAGAAAAAGTTTTTTAAAAGATTCCTGGATAACAGTGGCTACAAAGCAGTGAGAGCTTTCATGTGCTAAGGCCCTGCATCCACATTCTCATTTAACCCTCACATGACCTTTACTAGGTAGATGTGATTCCCATTGTACAAATGAGGAAAGAAGTTTACAAAATAAAAGAAACCTGCATCTGAGGCTGTAGCTCAGAGGTAAGAGAACTTGTCTAGGCCCTGAGTTCAATCCCCAGCATGGAGGTAGGGGGTTTTTATGGGGGAACATGACAGACACAGAAAGCAAGCGACCTATCCAACACTACATAGCTAGTCACTGAATACCCAGAAACAGGAGTATTGTACATAAATTATACCATGTTCAGTTTTTACCATAAAACTTTCTAAAGATTACCTAAATTTCTTCAGTATGCTGATGATCATCAGATCCTTCTAATAGGCATTCCTAGGGGAATGACTCAAATAAGATCTATATTTATAGAATTTTTTGAGGGATGTGGAGAGGGTACTGAGGATTGAATCCAGGCCTTGCAAGCTAGGCAAGTGCTCTGCAATTTGAGACATATGTGTCTCCTCCCCCCATCTACCAACCCTTTGGTTTTTTGGGGCAGTACTGGTATTTGAACTCAGGGCTTCACAAGCTTGCTGGGCAGGCACTCAATCCCTCCAGGCCTTTTTGCTCTGGTTATTTTGGAGACAGGGTCTCAATCCTCCTATTTTAATCTTCTCACTCTACCTGGGACAGCAGGTACATGGCACTGTGTCCAGCTATTGGTTGCAATGGGATCTCCTGAATTTTTTTTTGCCTGGGCTGGCCTCGAACTGTGACCCTCCCAATCTCAGCCTCCCAAGTGTATTTTGTTTTTGAGACAACATCTCCCAACTTTGCCTTGAAATCACATCTCCTTTCCTCTTTCTCCCTTGTAGCAGGGATTATAGACAGATGCCACCAGACCCGGCAGAATTTTGTCTTTTGGAGTCCACCTTCCAAAATGTATTCACTGTATCAATAAGTGAATCCTCTGTACCTTCAAATTCCCATTCACCTTGCTTTAGCTAAAACCCACCTCTCATGATGACCAGTTTTTGGGTTTTTTTCTGTGAACAAGTACCACTGACTAGAAGGGAGCAGGTGTTTCTTGGCTCCTCTTACCACCTCTAGACCACTCACCAGACTAGAAACACTCAGCTTTGAATCTGTTCTCTTCACACTTACTCCATTTTGTTGTGGTCTCAGCTTCCCCCATAGTTTCTTCCTGAAGACTGTACCTACTAGTTTACTGTCTTTGACTACTCCCATCATAATTCCTGATAATTATCTGTGCAATGATTAATTCCAATACACTAGCCTCTTGGGTCCTTGACACCTTTTATACCAGTATGGACCAAGTTTTCCACCCTATTCTCATGTCTTTTGTCACATCCTGAACTTATCATTAGAACCCAGAAAAGAGGATGGTGGTGATAATGAACTCCAGGAAGACAGAAAGCAGATGAATGAGCAGGAAGTGACTTTGCAAATCCAGGTAAACTGACACCTAACTTGGCAGTGGGAGCACTGAGAAGCAGAGCGCCAGGGAAAAGACACCAAGACCTAGGGATTCTCAGAGGAAAGGGCAAAGGCAAAAGGAGAAGCCAGCATTTGGTCGGGGGTGGGGGGAGAAAGGGACTTTTCCAACAGAGACTCATAAACATCTGATGCATTGAAATATACCACGGAGAGATACAGAGGCTGCAGAGCTCTACATTGAAGTAGCACAATGAAAACTGAGAAAGCGCATGGCAAGTAAAGATTTCTTCCTAAGGGGAAAACAAAGTTGCAAAGAAAAGTTGTCACAGAATTTCACCTGGATGGGCTATGAATCTATGGAGTACTGGTTTCTGTTTTTAGGTAATTCTGCGGAAAGTGAGTGTGTACAACATGGATAGAAGAGGGAAGAGAAAGCTAAATCTTCATCTTTCAGGATGGAAAGTCAATATTGAATCTGAAAAAATTAATCAAAAAGCTACAGAAAAACAAGATGCCTCAGAAATACAGCTAAATAATTATTTTTATTTACTTATGTTTTTTGGTGGCACAGGGGTTTGAACTCAGGGCTTCACGCTTGCTAGGCAGGTGCTCTTACTGCTTGAGCCACTCCACCAGTCCTATTATATTTTGAGAGAGGATCTTGCTATGTTGCCCAGGCTAGCCTTAAACTTCTGATCCTCTAGCCTCAGTCTCTCAAGTAGCTGAGAATACAGGTGTGTGCAATCATGCTAGGCTCAAGATAAATAACTTTTTAAAATTAGTGAGAATTAAAACTGTTTCCTCTGGGTGTGGGTGAAATGAAGGTAGGTAGCAGATACTTTTGCCTTTCTTTTTTGGCAGATACTGAGGTTGAACTCAGGGCCTCACACTTGCTAAGCAAGCACTCTACCTGTGAGTACTTTTAGTACTAAATGAGCCAATGTAGTACAGCAATAGCTGGAAAAGAATACAATAAGGTAAACCCATCTTATGTGTGGATTTATTAATGTGATTTTGATCAAGTGTGGTTAAAAAAAAATAATAATCAAAAGATTATTATTCAGGGGCTGGCAGAGTGGCCCAAGTGGTAGAGCACCTGTTCAGCAAGTGTGAAGTCCTGAGTTCAAGCCCCAGTACCACAAAAAAAAAAGAAAAAGCCAGAAAAAAATTCAAAAGCAAAAATTTAAAATTCCTGTTCAAGCACTACACAGCTCGGCTGATTCAGAGAAGCTCTCAATCAATCTTGCATTATCACTTGTGTTTAAAATGTTTTATGATCTGGTGGGTGTTTCCCTGCCCTTAATTTTGTGAAAATATGCCTAAAAGCAAAGTAAAATTTATGGTAATCTTCCCAAGGGAAAAAAAAAAATAAGATGCAGTTTTTGGTGAGCAGTATTAATATGTACAACAGCAATTTTTGTAACAGTAATGTAACCTACTCCATGCGGCTTCAAGTCATGGATGCTCAGACCTACTGCATATCCACTGTAGGTAAATTTGAGTAATTCTAGAGTACTGAACTCTATGCATCCTGAGCATTCGTGGTTGTTCCTCAGTGGTGGTCTCCTTGGAACCGCATGCCTGTGGACATAAGGGCCTACTGTTCAGGCCTCAAGGCACATAGGCAACATTAACTCCCATCTGGTATTCTGAATGTATCTGGAACAAATTATTTTTTTACTTTCATATCTTGTTCACATTGTACTGTATTGTGCTAAATTATTAGCAATTCATCAAAATACTTTTTAGAAGTACACAATAGTACATCTTACAGTTATTTCACAGTCAATATAAACTGTTAAACGTAGATTTCCACTTAGCCTATTTATAGCAAAACCAGTAAGACAGTACTTCTTTAATTTTATCAAGTTGTTTGTGGTTTAGTTTGTAAGAAAAATAAATACAAAAGATATAATGGAGATTCAAAACAACAGGTGAGGTATGAGAAGCCACACTCCACAGCCTACATACTTGTATTTCTATTTATGAGAATTTCTAGAAAAAGCAAACCACAGTGATATAAGTAGAGCAGTGGTTGCCTGGGAACAAAGTGGGGAAGGGGACAGATTGAAAAGATGCACATGGACGGGGTATGGTAGTGCATACCTGTAATTGCAGCTACTAGGAAGGGAGTGCTAGGGGGATTTGAGTCAAGACCAGTCCATATAAAGTTACTGAAAGACCCTATCAGAAAAACAAACTATAAACAAAAGGACTGCAGGTGTGGCTCAAGTGAAACAGGGCTTGTGAGGCCCTGAGTTCAATCCCCGATAAAAAAAGATGCACATAGAACTTTCAGGATGATGGACTAAGGGAGTGTAGGTGAAGGTCAGGACCATATCATATTAGCCAATTCATTGAACTGGACACTTAACACAGGCAAGTTTTATTATATGTAAATTACACTATAAGAAACTTAAAAAACTGGATTAAGACCAGACACAAAGCTTACACCTGCAATCCCAGCTACTCAGAAGGCAGAGATCGGGATGACAGAAGAGTCTGAAGTCAGCCTAGACAAAAATTTAGTGAGACCCCCATCTCAGTCAGCAAGCTGGGTATGGTGGTACACCTGTGATCCCAGCTTACTGGAGGAGGCAGGAGATAGGAGGATCAAGGTCCAGGACAGCCCTAGGTAAAAATTTAAGGGTCTACCTGAAAACTTAGTAAAGGCAAAAAAAAGAGCTGGGGGCATAGCCCAAGCAAAAGAGCATCAGGGTAGCAAGCATGAGGCCCTGAGTTCCAAAAAAATTAAAAAGTGAGCTTAATTAGAAGTAGTTAAATTTAAAAATTATAAATTTAATGACATATTAGCCATAATTTCACTAGCAAATCAGTTAGGTCACAGAATTTCTAAATTAACAAAACCTTTTAGGGCTATATTTGGTAAGTAAATGTGGTATACATTTCCATGTTTTTGAAACTTCCAGCATTAAAACTCTGGCACCATATATTAGACGACAGGCTGTATTGACAATATACCTGGCCTCAGGTAGTATCATAATTATCCTTAAAGTATAAATAATGTCCAAAATTTAGAGTCTAAATAGTGGTAAGTTTAGAGCAAAAGTGAAGTAGTAAAGAAAATTATGTCTGGATTGAGTTATAAGCAGATTGTTCTGCCCCTCAGTCGTCAACTGCTTCATTTTCAACTTTGTGGCATTACATAGAGCTCTGAGCCTAATCGACAACAGAGCAGCTTTGACCTTGTGGGGGGGGTCCCCAGCTTTACTTCCTGTACCCTTGGGTGTACCTTAAGCCCGTGTCATCTTATCTGTGTTCACATATAACTGCTTGAGAACTTTTTACCCAATGTGCAATACTCACATTACTTTTATCAAAGTCTAGAAATACATAGTGTACATATATTTCTAAAAATACAGATACATGTACTTATATGGATATATATTTCAAAGGCATGCTTTACAATGGCATTTGAAATACCCACTGCTTGGTCTCCCTTAACTGATTTAATAGATTCCCTTATGTTGCCATTTAAATCTTTACTGTAGTATCATTTCTTTTAATTTTCAATTCAAAATTTTTTTTTTTGGCAGTACTGGGGTTTGAACTGAGGGTGTCACACTTTAGAATACTGGCAGGTGCTGTATCACATGAGCCCTATTTTTTTTTTTTTTTTTTTGATTGTGGAATGGGGTACAGCATTTTGGTTGATACTACAATATGTGGAGGGGATGGAGCAAGCTCCCATTCCATCTCCTTGCTCTAAAAATCCATTTAACATATTGTCCTTGGATAGAGGATTAACCAGATATTAAACTGGTAAGAACAGATACTATACTTGGTCCTAGCCAAAAAGCTGAGAAGTGATATAATGTTCTTTTAAGAGTGATTCAAACACTTCTTATTGCTAAATGAGAAAAAAGTTATCATTAGTGAAATTTTCTTAATCTAATCTCCTTTCAAAGAGGCACTACTAATTCAGAACCATATACCTACAAAGACTTAGCAGCAACACCAAGCACAAAATAAAACTGTCTTGACTTTTTTGAACCTAACCAAAGATCAAATATAATTTACAATACTTTTCTCAAGTTCAGATACTTACACATCTGCCAAAACTATTCGTGTCCGTGTCACATTCTCTATGGTAAACTTGGTTTTTCCTCCCTTGCCAGCGATTCTTCCTATTGCTCTGGATAGATGGTCTCCCTTCAGGGGCTTAACTAGAAGAGAAAAAGCAAGATCTCAGGCAGTAAGCTGATCCAGAGTGACATCCTCTTCCTTATAAATATTAATCATTAACCAGATTTATAACATAAAATATACACATTTTTTAAAAAGTGCTAATAATACATCAAAATACTCTTAGAAACAAAGTCACAACACAATTCAAAATCAGCAACACAAAAGAACAGTTGGGCAGAGCACCAGATGCTTACCATCTGTAACTTCAAAAGACTCCAGGAAGAGGTCATCAAGCCTGATGAGGGCAAGTGCATCCTAGAACATGGAAGTAAACACTGTAAAGGACCTTGAACTTAGACACTGCAGAATGAGTGACACAGAAAGCACTGTGCAACTAAATTTCACAAACTAGTGCTATAAGATTTAATGCTTTGAAAAGGGACTAATCCATTGAAACATCCACACTGAATATTTTCTTTTTCAAGTCTTATTTTAGGTATCACAAAATCACTCACCTCTACCTGAAATCCAAGAATAAAGGCCTTCACAAAATCAGCTGCTTTTGTCAGAGCACTAACATCCTTGGTGTCTTTACAAGTCTGAAAAAAACGGTAATTAAATTATAAATTATGGAGGGAATGAAAAAGAAAACATTCTAACAAAATACCAGAAATGACTTCCCATTATTATAATTTCCTTCACCACCATCCTTCCTCTATATGGTCAATTATGGTCCAGTTTTTGGTAAGATAAGCACTGTCTTTAATTTGCAAAACAAAACCTTCCTACCCCCTGAACTGGGCAACTCCACCCAAAGACTGTGAAATGACTGATCCTGGGTTAACAGCAACATTCCTCTAGCACAACCCAATGGCTGTCTACTCCTTCACTGTCCAGGCTAGTCCTTTTTCTCCTCCCTCAAGGCAGTCTTCCCTGGGAGTCCCGACCTAGACTTCTGACATCAGTGATTTCATATATACAGATATAATTTTTATGTTATTTCCTAAATCAATGACTCTGGTCCTAACTACTTGTATGCTTGCTGCTGAGGGGGGAAATCAACAATAGTTTAAGTGGGGTTTCTGTCCTCAAGTAATTTACTTAGCAGCTGTAAAAATAACTACTATAAAATCCCTATCCTTGTAAATAACATGCTTTACACATACTAGCTTTGATCTGCATGATGACTTTCAATGTTATGTGATACACTTTTATATGGGAGTAAACTAAAGTACTAAATAGTGAAATAGGTAAGATTCAAACACAGGTCTGATTTCAAAACTATTACTTCCACTCTTCCACCCAGATTCACAGTAGAGTTGAGGAGACCGGGTATTTGACAAATTTAAACACATCCAGAATAGTGTTGTGGGAAAATATTCTGGGCTTTCACATTTAAAACTAGATCCCAATTTCAATCTTATATGTGACATTGAGCAAGACCTGGAGATACTCTAGGCTTTAAGTTTTCTCATCTATAAAACAAGGAGGTCAGAGTGGAAGGTCCTGACTGGTCTCTACCATCATCAAAATTCACTTATTAGCCTGATGACTTTGGCCAAAACACTCAGTATTTTTGACCCTCTATTTTCTCACATCCATTAGCGGGGATCTCTCATCTGCTTCACAGGGCTGCCCTAAGACTAAATGATGTTGGCATGTCAAAGTACCACTGTGTTTAGTACGGCCACATGAACAAATACTAAGACTCCAAATTGATAATAAATTAATTGATATTAGCTGTAATAAATAAAACAGCTAAACAAAATAAAGGTTTAGGTGCTGAAGAAGTAACTAAAAAAGGGGTTTATAAAGGAGAAAGAACTTCAGCTAGACTTTTGAAAGATGATTGGAATTGATGAAGGAAGAGAAAGGAGTACAGAGGAAAGCCTCTCCTGAAAGCAAAGCCACCAAAAAACATAAAGAACTGGTGACAGAAGAACTTGTGACTGGGAATCCTACTTGAAAGGGAGGCTAAATCAATTAACTTTTTATCCTTTAAAAATGCTTAAGATGCCAGGATGTCATAATAGAAGCATTGTGATCTAGGATAATCTGGCATTGGCACAGAAGATGGAGTGGAAAAAGGAGAGACTTAAAATAATGATGCAAAGGAAACATGTTGTGTCATGAAACCAAAAAAGCCTGAGAGTAGCAATGGGAGCAAAGAGGGATTCTAGTTACATCCTACATTATTTTAAGCTTTACCAACTAGTCTGTACCAGTCTGACTCTTGGACTGACATCATAGAATGAAAACCAAAACGTTTGTGTGTGTGTGTGATAAGTTTTTTTTTCTCAAAGTAACACATCCCCCCCCCAAAACAATACTACTTCTATAGCACTTGCACTGCAGTGAGTACTTATATCTAACATTTTAACATTTTCATATATCTGTGTACTTAGCCTTTCGAAGATACGCCCAGCCCTAGCAAGTATTTTGATATAATCTCAGAACCAGTTTAGGGATTCAATTAATATTTATATTGAATGATGATTTTGAAGGCATTCCTGAATTCAAACTCATCATGATGTATTAAAAAACCGAAAAAGACCATTTACTAGAACAAGGTCTATTAAGGAAAATCTATTTGTGTCTTTCCATCTCTATAGGAGAGAAAACAGAAGATTCAAAAATGGATAACACTCTTACTCTGATTTCTACATTCCTTGATTTCAAGTTGAACCGTATCTGAAGTCCCAGATGTTCTACAATAGGAGTAAATATCTTCATCCAGTTTTCTTTTAGTGGTGTGTATCTATTAGCTGGGACTGGAATTTTCCGTGTTTCTTCTTTCCCACTCTGCAATTAAAAAAACAAACAAATAAACAAAAAAAACCACAACTCACGAGATGTTGGGATGCGGGTGGAGTTGTAAAATGACAGATGACCCGCAAAAAGCTTCCCTTAATTGAGCTAGTTAAAACCTCACGGCTGAAGACATCATCCACAGGCCACCAGCTTGACCCGCCCCTGCTTCGAGTCCCCGCCAGTACCAGAAATACGTCTCCAGACAGCGGAGGGAAGACGGGCCTCTTCAACGGCCGGGCTTCCTCCGCGTCCATGCCACCCGCGTCTCCGTCTTCCCCCGCTGCGGTCAGCTGCTCAGCCTGTCGTTTCTTCGCCCGCCGGCCACCCTTGCGGGTGATCTGGCTGAAGCCGTCCTCGGCCCCGGCGCTCTGAGTCTGCATCTCGGCCATCACTTGACTCGACAAGCACTTGGAGCGACAACACGTGCGCTGCGGCACCGAGCAGGCGCACCACGTAGGACCCAGCATCCACCAATCAACCACAGGCCTCCGCCCCTTCTTAAAGACGTCCCACGCCGGGGGCCCGAAACAGAAGCCGTCTATTGGGAGTATCCTAAAATATGCCTGATTCTTAGGGTAGCCCTCGGTCGCGCAACTCACAACCGAGCATTTGTGAACTCTCATACGTATACATGAGAACGTCACTGGGTGAAAACCATAGCCAAACGTATGCTGTTGGTGGACAAACATCTTGTGCGATCTCAGCAGCGCATCAGGCATTATCGGAGACAACTAAGTCCAGTTTGCTAGGATGCCGGAGATAGAGTACGGAAAGCGGGAGGGACAAGCTGTCTTTAATGTTTGGAGTCTGGTTTCCAAGTTAGTGTTTTGTCGGGGTCTGGTGTGACGGTTACTGGAGGTGAAATCGGCCGAGCCATGTCGGCCTTCGAGAAACCTCAGATCATCGCCCATATTCAGAAGAGCCTCAACTACACGGTGTTTGACTGTAAGTGGGTGCCCTGCAGCGCTAAGTTTGTTACTATGGGCAACTTCGCGCGGGGCACCGGTGTCATTCAGCTGTACGAGATCCAGCACGGAGACCTGAAGCTGCTTCGGGAGGTGGGTGCCGGCTCGACACGAACCAGCTCCAGGCTCACGACCGCTGTTGCGGGCGAGTGCGTGACCTGGGGTCTGCAATTCTCATTGCCACAGCCTTCTTCCAGCGTCCCCCAAAAGTATAGCTCGAACCGCGCGGTACCGGAGAAACTGATTGTAGGTTGAGAAATGCTTCGAACTTAAAAAACTATTTTCCGAGGCCTGATTCCCATGCGCCTTGCCAGCCTCTTCCTCCTGCCACCGTCGGTGCTGTCCAGCGCGAGGTCTCTGGAAAGTGACGTTAAGATTTCGGGTCAAATTCGAGGACCTTTTAGGTAGTTTGCCGTTGTTTGTAGAGAGGCAGTCAGTATGCCCATATTTAAATGCTTTTTAATGTAAGCAGAGCCAAAGCAGGCACCAGGAGATCTGCCATGTAGCTGCAGGAAACAATCAACACATTCTTTAAACCAAAGTGTCAGTGGAGGGCTTGGAGTTCCCAGTTACGTAAGCAGCATTGTAGCCAAACTCATGGAGTTTATTTCTAGTGGGAGAGATAATTAGTTAAATGATCAAACCAAAGGTGCATAAATGCAAACCGAGATGAGTTCTTTAACACAAAGGAACACATGGTACTATGAGTAAAAACAGATTTAAGGTGAGTAGAAACTAATTAGTCTCCTCTAGGAGTGAAGGACAGCTTTCCAGAGGAAATCCCATGTGTGGAAGCTCAGTGATGGGAGATAGTTAATCTCCTGAAGAAACAAGAGGGCTAAGCAGGAACTAGGTGTTTGCAGGATCTGTAGGACATTTAAAAGACTTGTGCTTTAAAGAAAAATAGGACATCGTTGAAGGGCTTTTAGCAGTGTGTGGCAAGACCGTATTTACAAGCTTTATAAAGATCACTAGTGAAAAAGAGAATACTGATAATATTTTTCATTTTTCTTTTGTTTTTGTTTTTGTTTTTTTTTTTGGGGGGGGAAGGGTTTGGCAGAATTGGGGTTTAAACTACCTCTTGAGCCATGCCCCAAGCCTAAAAAGTTTTTTGAAATGGGAGGGGGTGGTATTGCTTTGTTGCCCTAGCTGGACTTGAATTTGTGATCCTGCTGCCCTAGCCTCCCAAGTAGATGGGATTACAGGTGAGTCCCGCTACACCTGGCTATAACAAATGTTTTTTGTAGATGTTTATGATTTTAAAAAATATCTTGATTTGGGCTGCTGGAAAAAAGATCAGTCATAATCAGGTGTTTAGGGTTTTAGTAGACTACAAGTGCAGGGAAGGTTGAGAACTCCAGGGATTCGGCACTACGGAGAGAGTGAACTTGGAGGAGGTAGGGGTCAGTCTGAGGTAAGGGATGAATACAATTTGGATTTGTTCATCCTACTTTGAACTTCCCTGAGTGCCTGTTTGCTTGTTCAGCTGTTTTTCTCTAGCCAGGCACTCAGAGCTTCTAAACATGGAAACACGGCTTGTTCTTTTCCACTTTCCTCCTGTTCTTCATCACTTAACTCCAAGTCACCTGCTGTGTCTCCAATGACCAACTCATTTGATCTGATGTGTGAAGCCCTTCCTGATCCCCAAAGTAACTTTTCTTTATATTGTATTCCTATAGTACTTATTATCTGTGCTAGAAATACCTTTTTTTGTCTTAGTTTTCTCTAACTAGATTGTAAGCTCCCAGAGAATAAGGACAGTAACTTTCTTTAGTGTGGTTTATAAGGAGCAGCCATTCAATAAATATTCATTATGTATGAATGATATACAATCATTTGTTTGGGAAATGTATGTCTATAAATAGGATATATCTTGGGAGATTTAAATACTGCTTTAGTGATCATTAATCAGCTTGGGCCCAGAGGAACAAGTGGAAAACCTTGAAATAGGAGAAAGAAGCTTAAAAGGGAAGTATTGGGAACAGATGCCAGTTGAAGTTCAACCACAAAGCATCTGTAGACTTTTTTCCTAAGAATTATTTGTATACATTTCAGTAACACACTTAGTCCATTGAGTGAAACAGTGCTCTTTGTCTCCTCTAGAATTTCTGGAGAATTTTAGCAAAATAAAAACTCTATTTGCAAAAGTATTATTTGCTCATAAGAGAGCACTTAGAAAATATAGATGGGGGAAGAGAATGTATCACCCATAATCTCAACACCAGAATAAGTACTTTCATATTTTCATCAGGATCCTTGGGTCTTCTTTTGTTCTACCATGAATTACTGAGAATCTACTCTTTGGAGGTACTGTGCTAAAAAAAGAACCAATAGTATTTGGAAGATGCATCCTTTCTCTTCAAAAGCCTACTGTCTAAAAAGAAGGTAAAACAAATAGAAAAACACATTTAAGAACTGACAGTGAATTTGATCAGGTGGTATGATGGGAAAGAATGTAGGTTCTACGTTCAGTGATTCTCACTTTTTACTGCAAATCACGTGAATATGTTTTGTTGCTGTTGTTTGTTTTGCGCATGCTTTAAAATAGTCATGCTTTTGTCCTGACCCTAGAAATTCTGACGCAAAGGTATTGTGCTACATTTTAGATGAGAGTAAGGCCTGGACATCAGTACTTTTCTTTAACTTCTGCCAGATGATTCTAACGAGTACCTGGGTTGAGAACCATTGAGCCAGATGGATTATTTGTTACAATATTAGGAAACATACTAGATTTGTCATGGTGGAAACCACTGAAGACAGGTTCTCCAAAGCCACAACACTCGAAGTAAGCAGACCAGTCTTTGTTGATGACCCCTTTATCTCGTTACTAAAAGGATAGGTAGGGGATGGAGAGCAGGGCCTCCTTGTACAGCAGTTTCTTGCACCACACAAAGGTGTCTAACCATAGTGTTCTTATCTCTTTTTCCTTTGAGCCTTCCGTGTGTAAGACTTCATCAGCTTACAAAGCACAACTTTTTCCTAATTGGCACAAAGGTACCATATGGACAGGCGTGGCCCTGAGAAATGGAATCATAGTTGTGGATGTTTATACTATACAAATTTGCAATGCACTAATAAAGTTCTGCCTTTTTAGCCCCTGTGCTATTAAATTCACTGTCTGTTAGCATTTGGTTGACTAAACCTTTGAATGTTAATTAAATAGTGCCAGGATGTGGAGGAGGAAATACTGACAAGCTGTACTAGACCCACCCACAGACTGAACAAAAATAGCTCTTGTAAGAATTATTGATCTTGGGCTTCTTTTGTTGTGTTAATGTATCCTTGTAGCAAATAATACCAAAATCTAGATCAAGTAAACTGTCACTGATGGTAATTTTTAATATCATATCACAAAAATTATCACTATACATTTAATTTTTGGTGGGGAATATTTTTCACCAAATCTTGATTTTTTTTTTAAACCAGTTTTCTAACAAGAAATTTTAAATTACAACTGAATTCTGTGCATGTTTTCATTTCTGTAGATGGAATACTTAACAGAATTAGAGAGATAGCCCTTTTGTGTACTATAAAAAATTAGTTTCCAAGGGTTGGCGGAGTGACTCAAGTGAGAGAATGCCTGCTTAGTGTGAGGCCCTGAGATCAACCTCCTGGACCACTAAAAAAAGAAAAAAAAATTAGTTTCAGTAGTGTCCTCTCTTAATTTAATTACTATTCTGAGTTGCACAGAAAACATGCCTGCTTTTAGAAGCCTATCTGCCAGGAGAACTCAGTCCTCTGAGCAAAATGTAGTTCTCACTTCGTGCAAATGACAAGATACTAATATTTTTTTATTTTTAATATCTGTATATTTTGAGCTTGATTGTTGCACATCAGATCATTAGTATCTATAAACCTGTCTTCCATATCAAAAGCAAAAAAAACGAAGGTATGAATGAGTGTAAAGTTATGAATGAGTGTAAAAAAAAAAAAACCTAAAGGACAGAAATCTGAAATTAGGCTTAGTTCATGTCTATACCATTTTGCTCTCCAGTCCACTTCAGGATTGGAATATTTCTTTGGTATTTCTGATGAATTAGTTTACAGAAGGGGCTACATAATAAAATGTTTAATGGATTTACATATAAGCCTAGAGGCAGAATACACCTTTAGTAGAAAGAGCTTGGAGTCATAGCCTGAAAAGTGACCTAAGCCAAGTTACTTCTCATCTTGAAAGTGGTGTTCCAACATTAGTTTGCAGTATGGGAGGTGCTACTAAGGGAAGAGAAGGTCTCTTCAGGAAGAAACATGTAGAGCAGCATCTGATTATGTAGGTTTTTTATGTATGGAAGCTGTTTTCATGATTGCATGTAATACCAAGAAACTGTGTCAGTGCCATGGCACACGAGAACCTGGTGGGAGAAAGGGAGAGCAAGGAAGTGAGCTCCAGCCCAGGGGTCTCTGAGCTGCCCAGCACTGGGCTAAGGGGCCAGGAGATGCACCTTCCTTCTGCAGGTGTTGAGCATAGCCAGGTACTAAGCAAATGTGAGAAGGCCCTGTTCTTAGGGTGCTCACGTACTACAAGGGGACTGCTGTAATACTTGTGGTGTTTCCTAAACAGCACCACAATGTGCAGATTCTCTGCTGCCTAAACACATCTGACAATCGCTTTTTACGAAGGAAAGAAAAGGAACTAGGAACCAGTCTATCACATGATGGGTCCCTTGTCATTGCATAGATTCTAAAAGTGCATCTGCATAATAAACAAAACCTGGAACCCTGAAACGTGTAGGAAAAGGTGCAGAAGGATGGGCATTACTTCTGGAGAGTGTAAAAAGAACTCACTTTTCCCTCCAGTTTTGTTTTGTTTTGTTTGAATTTTTATACAGAATATACATTACTTTTATAAACATTAAGAATTTTAAAGTGGAAACATTGTAAGAGAGTAAATAAGCAAATAGTTTTGCTCTGTTGAGGCTGACAGCAAATAAGAGCATGGTGTGCACCAGGCAGCAGTAGTGACTTCATCTAATTCCAGCTTCAAGGGTCTCCATGGCCCAAGGCAGCAGGAAAAGCCCTAAGACTCTAGGAGGGACTTCAGTGACCCGGGCAGGTGGATTTGGGGTCTGGAGGGACAGGGGGGAAACTGAAAACCATAGGAGGTAAAGGAGACTAATGTAGCATGTGGGCAAATCTGCAAAGTTCTAGGCTTGAGTCTCCTATGATTAGGTGGGTGGTGTACTGGATCGTTTCCAAGGGCCCTTTTTTGTGTGGTGTGGTGGTCTTCACCTGAATAAGCCCATACCTTAATCAGTGCATTGGTGTGACTGTCTTACTGATGTGATAATACACAACACCTAAAACAGCAGCCTGTAAATGAAAGAAATCTGACAAGATTGGTTAATCCATACTAATGGCAATGTCTTAGTACACATGGGTGTCCAAATCTCTATGAACTGAAAAGGTCCCAGAGCAAGTGGTCCATTAGCATCTTCAGTCTTTAGGGTTCTGCAGGGAAAAGTGTTAGAGACACATCTTTGTTCCTGCAGCCATCTGGAAGGAAGACTGTCTTCATCATGTTCGAATTTCTTCTGAGGATCTTAAAAGAATAGCACATTAAATGCTGAAACTTGCATATTTGCAAACCAGTGGAGATGGTAGAGTTATCAGTAGTTGAATGTCTCAGTGAGATAAAAAGAAAAGCAAATTATAACTCTTTTTGACAATTATGTACTTTAAAATTATAGAAAAATGACTAAGGAAAGAACATGACATTTTTATCAGAAAATGTTTTAATTGCCTTTTATAGTATGTATCTTATTAAAACCCCACAGTAGGGCCAAAAATATTGTGGACTATAAATAACTGCATACATAAATATTGTATCCTCTCTTTCTCCCTTCTATCAAGATTGAAAAGTCCAAACCCATTAAGTGTGGAACATTTGGTGCGACATCTTTACAGCAGAGATACCTAGCAACTGGAGACTTTGAAGGAAACCTTCATATATGGTAAGATTATTCAATCAGTGTTCAGACATAGGACATAAGCACTTTCTTATCAAAGAAAGTTATCAATAATAGTTTTATTGCTCTTCCTCTGAAAGAATTTTGATTTAAAAATATTCTTTTCTTGTTCACTATTAACTATGAAAGTATGGGGATTATTTTTAATTATATTTCTAGATTTCATCTTTAAAATCCACTTTACAACACTAACCTATTTTCCTTTAGACATTTCAAGTAATGTTGTCAATGTTGAATTTTCTCACACAGTACTAGTATTTAATGTCCTGTGTCTGGAAATAAAGCTGTAGTCTTCTCTACTTTTAATGATGCAATATATAAAAACATACATGTGTAACATGGAAAATTAGTTCTTATGTGTGCATCTCAGCAAGAGATTTGGCAGAACAATACTCTGATTTTGTGTCTTAATTTTTTACTATAGAACTCCCACTTCACTTCAAGTTTGCTTTTTTAATGCTTTAACATCTAGGCACAACATTTTAGGAATATATCTGTTGAACAAACCAAGCTAAACCTGTTTTGAAAGAACAAAATCACAATTGTGCCAAGTGCTTTTCATTTTTATGTCTTATCGAGAGTTATTTCTTCATATTTTGAGTTGAATGAATTGAAATTCTTCTGTAATTACTTTTCAGGAAAATCTATTATTTTCAGTAGACAGTAATGTTCTAGAAAGAAACCATAGTCCTTATGTCATGTTTTCTAACAAGACCTTTCTTGATTCTAACTTGGAGTATGCTACCTTAAAATTAAAATACTTTGACATATTAGCCTATCTCAGAATCATAATATAAATCAGGATGAAGCTAGCTTAATTTCTCCTTGCTTTAATTGGTCAGTAATTAAATTGTACCACATATTACAGGCTATTTCATATACTTTCACAGAAATTGAGAGAAAGGGTCTGGGTGTGGGGGCTCATACCTGTAACTTCAACTACTTGGAAGATAGAGGAAGGAGGATTGTGGTTTGAGGTCAGCCTAGACAAAAGTTAATGAGACTCTATATCAAAGAACAAGTCAGCTGTACTGTGACACAGCTGTAATCACAGCCACACAGGAGTCAAAAGGTAGGAGGATCACAGTGTGATGCTGGCCTGGGCAAAAAAGCATGAGAACTTATCTGAAAAATAATAAAAGCGAAAAAAGAATGGGGCATGTTTAAAGCAAGTAGTGTTAGAAAGTCTGTAAAAATAGTAAAACAGAGCAGGGTGTGATGTTGCACCCCTGTAATCCTAGCTACTTAGGAGGTTGAGGCAAGAGGATCATAAGTTCGAGGCCAGCTGGGAAACTTAGTGAGGCTCTATCTCAAAATTTAAAAACAAAGTAAAATATAAGAATAGGGTTGAGCGTATAGCTCAGTCGTAGAGTGCTTGTCTACCATGTGTGAAGCCCTGGGTTCAAATCTCCATTACTGCAAAAATAAGTTAACTAAGTAGTAAAATGTAAGTTTTTGAAAAAAGACTTACTAAGAAATGTGCATATAAGCTCCTTAGAGAAGAAAAAGAAGGAGGGCAGTGGAGGGAGGCCGGCAAGGCCCTGTGAGCACAGCCTCGTCCAGTCATCAGCACCCAGCCAGCTAGTGTGCAGCCGACTCAGGCACATGTGGTAATCAGGGCTGTCCTGAGTGCCCTTGTCTCAGCTAATGAATTACAGGACTTCAGCAAGACTAGTTGTAATATTTATTGTGGCCAGCATGAGGAGATACCAAAAAATCTGTCACTAGGTGAAAAATAACACACTATAAAGTAAATGCCAGTCGTTCATCCTTCCAAAGGGTCTGCTGGTCCTGCTGGCGAGGCCAGCTTTGGAAGTGTCCTAACCACGCGACTTATCAGAGCTGTAAACGGGTGGTTATCAGGCTGCCGTGTGCCCCGTTGTCAGCAGGCCCTGACTCATGACACCTAGTGACAGCCTGTGAATCTGCATTTATTAAAAGCACACTGAGATAGATGGTCTTTGAAGAACCCTAAGTAAAGCAGGCCCAGGTTGAATAACGACAGTTCTAGATGGGGGTTTAAAGAACCTAGTGGAGAGGAAAATTTAGAAGTAAATGTATAAATTACCTTTACAACAAAACCTTTATTTTTAAATAAAGATTTAAATATGATCTATATTCTTTTTCTTCTGGGTGGGACTGGGGTTTTGAACTCAGAGCTTTGTGCTTGCAAAGCAGGTACTCCCACCATTTGAGCCATACCTTCACTCCATTTTGCTCTGGTTATTTTGGAAATGGGAGCTCATGAAGTATTTGCCATGACTGGCCTTGAAACTTGATCCTCCCAATCTCAGCCTCCAGGTAGCCAGAATTGCAGGTATAAGCCACTCAGAGCCCAGCTAATATTCTTCAAGTTTAGTGGTAGACTTAAATGTTTGGGACATGTAGTATAAGTAGCATGCTAATATTTTCTGTTTAGGAACTTGGAAGCTCCAGAGTTGCCAGTGTATTCTGTAAAGGGCCACAAAGAAATTATAAACACTATTGACGGCGTAGGTGGACTTGGAATTGGGGAAGGAGCACCTGAAATTGTGACTGGCAGCCGAGATGGTGAGTGAATGTGCTCTAAGTATTTCTAAACAATTTTCATTTGGAAATCTCTGCAACAGTATACACTCTACATGCAAATCATCTTCTGTTGCCTTGACCCTCTAAATTCCACAGTCTTGCTTCTTTGTTCTTAATATACAAGTTTGACTGCACATCCCTCAGACTTCTGGCTATGCTGTTTTAAAACAGAGGAATAGCACTTACTATTTTAGTGTTGAGCTAGTTCAACTACTAATAATGATAGCTTCCTCTGAACCTTGAAGGATTTAAACTGTCTTTACCAGTTTTTTGAGGCAGCTGACGATATAATGTGGGTGGCAGCTTTTCATTTTCTTTTTTTAAAAGGCAGAATTAGTACTTGTGAAATTGTCATATTGACAGCTGGTTGAAAACTGAAGTTCTGTATTCCATCCACTGAGCACTATAAAGAGCTCGAAGGGCACCAGCATGGCTTTTACCCTGTGGTGACCAACAGGGTCTGTCAGTGTCCAGAACTATTCTGAACAGCTGTCATGGACTCAGAGTTTTTGTTGCTTCACAGGGGTTATGTGAGAGATTGATTGTACCTTTGTTGGCTTAAAATAATTATTTTAAGAGAAAAGTGATTGTTTTCTAATAGTTGTACCTTTGTTGGCTTAAAATAATTATTTTAAGAGAAAAGTGATTGTTTTCTAATAGTTATACAAGAGCAGCTGTGTTTGGAAATCAGTTCTTTTAGTAATAAAAGCAATATGGAATATAGAAGGAGAAGTAGCATTGAGTCTGATCACATATAGTCCTTAGGGTTTTTTTTCTTTTTCAGTTTTATGTACAACTTACATATGTCAGTGTGAATATGATTGGGTGTTTTTTTTTCTTTTAATGTTTGTCACATGCAAATGTTGCTGAATTCATAATTGTTATTTTAATTCTTACATAATTTTCTATTGTATAGCTCTACTGCAGTGAATTCAACCATTCCCCTATTGATAAGCATTCAGTGTTCTTTCAGATTTTTTTGTTTATTGTTTAGGAGAGTGACTTAAAATAATGAAGAAATGATTATTACCATGTGTGTAATTCTTTAGGAATAATCATATTTTATGATTCCTAAAATTTATTGCCGAACTTTACCAGGTCCTTGTTTAACCACTGCTGGCGACAGTGATAATGTAGTTTTCCAGCCTAGGCTCTTGGCATTGATTTTCTTTTTCCTCCTAATTTTATAGATTAAACATATTACTCCATTCCAACCTGTGTTAAAGTCTTTTAGTGCTTACTTACTAGTGTTAGCTTTCATTTTATTGTATGAATTGTCTTTTTATGTTCTTCGTTAGTTTAACTATTGTAAATTTACCACAAATCTTACCAATTTTTATAAACACTATACAGTAGGTAATAGTCTCTTATCATATTTGTGGGAAGTGTTTTTCTCCTTATAGGCACCTTTTTAACGACCAGCTTTATCCCTGGAGATAAATTTAATGGGCTAGCTTCCCCTTTCCTCATGTTATTATGCCTTTTAAGAATTTTTTCTTTTCCTATTTTCTCTCAGATACTTGCCTTTCAGTCATTTTATTACATCACTTTCCTTTCTTGTAGGCAGAGACACTACTTACTTTGTAGTCCTATAATATGGATTAACATGAAGGGATTAAAATTAAAATGAGAAGAATTATTTATTAATTTTATTTAACATTTTCCTCTTTACTATTGCTGGAAGGAAGTTAAACATAATAGTACGTGAAATAGTATTTTAAATCTCATATAAAAACATACTTGTAAAAATTGGAGCATTTTCCTTCTATATAAGAAAAAAGTCAATGGAAAACAGTCAAGGGAAAAAATAAAAATTAAAACAGCACTATTTAAAAAAACAATGTTATTATTCTAAATAAATAATACATTAATCGTAGACTCAAAGAAAATAGGCATAGTTTGAATTACATAACATTTATGTTTGCCCTGTCAGTCATAACCTATTGGAAACTTAGGAACGGCTTTTCTGTGACTCTGTTAATTTGGGAATCATGTCAGACAGTAACATGGGTTATATGTTTGATATCAAATACAACTTTCTAACCAACGAGAGGTCAGAAAAATGTGGATATTCTTCACATGTCAAAACATCTATAATAATTACCATCATACACAAGCTATGGGGAAAGGATGCAGAAAGGAAGGGTAATCATTCACTATTGAATTTTGCCAACTCACTTTTATTCGTGACAGGAACTGTGAAGGTGTGGGACCCACGGCAAAAAGATGACCCTGTTGCTAATATGGAACCTGTACAAGGAGAAAACAGGAGAGACTGTTGGACTGTGGCATTTGGTAAATTATTGAAGAGCTCTAGCATTTGAATTCAGACAGCAAAGCACACAGGGCATCAGGAAATCCCAAGTCTCTTAATAGTCAGCTTTGTAGATTAGTTTGACGATTGAAGCCAATATCTTAGTGGCTAATGTCAGCCTCTGGGGCCAGGGTTTGAATCTTCTCAGTGCTACTTATTGTGTGCCTTGGGGCATGTTACCAAACTTCCCTGTTTCTTGGTTGCTTAATTTACAAAATGAAAGTAATAGTAAAATTTACTTGATGGTGTCGTTTTGGGGATTCAGTTAGTTAATGGATATAAAGTGCTTAGAATTGTGCTTAGATTATTAAGTGTTCAGAATATTTGCTATTATGATTATGTGCTTCTGTTTGTTTAATTAGATAATCTTGACCTAGCTTAGAGCCAAATGACATTAATGGGACTAAGCAGTCTCAAATGCAAATGATAACCTAACAAGTCTTACATTAAATTTTAGAGTGTGCTTCTAAAAATAGTTATGCCGTCTTAAAATTATTTCTTATAAATTTGATAGCTCTGTATTCCTTTATTAACATACTTATAATGAATGTTGATTTTGTAGAAGTAACTGATCCTTGACCATGGCTTTCTTACCAAGCACCAAAATTAAATTAAGTTTTGCTGCTAAAGGACATGGGCCATATTTAGTTAATTTCTGTTATGGTTGGTTGTTCGTTCGTTTGTTTGTTTGGAGACAGGGTCTTGCTTTGTGGCCCAGGCTGGCCTTGAGCTTTCAATCCTCCTGCCTCAACCTCCTGAATAGCTGGGATACAGGCATGCACCATTACACCTTGCTCTATATTTAGTTTTAAGCCTCTATTTTCATTTGCTTTTACTTAGTATAATCCTATTCAGATAACAGGAATGAAATGCGAACTGTTCATGATGCAGTTTCCAAATTGGACTGTTTACTTATTTATTTGTTTTGAGGTACTGGGGGGGTTGAACCCAGGGCCTCAGGCATGCTAACCAAGCACTCTACTAGTAATCTTCATTCCCAGTTCTTTTTAAAAGTTTTTAAATTTTGAGACAGGTTCTTGCTAAGTTGCTAGGTCTGGTCTGGAACTTATAATCTTCTGGCCTCAGCTCTCAAGTAGCTGGGATTGTAGGCGTGTACTACCATGTCCAGGTTGGACTGTTATTTAGTTAGAGAAGAGTTTATGTCTCCAACTTCTATAATTGGAGAATTACTCTGTGTTTGTATGTTATGAGCAATAATTTAAATTTTATATATATATGTATTTGGAGTAGAAATATCAGGATCAGTATTTAGAATGATTATTTTGAAATTAATATCATAATTACAATTAGTTATCTTTGGATTAATGGAAGGCTTTTTATCACTGATCTCTGGGATATAAGGGCAATTTGACAAACACAACATTAAATTTTAAAAATTATCTGTTAATTTGAGATTTTTTTTTTTTTTGAGACAAGGTCTCATTATGGTGCCCAGACTTGCCTCAAACTCCAGGACTCAAGCAGTCCTCCTGCCTCAGCCTTCAAAGTAGCTGCAACTACAGGTGTGAACCACTCACTGTGCCTGGCTTGAGTTTCTTTTTGTGAATGCCAAGGATATACAAAGCACTGTGGGCATGCAAAGGTGAATCCAGCTCATAGTTTAGCCTCAAGATGTTTATAGTTTAATAAAGAGGACATGGCATCCACATTAATTACAGAATAAGATTGGAGTAATAAAAAGTCCCAAAAGGTGTAGATAGCTTTAGAAGGAATCCAGAAGGAGAGATAGCTGGGGAGAAAGAACATTTGAGCTCATACCAAAGATTGATAGGATTTCTACCACTGAAATTGGGAGGATATTTCAATCATAGGGAATACCTTGAAAGTGCCCAAAGAAGTATCTAGACAGGAGTGGTGGTGGGAGTACCTTTGAGATGGCTCTGGATCTCTGCCAGAAGTGTTGGATGTTCTAGAGGTACTGATTGAGCCTCTGGAGGTTTTTGCATGGATAAGATGTGATCAGAGCTTTAAACAAATTAACTGGTAATGTGTAGTGGGGAGGGATAAGTGGAGAGGTCAGTTTAGGATGTCACAAGTTTAAGCTGCTGGTGTGCCATGTAGGTGGATCCCGTAGTACAAATGCAAGGCTAGAATTTATGAGAAGGAGGAAGTTGGAGGCAGGAAAGAATTGGGATAAGATATCCAGCTAGCCTAGCACAGAGATGGGCCTCTCTGCACACTTTCCTCAGCAAAAGGTACTCAGGAAAACAATCCTAGATCTAAGCCCTGTGAGTTTGAACTTCACGTACGATCATCATCCATACTACTAAAAATATGTCACAACAGCCAAGTGCCTGTAATCCTAGATAATTGGCAGGCAGAAGTCAAGAGAGTCATGGTTTTAAGCCAGACTGGGCATATAGTTTGTGAGACCCTATCTCAAAAATACCCAACACAAAACAGGGCTTTGTGTTTCTGCCTGAGTAGTAGGGATTACAGGTGTGAATCACCTCAAGTGGTAGAGTGTCTGCGTAGCACTCATGTGGCCCAGAGTTCAAACCCCAGTGATACCAAATATATATGTGTGTGTGTGTATGTGTGTGTGTCACAACATACTCCACCTCATTGTAGATTCCCTTGCAAAGGTAAAATAACATCAGCACAATATTTTTCAAAATAAGTAAGTTTCAAAGTAGTTTCTATTTGCACTCAAATACAGTGACTGCCACGAAAAGAAACAGAAGCAGAGCTGTGCTAGATTTGAGCTGTAGTTGGTCTGTAGTCTTTGCAGACATTGTATAGATACAGCATTTTCTTTCCATTTAGAATAAAGAAAACAGTACCCCTAAAGTATACAATTTCAATGAATGAGCTTTGTTTAAAAAAATTAAATACCAAATTAATAATTTTGACATCCTGTCAGAATTGATAAAATGTAATTCTACCCAATGTGATTTTTAAAATGAGATTTGGCATAAGTCATATGTAGTTTCATAACTTTGTTAGTATTCTTCAAATTAACCTTTATGCAAACCTGAAATGTTCAATTTTGATTTCCAGGTAATGCTTACAATCAAGAGGAACGTGTTGTCTGTGCTGGTTATGACAATGGAGATATCAAACTGTTTGATCTCAGAAATATGTCATTGCGGTGGGAGACAAATATAAAAAATGGGGTAATGGGCATTCTGATGCCATTTTAGTTTCTCTGAGTGTTTTTGTACTCTTCGAACCACTACAAAGTTTCAAAAGCACATCTATTACTCATCTCAGCCAACCCACTACTAACGGTTCCTTTTTTTTTTTTTCTCTTCAGTACCAGGGATTAAATTCAGAGTTTCTTGCTTGCTAAGCAAGCACTCTACTCCAGTCCTTTTGCCTTTAGTTTGTTTTTCAGATAGGGCCTCATGCTTTTGCCTCGGTGGACTTCTGTCTGTGATCCTCCTACATTTACCTCCCAGGTAGCTGGGATGACAGGAGTGGGGCACTGCACCCAGCTTGTTTTTGATATGGGGTCTGGATAACTTTTGACCAGGTTAGCCTCAAACTGTGATCCTTCTGTTTCTGCCTGAGTAGTAGGGATTACAGGTGTGAATCACCATTCTCGGCCTACCAATGGTTAATGACCTTTGGTTTTTGACGCCCCCTTGAGAATCCCATGATCACCATGCTTCCTTTCTTGAGAAAGTGATGCATGGTTTATGCAATGTCAGGGGAATCAGTGGACCCTGTGGACCATGCAGTGTGAAATCAAATTGAGCAAGTAAGAGGCCTCTTCTCTGCTTGAAGTTGTAACAACTCCTCCACATACCTTTGGGTTTTGGGTTCCTGAGTTGAGCACGTTTAATAAAGAACATGCTGTCTCCTGTTTTCTGAAGGCAGCCTTGACTTAGCTGTGTTGAATAATGTAAAAAAGTAACTTTTGACTTTCCAGATGTGTTCACTGTATATGGGAGCCCAAGACAGTTTTGTTGATCATAATAACAGAATAGTTTTTTACAGTAAAAGTACTTAAGGTGTTGATTCAAAAGAAACAATGATAGTAAAAGTACTGTCACTTGATCTTACTATTTTTAAATCTGTTTGCCTAGTTTAAAGGAGCCTTTTGATGAGTCTATAATGCTGAGCTGGTCAGTAATAAATGTTCTCCGCTTTCAGGTATGTAGCTTGGAGTTTGACAGAAAAGACATAAGCATGAATAAGTTAGTCGCTACCTCTCTGGAAGGGAAATTCCATGTCTTTGATATGAGGACACAGCATCCAACCAAAGGTTTTGCCTCTGTTTCAGAAAAGGTAAATATGAGGGAAATGTCTTTCTTTGTCTATGAAGAGGAATGATAACTTGTTTTAGATTAATAAGTAGAATTAGTCACAGGGTTCCTCCCATCTTTATGTGGAGGGAGCTATTTTTGTTAGTCTTGTGAGATCTTGACAAATTTTTTGTGCAAAGAGTACTTTCCCAAAGTTTATCAGTTTAGACTTCTTGCTTATAATGACATGGATCTTAGTTAGCTAGGAATCTTATTTTGTAGTTTAGGAACAATCACAAGAAACCTTGCTGATGTTAAGAAATTAAACAACAAAACCCTGCCTAGTATTTTCTAGCAAATACATAATATTTTTATTAGTCCCTAATTGTATACTTTTCAAAATATATCAATGTGTACCCACTACGTCATCTCATCACAGTTTATTTTATATTCTAGTTGACTACAATAGGTGAAACTATTTAAAGTGCTCATTACTGTGATTAGTACATGGTAGGTGTTCAAAAATGGTTTATTTATTTATACTTTCCTTTATACTTGAGATAGTTTAGTGGCAAACATGGTGTTAAAACATTAGAAAAACATATGAGGAGAACAGAATGAAGGGAAAACACTGGATTAAAAAAAAAAAGATCATGTCTGGAGTGAAGGGCTGATAAAACTTATGTTGAAACATCCTCCCATTTACAAGACATGGGCAGACAGCGTGACTGTGAGCTTCCTTGAGCATCAAAAAGAAGATTAATCACAGATTGGTATTCCACGGGTTGCTCAGGAAATAATACTTCATTTCTTTGCTCCTTTTCCCTCTGCTTTGGATTCTGTAGGATTTCTTAAACATTCCTATTTTGTGTCAACCTGTGATTACAGTAGTATTATGTACTGCTGGATGAACTAAATTTTTAACCAGGTAGCTACAAATTATAATATTGCTATACCTGTGTTATTTCAGAATATGTTAAGTATCTATCAATGATACACAGCACTTTACCAAATTGTTCTATATATAATTTGCAACACAATTCTCATTAACTGAATATTCATATCGTCTCAATTTTTTGTGTCATGTTTAGTTAATCCAGTAGTTGCTAAATCTGTCAAATAAATGACTGATACATTTTTAGAGGTCACTTCTACCTCTTACTTTTTGTATTTTTCTCAACTTCCAGAAGAAAAAGAGAAGTTTGAACTACAAGAAAAAATAAGTTTCAGCACCTTGAACCTAATCACCTAGGGGCTCACATAAAGTGTGTATTTTGAGATACGTGTTTTTACCTGCTAATGGCAGTTTGTCAAAAGACTATTAAAGTCAGATGTGAGGATTAATTGCTCACTAAAATGATAAGAGTCTGAGTGTGGCTGAGATTCAGCTTCACCGCTTCTACCAAGCAGTTGTCCTTGTAGTTTTGCTCAGGTCCCCCACAGAGAGCACAGTTCTGCTAGGATGGATTCACTGGCTGCTGATGAGGTGCTGACAGTTAACCTTCTTCTGGGTGCCTTTTTGGTTTTTATTGACAAATGAAACAGGGTCTTGCTATGTAGCCCAGGTTGGTCTTGAACTTGTGATCCTCAGCCTCCCAAATGCTGAAATTACAAGAGTGTACCATCACACCCCACTTCAGTTGTCCTTTTTTTTTCTTTTCATGTGGTACTGACAATTGAACTCAGGACCTTACACTTGCTAGGTTGCACTCTACCACTTGAGTCACACTCCGACTCCCTTTTGCTCTTTTAGTTTGTTTTTGAGAAAGGGTCTTGTGCTAATTTGTAGGAGCTAGCCTTGAACCACAATCCTCCTGCCTTCACCTCTGTAGTATCTGGAACCATAGGTGTACACCACCATACCCATCCTCCATTGCCATTTTTTAATCTTTTGTTTAATGTGACTAAAAAAGTCCTTGGCTTATTGTGACCATAAACACTGTCTATAAACCATCATGAAGTCCTTATCTGAAGACTAGACCAGTCAAATGGCAATAAACTGAGATAAGGTTCTCAGAGTTGTAAGTTAAAACCCCGTCTATAAATGGGAACTCTGTACTTTCCACTGAGTTTTTCTTGAATCTAAAACTGCTCTAAAAACTAAAGTGTATTTAAAAAAAAAATTCTATGCTTTTTTTTCCTTCTTTTTTTGAAAGAAGTATTATGTTTTATTATTTGAGGTGTTTTCCCCCTGAGAATGAACTTGGGATATTTGAATGTATAAAATCTATTCTCATAATTTATGTGGTAATATAAACTTAAGTGGACTTTTGACCTAAAATCTTTTTTTTTAATCAGTAGAACTTTGTTTCATAAAACAAAGTGGTGGGCTCTTGTAAATTTCAGTTGCCATCATAAAGGGATGTGTCAGAAAATAACCTTAGTTCCTTTCTGAACAGCTGAAGGTATGGTAGTAAAAATTCTTTGTTCACAAGGTTTCTCTTCTAGGATGCCATGTAGCATATAAACCACATTTGTCTCTTGTCCTGTCTAGGCTCATAAATCGACTGTATGGCAGGTCCGACACCTACCACAGAACAGAGAGCTCTTTCTGACAGCTGGAGGTGCTGGAAGCCTTCACCTCTGGAAGTAGTAAGTCTCTACTCCTTTTTAAGTTAGTTGTGGTATAAAGTAGAATCAGACTGAAATTTTTTGTCATTTTCCTCCTTTGACTTAGTTCATATTGGTATGATTTTAAACATTCATGGTATTACATAACTGTTGTTTTCTAGGCATTTATTAGCCTTATTTTGAGACACTAAATGTATTTGTGAGTGTAGTTGTGCTTCTATGTATCAGAACAGCTTAGGAACAGTTTTTTTGTTGATGATTTTTACAGATTTGAAATTGTAGTTTTCGCTAGTTTTTTCTAACTATGAAAAATTTGACCCAAGACTCTTGTCAAATGTGATCTTCTAGTCCTTAGAAGGCAGAAAAAGGATTGGAATTCTAAGATTTAGACTCTAATAATTACATTGCCTAAATTCAGATGACCAAAAACAGAGCCCAAAACTGTGATTGGTTTCTGTGCTGGCTATTTTTGCATAACTGTGACCAAACACCTGGCAGAACAGTTTAAGGGAGGAATTATTTTGACTCCCAGTTTCAGATGACTCAATCCATGGTCACTTTTCCCATATACTTGCAGACATCATGGCAGTGGCAGAGGAGTGGTATTCACCTCATGGCAGACAGGAAGCAGAGAGGGGAAGGGACCTGGGACAGGTATAACCTTCAAAGGCACACCTCCAGTGACCTACTTCCTCTGACTAGGCTCTACCTCATAAAGTTTCCAGAACCTTCCAAAATATGGTCACCAGCTAAGGACCAAGTATTTAACAAATGACCCTGTGGGGGACATTTCATCTGCATACCTTGGCTGGCCAAGTTACAGTGAGAGCTGTCGCCATGCTATATACTCTGTGGATCTCAAGGAGCCTAAGATGGTAGATCCCAGGTCAGCTGCCCATTTAAAATGTCACATACGAATTGGGAGTCAGTGGCATTTCTGAATTCTTTATCAGCTAAGTAACATATACTTGGAAGGAGAAGAACTCTTTCTCCTGACATCACTCAGAAAAACACACACACAGCCCTTAATTGAAGGATATTTCAAAACTAAAGTTTGATTATTAATGTAAGACGTAAAATGCCACCTTCAATATGTTTGGGACTTTCACATTTACATACGCCTTCTCTATTTATTAGAGCTGGATTAACCCCTTTTAGAAGCTGGAAGG